>NC_041809.1:680000-1306388 GCF_900964775.1 Scleropages formosus
GATACCGGAGCCCTCGCGCTCGCCCTGCGTGGGTACGATGGGGATGATGGGAGGATCATCTCCCGGCTGCAAAACCTCCCCCAGCAAGGGGACCCCTAAAGCCTCGATCCCGCGCCGGACCGCGGCGCCCCTGGAAGACGTGGAGGAGACGCCGCTCCGGCGAGACGAGTCCCGGCGCCCTGGGAGCGGCCGAAAGGGGCACGGACACACCTGGGGGTCTCTGGGAGAAGGAGCCGGGCACCTCGGGCCGAGCTTTAACCCCACGCATTCCAGCAATTCCTCCGCCTGTTGTTTACCGCGCCGTGATAAACTGCGCTGTTTTGCTCTTTGTCTCCTGCACTGTACTTTGCGCTTTCCCAACTCTAATTTATTGCGGGAAGTCGAACCGCCACGAGTTCTCCCTAATTAAAAAATGGAGAGAAAACTCTAACAAATAATTAGTGGCATTAAGTTTCTTTAAATAAATTACTCCTTTTTGACAAGTGAAAATAACGGAATGCCTTTCTTTTTTTACCCTGCTCAGAAAGTGAGAGTGGTGCAGTCGGGCGTTTCGATGGCTAACATGTGGCCGCTGCGACCGCGAGGAAATGGAGATACAGCTGTGCAGACCACATGAGAGAGAGCGGGTGGGGGTGGAGGGTGGGGAGGGGCACGACGGCTTTCTCATCAGGCCGGGCCGCGGGGGGCCGCAGGGGGCCGCAGGGGGTCGCCCAGTCCTCCCCTCGCACCCCTTCTCCTCTCGCCCAGGATAAGCCTGTTTGCGCGTGACTTGCGTCGTGCCTCCATTCGGCCTGACCGCTCGCACACGGCACCTGGACAGCGAGGTCGCGTATCATTACCGCGGCGCGTGACACCCGGCCGAACCCGGGGCCGTGGCTGAGCTGGGGGGGGGGGGAATGCGGAGACGCGGCAGGAGCGACGCGGCAACACAGCACCGCGGTCGAGGTCGCGGTTCTACCCCGACGACAGGAAACGGTGAAACGGTGCGTCCAGCAGCTCCAACAGAGCGGCGCTCTTTCCTTCCCCTTCCTCTCAGGACCGTTTACAGCTTGTTTTCCTCGGCGAGTCGCTTTGTGTCTCTTTCCACAGCGCTGATCGGAGCCGTCGGCCTGCACTACATTTTCACCCTCTTCCGCCGACCAGAGCCCGCATTCCTCGCTACCGCCAGACAGACGGCTGGATTCTTCGCCGCCCCGGCACACCAAACCCCACCCAGAGGGACCGCGCGCTCATTTACACGTGGTTCCCCAAGTCCCACCCACCAGTTCGGACAGAGAGCCACCACATCAGAGCACGCAACCGCGCAGCCGGCACTCATCCAGCAGACACAGAGTCCCTGCTTTCGGCAAACGCGCTGGCCTGTACGTGTGCGCGCACGTGCGTGCGTACGTGCGCGTGCGCGTCATTCTCGATCCCCGAGAGGATGTGGCTTACCTGCTACGTTTTCCTGCTTGGGACAAATTCCTCGGGAGGAAGTGGACAAACAGTCGTCGTCCTCTGGAGTGACCTGGACGCCCACCTCCACGGGGTTGGACGGCCGGCGCAGGGAGCCCTGCGGGTGTGTGTGTGGCGGCGGCGGCACGGGGGGCGACGGTGGCCCGTCCGCCAACTTGTCCAAGCACAGGCCGCCGTTGCCGCACCGCTTCCGCTTGTGCTCGATAAAAACCAGAATATCCCCCAGAGGGAAGTTCATCTGACACTGGCCACAGGTGAGGAGGTCCTGCTCCAGCCCTCGCTGCACCAGCTGCTCCTCGGGAAGAACCGCGGCCAGGGGCTCGGCTGCACGGCGCCACCATCAGCCAGGGGCAGGGAGAGAGACAGGGAGAGAGGGGGGGGGGGGACATTTAGAGAGCGAGGAACCCAAGGATGAGTCCAGGACTCTCTGACTGGTGTGTAACCTGTGCCCCCCAACACACACACACACACACACACACACACACACACACACACACACACACACACACACACACACACACATGTGCGCGCGCTGCTCGGCCCGTGTATCTTCCCCACAGTGGACACATTGAGCTGAGCTCTGCAGAGACACTGTGGGGAAACGGCCGACTCGCCCTCTCACTACGGGGGTTGGGGTGCCGAATGCAGAGCGCTTTCTAAATGTAAAAGAAATAACGTTAACATTGAAAATGATCATGGACAGACTACAGACTGACTGCCTTTAATACAGCCGTACTTCACAAAATGAAGTGACGCAATAATTCATTTTCACATTATTTTCCATAAACACAACAGCCAATCCTTAAATATTGATTAGCAGAATTGTTTTAGCATTGAATCAGCGTACAAATATAAATGATATACATTTACCTCTTTCCATTATGTTTCATATATATAAAGCCTTCTCTCAGAGCTTGCAAACAATTAATAAAAAAGAAATAAATTAAGTAAAATTCCCTGAGCGAAAGGACTGCTGTACAACCCCCCACAGCAATATTTTGCACCCTGCTTGAGGCGTACAGTAAAATAAAAGCCCTCTGCCTCGAAATATTTCTCTCCTTGATGGTGTCTCCCTCCCGTTAAGTGTTCACGTCGTCACGTTAAAAAGACAGACATTTACAACGTGTCGAACACGCGTGTAGGCCGAGGAGACCCGGAGGTGCGTGAGCGAACGGCAGACACATTCCCACCGAGGAACGTCTCCTCCAGACGAGGGAGAGAAGTGTGTGAGATGTGTGTGAGGCGACGTGTGCGAGAAAGGCCCGGCGCGCAGGAGCGCGACGCGATCCTCACGGAGGTGAGCGCACTTTCCGAGGCTCCTAATGGTTAAGCATCTTGACCTTCTTTACTGAAGTGCCAATTTTCACGTTTTAATGAACCTAAAACCACAGAGAATCAAAAAATAGATTTTAATTTGAGTTCGGTGTGATTGGGCCACATTTGGATAAAAGTGCTGGGATCTTGCGAACGGTATTTCGGGCCGACCTGGTGCAGACAGCCACGGGTGCGTGTGGAGGAGGAGGAGGAGGATGAGGACCCCCCCAGAGGTCCCTCAGAGACAGAGAGCATCTGAGAGACCCTGCGGCACATGTGGCCCAAGTGGGACGCGGAGAGAGGTGGAGAGAAGGTGGAGAGAGGGGTCCCTTTCCTCCTCACTGTGTGTGGGGTCAGGGAGGGCGATGGAGCGCTTACACACCATCATCATCACATGACAGCGATGGCCATTCCCTCCATTCCCTCCATTCCCTCCATTCCCTCCATTTCTCCCCCTTTTATTGTTCGTGGACGTGTATTTTTGCATTTTGTTCCTCCTTTGTTTGTGTTTGCTTGGTCACTGGCAGGCGACACAGTCGCAGCTCCTTCCAGAGAAACACGCAGCTCCGGAAAAGGCCGAGAAATAAACGAAAGCATGCACGTGCATTTAAAAAAAAAATTATATTATTTACAAATGTCGAAAAGAGCCAAAACTATTTTAATTTCCTACAACAGTAACCATATTTTAAGTCCAATTGTTTATTGTTTATTTTTCGTTTTTCAACTACACCCCCACAAAGACATGGCTACTTCAATACTAAATAAAAACCACGCTAAAATACTTGAGGATTTCTGGCACTATTTTATGTAAATGAAACAGTGATTTAAATGAATATTTCCTAGATCTGTCATCTTCTTTCGAATTGCATTTTGACATAGAAAAAAACAATATATATTGACACATATTTTCCATTAAGGGTTATTCGTTTGAAATATTTAGAACCGAAAGATAAATATAGCGTTAAATATAATTATTACATTATAGTGCTTATATTATATTTACATTATTATACAGCATATATATATGACACATTTTGTACTTGAAAATAAAAGATAATCGAAATGCTGTGAAACAAAAACTCAGCGCGTTCATTCGGAATAAAGAGAGCAATTTTCACCTCAACGCGGCGTTCATAATCAGTGTTAATAATCGCCGGATCAGTGAAAACACAGTAACACACCGCAAAATACCGGGAGACGGACACACACTCGCACAGCCGCCCCCCCCCCACCCCCCTCTGGACTGCAGTGTCTTTAACACAAATTGCGTACATAAATATGATCCTGGATTTCCTTTTCTTCTTTGTTCCTTCGTTCCTTTGAAAATGTTACACATGTCAATTTACATATAATTTTAGGAACTGCGTGTAAGCGGAAGATGCATGAAATTATGCATGAAATAGAAACGTACACGTAATTTACACTGAACGATGGTACATGATTAGTTGAAAATGTTCAAGACTCAAATTCATGATGCTCGCATGCCGCTTCCTCTCGTTACATCAACGCGTGAATTATTTGTGTAAAACACATCAATGCAACGGCAAAAGCCGCAACCCTCTGCGCCCGCGCGCTGCACCTAATGTGTTTATTTCATCCTTTCTTCACACTCCGATCCCCGATCGCTCCTATCGATCCGCCGCACGGCGCGCTCGCAGTCTGACGCTGGAAGTTACAACACAGGCACACGGAGTCGGTGGGGGTGGGGGTGGGGGACCGAACCCCGTATCGTTCGTTTCCTTTCACTCCAAACACGTCGTCACGTCGCGTGGATCGAGGGGCCCGTGAAACCGATCGGGTTCAAGTTCACCCTGGTTTGCGGTCCTCTCCTGCCTCCTAGCGGCAGGCGACGGCACACGAGCGCGAGCCTGGCTGCGAGCGCGGGCGCGCGGAGACCTGTCCGCGTGCCACACGACACCGAGGGGGCGGTGGGGTGGAGGGGGGGCACCACCTCGATTTTCGAAACGAGGACCGATGCGAGTATCGAAAAAAATGGCCAGTGTTTAGGGGACAACGCGTGCCGGACACGCGCTGCGTCCAGCTCCGGATACAATGTAACATTCAGCTCTGTTTCATCTCAATAAAAGAGCCGCCCGCTTCGCTTCGCGTCGTGCGCGGACGTTTTCAGCGCGGACTCTTAATTTGACCATAAATGAGATGATTATGAAGGAACGGCAACGATTCGGGAACACATGTGAGCGTCTCAGCTGCTCCGCGGATTAAAGACACAAAATTAAGTGAAGAGATCAAAACAGATCTCGAGTGTCCAGCGCGCGCCTCACTTCTCCTCCACGGCACGGAGACTCGCGAAACCGTCCGTTGTGATTTCAGGTTCTTTGCAAGATACTTTATGTAGTAAAATGAGGAGGAACAAAACAAAACGAAACGAAACGAAACAGGGTGGCAATGCCTGGCTGGGTGCGCGCGGTGCGGTCGCTCGGCTCCGTCCGCGTTTCCACCTGGAGAACAGGTCACGGCGGAGCTCTGAGCACGAGCAGCTCCTCGCGCCTCGTGAAGACTATCGAGATACCTAATGAGCGATGATGTCGTGTTTTATTCTCCTGTCTTTTCCCCTCTTTGCATAGCGCTGGCACGAGCTGCGCGCACGCGGCGCGTGTAAACACGCGGACGCGAGATGTTTCCCAATCAAAACCCACTTCCACATTCTTGAAAACCTTCCAGGAAGAGTGGGAGCGGGTGGGAGAGGAGGGACGGAAGGAGGGAAGCCCTCTCCGCGCCGCACGCACACGGGCACGGACGCGCCGCGCTACGGGACGTTCCCGCAGAATCCCGCACGGCTCCGGCGCGCGCGGAGCGCATCACGGCAGCTCGCCGCAGCCCCACTGCCACGGAGTGTCACGGAGTGTCACGGAGCCGCAAACACCGCAACTTTGAGCGCTCTCATCCAGGAGGGACCCCCGTCCGTCAGTCGTGTGTCCGAGGAGGAGAGACCCTCTGTCCGGGGGGTCCGTGTGAGCGGGGGAGGGGGGGCTTGGGGGGGTGGGGGCTGGGGGTGGTGTCCGGCTGAGCGCGAAGGTCGCTGTCCAGCGTGCGGTGTGGATTAGCCGCGAGTGAGAGAAAAAAGACACAGAAAGACACGCGCAGCAAGAAGGCAGCGGCGCGCGCCGAGATGCGGCGGTACTCACGCGAAAAGCCGCGCGCGCTCAGGTGCTGCGGCTTGCCTTGCTTGCGGCGGGACATGGTGGTCGGCGGTCGGCGGGCGGCGGGCGGTTCACATCGGGAACGCCGGGCTGCGGGGGCACTCCGGAGGAAGGGTCTTCATGGGCGCCTTTGACACCCGCCGCACGTCAGAAATCACACAAAGATGGCGCGCGGGAGACGGATCGCGGGACGGCCGTCATGGCTTTTCTGAGAGCAGAGAGAGAGATGAAAAAATGGCAAAAGCCCCCCTGAGCTGAAGTTCAAGTGCGGACGTGACGTCCCGGCGAACTTGAACGTCAGGAGATGGATGGACACGGACACACAAAACATGGGCAGGGCGAAGCATGGAGTGGGAGGAGGGACGGCGCGTGACAACACCAATGGACACTCATCAGGGGCTGGACGTGGAGTGGAGACCCACAGGAGCCAATGGGCCCATGGACACAGAGATCAGGGGGCCGGACGAGAGGGGCCGGGGGACGGGGGGTAGGGGGGGAGAGAGAGAGAGAGAGAGAGAGAGAGAGAAAGTGTGTGTAATGAAAGCAATGTGCGGTGTATGTGTGTGTGTGTGTGTGTGTGTGTGAGGCGGGGGGTGGTCGTAGGAAAACAGAGCAAAAGAAGCCAATGGCCAGCAGACTCGAGGGGGCCGGACATGCGGTACTACGGTGGTGGCGGGGGGTGTTTCATACACACACACGGGCGACGGGTAGTGGACATTGATCTGGGACCTGGGGCAGGAACACACACCGATGCACTCACTCAGGAACACGCTGAGCCACAGAAAGAACACACACACACACACACACACACACACACACACACACAGACTGGTGGTCAGTGCAGCGGCGGTGCGTCTCCCAAACTGGACGGACAGGTTTCGTTGCAGGGCACGCGGTCGCGGCGAGCAGGCGCGAGGCGATCATGTGAGGGGGAAAGTGCATGAGGAGGACGGCTGGGGGGGGGCAGGGCGGAGAAACCGCAGTTGAAAACTGCCGCTAAGAAGGGAAAGTGTGTGAATGAGAGCGCGAACGACGGACGGAGTGTCAGTGTGTCCGGAGCTGGGGCTCTGTGGGTCATCGCGAGGGTCCGAGGCGGCGCTCAGTGCCCGATGTGGGAAGGTGGAGGTCGCTGAGATCTGCATGCGTTCGGGTCGGGACGCCGCGTGGGGGAGGGGAGTGGAGAGGGGGGGGGGGGGTGGAAATGTAAGAGGAATGGAAGAGTGTGTGATCACACCGAACAACGACACCTTAAAGAGACACGAGCCGCGCGAGGGAAAACACTCAGCGAGCTCAGCGACGAAAGTGGCGCCACGCTCCGCTCGTGGCTCTGCGCGAGTTTCGCGGGGGCGAGCAGTGGACGGGACGGCACGGCACGGGAGCGCGCGGCGCCACGACCCCGAGAGAGAGAGAGCGAGAGCGCGAGAAAGAGAGAGAGACCCGAAGACTGACTCACGCGTGGACAGTGAGTGTGGCGGTCACGCGTGGACACGTCGGAGGGTCCGGCGGCTCGAGGTCACTGTGTTCCCTTGCGGCCAGGTTAGGTGTGTAAGTGCGCGCTCTACTTTTTGTCCTTGTCATTACACAGTGATCATCATGTGTGGTCGAGGCTCGGATGTGCACGTTGCCACGAGGACCGCGCGCGGTTAGTGACCGAAAAGAGGGATGAGTGAGGGGAGGAGTGATCATCGCCGAGCGGTCATCGGCGCGAGGAACGCACATTAACAGGAAGTAAGAACAGAGCGCGCGCTTCATTTCCAAACTGTGCTCCGCTTCGTACTTCGTATATATTTCGATACAATAATTTGCAGTGAAAAAAAAAACTACTTTCATTGCGAGACCAACCAAGTAAATGTGAGCAAAGGGCAGACGGAGCGTCCCAGGTTTGACGGCGGTTTCACTTCCGTCATATTTTACTGTAAAAATACAGAGAATGAAGTCAAGAGACAGGATACGCAAATGCACATATATACACACGTGCGCTCACACACACGCGCGCGCTGGATCATCACTCTCTTCACAATTCGCATTTGAAGGAAAACCCGTCGGTTGTTTATCGGAGGACTGAGTTTATAAAAGCACAAAAGGTACAAATACACGTTTCGATCGTTTTCTCCCTCAGTGACGCATCGTGCCTATTTAAAATAAACAATCTTTTAATCTCTTTACACACACCACACACATCACCGGTTATACCAGGTCAGACTGTGGGGTGGAACTAAAACACCGGTTCTCACACACACACACACACACACACACACACTGTACGATTCTGTACGAGCAGAACAAAATTAGTTCAACTAATGTATATACTTGTTTTTCGTTTGTGAAAAATTATTTAATGCGTTTCATTGAAAATGAAATAATTTTCCCTCCCCGCTGAGTTAATGAATGAAGTGAAAATGCTGAAGAGTTAATAACGGAGTCAGTGTAATTTCGCAGTTCTAACTGTAGATTTAAAAATATATATATTAGGGGTCACGACTCAAAAACGATACTTGACATGAATAATAAAATTGATACAGTATACGTTGTGTGTAAATATCCGAAAGAGTATGGAGAGACACCACAAGAAGGACCTTCGGTCACTAATTTCCCCAACTGCAGCCTTGCACGGCTGTACACTAAGATAATTAGGTAATAATAATTTAAATTGTTAATTAGATTACCTCATACTATTATTAATGAGACTTAATGAGAAAATATTTGTAACCTGTAATGTGAAGTGTCTGCACATGTTCGTATAGTTACACCTAAACGAGATCGAGATCGTGGCGGAAGGACAGACGTCCGCCCCCCCGCATCCTTGGGTGTCACTGGAACATGTGATTTAATGAATATGCATGGACCTAATTGTGTGCGTACGTTTGCGTGTGTGCATGTGTAGGCACGTGTGTGTGCTGAAAAGCCGCCCAAACTCGGCTGGAGGAACGACACTGCACGAGCGCATGCATGGTGGGGTTCAAACACCCCCAACAAATGCTTGGTCCTCAACTAGATCGCGCACACAGCGCAGCTTCCGTTACCTGTCGCTTGTTTCATGCAGTGCGCGGAGTTTTCCGAAAGGACACACACATACTTCTTCAAAGTGAGCAACACTGTAACGTCTCCATGCCAATCAGTGTCTCCCTAAGTGAACGTGAAACACACCGTGGACAGGTAACACTTTAACCCCCCCCCGGGACGAGTCACACACCCTCATGCCGGACACACACTGGACATTCGACTGTTTCTTTGTGTGTTTCTGCTTCCGCACTTCACCCGGTCACTGGTCTGTGGTCACGACACCCTTGTGCATCTCGCCACAACTCCGCCTTCTGCTTCTCTTCTCCCTTCGCGGACAACACGGATCAAAGCGGAGCGAGGCAGGGCGCGCGGCCCCTCGCCGATCATAACTCACACGTGCCGTGCTCGATATCACGGAGGATCCGTCCTGTGCACGGTACCCCCTTCCCCCAACCCGAGAAAGGGGACCTAAAGTCATCTTCATTGTAATATTTTATTGCTGTGCCGCCGACGGCTCGCAGAAGCGATGCCCAAGACACGGCCACGCGGACAGCGCGTGGTCAGCGGCCACACGTGAGCGAGCGAGCGAACGAATCAATGACCGACTGTCTCCAGTCCTCGTGAGCCCGTGTGCTGCCTGTGGTCTTCTTTCAGTGTTCAGCCTATGCAACTGAGTAAATAAATAAAAGCGGGCCTCGGAGGGGACGGGGAGTGCGCGCGGCGGCGCGTGCAGAATGGAGCGCGCGGCCGCATGGGCGCATTTCAATATATGGAAATGAGCGGGGCTCATGTGATAAATCAGCGCTCCGCACTGTGTCATTTTCCTCCTTCTGCTTCGTTCTGTCATCATTCCCCCCTTTTCTCTGCTCATCCGCTCTGCTGCTCCGGGCTCCCGTCACACACTCGGGCGCGCGCGCGCGCGCATACGGAGCCCGCACTGTGCACGCTGTCTCACGCTTCATGTACACATGTGTGTGACCCGCATTAACATGTGCTTCGTGTGTGTGCGCGAGCTCTTGTGCACCGTGCATGTCATTGAGTAACCTTAAGAGCGACATCCGATCCCATCAGCCTCTTCACACTCGCGTTTCGTGTTTGTTCTTTATATTTTCATTATTTTTCATAATTTCATAACAGGTCAGCTTTACTGCACATGATGTGAATGCCCGCGCTGTGAGTGCGTGTGTGCGTGTCGCATTTAAATCCATGCATTTTGTTTTTAATTGTGCGAGATGAATGGGGCCGAAACACCCTGTGAGGTGTGTGTGTGTGTGTGTGTGTCTGAAACGCGGCGGAGTTTCGCACAAATATTGGGGGACGCACAGTATTATTACTGAAAATTGTTGTAGAGGACAAGGCCTCCCACCTTGTCGCGCACCCGCCTCAGCATCGTGGGTTTAGGGCTCCTCGAGGCGCAGTGGCACCACCGCGAACCCCCACGAAGTCCCGCACGCGACGTGTGTTCTGCTCTAGAATCTCAGCCAACTTTAAATAAGTAATGTTCATTTTTAACATTTTTACTCGGCGCTGCTGCTCCTGTCCGGCTCTCCGGGGTCAGTCCACAGTGCGGGCTCAAAGTGTCCTGCCCACCAGCTCCCACGCGTGGGTCTCCTCACTGGTAGCTTGCAGCAGAGTGACACGACACTCTCATGTCAGACACACACTCACTGTGCGCGAAGTGTCACTCAACGTACCGCCCACAGGCGACAAGGGCAACAGTTTTTGGATACATGTAGTTATTCCAACTTATAAATCATGTGTGTGAAAAAAAAACGGAGCACTGCGGGGAAAGGCCGCGTGCCACCATCCTTCACTCCTCTGCTCTGTCACTCACACTCGACCTGTTTCACAGGACCGCGTGCCACCTATAGTATGTGTGTGTCAACCTGTGTGTGAGTGCCGGGCCGCACGCTGATCCTGTCACCTGTGTGTTTGTCACTCACGCCAGGGGGGAAAAAACGTCCCCACCGATCTGTGTCACGTTTCTTCATCACTCACACACCTGAGGCTGATGTGAGCAGAGCATCTCTCCGTCCGGAAGCCCCTCCCCCGACCCGACTGACCTCCCCGGGTGCAAGCAGACCGACGCGGATCCGCGAGCCCATCCCAAACGCACCAGTCACGAGAGGGAAGCAGCGAAGTTTATGTTGGACGTACGGACATGGTGCGGAAAGAGGAGCACGTGCTCTCGTCTCATCACCCCTGTGGGTTCTCGCATCTCCCAGGAGGTCCAAAGGAGCGCGCAGTCACACACACACACACACACACACACACACACGCGTGTGCGCGTACCGCCTGCTGCACCGCGGGCCGAGATGAGGATAAAACGGGAAATTGTTGCTCCGTGTCGGTAAGTCGGGTCTGTCAAGCTTTGGTGCTTCGGACAGATTCACCGGCTCACAATTAATATTAATGTGTAGATTTCGCAATGCGGCCTTATCACACATTATCACACATTATCGCGGGGAGAGATGGGCGCGCGTGCCGTCTGGGCTCCGTGAGGCATTACACACAATCACAGGGATTACCGAGCCGGGGGCCAAATTGCACACCTTTTTATACACAACGCCGCGACCGGTGTGTGTGTGTGTGTGTGTGTGTGTGTGTGTGTGTGTGTGTTTCCAGGAAACGTCCCGGGTTCGTCACCATGACCTCTGTTAGCGGGCTCTCGCGCGCGGCCCCGCTTTGCGGCTTGCGGGCGGCTCGCGCGCGGACGGCAGCTCGTGTTTTATGGGCGCAGAGCTCTTGTCGTTGTTAATTTGACATTAAACGGTTGTTATGATGATGGATGAGGGTCTGCGATAGCACACAGGGGACGTCGAACGACGTTAAACTCCTTTATTTCACTACAACAACAATTAAGACCCACCCTCGTCGGCGCGTGCGCGGAGAGCCGAACGTAAAGAAAAAAACAGCGCGAAACCACCAGCACGTGCGGGTCCCAGGCCAGGGTGTGTGCGTGTGTGTGTGTGTGTGGAGATGACGAGCTTGATGAGTTCAAAAAATGTTCACATGATGTGATGTGGACCTGTGGAGTGTTCCTGTCTGATACAGCGCGCGCGCACACGCACGCACACACACACACACACACACACACACACACTCCCGTGCCTTCACTTCATCGCCTCGTCGCTCCTGCCCGAGACCCCTTCGAACCCATGACCACGCGGAAGGGTTTTATTTCGCTACCTTCCGTACCTAATGTTTTACTGCACGGATCGCGTCCCGACACGGTAAACTTGCACTTTTAACACACACTGCGGAAAGAGCGCTAAAATGGACACTTTGTGTCACATTTCCGTGTACATTTATTCAAGAGGTCTTTGATTGAACAAATAAATGCACATAACACACACCTTGACCGTGAGCGACGACAGCGTGTTAATATTACCTCGTATTAAAGGGACTCTTTTGGGCGATTCGGGAAACGCCGCTCATGTTTCCATGTTTGCACACTGTTACTAAGTGTCTCTAATGAACTCCGAGCTTCTACGCGAACTCATTGCAATTATTTCTCACTCAGCTCATTTTTATTTGCCTTTGATGCCATTTTACACCTGTGTAAATGTGTCTCTTTTGATCGGCTCCTCGGAGCCCAAAATCAACGGTCACTCACTGATACTTTGTTTGGAACTAACTAAATGAGAGAAACGAAAAAGGCAGAATACCTAAGGAAACGTGTCCATTTTTTAAAATTAATATTAAAGAACGACGGGAACAATTTAACACATTTTCCTCCGTGAAAATGTCTTCTAGAGCCGAGGAAGAATTTCCGCTTTCAGCATCTATCGAAGCCTCAGGAATCTCATGAATTTGTAACAAAAAAAATCATATTTACTGTGTGTAAATATATAATACGCAACGTTCACTAATATGTACTGAATTGCAGTAACATTCTTCATGATTTTTATGAAAACGTAATATCCAGTATCGCTTACAGGACAAAATGTTCGCAGCGGTTTTATGGAATTTCTCTTGGATATTTCATCTGCATGCCGTCCCCAGCATTGCTGCGCCCCCTGCTGTCTGAATTTATAATTCACATTTTCCCTTTATTATTATTATTATTATTATTATTATTATTATTATTATTATTATTATTATTGTTGTTGTTGTTGTTGTTGTTGTTGTTTGCCCCCATGTGAAGAGCACAAGAGCTCCGAACAGGAAACGCTGAAGGAACTATGGAAGGACAGACACTGCGGACAAACCGAGAAGAAACTGATGAAAATCCCAGTTTGGTGATGAAACTGACCTTCCGTCTTATTACTGGTGTCTGCGGCGGACAGACGCACTACGATGTACGTCCGATGTTACATTAACAGCGACGAAAAGGAGAGAAAAGGAGAGAAACGGCGCGTGAATTCACACCGCGCTCTAATCATAATGTCATAACGTGGAATTATGAAGGATTTTGAAGCGCCTCACTTTACACAACATACTAGTAATGTGGCTCCCCGCTGTTACACAGTAATGACACAGAGATATTGCGCGCACACACACATACACACATACATAAGGTTTTTGAACAGTAATACTTTTAAAGCCGGTACATGTAAAATTAAATTACTCTTAAATACTGTATTTAAATACGCATTTAGTACAAACGACATGTCTCGGGAAAATAGAAGGGAATTATTATTTACTTTTAGCCAGATTTTTATTTTATTTTTTTTACCTGTATGTGGACAAACACACACAATAAAAAAATACTGTAAATGTGGCAATTACATGTACAGTTACAGTGTACAGCACGTGCACTACAAGTGTGCGCGCATTTTGTGCGGTCAGATAAAAATTGGCTGTGTTACATTTTGTCATTAAGACATTTTTACGTGGTGTCAAATCTGACCGTCCAATTAAATTCACGGGTTCATCAAATACAGAAAGCAGATGTAAGCTAAGAAAAGATCTCGCAGTGGATGGATGGATGGACTGAAAATCCCTGAAATGACTGGAATTCTGTGCGCGCGCACGGAGAGACAAGGCAGGACGCTCGGCGCGTGCCGCGGGTATCTCTGGGCCATAAATTAATTTTGTTTGTCTTTTTTTTTTTTTTTTTTTCCCCAAGCCTGCCTTTGGGTCCGTTCGGCCCCGTGAAGGAATTCGCCTCCCCGAGAAAATGGTCCAATTTGTTTTATAATGAGGAGCTCGAGACGAAGTTCTGTCGTCTCATTTGCGATCTGATCAGATCACCCTGATTTATGACGGAAAAATCATTTATCAGTGACTCTCGGTGTTTTCTCGCTTTTTTTATTTATTACGCGCTCTATCGCGCGCGTGTGTGTGTGTTTGTGTGTGTATTCCCTTCATGAACACACGGATCCGACGCCTCCCCCGCTGTTGCTCCAGTTTCGAATGGGCTTACTTCGTATTTACTAGGGTAAAATTCACTGCACGTGGAGCATACCTCTCGTGAGTTCTAAATTGTATTTTCATAACAATACAGGAGTTCACTGCCTTCGCAGCACAGCCCACCGGTTACACTCCTTCCCGGGCATGTGACATGGATGGAAAGTCCAAGAAAAGTGACACCGTGCTGCACGGTGCAGTTCACACTCTCGGACTCCGTGTGTGCGCGTGCGCGTGCCTGTGCTAGTGACAAGAGGGACATCGGACAAGTGTTTAATCCGTGGCACCACGAGGCTTTCGCTCATTCACCACGTGCTGCTGTTGTTGTTGCTGTTTGTGCTTTATGCCTTACTGGAGTAGGCGAGGCACTCAGAGACTGGAAGGTAAGTGCAATGATGAAGGTAACTGCAGCAGGACGAGGAGCTGGAAGGGCCACCTAAAGGCTGCGAGGCGCCAGCGAGGCGACAGCGAGGCGACAGCCTTCATCACTGCGCCACCTGCTGGGATTCAGCTTCCCTACATTTTGAAGCAGCTCCAGCTACAGGTATGTTCCCCCACTCCATTCGCTGTCCCCTGACTCCTTCAGCTCCCCCTGGACAAGAGCAGGACACGTCCCGACGAGGACAGGTGAGTACAGTAGAGCGATACGCATTCGGATACTGTACAGGTACAGAAGCGTCGAGTCTCGCGCGCGCTTTCATTTACGTGTCTCCGCTTTGAGCGTGACGCCTGAATTATTACTGCTTGTGGGAAAAAGTGTCGGGGGGGAGGGGGGGGTGTACAGCGCTTCTGACCCCCACGGAGACACAAACCCCCCCGGCATCTCAGCGACACAGAGTAAAACAGGGTAAAAGTATCACCGTTACTAATTGCTTTACTGTACGTTGCACTGCGTTTCGTACTGCTTATTTTATACGTCTTTTTATTAGTAGTTACCATATTTTTCGTAAACATATGTGTTATTGTATATAATTACTGTTTTGTGTTTTATGGTTATAGGCGGTTTGTCGATCCACAGGGGGCAGAAAGTGCCAAAAACCTAAAGAACTGTTTATAACACGTTCCTTCCTGATATTGCATTCAAATTAAACATTATTCCAAAAACCAGATGATTCCTGTCAAGTAGCAGCGCGCACTGATCGGTCACATGCAGCTTTCCGGACATGTGTGCGGTACCAGTGTAAATAACTGTGTTTCTTCACTACTGTGTATCATCACACTTCCGTTTCCCAATGATTGTTCCGTACGTGAGAGCCTGTTTCCTTTAGTGCACGTGCCTTGAAAAATAAAGAATAAACTTTCATTAGCCTAGGGGGAAGTGGCCAGCAAACGGGCATCTCTTTATAATCTCTGTGTGTGTGTGTGTGTGTGTGTGTGTGTTTCATGGGTTTGCGGAGTGTGATCAAGCTCACAAACAGCCCCCCCCCAGACTCCTCTGCCGGAATCACCCCCGGCAAACGATCCGTATCGCGCGCTTGGGCATCCTCCAAGGAACACCGCCCTCCCCACCCCAGGGGCCCGCGCTCAACTGAAGGCGCTTCCAGCCACATGTCATGTCATCTGATCTGCTGTTGAGTAGAAGCATCGAGTGGTGGACCAACATCCCAGCGGGCATCACCTCGAGACGCTGAACAGTAACACGCACAGAGAGGGTGACGCTGTTCACCTGCTGAGCGCGTGCCGTGGTCCAGGGCCACCGCCTCTCCTGTGCGCGCACTCTTGGACAGCTCTATGTCCCGCACACCTTCGCTCGTGGCCTGTCCGTGGGCTCAGTGTCTCAGGGACACAGTAACTGGTCACGATCAGAGACGCGCAAAAAAGTAGGACGTGGCTGCAATGAAGTCACATTTCAGACTGCACTCAGCACTGCACTCACTGCACCGCAACTATATTTTACACCAGCGCGGCTCTATGTAATATTTTGTCGCTTTTAATAGGTAACTTTATGCCTATTTGTAAAACAAGAGCCGTATTAACCACTCGTTTTGGTGTTAGCCGAACATAAATATATTTTTTTGTACAAATTACAGTCACGGAGACAATACCTGATGCAAAGCCCTTAAATCATCTTCGTGCTTCTCATCATTCAACGTGTGCGGTCCTCTCTTAATGTTAACAATATTCATACGGCAGCGGTAAAAAATGATGGCACAGCTCTAGACAATCGGTTTTATGGAGACAGTCTTACGAATCCACAGTGGGTTTGTGCTTTCGCTGTGCTGCAGGGGAATGGGAATAGTGGAACAACCGGGCCCAGACGGTTGTCGTGCAAACGCAGCGCCGCCAGTCGCGCCTCGGACAAAAGCGAGGAATAAAAAAAAAGATGAAGAACAAGGGGGAAAAGCGGCTCCTTCCGCGCCGCTACCTGTTCTATCCAGCAGGTGTCGCTGCACAAGCGGGGATCAAGCGCCGCTTCCCGAACAGGGAGCGACAGAGAAAGGCCGCACTTGACACGCAAAGCACGCGAAGCACGCGAAGCACACACAGCAAGTTGAACCCCAACTTGGATGAATAACATGTAATAAATGTGTGAAAGAGATTCGACCAATCTTCCTGCCACTTGTACTTCACTAGTTTCTAAGACTGTCGTGTCGACCACACACATCCCTTCGATTGATAATCATAGCTACAATTTTAGGAAATGATCCTTTAGAAAATCTCCTTTAAGTTTAATGAAATGATCCTGCTGACGTCGAAAGTGACTCCAGTGGTTTTGAAACCGTTAACGCATAACGATTTATGCCACTTTTCTGCTAACGTGCGCGACTCTCGTAACCGTCCCTAAATTACTTCAATTGCTGTGTCGCTTTACTCCGCCGAGGGGCGCTGTAAACACGCGTTTCCATGTGCGACTACAGCTGGGCGAAGCGTAGCGCCGCTCTCGCAAAGCTTGTCGGGAACCCGGAAGCGGCCGTCGCAGAGGCTGCCGGGATGCGCGGGCCGCCATGTTGTAGTTCTCGAGGTGCGCTGCTGTTATAAAAAGGCACAGAAGGGGGTGCGCCGGTTCCCATGTGTTCAAAAGAGTGTGTGTGAGTGGAAGAGCGCGCGGCTGGGAGAGACCATGAAGGAGATGTCGGTGTAAGTGTCTCCGACGGGTGTTGGCGGGCGCTGGCGGGCGCTGGGGTGGACGCACGACGACGGGCCGCTCTCTCTCTCTCTCTCTCTCTCTCTCTCTCTCTCTCTCTCTCTCTCACACACACACTCACTCACTCACTCACTCACTCACTCACTCAGTCATTCATTCATTTTATTTGTGAAATGCACAACAGTATGGTGTACAATTACGTTGCTGGCAGATGTCTTTTCCACACACGCTCATGCCATGGGGTAACAGTCTGCTGCATGATTAAGGGTACAATGTAAGTAAGTTCAAAATATGCAAGACACAATAGGGGTAACACTAATAACTAAGTGAAACTAATGAAACCAGATGAGTTGTTACAAAACAACATAAAAAAAAAACAAACACACGTTCTCTCACACACACACCCACACCATCTTTCTGTGTCACTGTTCCCATTGCGCTACTGGAGATGTTCTCCACAAACGGCCCCTTCGCTGCTCTGGTCCTAACCCCCCACCCCCCACCCCCACAGCCCCTGTGGCCCCAAAATGCTGGAAATCCTTAAAAAGCCCAAACCACTGGACTTGAAGTACTTGGAAGCTGTAAAACCCAAACCCCTCAAACCCCGACGCGCTGAAAATTGTAAACCCGTAACACTCTTCAAACACCTAAACCCTGAGATGCGTAAAACCCTTTAAACCCTGAAGAGGCGTTTCTGATGGGTCCGGCGCCGAGTAACCCCCGGAGCACCGAAATCCTGACCCGTCGGCTCTAGTGAGCCGCTCCGCTTAGACCCGCAGGGGGTATGACGCTTCCGGTGCTCTCGGGGGGAGCTGTTGCACCGCGGTGTTGGAAACTGGTGTTCTTGCTTTGCTTTTACGCTGCTCTTACAGTGCATCTTGCTGAACTTGGCGAGAAACGTACTGGGATGCGATGGTTGCGGTGTGCGGTTTCTTCCCAGGTGCGGGAACGGCACGGTTGGCGGGCAGCCTCCCCTGAAGCACTACGGCATCACTTCTTCCATCAGCCTGGCGCTTCCCGGTGAGACGGATCACCTGTTAACCCAGAGGCTCGTAGAAGCCATGAAACTCTTTGGTGTCTTTGAGGACGAGGAGGAGCTGAACCACAGGTGCGTCCTCAAGTTTGCAGACATGCTATATTTACGTTTGTTGATCAGACACTTTTCTGCAAAGTCATTTACTGTTCAGAGTAAACAGAAGAGCATCAGCAACAGCACAACTTGTGTCTGACTCTGCCTTGTTGCTGGTTCGCATTCCTCCGGTAGCTCCTAAAGAAGTGATTTTCAAATAGAAAATACATAAATAATCATAGCAGATGGTGTTGGACTCACTGATGGAGCTGTCAGGAGATCAGGCGAGAAGTGGCTCTCAGAGATGGGTTTGTGACCTTTCTTCAGTGTAGGAAGAATTCAGCAGCTCTGAGGGATACAGGGAGTTCATTCCACTAATCTTGGGACAAAGTCGAGGACCAATATTGTTTACTGTTTCTTGGTGCATCATTTTTCTAAATGGGAAGCCTAAAGTCTGGAGAAAGTTCTGTTGGGGTCACATGTTCATGTTTTTATAATGTTTGCAGGTTGGAGGTTCTGGGCAAACTGAACTTGTTTGTGAAGGAGTGGATAAAGGAGATCAGTAAAACTAAGGTCAGTCACTCATGAGGGGATTCGATTTAACTGCTTCTCCAGCCTCAGTTCAAAGAACAAAACTTTTTTGCTCTCTGTCACAGAACCTCCCGCTGTCTGCCAGTGTCAGTGGCAAGATCTTTACGTTTGGATCTTTCCGGCTTGGAGTGCACACAAAAGGTAAAAACGGTGTTTCTTCACCCTGGTATCCCAGTTCCCCCTTCTGCTCCCGAGCTGCACGCTTTGGCTGAGAGGAGGGAAGCTGCTCTCGCACCCCAGCTCTAGTGCTCCTTTCTCAGGCGCGGACATCGATGCTCTGTGTGTGGCTCCCCGACACGTGGAGAGGGCCGACTTCTTCCTCTTCTTCTTTGAGAAGCTGAAGAAGCACGAGGAGATCAAGGAGTTGCGAGTGAGTGTGTGCAGTCATCTGCTGGGGTTGCTTTGGCAGTCGGTTGGTTCTCTGATGCCCTCCACATTTCCCAGTGGTCCTCGGTGCAGGACGTTGGGCTGGGACGCACATCTTCTCGCTGGTGCTCACGGTCTCTCTAACCTTGTTTTGACACAGGCTGTGGAAGATGCCTTCGTTCCAGTTATCAAATTCAAGTTTTATGGGATCGAGGTAAAAAAAAACGTTCTGTTTCGCCTCGAATATTACGGCTCCAGCAAACAGGGCTTCACGGTGGGGTCTCCTGTCTCCTGAACCTCAAATCCTGTTCCTCTGGCTCATTGTCATGGGGCAGATCGACCTCCTCTTTGCCAGGCTTGCTCTCCATACCATTCCTGACCATCTGGATCTGAGGGGAGACTTCCTGCTGAGGAACCTAGACATACGATGTATTCGCAGCCTCAACGGTAATTTGGCATCTGGTGTCGTTTCCCCGGGGGGCGCGGTGGTACAGCAGGTTTGGCCAGGTCCTGCTCTCCGGTGGGTCTGGGGTTCAAGTCCTGCTTGGGGTGCCTTTTGGTGGACTGGTGTCCCGTACTGGGTGTGTCCCCCTCCCCCTCCAGTCTTGTGCCCTGTGTTGCTGGGTTAGGCTCCGATTTGCCACGATCCTGCTTGGGACAGTGTGTGTATTGTTTCCTTGCCCCTTGACGGCCATGTGCACCCACTTCCTGTTCTGTGTCCCACAGGCTGCAGAGTCACTGACGAAATCCTGCACTTGGTGCCAAACAAGGAGAACTTCCGCCTCACACTGCGGGCCATCAAGCTGTGGGCCAAACGTAAGGCACCGTGGCAGGGAGTGACATGAACTTGTGTGGTAAGATGTCTGTGAACCTGGGCCAGCAGGTGGTGCAGTGGGTAGAGCCACTGCTTTCACACTTGAAGGTTGCATGTTTGAATCTCACCTCCTGCTGTAGTACCCTGCTCTAGTTAATTACTCTGCTGTATAAATTGGTAGATCAGTGTGAAGAGCTTAACACTGCTATGGAGTTTGGAAAGAAGTGTCAGATGAATGAATGTAAATAACTCCATAAATGATAAATGTAGTTTTCAGCACTCTTTCCTCTTCCTTCCTGTCCAGGACGTGGGATCTACTCGAATGTGCTCGGCTTCCTGGGGGGTGTGTCCTGGGCGATGCTTGTGGCACGAACCTGCCAGCTGTATCCCAATGCCATCGCTGCAACTCTGGTCTACAAGTTCTTCCTCATCTTCTCAAAGTGGTGGGTGGTGTGGTGTTCGGAGGGGCTCTGTGGTGGGCTGGGTGGCCAACGCGCTCAAATGGCGCATGCTGTGCTGCCTCCTGGTAGCCGCACTGCACCGCAGCAGCGATGTATTATGCGATGGACAGGCTGTCAGATGCTTTGAGGCCATGGTGAGCAGCAAAGCCATAGTTCAAATTTTTCGTCTCAAATGTCCCCCAGGGAGTGGCCTAATCCTGTGCTTCTGAAGCAGCCTGAGGAGAGTCACCTGAACCTGCCTGTCTGGGACCCACGAGTGAGTCTCCTTTCGCACCTGCGTCCTTAGGGGTGGGAATACCAGCCAGGGCTGATGTCTTGACTTGTTTGCTGCTCCCATTCAGGTGAACCCTGCAGACAGGTACCATCTGATGCCCATCATCACTCCTGCTTACCCACAGCAGAACTCCACCTACAATGTGTCCACCTCCACACGCGCCATCGTGACTGAGGAGTTCAAATATGGTACAAGGCAGGGCATTGTGGGAAGAAGGACCCGACTGCCGTGGTCAGCCTGGGCTCTCTCGCAGAGGACTTGGGTGTGTTTTCTGAAGCTTGTCTCGTCTCTAGGTCTCAGTGTCACAGAGGACATTCTCCTCGGCAAAGCTGACTGGTCGAGACTTTTTGAGCCTCCAAACTTTTTCCAGAAATACAAGTATGTAGAGCGTACTGATCACACTGACACCCCAGTTTCCAAGCACAGCTGGGAGGGGATCTGTTCAGCACTCTTTTTGCACCCAACTCAAAAGTGGCTTGTACCCATTAAAAGATCAGTAATACTGACATTGACCTTGATTTATTCAGCAGTTCAGTTCTGTAAAAGCCTGATATAGCAATAATAAATAAAAAAGCTTGTTTTTATTAAGCCATTAAAGCTAATTTAGGAAGCTGGAATTAAGTTAAATTAAGGTGGACCTGCTCTGCTTTTCTGTTTTGGTGCAAAATGAATTTATAAATGACCAGAAAATTTGTAAGTCAACACTCAGAGGAACGCTAGGACCCTTGACAAAATCCGCATGACTTGTCACAGAAACACGGTAGCTGAGAATGTCTGTGCAGTGCACCTCCTCACTGTCGTCGTTTCCTGACCCGCTTGAACAGACACTACATAGTCCTGACGGCCAGTGCGTCCACAGAGGAAAGCCATTTGGAGTGGTGAGTGTATCTCGGCGCTGTGGTCCCCACACACCTGTCCTCCACTGGCAATTCGTCATAACTCTTAACTTCCTTTCTTTTCGCTTCTTACCTAGTGAAATGCGTCTGTGTGTTTAGCATGTTTTGTTAAAGTCTTGTAGCCGTTTGCTTGTAGGATCGGTCTCGTAGAATCAAAGATCCGAGTTCTGGTGGCCAGTTTGGAAAGGAATGAGTACATCACCCTGGCCCATGTGAATCCACAGTCTTTCCCTGGCTCCAAGGACGAGTGAGTCCCCGTCTTCCTATATCTGCGATTACAAAAGCTGCTGCTGCTGCTGCCGCCTCAAGGGGACACCACATCCCCATCGTAGACTCCAGGAGAACAGTTCTGCACTCCTCTACAGCACCTCTGATCTTGCATACCTTTGTCTATAAACTTTTTGGAGTTTGGAGTGCTGGAGTGTTTTTTATTTTCAAAACATTTTATATCAGTACTTATAGGGCTGTAGATGGCACAGTAGTTACTCCTTCTCCCTTTGAATTGCCAGGTCGCAGGTTCAAATCTCGTTTACTTCTGGAATGCCCGGTAGCCAAGTACTTACTGTATTTTTTCCCCAGTGAAAAACCCTGCTGCATAAATGGGTAAATCAGTATAAGCTTAACGCTGTAAGTTGCTTTGGAGGTGTGTGAGACGAGTGTAGACTAAATGTGGTGTGACTTGAAAAACAATCGTCTCTCGTTTTAAGCAGAAGTGATTTTGTCTCGATGTGGTTCATTGGAATCATCTTCAAGAAGGTGGAAAATGCGGAGAGCATGAACATCGATTTGACCGGTGACATCCAGGCCTTCACAGACACGGGTGAGGGCCCTTGCTGTACCCCTGCTGCACCCCTGCTGCTCTCATGGGTTTGAGTGCGTTCTGTCAGCTGCTCTAAGTGTGTGTCTACAAACGCCTGTGTTTCATAGCCATCGGCGTTTTCTTTGCTGGTCTATGTGACGTTTTTGCCCTGGAGCACTTTGGCAATAATGCATTTTGTGTGTGTGTGTGTGTGTGTGTGTGTGTGTGTGTGTGTGTGTGTGTGTGTGTGTGGGGCATTGGAGGAAAGGAAGCAAAATTAGGGGTCTAATATGAATTTCTCATGGTTCCTCAGTACCCTGGTGTGTTGAGGAGGGGGGGGGGGGGACAGAGAAAAATCATCAATTTGTCCATTTTACCCTGTGGGTGTCATCAGCTCAGCAGTGTTGTTGCCTCTCATGCTCCTGTCCAGTGTACAGACAGGCCAGCAACGTGAACATGCTGAAGGATGGCATGAAGATCGATGCAATGCACGTGAAGAAGAGGCAGCTCCACCAGTATTTGCCCCCAGAGGTAGTGCAGAAGAAGAAGAAGGTAGGAGGGCAGGTTGCTCCACGGTCCCCACGGGTGTGTGCTGGGGCTCGTCCTTGTCAAGTTACTGTTCTATGCGCATTGAACAGAGCATTGCGGAGGTGAGCCGCGGTTGCGGAACGGGGGGTCCCAAGCGTTCCTCCTTGGACGGGAGCCGACTGGACAGCTCACAGGACACCGACTGTGGGACGCCCTTCACTTCGCCCACCTCGGCAAGCCGACCCGCTGCCACCACTAGCAGGTGGGGCTCTAGAGCAGCTCAGTTCTGGTAGGTCTGCGTACCGCTCCCTGGGGCTAACGGCTGACTGTGTTATACTGCAGTTCCCCGCCCCTACTGTGGATGGACAGCCCACCAGGCAGGGAGACGGCCCATCCAAAGGTTGAGCGGGGATCATCTGTCCCGGTGATGGTGTCCGGTGGGTACTGTGGGCTGAGCTGCAGGACGACGGGCAGCCAGGTTAGTGCAGCCAGCCAGCCAGCTGACAGCACCTTTGTCTCCTTTTCCCTTAGGACCTACAGCACCCCCCAATACTGCTGGCATCATCCCCCTAGTGGTGGACAGGACTTCAGTTTTGTGCCCAAACCCACAGACAAGCCTGCACAATGCAGCAGAGGTGACTGCCAGTGGCTCTGCCTCCAAGAGGCCTCACTCCCCACTTCTGGGAGACTCTTCCAGGAAGCTCAAAGACACAGCGAAGGTCTTTAGGATGCTGCTGGTCTGGGGTGCTTTTGAGATACAGGATCGCACATCACCGGTCGTTTTTCTGTTCCCGCAGCTGCTGTCTGTGGACGACTGCGCGTTCAGAGAGACGTCCCTGTCACCCAGCGAAGGGCAGGAGCAGGGTGTCCGGGCTGTGGTGGGTAGCTGCCCCTCTGTCTCCTGCAGTGTCCCTTGCAGACCCTCCTTGTTCCTCACCTTTGTGCACTCCTCCTTCAGCAGGGGGGTCTCAGTGGGACTAAAGCAATGCCAATCTTGACCATCTGCACATCTAGAACACAGGTAGCAGCTCTCTGCCAGAGGCAGTCAAAAGTGCACCGGTCCTTGTGACTGTCCTTGCGCTAATGCAGCGTTTCGGTCCTCCTGCCACCCCTCAGAGGCTGTCCAGCAAGGAGCTGCCAGACCCTTTGTCCCCCATCCCCACCAGGACCCTCCGCGTAGTGAAGAACGCCATTAAGATCACGCTCAACCGGTAGCTCCCCGCCTTTCCCAGGTGAGGTCGGCCGTTCTCCTGCCTAACTTCGTACCTGTGATCCGGACATGCCGCACACTCTGCCCAGCTCTGGAGTTGGAGCCCTGCAGGAACCCAGCCAGGTACCCTCTACCCAGCATCCCCTGGCTCTGTTCAGCACCGTTGTGGAAACTGGATGTGGCCTGACCCAGTAATGACATTGCACACGTAGTTTCTTCTTCTTTTTTCTTTTTTTATTTTATTTAAATTTAAGACTCAACTGGGCATGTCTAAAAACAGACCTGATACAAGTGCGGTTGATGTAGCTTATTTATTGTTTAAGTATTTGTCTTCACAGTCAGAATTTTTTTTCCAACACAATTTTAACCAAAACCTGAAAAAAACAAAAAAAAAAAAAAGCCTTTTCTTTTGTATGTGTGTGAGTGAGAGGATATTCAACGGATCTTACCCCACTCAGTGCTTAAAACCAAAGTACTGCTCCCAGTAAGGGCCTTTCAGTGGAACTGCCCTGTTCCTTTTCCCATGTTGCACGGTGCCACTGCATCCCGTGAGTAACAGTCACTGCTGATTCTTTCCAGGGTTCCAGTTTGTGTGTATTTTTTTTCCTCTCCCCCTTCCCTCCTTTTTTCATGTTGGCTTTCCTGTTGTTGCCATGGTAACAGTCACTCCAGTTCGCCTCCTGTGGAGGTCCTTAGCTGATGAAAACAGAGGAGGCGAAGCCCTTCTCGCATCCGCCGTGTGTTCGAGGCTTGTTCGTCTGTTCTTGGGATCCTTGACATTTTATTCCTACTTCTGTGTCTTTTTATATTTGCCACAAACACTGCAGTTGTGACTGGGACTCGTCCCATATGTCACTGCAGGCGGGGGAGGGCATCATTAAGCTGTTTTTTGTTGGCCAATGACTTGTTTCACTTGCTGTTTTTGTATGTAATATGTAATAGTGCCTTGTTCAAATAAGACCATAAAACCCCAAAGATCTGTTGTTATCCTTCACTGGTCCCAGTGAGTCTGCTTTTTCACGGTAGCGTACAGGTCTGGGCTGTAGTCCTGGTCCTGCAGATGCAGGAAGCGATGTGATAAACTCCAGTAGTAAAGTGACACAGGCAGAACTACACAGTGAGGACTGCAAGGCAGGATGTTTGTATTTGCATTCAGATGATTTGAACGGCTGTTTTACATGTTTGTGCACTGCACTGGCTCCTCATTGTAGCAATGCTTTGTACCAATTTTCAGCAGGTTATTTTGGCAACCAATGCCATGTTTTAAACCTCTTTTCTACACTTATGGAGCAGAATGACCTTTATTACCATCTGGTTGACAGATAGCAGTTGTGATCATCCAAACAGAATAGGAGTTGAATTAAACTCATTCCCACAGCATTTACAGCTGCTGTCTGTGGTTCTGGAGTGTTTCTGGTTACATCCTGTCCATCTTCTTACTGACCAATTATAATCCCTAAAAGAAAGGTCCACCTATGTGCTAACATCTTACCTGCCTGCACCACTCTCTGCATCTAGGAACAAAACGTCAAGCTCGTTCACGATCTCCCTCACCCCAGTGCATCTCCGCAAGCTGTTCATTTCAGCTGTGCCTTAACCGCAAAGCCAAAGGGGGTGTGAGAGACACAAGCTTACTGAACCAGGGTACACAGTGATCCAAGAAAGTTAACAAACTGATTTGTCCCCAGCTCTTCTCTGGTTAAATCATAGCCCAGACCCATTTCTTGATGTTCTGGTGCATGCAATAGCTACTCTGGCATATTTGACAAATGTGCTTTAATGGTGCACACTGGAAGTTCCCTCTGTAAATGTGGGCTTCTGAAGTGTTCAGAAACATGACAGGTGACCTGGAATGTGTGGACACCCTTCCAGAAGCTACTAGAAGGTGCTATGCGATTGTGCCTGTGCTCAGGTGTAACCTTTCATCCCTGAGCCCTTGCATTACATGCTTGCAGTCAGACTGCGTGCGTGCGTGCGCACTGCAAATAAAACCAGTAAAAGATAGACGTGCAATGCTGCACGTATTGCTGCGATGAATTAGTCAACAGTCAGCACTGGAGAGGAGCCACAGGTGGTTTTTTTTTTTTTTTTTTTTATAAAGTTATTTTCACCATTTTATTTAGATTAGTTTTACTCTAGTGCTGCTAAAATGTGAAATATTGTCACGCAGCCACACTGGACACACTGACGTGATGTGACGCACCACTTGCACCTGGTAGCCTGTCATGGTTACAGCTAATGAACAAAACTGACAGGTCTGACTTGCACTGGACCTGACAGTTTACCAGTGTGTTACCATGATTTCCCCTTTGAAGCCCCTTCTGCCCACAATGAGAGGGTTTCTGATGCTACACCTGAAGTGAGAATTTGAGGAGGACCAGGGGTCCCGGTTCGAGAGTTTAGATCTGCGCCTACAGTTCAGAATCCCTTCTCCCCATCACCTCGCCAACTCTGGAATAATGGACCTTGTGTCCCCATCTTCCTGTCCCATGGTTGTCCCAAAGAGTTAGTTTTTCTCATGTACTACTGGTATATCTGAGTTTTAACAAAACATGTCCCACAAATGCAGGGACATCTGCATCATTCACTGTTTACTGGTTGTGGTGCAGTAGGTAAAATGACTTACAAGCACAGCTGGGCATTGGGGAGCTGCTCTACCTTGTACATGAAAACATTTGATTTTGAAATGGTAACTTTTATTCCACATTTTTTTATTTTCTTTAAGGGTGTTGATATGTACTGTATTGTTCCCAGAGTTGTCACCTTGGAGAAAAGCATCTACTAAATGACTAAGTCTAAATGTGATAGAAGGCATACAGTCTCTGTGGGTTGTTCTGGTGCTCCAGTGTTCCAGTACTTCACTGGGTCGAGACCCACTCGGTGAGAGGGTGAGGTTGCTGGCCATGGTGCTAGAAAAGAAATGCTCTTGTTCCTTTGAAAGGAAAGGCTGTCTGTGCAGAGTGGGATCTCGAGTAAAGTACAGCTGTGTACGGAAGAGTAACGCTGAAGCGTGCTGGCCTGTGGTCGCTGGCGAGTGTCGTCGTGACGGGATGTAAGTCAAAAATACCCTGAAAGAGAGTTGAAGGGAGGGGTCCGTCTGTCTCCAGTCTCCTGTTTTTACACCGTTTTACTGGCACAGTGAAGGAAGTGATTTCCCAGTGTTTTCCCACCACTCACAATGGTGTTACCAAGGTGATGAAAGGACACTCTCCATTCATCACTGCAGTTCAACTTCAAAGGTCTTTATTAAAAAAAAATGGGTAGAACCCAACACAGATTTGCGTGCGTGTGCGGTAAGGCCCAACAGACGTTTGTATTGCATAATGGGCACTTAAAAACACAGCCTAAGCTTTTAAGATCTATAAAACCATTCTACAAGGAAACTTACCATAGTAAGTTTAGTACCGTTCTTTATATCGCATATCACATTTTACACCCCTTTATAAATGACGATGAACAAAAGCAGTAACGCAAAACACAGACTGGAGAAAGAGGTGCAGGTGTGACAATGAAGCAAAGCAGAAAAACTAAGTTATTGAAAATATCCGCTCACTCACTGTGTGTTTTATGATAGTAACACCCTCGGTAAAGAAGGAAGCACTCGTCCAGGACAGGGTCGCAAGGGTCACAGGGGTCAGGAGCCTATCCTGGAAGCGTAGGGGCAGAGCACCGCTCACTGAGGGATCTCTCTCACACACAAACACACGCACACGCACACGAACCCGCGCTGCGCCGCCGGCGACTTCAATACTCCTTCCCGACATTGTTTGTGTGACTCTGCAGCTCCGCACCGAGAGCGCGGCGCCGAGCTGCACACACTGTGTATGTGTGTGAGAGTGAGTGAGTGAGTGAGACAGCTCCGCGCAAGGACGTGCAGCACTTCGCTCGGGAGCGCGCGCGCGCGGGGGCGCGCAGGGAGAGCGGGCGGAGCCTGCGGGGGATTCCCCGCCCCGAGTCCCTTCTCTTAAAGCCTTGGGCCGCTCACGAGCTCGAGACTCGGCGCTCGGATCCCCCAGCAGCTGCGCCAGGTGTTCTGTCGTCATGGCGGGTGAGTCGCGAGCTCCGCTCCTTCACTTGTACCCGCCGTCTGTCTGTCCCTCTGTCTGTCCCTCTGTCTGTCCCTCTCCGTCCCCCCAGCCCCAGGTGCGCGCTGTAACTGTACAGGACTGCTGTCGCTGTGTTGTACTGCGTTACTGTATCTCAGTCAGTGCTCGCGCTCTGAACGCGCTCATGGAAACACAGAAAGTTTCGCTCGACGCTTGACACACACTGACTACTTAGTTTGAACGGCTCGTGCAGCTCATGCCAGGCTCCAAGTTCAACGAACGCGGTTGTTGAGATTCGTTCACTATTTTATCTGTTGTTGTTTGCTAAATACTTCTCTCTCTGTTCTTCGCGAATCCCGGCTTTGATCCGTCCCAATTAATAACAATAGTAACAGTAGAAACAGAAAGCCCGGGGACCGCAGCAGGCTGGCTCTCAGTCTCAGGCCAGGGTGTGTTAGTTCTGTACTGTAGTGTGTGTCTTAAACTGCGTATCGTGACGTGTCATGATGCTGACTACCACCACCACGATGATGATGATGATGATGCTGAAGAAATGTGATTGAAGAGATCTCATTTAATTTATCTCTCATATTTATGAACGTGCGCTGAGTGAACACAGGAAGGCGGAAGGGAGACGGAGTGGGAACTCCGAGTGGAACACAGAGTAAAACAGGGGAAAACGTGGTACTGTATGTAAAAATGAAAAGAAAAGCATGTAAATCATGAGATGGGTGTGTCTGCGCTCTTAAGTGCTCCTCATCAATGAAAGTGCTGAAAGTGTGAGGGCTCTCTCTCTCTCTCTCTCTCTCTCTCTCTCTCTCTCTCTCTCACACACCGGTCTCCTATACTTTCATTACTTTGGTCACACTGGTATTTTAAATATGAGTGTCTCTGCTGATGTCACACTGTCGGGGAGGGAGGGGTCACCAAACTGATGGATCAATTGATCGATTGATTTGAGATCATTTTTGATGGACCGACTCCTCACTGAACAGCCCAGCTGCTTCACTGGGGACTGAGCTCATGGGTGGGCAGCAGGGGGCATAGTGGTTAGAAACAGTAAATACAATCATGTCTGAATTTGCCTGGTGCTGCTGCTGCGGGACAATTGATACTGTAGAAGTTACCCTGCAGTATAAATGGTAAATCAGTGTAAGTAGCTCAGTGGTCAAACCTCACTCACAGTGTGAGTCGCTTTGGAGAAAAGCGTGAGATAAATGAATGAAAAATGGAAGTGAAAGGAGTTCTGAGTTCACAGCTCCAGGTTCTTGGCTCTACCAGGTCCTGCTCTTCCCTCTGCTTGACCGTGTTTATTGACCCGTTATTCTTGACCGTTTCATTCACTCACTGACTCCTTCATTCCCAACAGCCTCCATGTTTCCACTGACCGGCGACTCCCACCTCTTAGGTAAGACCTTCTCCACACGACACTCTGACACTGACTGAGAGAGGAATCAATGGGCTCTCAGTCATCTATCCTCAGTCATCTATTCCCCCCCGTTGGGCTCAGCGACAGGACTCTCGAAGGACATGGAGTGCAACACTTTTACGCTGTTACACGTGTTTACCGCCGTAATCCGCCATGTGGCCCACGAGTCCAGTGGCAGCATGGTCCGTTCTGTAGGGCGGTGCGGTCCAGGGCAGGGGCCCCGTCCCCCCAATAACCATAGACTATAAACACATGAGTCTCCAAGTGGAAGAGCAAACAGATGCTGCTGCAGTCAGAGCTCTGTAGGGGGGGCTCTCTTACGCAACTTTTCCACTGATAAACATGTCGATTCAGTGGAAACTGTGCATCGGGGCGGTTCAGGAGTCGGCGAATCTGAACACAGTCTGCCGTCGCTCTGCCTTCGCGCCACCTGGTCTGAGAATGGAGCCGGTACCTGTATGCAGGACCCCTAACGGGGCGCCACCCAGGGCTCGTTCACCTGCCCAGGGACTCTGGGCTCCACACTTGTCCTGCCTAGTCCAGGAGATCCAGGACCTTTAACAACCTTAACCGTTAGCGCCTGCAGAGCCTGCGGTGCGCAGCTGTGCTTTTCCTGGAACACCTGCACAAGCGCGGTACTTATACTCATGAAGCTCGCGGTGTTCAGTTTACCCTAATCATTACATCCCCGTGTGGCCAGTGGGAGAGCCCTGCGTTCAGATCTTCGAGGAGCCCAAGCAGAGGGGCATGCGCTTCCGGTACAAGTGTGAGGGACGCTCAGCTGGCAGCATCCCGGGGAGGATGAGCACCGACAACAACAGGACCTACCCCAGCATCCAGGTGTGTATGAAGCACCACCCTTATTCTCCTGGCTCTGCCCACCCGGCATGCTTTGAGCTGTGTGTCAGCTGCAATACAAGTTGTAGGCTCGAAAGAGGCATGATCTTCCTGTGCAGGTTGTGTGTGCAAGAGTGTGAGAGAGTGTGTATGGCCTCTATGCATTTCCAGCTCTGTGGTTTCTGCTGAGAAATGGTTCACTTGTGTGACAATGCTCCACTGAGGACGCTCTCAAGGTCCATGAGAAGACACCGCTGCGCCAGGTGTGTTTGTGGGGGGTGGTGAGTGCGGTTGGCTCCTGCTCATGGGGAAAGGCCTGCAGGAAACCACCGCCTCTCCATCTCCCCCAGCTGCACCGTGGCACAAGGGTTTGATGCCCTGGCTGAACGCCCGAGTGTGTGTGTGTGTGTGTGTGTGTGTGTGTGTGTGTGTGTGTGTGTGTGTGTTATGGGAAGGTTTGCCACATGATGCCTCTGCCTCAGCTCCCCACCCCTCCCAGAAGACAGTCTCACCTTACATTCATCTCGTCTCACTGCAGATTCTGAACTACTGTGGGAAAGGCAAAGTGCGGGTTTCCCTGGTGACCAAGAGCGAGCCCTACAGGCCACACCCCCACGACCTGGTGGGCAAGGACTGCCGGGACGGCTACTACGAGGCCGAGTTCGGGCCCGACCGCAAGGTCATTGCGTAAGTCTTGTGGACGAGCGCTACAGCAGGAGGTGCCATTCGAACCTGGGTCCTTTGAGTCCTAAGGCAGTGGCCCAAACCACCACGCTACCAGCTGCTCCTTATTAATACACACTTACCCATTATTAGATATCAGTTGTTATTCAGTCACCTTTGAACGTCACACATTGAGTCCTAGGGCAGCACCCCGTGAACTGCGCCGCTCACATGTTCTGACCAAGTGCTTCCAACTGTCCTTGGTGTGTTCATGGTTGCCGTGTGCTCCACATTCATACGGCTTTTATTCATATTCATCGCTGGAGTGAGAAAACCAGGGGCTCTTGTGGTTTACGATCCCACGGTGATGTCTCGCAGTGATGTCATCACTTTCCCCACCCACACGCAGCCCTGGCCCGCGTACCGAGCAGAGGGGTTTCCCCTAGTGAAGGGCAGGGGTGGCTCGACCGTGCAGCGGCCAGCGGGCCAGCGCTCTGACCGACTGCGGGGCATCGTGGAGCGTCCTCTCATCGTAGCCCAGCAGGGTCCATGCTGTAGTACTGTGATGCGGCGCCACCGTGTCTGTGTGCGGGGTGGTGGCGGGCGGTAGCACAGGTGAAAGATGGGTCTGACCATGACTCGGTTGCCTTCCAGGTTCCAGAACCTGGGAATCCAGTGTGTGAGGAGGAGGGAGGTGAAGGATGCCATCGTACAGAGAGTGAACCGCGGCATCAACCCGTTCAACGGTGAGGGTTCTCTTCCGGTCAGCTCCCCGCCGGGGGTCAGAGCGCGGGAATCGCCCACATCTCGCCACCACTTCACTCCAAAGAAATTCGACAGATGCCGGAAACCTCTGAGCAACACACGGACTCAAATGGGACAGTCTGGTTCTGTTCTGCCTCTGAAAGAAGGAATAAATTTTAGTGCGCTCCTAAAACAATTATTAGGTTATAGCACTTTGGATGAGTTGCTCTGCGGCTAGCGGAATGGTAGTGGCTATGAGCGTCGATACATTAATACCAGAAGCACGCTCATACGGTAGGGCTGTCAGCCCGTTCCCACCCAGCCCCCAGTTTGGACACAATGATCCCTTTCTACAGCCATTCTTTCGGTGAATCACGCAACCACACGCAGTTGTGGCAGAACAAACATGGCGCCGAAGGGATTTGATCAAAATGTGAGGGAAAACCACACAAAGGGAGTCTGAAAGAAAGGGGAAGCGAGAGCCGGTCGGGGCGTGACTCAACATGGCGCCTAAGAAGGGTGTCGCGCTGCACCCGAGGTTCCGCGGCCACCGGCGCCGCTCCTTCTGGGGCCCCTGTGAAGCAAGGGCCCGTCTCACTTCTGCAGCGAAACCCATCTGCTTCCTGCAGCAGAGAGCGGCGAGCGTTCGACTTCCTGAAATGGGTTCGCGTCCCGCCGGCTCTCGGCCGCATCTCCCGGGGTCCGCGATCGCACGCACGGTTGCTGCCTGACCACCTGCAGTGGGTGCGAGAGCTGCCGTTGAGTGGATCCACAGAGAAACGTGTCGGTCTGCTGTGGTACGAAGAACAGAAGTTTGAACGGGACGCTTGCAGTGACATGTAGGAGGAACCGCCCCCGCAATGTTGCACTATTAGCGCTGCACTATGAATGTGGCACTATTAATATCGCATTATTGGCATTTCCCTATTAATGTGACACTATTAGCGCTACACTATGGTGACACACTACTAGCGTCGCACTATTAGCTCTGCCTTCATCTTTCTAGCTCTTTGATGTATTGCTTCTAGCTACAGTTTCTTCTGTTAGCTTTACTATGGAGATGAAACATACAGATCTTCGGGCCCGCACCACCCCCACCCCATGCAGCGCTTCCTCTCTGAGGGCTGAGATTAACCCTCTAAGCGCTGGAGAAGCCTCTGGTCCATGTGATGTTGAGCTGCGGACTGCAGTCGACCCTCTGTTTTTCGGGTCTTTAGTTGGGCAAAGTTGTCCCGCCCCTTAGAACAGCTCTGCAGGGTCTCTCCTTCACGAGTGATGATGTCGGTAACGAAACGAGTGCCCGTAGTCGCGAGGCGCACCTGGACGAGGATGCTGCTCATTGACTGTACGGCCCAGTGGCCCGGAGGCTCCCCGTTGACCACACCCATCTGGGCCTCTCAATGATTGGAGATCCCAGGCCAGGGAGTGACCGCTGTCCCGATGGAGGATTGCAGTCGGGGCTGAGCTTTGGGAACGGGCTTCTCGCCGTGCTGTCATCCAGACCGGCGTAACGCCGCCCCCAGAACTGAAAACGCATCAGGACTGTAAGAAAAGGACAGTGGAACGAGACCCAAAAAGGGCAAAAGTCAAGGTGTGAGTCACGGGAGGGAGTAGGAGGGCGAGAAGTTCAATATCCAGTCCCACGGAGTGATCGCACCCGCCCCCGGGGCACCGTCCCTAATTCAGTCTAAACCACTAACCAAGTCGCTCTCGCCCTACCACCTGCACTCTCTCTCTCTCTCGCTCTTACGGCCTACTCTCGCTCTCTCCTCTCCGCGGTCGAGTTTTACGCGAGTCTGGGGGCTGCTCTCTATGTCACACTCCGCCTAGCTGCAAGGAGCCTGAAGGTGTTTCCGCACCCCCCGGCCTCCGCCCCCCCATCTGACATCAGCGAGCGGCCGATGACCTCAGCTGTAGGTGGACATGAGAGATCCCCGGGATAAAATTTGCGAGACGCAAACCTGCGCATACACGTGTTTGTCCCGCACTCGCTGGCGCCCCACACAGGCGGTCTTTGGTCTCCCCTGCACTTGTCCTCCCATCCTGCTCTCTTTTGCCTTTTCTTTCCCTCATTCCATCACAGCTTTACACCTCAGTCTGAACTCTGCCGACCCCCCTTCTTTGTCTCCGGTGCATGATTTGCCATTTACCGTAGTGACCTTTGCCCCCCGCAGTATCCCGCGAGCAGCTGCTACAGACGGAGGAGTACGACCTCAACGTGGTGCGGCTCTGCTTCCAGGTGTTCCTGCAGGACCAGTCGGGTCATTACACTCGAGCGCTGAGACCCATCGTCTCCAACCCCATCTACGACAACCGTGAGTAACGGCTCCCTCCCGCCAAACAAACTGCCGTTCCGCCTCATTAAAGCAGGGACCCAGGTTCAAGGTCCGAGTATTTCCAGTCAAGGTACTTACCCTGCACCGGTAGAGTAAAAATAACCCTTCCGTATGAATGGGCAAATCAGTGCAAGTAGTGCAGTGCACAAACCTCTCGCTGTAAGTGATCTTGCGGAGAAGCACCGGACAAAAAATGGTTTATCTCAGTTAATAGTGTGTGTGGCGCTTTGGGCACCTGTTGCTAGAGGGGTCGAGCGAAGGACATCTGTGCGTGAGGAGACTGAGCTGAACACCACGTTGATGGAACACCGAGGACCTTGTCCCGTCGCAGTGCTCCCCTTGTCCCCCTGTCCTCCCCCATCACTCTGTCCCCATGGCTCTCTGTCCTCCCTCTGCCCTTCTGTCGTTCTGTCTTTCTGCTTTCCTGCCCCTTCGCCTGTCCCCCCCCATCCTCCCCATCCCTCTGTCCTCCCTCTCCCTCTGTCCTTCAGTCCTTCCTCTTTCCTTCCCCTCCCCCTATTCCTTGCTCGCTCGCTCGCTTGCTGCAAAAGAGGAACACACAGCAGTTCCCCTTTCTTTCAAAATCTCTCCAAACACACGCTGGCACTTCCTCTTCCGAAAGGCTGATGTGAGATTTAAGGTCCCCCGTCGGGCCCTGTGAGATGCTGGAGTGCTGTGGAGGCGGAGCTTGGGGGTCCGCTGGGAGGGGACATTGCAGGTGGCGCGTAAGCCCAGCTGGAGAGACACGACCCTACATGACCTCTTCCTGCTGCAGTGCATCATGGGAGGCCAGACTGATGGACTGGTCAAAGCCCTTCGCTGCTGCAGTTTTCTGCGCAAATTGATGGACAGCTGGTAGCGAGGTGGTTAAGGCTGCTGCCCTTAGACCTGAAGGTTGCAGGTTTGAATCCCACCCCCAGCTTCAGTACTCTTGAGCAAAGTACTTACCCTGAATTGCTCCTGTGAAATTACCCTGCTGTAGAAATGGGTAAATAACTGTGAAGCACTTTAGAGTAAATGTAGACATGCAGAAATCAACATTCAGTGCAGATCCTCTGTGGATTCAGGGTCTTTGGGATTCGTTGGTTGCCTGACCTTTGACCTCTTCCCCGACTCCCCAGGAGCCCCCAACACGGCAGAACTGCGCATTTGTCGTGTCAACAAGAACAGTGGCGGCGTCAAGGGCGGGGATGAGATCTTCCTGCTGTGCGACAAGGTGCAGAAAGGTGGGTTTGAGCCACAGGGGAGAGACAGCAGCAGGAGAGTCGCGCTGCGAACTCGGTCATCCTCTTCGCTGACAGTCCATACATCGTCTTCTCGTGAAAGACGAAACACTTTCCCTCCGTCCATCCGTCCCTCCCTTTCTCCGCAGACGACATCGAGGTCCGATTCTTCACTCAGACCTGGGAGGCCAAGGGCTCCTTTTCCCAGGCTGACGTCCACAGGCAGGTGGCCATTGTCTTCAAGACCCCCCCATACTTCGACCCATCCATCACATCCCCCGTGACTGTGCACATGCAGCTGCGCCGTCCCACTGACCAGGAAGTCAGCGAGCCCATGGAATTCCGCTATCTGCCTGATGACAAAGGTGAGACGTAGGCGGGGCCTGGCAGGTCCATCTCTTGCCTGACAGCTGTGATTCTCCACCTTTCACCTGACTGATTTTGTCAACTGTGGACTTCTGGGACTCTTTGGACTTGGAGAAGTGTTCTCGCCAATCACAGTGCTGCACTCCTTTGGTCCTTTGGATACTCATTGCTGGCACGTGTGTGTGTGCGCGTGTGTGTGTTACAGACCCCTACGGCTGCCAGGAGAAGAAGCGAAGGAGGGAGGACCTGATGAAGGTATTGCCGACTTTCTCAGGTGAGGAGCTCGGCGCAAGACACGGCCCGCTTCCTGACAGGGTGAAAAAGGTATAAGTGATGTAAAAACACTGTGCTGCTCTCTGTTCTGCAGGAATGAGCTCCACAAACCGAGTGAAGTTGTCGGCGCGGACTCCCACCACGACCGTGAAAAAAGGTTCGAAATACAAACGCGTTGCGTGTGTTGTGTGCGCTGCTGGAGTGGCAGTTCTGTCGTGGTGTTTATTCGGTGTGTTTTCGTTCCCGCAGAGCCACTCCACATGTTCACGAAGCCGCTGATTTCCAGCCTGATGTCTCAGACTGCGGGGGGAACCTACAGCAGCAGCGCGGCATATCAGCCGACTCCACAGCGCCCCATGGTGGCGCCGCCCCCCATGGGCCAAGCGCCGCTCTCCACCAACCCGACGTGGCTGCTGCCCAACCCGGCACCGCCTGTCTCCCTGGACACCCTCCAGTTCAACACGCCCCCCCCTTCGGCGACTCCCACATCGGTGTTCCCGGGAGGCACGGGGGAAGAGCATGGCGGCAGCCTGCCCCAGCTCATGGAGGGGGACCTGCAGTGCCTGATGGCGGAACCCCAGGCTCCGGAGACCCCAGCATGGGGGGCCCAGCAGCAGCTGCTCCAGCGCCTGCCCCCTGTCAAGGAGCCCAGGGCTTCCTGGTCCAGTTACGGCGTCCCGCCCCCCCAGGGCTTGCTGAACGGCAGCGGCTGCCCCCCCGCGCCCATGACCCTCGACTACCTGCACCTCATGGAGACCGAGGAGATTCTGCAGCCCTTCAACCCCCAGCTGGTGTTCCAGGCCAAGCAGGAGACGCCCACGTCGGGACAGGATCCAAACCCCAGTGCGGCCCTCATGACTTCGTCCAACTGTGGCCCGTCTTACACCCCCCTGGTGCCCGCCCAGCCGGTGACCAACGGCGGAGCCCTGGAGGCCCTGAGGCAGGCTGGTGGGGGGGCGTCCAGCAGCCCCGGTTCCACCGCACACAATAACTTTGGCAACGGGGTTGGCGGCGAGACTCGGTTTGACACCATCAACTGGCCGTCGTTCTTCACAGAATGACGGCAGCGATGACGTGCGGCAGCTTCCCGGTAGGAGGTCTCCGCTGGCGGCGCACACGAGCTGGGACTCGAACTGGAGCTGGAACCACGCGGTCGGAAAGGGTCTCTTATAACTGACTGTGTGGTTTTGCGCTATACCTGGACCGGGTGGCCTGCCCCCCCATGTGAACCGCACTGACCCTCCTACCGCCGGCATCAGAACGGATTTTGTCTGTGACACAGCTCCACATTCACTGGGATCGTGTTTGTGTTTCGCACGTGAACTGAGCCGAAGCTGTGGGACACGGTGACCTCAGACGCACTTTCGTTTGACGAGGAGAAGTGAGAGGAGGCTACGCTCCACTGTAATGCCCGTGTCATGTCGAACCCTTCGCCAACAGGAGCTCTGCACTTTTCTGGGCGCCCTGTGCCCACGCGCCGCCGCCCGTGGTTCTCTGGCGTGGTTCCGCTTTTCGGGGGCGGAGCTTGTGAACCGGGCACCTCGCCCTGTACGCTTAGTGCTGTACATTTCCCACACCTGCCTTTCTTTGAAAGATATACACAGAATGTTTTCTTAGTTTTATATGTAACATGGTTTGTAATTTAAGTTCATCTTCAAGAAGCAATGACTGTATTTAATGTATAATTAACGTTTTTGAAATTGTCAATAAAAATTTGTTTCATACATTTTCTTTTTCATTGTTCCAAAAACATTGAAAAACACATCACCCTCAATCCAAAGGGCAAACGGGACTGTTTCTGTGCACTGATGTGCTGGGGCTTCCACTCAGGGTAGTGCCGTGTGTACATGGTTTTACCACTTCCCCACGAGTACAGCAGCAGGTCTTAGATTTGAGCAGACAGGCATCTGGTTGCACGGCCACTTCCTTTGCTGCTGCACGGCGCGCGTGTGTGTGTGTGTGTGTGTGTGTGTGTGTGTGTGTGTGTCACCTGCAGCTTTGTGTTTGTGCAGTACAGCTGGAGGTGATTCATGTCCAACCACAGGGCACTTGTGGTGTGTGAGAGAGAGAGAGAGAGATACTCAACACCAGCACCCAGACATGCCAGCTATAATGTATACTTAGAGTCCACAAGGCACTTACAGTTTGTATCTCCAAGAAAACAAAGTGACACCCACCCCCAACCCCTAGGTCCATGCTGGCCAGCACGGTGCTTCATTTTTATAACAATAATAATTTGTTATAACTTATAGCTCCTTTAACAGCAGCTCCTCAAAGACCTTTGCAGTACAAGGAAAGAGAAATAGGCAACAGTTAGAATAAAAGACTTGAATGGTCGATACATGCGGTGAATCGGACACTTTCCATCATCGATGTGGAGCGGAAACCAGGCGGTAAGAGTCTGCTGAAGATGCGGTAAATAATACCGAGAGAGTGGAGTACGGTGACGGGGATGTGTCCGAACATAGCAGATACGTGAGAGGGAGTGGAATGAGCAGCGGAACTGAACATTAATGGCTGTAATCAATCTACCGATGAATATATAGGGTTTGACTGTACGCTGTGTAACCATTTCAAGTTCAATTCCATGAAAACAAGCGCAGGAGTTGGTAGCCTAGTGGCTACAGCCGCTGCCTTTGGATCCAAAGGTCGCAGGTGTGAGTCTCACCTCCAGCTGTAAGAATCTTGACCACAGTAAAACTGACCCAGCAGTGTAAATAACTGTTAAGTAGCTTTGAAGAAAAGTGTCATGTAAGTACAGCTTAAAGCTGGGTGATGACAGTGGAATTGTGCTGGACACCCCAGAGGTCAAAGGTATTTGGGAACCGAACCCCGTCCACGGTCGTGACAACTGCTAGGCCACGGGGGAGAAATAATTAACAACAAATAATGCTGCTATTGTCGTTATTATTACTACTATGAGTGTAAATAGAACCGAGTTGTGCAGTCATCCTCCTCATCCTTATTGGGTCTTTATTCCTCACGCTGAGGTTTGCGGAGCTGCCCGAGTGCGGCACGCACACGACGTCTGCACGCGTCCCCTTACGAAGGGACAGGGAACGGAGATGAGTGGGAGCAGGCGTTCGAGGGCACGTCTGCTCTTGACAGGACGCAGCAGAGCTCTGGGGACCTGATCTGGTGAAGAGCGTTGAGAGCGAAGTGCTCACACGGCGAGAGCATCAGCCGCGTGTTTTCCTTGGAGAAGCCGAGGCGCCGCCGCACAGAAACCAGCCTGAGCGAGTTGGCGCCGGAAACTGGTCTCCTTTATCTCTGCCACAGACGCAGAGAGAGAAGGCTTTTCGGAGGACTCTGACACAGCCGAGGATGTGACCTCAGTGCAACGCACTTGAGTGGAACTCCAACGCCACGGTGCTTTCGGGCGGGAGGATGTTTCGTCACCGGAGCCCAGACAGCGCGTGCAGAGCAGCGCACGCGTCTGATCTGATTTGAGCCGCTCTCGCCGCCCGTCCGGGACCCCGAAGAGACGAATCCCGTGGGCCCTGTCGTGCCAGCGCTCACATTTGCGTGTCACTGGGTCACGACATCCACGCCCGAATCAGTAAGGAGCTCGAACCCGTCTCCATGCACACCGGGTGTGCTGGGTTCACAGTGGGCTCACACGGCGACAGATGTTCTGCCCGCATGCACTCTGAAAGGTAAAGTCACAGTTTGGAGGCAGCACACCTACCGTCTTCCTTGTCCCCAGCAGGGCGTCCGGCCCCCACCCCCCAGCAGAGCATGTCTGGACCCCGTTATCGTGTGAGTTTGTCGTATTGCTCCAGTTCCTCACTTTCCCATCATCTTCTTCCAGCTGCTAGCTTCGCCAGGGTAGGGCCTGCAAAGTACATACCGCGGTACAAGGGTCTGAAACAGCGGAGAGAAATCATGACTTGAGTCACATCCAAGGGTCATTGCTCACATTCAGTACTCTGGTTTCAAAGGGTTAAACATGGCAAAGGTAACGTAATGAGGTGCTTTCAATATCTCTCGTCCTCCCCCATGTCTCCCGTCACTGGTGTCCTGTTTGTGCCCCTGTCCTGTCCAACACTCTGGTCACAGCCTACAGGACCATCAGCTCACCTGCTCCCCAGTACCCACAGGAGCTGGTCGCTGTACACCTCCAGCTGTGTCCTCTTGAGGGTCTCATGTACAAGAGGTTGAACATTTAAAGCCCCAAGGTTCAACGTTTTGGCTCCATTTTGGTGGAATCAGCTCTCTCTGTCCCTCAGAGATGCTGAATCCCTTCCATATGAATAAAAGTAAATCTAAATGTACTGTGTAACTGCAGGTTACTCTGAAAGGTAAGGCAATTTTGCAGAGATGTAGACATCTTCTTACAGCACAGAGGGACCATGTCAAGTGTACACTGTGTGTGTGTGCGCGTGTGTGTGCGTGTGTGCCTGCACCTTCAATTTGCTGCAGTTTCCCTTTTACCATTCAGAGAAATCTCAGTGTGGGCTTGTCAGAGTATCCGATCGCCCTGTGTTTTTGTTTTCTTTTGGTTTCATATCTTCGACACACGTCAGGAGGGGAAATATTCCCTTCGGTGACTGTTTAAGGGAGGAAAATAAGTGTCTCATAAAAGCATCCTGTTGACGGGAGAGACCGCTTCACTCTGGTTTATTCCTGATTGCACGTCCTGTGGCTCTGCCTCCGGGGAGAGCGCACCCGTCAGTAGAAGCACCGGGCTGCACCCTGAGAAATGATGGATGCTCTTCTGCTGGAACGTTTCCACAGGGAGAAGAAGCTTCGCGGCATGAAGAGGACAAGCGTTTGTGTGAAAACGCTGCTGATGGGAGCAACCGTGGTCATCAATCCTGGAACGTCGGCAATGAAGTTAAAGCGGCTGCATGACAACATGACCGAATGGCCGAAGCTCTCGGGTTCACAGGCGAGTGGCTGTTTTCAGGACTGCGGTTGTGGTGCGAAAGTGTCCCCCTACCCCCCCCCACCTTCTCTTCATAGTCAAGTTTTGTGAAGGGCGGTTTTTTTATAAAGACGTGGCTTCCTGTGCTCAAGAAACAGCACGCCTGGGACTTCTCTAAAAGAGTTAAATAAAGACGCTCCTTTTGCTTTGCATTTGCTTCACGTGTGAATTTTGGACCCAAAGAAAAGTAAAACGAAGACGCTGTTGTCAGTGTTCTCATCTAGAACATGGAGCCTGGAGTGTCTGTGCTTCATTCATAGTTTCTGCCTCCATCTGGTATTTCTCCAAAGATTCTTTGCAGAAAGACGCATGTCCATCACAGCCATGATTTCATGCAGGTCTGTAATGTCCAGAAACGGTACAAACGCTGGTACATAAATAATAAAGAGGGCTGAATTGCGCTGAAAAGGCCAAAGTGACACGGCCTCGATGTACGTGACGCTGCGTCTTCTAACGCTGTTAAAACACAGATTTGTTCAGAGGTACAAACACACACACGCACACGTCAAAGTGAAAGTGTTGAACAACTGTGTCAGCAGTGAGTTCCTTGAGCCCGCAAAAGCCAGCAAACATTTTAATTTTTGACAATGTGTGTATTAGACGTTTCTCCAACATTCCTTCCTGGAAGCCTGTGGTAAGAGAAGGAGAAGCGACTCAGATGAACAATCAATCAATAACAAGTAAGCTGTGTATACAGTTTGGAAACAAGATGAATTCATAGGTGGTGTTTGTGTGTGTGTGTGGGCCATGTGTGGGTCACTCTGATCTCGCAGGTACTCTACATTCGCACCGCCGCCATCCTCATCCTTATCGTCTTGTCCAGGCATAGTCCTCGCTGCTCTCCCTGCTCCCTCGCAGTGTGCGTTGAGGCTCCGACAGACTCCTGTACTGGTGCATCTGCAGCGCTGCATTTGCGCTCATGAGCCACTGCACACGCAGTGCGAGGGCCTACAAAATTTTTAGGAGAAATGAAGGAAGGAAAAAATGTAAGAACCAGAAGAAATAAGAAAACAGGTTGTGAAACAGCAATTTAATTCAGCTACAACCACACGGTGAAATTACGGTTCAGTACAGAAGGCTTCTTGGCTTTTCCCACATCAATCAGTGTAATTCAGCTGGCGTCTACCCCCTTTTCACTCATGTCGCAGTGGAATTACCAAGGATCTACGGACACCACAACCCTGCCCAAGGCACCGGTGGTAAGTGGGTTCATGGCCACGGTGTATCGAGGCCACCGAGGCACTTCCACCCAAGGCCGGCACCTCCGGGCTCATGTTCCCGAAGAAGGTGCCGGATCGCGGTGGACTTCCGAGAGCTGGGCCAAAGTGCGGCCCGAGTGTGCTCGACCCCCAGCTCCAAGCACCCGGCAGCATCTGGGTTAAGCCCCCCAGCGAGCGCATGACTGTCGAGTGCCACAGCGGCCTACCCCACTTCCTTGTTCGCAAGCGAAGGCACAGCACGCGCCTAGGGAGAAAGAGGAAGTGATGAGCTCGCATGTAGAAATCGGCGGCGCGCAATCGGGTGCCACCCTCAGCCTCTTAAACTGAATGTGTGTCTCCAAAAAGCTGCGTGCTGCCATGGAGACGGGCAACTCCTGAGCGGGATCGCGGGGTTTAACGTGCGGCGTGAAGAAGCGTTCGCCAATCGCACGAGCCGCACCGCCCGTCGTGCGCTCGCTACACATACTCGCGGAGAGCTCACGCTGCTGCACGGAGAGCGGGCGGAGCGCCGCACGTCAATCACTGGGGAACACAGAGGGGTTCGAGTGGCCGGAGGCTGAGCGCTAAAGGTCCCGGTGCAGTCTGGGCTCGGGCTCAGACCCATGACCCCAGTGCAGCGACACACCTGTGCGCATCTGATGCATTCGCAGGACTTTGTGGAGCATCAATGTGGAACTGCGAGTTCTTCCTCCTCAGTGCAAACAGCCGCAGCAGCAGCAGCAGCAGCAGCAGCAGCAGCAGCAGCAGCAGCAGCAGCAGCAGCAGCAGCAGCTCAAACCCTCCACCCCGGCGACTGCAATCCCATCCTGTACTTCTGCTTTTTGGTGATCACACACACATGCACAGGAAGTACACACAGTACGTCCATTCACATTACAACAATGCATTCTTTCTGATTTGTAGTGGGGTTTTTTTTACATCCACTATAAATATCCTACAGTAACCCTTCATTTGACTATCGTTGTGCTTAGTGGATATTAGAGTGAACACTTATCAGAAACACATGCACAAAATCGTAGGTTTCATCTGCACAAACACACTGGATGTGTGTGTGCGTGCGTGCGTGCGTGCGTGTGAAGACGAAGCTGCCCAGTCAGGAGGACAGCACTTTCAGTTCTTTTCACACTGCCCCGCTGCGGTCTCTCAACAACTGACGGCCTGTAACAGACGAAGCGCAGACGAAGCGCAGACGGACGGACTGCGGTACGAGATCACGTGGTGGCGCGGAAATGACCAGACGAGCATACAGTGCCACCTAGCGGTGGAAGGAGGAAGTGACGCCTGCGCATTGTATGTTTAGCCGAGGATTTTCTCCACAACGAAGTACAATTATTTACCCAGTTATAGAGCTTGGCTGCTTTGGATAAGTGCCTTGCTTAATGGAATTCGAACCTGTGACTTTCAGGTATAAAGGCAGCAGCTCTAACCACTACACTACCAGTTGCCTTTTTCAGAAAGAGAGAGAGAAAATTAATTGTAACAAAGAGACACAAAGTGGAAAGAGACTTCAGTGTGTGTGTGTGTCTGTATTACGACGTTCCTGCGCTGACATGAGCGCCACTCTCCTGTCCTGTACTGTACTTCACCTGGTCTTTCACACCCGCAGACATGCATAATCGAGTTCAGAGGGTCCCATTCTTTTAAATCGAAAGTGGGGCCCTTAACAACATTAATGTAACTACACGCTACACTACGACGTACGCTTTGGCTAATTTCCACGATGAGAAAAGCATGAGAATTTATTGCGCAGAAATGTTAATTTTTGGGGCGAGCTCATGGTCCATCCATTGGTCGAGTCTGGAGCCGCGCGCTGCCTACGCATTTGTCGCGCAGAGCTGAGCAGCCCTGAGCAGCCTGAGCAGCCTGAGCAGCAGGACGCTCGGACCGTGTTTTCGCCAGGATGGCGTCGCAGCCTCCGCCGAAGCCGTGGGAGAAAGGGGCTCCCGGCACTATTCCCACTCCGGCCAACTACCGGTACGCGACTTTACCTCACTTTCTCAGTTTCTGTCCCGGCTTTACTTGTGGAGGGAGCGGGTTTTCGGCACTGTGGCTCTCGCTCAGCTGTGTGTCCCTGCAGATCATCCGGGCCTCTCGACGAGTCTCGTCTCGTTCACCGCGCACGCGACTCCCGCCGTTTTCTGCCTTCGCTTCAGCATCGAGTCCAAAGGAGAGAAAAAGGGTCGAATCCGCTTCGGCTTTTCATTCCACCTCTTTCACGTCTTGTTTATACTTATTATTCCCTGTGTCTTCACCGTCGCTCCAGCACTTTGTCTTCATTCTCCCACCAATCAGTCCTTCCTCGCCACCAACCAACGTTCATTTTTTTCAGCTCTTAAATTCTAGTAGTTCTGGTGGTTATCCACCTTTCGCTTTCCACGTCTCTCTCTTTCGTCCCTTTCACCTCTGTAATTGTTAGTTCTTTAGTTTATTTTTATTCCCTCCTGTTCTCAGGTACTCAGCAGAGAGGACGTGTGTCCTACACGGTTTACATGCTTTTACATGCTTTTACACGCCCGTGCCGCGGTCAGTTGCAACCCCTCCGGACCGCAGCCCCTGATGTCCACCCTGTAACTGTTCACAGCTCGGGATTCGAACCTGCACTGCACTGGTTCCTTCCCCACACCGTTTGCTTTCCCATCATCACGGTGTCCCTGTCTTACCGACGCAGGTCGCCGGAGTTTGGTTCTGCCGGGCTCTCGAGACCCGGACCCCCGGTGCTGACCCGCGTGGCGCCCCCCGTCCCCCCTCGACCGGCCCAGCAGCAGTCGGGTGGCGCCTTGTCGGCGTACCGTCCCGCGTACGGCTCCTTCTCGTCCGCGTGCAGCCCGTACGGCAGCTCCCTCCTCGGCGGCTACTCGCCCTACAGCTACGGGGGCTACGGCGGGTACGGCGTGGGCGGCGGCCTGGGCTACGGCCGCTTCCGCCCTGAGGAGGCGCCGCCGAGCCGCTTCGTGCAGCAGGCGGAGGAGAGCAGCCGCGGCGCCTTCCAGTCCATCGAGAGCATAGTGCACGCCTTCGCCTCCGTCAGCATGATGCTCGACGCCACCTTCTCGGCTGTCTACAACAGTTTCCGCGCTGTCCTGGACGTGGCCAACCACTTCTCCCGCCTCAAGGTGCACTTCACCAAGGTGTTGTCAGCCTTCGCCCTCGTGCGTTCCCTCCGCTTCCTTTACCGGCGCCTGCAGAGGATGCTGGGCCTGCGGCGCGACTCCGAGGCAGACGACTTGTGGGCGGACAGCGCGGGCTCAGCGGTCGCCGTCGGGGGCCTCGGGATGGATGATCACAGCTCCGTCAAGTCCTGGCCCATTTTCCTCTTCTTTGCCGTCATCCTGGGTGGCCCGTATCTCATCTGGAAACTTCTGAGCTGTTCGGAGGCTTCGGAGGAGAAAGGTGAGGCCCCTTTAAAAGCGGATGGGGTGACGGGAGCTCGTTGCTGTTGGTCTGGTTGATCATTCATGGGGTTCCAGCTGTGAAGCTCTTCTGCTGTTCCTGTGCAGCTACGAACTGGGCCAATGGAGAGGACGACCATGTGGTGGCCAGGGCTGAGTTTGACTTCACTGCAGGCTCTGAGGAGGAGATCTCTGTCCAGGCGGGCGATATGCTGAACCTGGCACCCAAGGGTAAGGGGTGTTGGCAGGGCAGTTGAGTGGAGGTGGGATCAAGAGGATTTCATACAGTCTGCTACGATCAAGGTGAACCGGCACGTGCAGACAAATGTGGAAGTAGTTCTGGTCCAAGGACACAGTGTGTATGTGCAACACACATTTTGTTGTCTGCTCAGGAATTGCTGATTTGGCTGAAAACCAAACATATGGCTGCAGTTGAAGTGTCTTATTTTGTTGATGTTCCAAAGTGCCTAAAAGAGGCCTTGAATATCCTGTCTACAGGTTAGAAATTGTAAACTTCTTTAGGGCCTTAGCAGCTGAGCGCACAGATGTTGAGAGAAAAGCGAGGAACTGAAGATGGGCGCGCTTCCCGTGCGAGTTGCGTGTCCCTTGTGGATCAGCAGTGCCTGCTTAGCTCATTACTGGGGTCTCAAGAGTCTCTGGGAAAGAGTAGGAAAAGCGCACACATGCTTCTGTGATTACTTATACTTGATAATGGTGTGTGCTCTCCTGCGATACAAAGACAGCTTGTGACACTTTCCCACCATTTGTAGAGCAACAGCCCAGAATCCGCGGGTGGCTGCTGGCCAGTGTGGACGGCCAATCCACGGGCCTCGTCCCTGCCAACTACGTGAAGGTCCTGGGAAGACGGAGAGGGAGACGACATGCAGAGCAGGAGAGATCGGAGCAGCAGCATGTGGTTCAGAACCTGCAGCCGAGACCGGCCGCCCCAGCGGGCCCTGCCGACGTCGTGCTGTCATTCGGAGACCCTGAGATGATGTTTGAGTCTGTCTACAGGGAGGCCCCTGGTCTGACTGACACGGGCTCCTTTCCATGTGTCTCCGACAGCCACGAGAAGGTGGACCTCTGAGCTTGACAGTGCAGTACCCATGTAAGTGTGTCCACCTGAGCTGTGCCTGTGCTCCCAAATCCATTTCTCTCTGATGTTGCAGTGTCCGTTAACGTACAAGTCACCTGCTACCCTGGTAAATGACTTGTACCACGGTGCAGAGCTGCTTTGCCGGGACACACGTCTTGGAGCCCTCAGGGTTGGGTTTGGTGAACACGTGCTTCTGCTGCGCAGTACACATCCTGTCAAAAGCCAGCAATATCCATCTGTCTAAAACTGAACGAAATGATTCTTTCACACTGACCTGTTTCCCCCACCTCATTAATTTTGTTTTCCACCAAGGAATGTATTTGTGTACCATTAATTGCAGTCAGGTGTCACTGTGTTTTTGCAAATAAGCTGGGAATGAGTGAGATGAATAAGAAGCCATTAATTTTTGTGGAATGAGGCAGAACAATTTTGTGTAAAGGTTTTTTTCTGCTTTAAACAGAAGTTGGAATAATGACTTTATTAGGATGAATTAAATGAATTTTTTCTTGTATGTGTTTAAGGCGCAGTAACACGACAGAGTGAAGGAGGTGCCGAGGTCCTTGTTAACTGGTCTTTCATTAACACGCTCACAAGCCATAAGTTAACTTTTACTGGACTTTCAGGCTCGTGCAGTTTTAAGTTGTTAGGTTAGAATGGCACTGCTGTAACAACAAATCTTTTCTGCCATGTTATTGAAGAAACATAAATTATTTAAAGTAATTTTAGGAGATTGTTTATATTGTGAACCCTATTAGATAGTGGTTATCTAAACTTTGAGGACTTATAAATCATCTTTGTTAGTTACCTTGTCCTGTGTATTTTCTTGGCAGTGCAGCTTTACATACTGTTGATGGCTCTTAACACACACGGGGAACATTGTGATTTCTGTCTGCAAAACACTTTTGGTTAATTGGTTTTGATTTTCACCACATCTGGTTTGTAATCTGTTTTCCACCACATTATTTTTCTCATGTTAAGTTGTTTCTTGGGCACATGTACAGTAACAGACCGAATGCTGCTCATATAACCCATTATAGACCAGAGGATCTTTTCAGAGCTACATTTTCAATTGTTTTATCTGTGCAACAGGACATAGTGGCAATAAAAATGTTTAAATTTTCATTTTACTCTGTGTACCTAATACCTTGAAGGAAATCAGTTTGCAGGCTGAAAGATGTGTAATCAGTGATTATTAATTCCAGTAATGTATGACTACAGGCGCAGTAAAATGTTGAAGTTGATATTTTGAAGCAAGTTTATAGGAGGAGAAGTGCAGGTGGGTGACTTACTGTTTCACTTCAAGGTAAGTACTGTACCTTTCTCAGTGGTCCTGCCGCAGGAGTGAGATTCACACACAGGGCCCTGAGGGGGTATGGCAACGGCTCTACCCACTACCCCCCTCTTCTGTTTAGTGCGGCTCCCATTGAAGAGGAATAAAAATGGGTACTTGCTGAACGCGCTGTTCTTTGCACCTCGCACACTTCCCTGGCAAACGAGTTCCGGATAATCGTCTCCTAAAACAAACTCTCAATTACCATTAATTTGAATGGGGATAAAGAGTTGCACACTGGTTAGAGCTGTGCTCTTTGGGTTCAGAGGTCCCAGGTTCAAATACCAAGTCTTGCTGCAGTACCCCAGACTAGGTACTGAGCCCAGATTGCTCTGGTACATAAAAAATTACCTGCTTATATAAATCACATAGGCAAATCACTGTAAATAGTTTAGTGCTGTAAATGTCTTCAGAGAAAAGTGTCCGATAAATTAATAAACCTACAGTAAATGTTGCATTGCATCGTCCGCAACGGCTTGTCCCGAGCGGGGTTGCGGCGAGCCGGAGCCTACCTGGCAACACAGGGTGCAAAGCGGAAGGGGACATGCCCTGGGCGCGATGCCAGTTTGCTGCAAGACATCTCAAGCGGGGCTTGAACCTCCAGACCCGTTACACCACCGTGCCCCCCTACAGTAAGTGTGATAGATTAAAAATAATGTGTTCTTAGTCCACAAAAAGTTTACATATTTTTTTCCCCACAAAGTGAGAAAAATATGGTGTAACTGTTCACACATTGTAATTCCATAAGCATCCCCAGATAAAACCTTTATTCAGCCAGTACTCTGGCATTGTATTTGCTTATTTGTGTATCTTATTTAAAAAAAAAAAAAAAATTGGTGGGAGGGTATCGGGATTTGACGATCTTGCGTTTTATGTACCTACTTGAACGATGAACCTTGGTGCAGCAAGTGGTCGGGAACAAACTAGGTTTGCCTGAGACTTTCATGTCTGCAGCTATGGCTCCTTCTCTCAATGTAATGCATAAATTGTACTTTTGCTGAGATGTACGTCACTTTGGACAAAAGCGTCTGCTAAATGAGTAAATGTAAATACCTGCATTATTTTTAAACGCCTAGAAAATCTATCCTTAGCTGCTCATCCAAGTCAGGGTCACTAGAAATGAACAGTAAAGTTGTTCTGAATGATGCTGCATTTCAAGAGAAATCTGCATTTTATCACTTCAGTTCTCAAGCTTATCATGTAAAAAATTCTTTTGCAATTTGAACATATTGTACAAATTTTTTGCTTTGGAACTCATTCTGCTAGATGGCGGTTTCGTGCTATAGTGTAAGTCACATGATCTGAAAGATGAGATGCTTGCAATCCCCCCACACAGCTCTGAAGCAGCTGAGCTGTGCCTTTTGTGGTGCTCCACCAAGAGTCGTATTAATATCATACGTGTTTGTTCTCGTGAGGTGTTTGGTGTGAGTCGACAGCTCTTTGTGTGAATTTTAGGGTATAAATTACACCGCTCGTCAATGTGAACTCCCATAGCTTGGCTTATTAAACGAGGGAAGCCTGTATGGGCCTGTACACATCTTCAGATGGGCTCTTGGTGGCATCTTATCGATTCATTTAGCACATGCTTTTCTCCAGATCGACTTATAATCCTAAAATACTTGCAGTGATTTGCTGATGCAATTGTTTTTGTTTTTTTTTTTTTTTTTTGTTAATTTTGGGTAATTTTTCAGTAAATTAATTCAGGATAAATACCTTGACAAAAAGAGTGACGAAAAGGAGGGATTTGAACCTTCTGAACTTATCTAAGCAATCCCCGTAGATTCCTTGTTCCCATTATTATTATTGTTGCTGTTAAGGAGGAGAAGACGACGAAGCGAATCTAGTGAAGAGCGAACAAGGGTCCGCGAGCCGCACCCTCCTCACCTGCGCAGCAGCGGGTTCGAACTGCATTAACTGCTACTTAGGACTCGCTCGTCCAAGGCGCCTCATCTTCGCGGGGCTTTTACCCATGTACCCAGCAGGGTAAGTGCCTCGATCGAGGGTACTATAGCACGAGGGGGGGATTCGAACCGGCTCCTTGTCACTGACTCCTCGCCGTTGCCCAGCAACCAGGACGCCGCCATGCACCTGCTGCACTGCGGCACCGGAAGCGAACGGAAGCGCACGAGCCGGCCGGCCGCCCCCCACGCCCTTCCACCCCCTCCCATTCCCTTCCCATCCCCGCGCGCCGCTTCGGCCGCTGCGGGTTGCTGTGGCTCCGCGTTGAACGTGCACTGCGCAGCCGCGCGGCCGATCGGATCGAAACGGGACGGAACGGGGACGCGCACAAACAGTGGAGTCTGCGATGGAGGGAGAGGCGCGGGAGCGGGAGCAGAGGGAGGGAGGAGCGCGGAGAGCCGCGGCCTGAGCGCCAGGAGAGCCGAGGAGGAGCATCCCGACAGGGAACTGGCGTGGAGGACGAGCGCTCATCGCTGCGCGCTCCGTCGGCGACTCAAGCGACCGGTGATGAGCGACGTGCGCGCGGAGTCTCTCTCTCTCTCTCTCTCTCTCTCTCTCTCACACACGCAACACAGGCTCCTTGCCGGCGCTCAGGCTCCGCAGTGTCTTTTTTTCCTGCTCTTCGCTTCGCTTCGGCCTGTCACGTGTCGCAGTGTCGCACTGTCACAATGTTACCGCGGGCACGAGCCTCCGCCGTGACTTGGCAACGTCGTGTGTATGTGTGCCTGTGCCTGTGCCTGTGCGCGCGGAGCTGCTCCGCTCTCACACTGTTCGTACAGCGTTAGTGCAAAGTTAGCGCGTCATCGTGCGCCGGGAGCGAGTGTTCCTGGGGTCTCCGGTTTCCGCGCACTTTCTGCTGCTGGCCTGAACTCATTCTCCTCTGCTCTTCTCTCCAAGGTCACTTACGCTGCAAGGTTTGTGCGCTGAGCTACTTACACTGATTTACCCCTTTTATCAGTTCCACGCAAGTGCCTCGATCAAGGGGTGGGATTGGAACCCAGCACCTTCACACTGTGAAGTGACAGCTGCAAGCTCTGCGCCGCCTGCCCGGTTCACAACCGGCCGCAGAACACCATCATTTATGTGGCTCTGAACCCTTAACAGTCTGTATGTGGCCTTGGTACCGCGGTACGACCTTCACACTAGTTAGCGTGTTTTTTTTTTTTTTTTTTTTTTTTTTTTTGTCCTCCAGCGGATGTTTTCATTTGCACTGAAATGGTTTGGTTGCTTTATGACTCTGCAGAGATGAGTCGCTTCTGCTCGCTCAACAACAACTTCCCCTACGACAACAACATCCTGGTCCTGGACATGGTGCTGAGCTCTTTGTGGGGAGTCCCTCAGCCCATCGACTGGGAGAACGTCGCCCACCTCGTCCCAGGGTTCACGCCTAAAGAGGTGAGCTCGTCGCCTTGCCGGGTGTGGAGGTGGGGGGGGGGCTGTACGACACGGTCTCAGCCAACGGTCACGGATGCGTGGCACCTGGACAGCCTGGGTGTGAACTCCTGAGTGGCGTGTGGTCCCGGAGAAGGTCCACCTGCTGGTGGCCGAGCTCTGATTTGTGCACTGACGTGACGTGCGCGATGGCGTCTCCGGTGAGGTGCGTGCGTGTGTGTTGTTGTGCTCCGCAGTGTGCCAGAAGGTTCGAGGAGCTCAAGGCCACCGGCGGTTTCCATCCTGTGGACGACCAGTGCAATGCCCTGACCGCAGGGAGTGCCGTTTCCCCCGACACCCTCACTAGCTGCGTCAAGGAGCTCCTGGAACCCAGAGCAGAGCTGGGCGAGACCCGGCTCATCCAGAGCCTCAAACCTGTGACCGGTGAGAGGACGCGCTGTAGTGCAGCATGTGTGTGCGTGCGCGCGGGCAGAATGGTTCCTCCTGCCGACTTGGCCGTTTTACTTGCAGCGTGAGCCCCGGGAGCCCAGATCCTGAACGTGCCGACATGTCCTGGCTGCGTCCGCAGGTCTGACCGTTCCAGGCTCTGCCAGAGGGGGAGGGGGAGACGAGAGTGACGCCGGCGCTGGGGACATAGGACAGGTGGACGAAGGCAAAGGGTACGCAACGCTGCTTCCTCGAACGATGGAAAAGCCCCAGAGAAGCTCAGCTGGTGCCACTGAGCTGCATCTGCAACTGGACCTGGTCCAGAACCCGTCCAGTAACATGCTGAGATGTACTGGTTTCTAGTGCTCTTTTTTTTGTCGCTCAGAGACTTCTGTCCACCTCTGCAGGCCAAACATGGTCATCCACGTGTGCGACGAGGCGAAGGGTGTGAGGCAGGACTTTGTGTGTCCGCGCAACCTCCTCGTCAGCGAGATGAAGTACTTTGCCGAGTACCTGTCCACGGACGCGCAGCGCTGGGACGAGGTGGACATCTCGGTCCACTGCGACGTTCACATCTTCGACTGGCTCATGAACTACGTGAGGAGGCACGCGGGTGACGGCGACGGCGGCGGCGGAGGCAGACCGAAGCTAGGTAAAGGGGCTCCGCGGCCTCGACGGCGCCGCCGCTCGCGACGGGACCCGTTCCGGTCCTCGGTGGTGTATCTGTCCACAGTGGTACCTGGCAGTGTGTTATGTGGTGTGTGTTTGTTGGTTTCAGAACCCAGCAATGTGATCTCAATCCTGATCTCCTCCGAGTTCTTGAAGATGGAGACTTTAGTAAGTGTTGTGCGGTGGTGTGTGGTGGTGCGGTGGTGTGTCCCGGCGGTGCGGCGCACTGCATGGGTGTGTGTTTGCCGTGCGCACCGCAGCACGGTGCAGCGCTCTCTCCTGGCCCGCAGCCGTAGGCATAGGCGCGCTTGTGTGTCGGCTGCTAGAGCGTCGGCTCGCGGCTCCATCACGGCTGCGCTCCCCGCCCCCAGGTGGAAGAGTGTGTGCGGTACTGTCACGCTCACATGAGCGCCATCCTAGCCACGCCCTGCAATATGAGCTGCATCAACAGCAACCTGGCGACGCGCATCGCCGACCTCTTCACCCACAGCGAGGCAGACGGCATCAAGGACAAGAAGGACAAATTCAAAAGGTGAGAGGAAGCCAACCTGAGGACGTGGACAGCTACGAATATTTAAATGATTGTATGAATATTTAAATTTGTCCCTCCTACGTGCAGCAAACTGTTTCAGAAGAAAATTGAGAGACTCTTCGACCCCGCCTACGAGAATCCCGACTCGCTGGGCAGCGCGTGCACCTTGTACAGGTGAGCGGCGCCGCGGGGAGGGGCCGGCGGTACGCCCCCCCGCCCCCCGTTCGCTGTTCCCTCTGACCCGCTCACCTCCCCAGGTGCAGCTTGTGCAGCAAACTTTTGACCAAAGAGACGGAGAGAAGGATTCCCTGCGTTCCGGGGAAGATCAACATCGATCCTCGTGGGAACATCGTGTACAGTCACGCCAGGTGGGGGTGTGAGGGTGGGGGGGGCTCGCCGCATCACCGCACGCTGAGCTCACCTGCCGTCCGCTCTGTTCGCCACCCCAAAGGCAGAGGAGCTGGGATGTCCATGAGCACCTGAGCAGCCTGCATGAGGAGCTTCAGTCCTGGGCGCTCGTCTACTGGAGGCTCTGGGGAACCGTGAACTTCCTCACCTGCTCCAGCTGCAAACAGGTACCCTGGGGGTGGGGGGTTTGGGGAAGAGGGGTGTTTTCCGCTTTCTTTCACCCTTTTTACCTGCGCTTACCTTCAGTTACCTGCTTTTTACGGTGTTCGCTATTTATGACGGCAGTAAATAACGCCGAAACGGGAGCAGTGGGTAGCGGGGGGGTTACGGCGCCCCCTAATGCTGTGGTGCCAAGAAGCACCAGCTAAAGAAATCAGTGTAAAACAGGGTACTAGTGACTCGCTCCCACAGTGTTTACCGCTGCTGTGTGCCGCGGCTCAGTCGGTGATCAATAAGACGAGGAACGCTGCACACGTTTATTGGACCAATCGCTCGTCAATGAGTGCTGCGGAGGGGTTAGTGGAGACGAAGCTTTGCATCGTCACTCGCTCTCTCTCACGGTCATCAACCGCCCGTCCGGGTCGTGGTAGTTCGGAGCCTATCCTGGACAGTCGGGGGTCGTGTCGCTCGCACGCCGACACACACGGTGCGGCGGTTGAGAGTGACCGGTGAACCTGTGCCCCACCCCGTCTCCGCAACCGCGCCGCCGCTCCTCGGTCAGTGTCCCGATACGTTTTGACTTGTTTGTGCGAACGCTTTTACTTGAGCTTTTCTTTTTCTTTTTTCTTTAACGTACCGATGTTTTTTGCCCCGAGTGCCGTGTTTCGCTACGGTACCTGCCTGTGCCCGTGAGTCAGGGAAACGGCCGGGCCGAACGGTTACGTGGCTATTGCCTGTGAGCGGTAACGGCGCCCTCTGCTGGCAGGTGTTCCTGTGCACGGAGCTGTCGCGGTGCAGGTACCACCCCGAGGCTGCGATCTACCCCTCCCTGCCCACGGAGCAGGGCTGCAGCGGGACGGGCGTCTACCCCTGCTGCCACCAGAGGGCGCTGCGCTTTGACCCCGCCTGCCTGCCCAAGGTGGGGTGCGCTCGGAGCGGATGGTGCTGCCTCACACACGCACTTGTGCTGAAGGAACAGTGATTAAGTGTGTGTGTGTGTGTGTGTGTCCAAGGGCTGCAGACTGAGGGACCACACCGTGGGGGTCCCAGAGGGCAATGCCAGTAGTGCCCCCCCGCTCAGCCCAGCTCAGGCCCAAGTACTGAAAGACCTGCTGCAGCACAGAGATGCCGTCTGTGTGTCCACCCCCTCGCCCCCCCACAGGTGAGCCCCCTCAGCCTTCGTACACCCCCCCGCCCTCAGCTACGGTACATCAGGTGTGTTGCAGCACGGGTTTGGCTGCAGCTCAGCGTGTGTGGAGTTTGCGTGTTTTTTGTGTGTGTTTGCGAGGGTTTCCTCCTGCATTCAAAAGACGTGTTGTTGGGGGCCTGATGACTCTAATCTGATTGCTCTGTGTGTGTGTGTGTGTGTGTGTGTGTGTGTGTGAGTCCCCTGCGGAAGCATCCCCTGCCTCACACCCTGCCCTAGACACACAGTTATGGAGAACAAACAAATGAATAAATACCCCTGGTGGCCATCCATTTCCACACTTTCTTTGACTGGGGTCCTCTGGGGGCCCACAGCCTTAGGCTCCGCCCACCTCATGCTCCTGATTTGAGAGTTCTGACAGCCCCCCCCCCCCCGTGCTCTGTGTACTTCAGCGCAGAAGAGACGTCCTCTGCAGGGGAGCGGTCCTTCGACTGTGACGTCCAGCTGGAGCCGAGGCTCCCGGGGGCCCCCAAAGCGGGCGAGATCACAGCGGTACGCCCCACCCCCCACTCCAGTGGCCCCTCCGTTTCGGGGCCCTTTTTAACTGCAGGGACTTCCTGTTACTGATCTGCTCTCTGTCTGTTTGCAGTTTTCTTTGCTGAAGAACTGGGGACTACAGCTGGTATGTGGCACATTCTCCTTGGATGCAGTGGTGTTCAAAGCTCAGAGAGTGTGTGTGTGTGTGTGTGTGTGTGTGTGTTAGCTCTTCCGTTGCCCCCCGCCGTCCTGCAGAGGCAGCAGTCCCTGCTCTCGGAGGACGAGGAATACACCACCGGCTCCGAGGTCACCGAGGACGAGGTCGGCGATGAAGAGGAGGTGTCTAAGAAGCAAGGTGTGGGCGGGGCCTCATTGTTGCCGAGTGCAGTGACTCTTTTCAGCCAGCGGGTGGAGACATATTTGACTTACACACCTGGACTGAAGTGACTGTTGTCTCAGTACCAGTTCAGACGCCACACTGAGGGAGGAGTCCATTGTCCTTCGCCGTAGTTACAGTATTTCCGTGTGTGTGCGTAACAGTGGGGACGAGGCATGTCTTTGCACACAGGTGTGAAGAAAGCCAAGAGATCCAGCAAACCCCTGAAGAGACAGGTGTCCTCCCCCAGTTTCCAGCGCAAGGAGAGGACATCGGAGAAGGTGCATATCTGTGTCGGAGAAGGGGATCTGTGTGGGTGGGTGCGGTCTCGTTCACCTCTCTCTTTCCAGTTCTGTACTGAAGGTCTCCTGCTGTCTGCTTTTAGGCTCCCTGTCGGGACACAACTGCTTTCACGTGAGTTACCATGTTTACCTGCTCCCAGTAGCCGGCGGCCACTGCGGCAGCGTGCGGCGCAGGATCTCAGCAGGGTTTCTTCTCCACAGAGTGAGCGCTACCAAGAGCAAGTGGGACAGCAGCCGCTCCATGCGGTTCAACCAGGACGCCCAGCGAGAGGAAGGTGCGGTGCGGTGCGGTCGCGGCGGTCGCAGCGGTCAGGAGCCGTGCGGAAGCGGCCCGTTTGCTATCGCTGTGTCCTGTGTCACAGATCAGCGAAGGATGGCTGAAATCATCGGGCATCTCTCCAAGATGAGGTATGGAGACCTGGAACAGAGCAGATCGAAGGAAATGAAAGAGGTGAGTTGGAGGAGTCTCCCGTATCCTGGCAGCAGCACCACTCTGCATGTAGAGCAGCTCCTGCGTGCGCTCTTGAACGCTTCGTTTACGGAGTTTAGAGGTGCTTTCCACTTTTTCTGTTCTTCACATATCTGTCCGTAGCAGAGTGAGCATGAGCTGTTTACCCTCTCAGCCAGTAGGTGGCAGTAAAGAGCACCACAGCGACCGCCTTCATTCAGCTCCATTCCACAGCGTTCACAGCTCCTGTCTGGTGTTCCTGGGGGTCGGTGATCAGTAACAACATGGGCAATGTCTCAGTTTGCATTTTTCCGCTCGTTTTAAATTAGCTTGAAGTTACAAATTTGGCACTAAGAAGCGTTGCAAAGTACTGCTGATGACGGTGATGTCTGAGACTTTGACAGGAGCGGTAAGTAAAGCGGGGAGCTCCGTGTTCGTCGTTATTCGTGGACTCGGACTCGGCGACCTAAGTGGCGTGTCATGGGCTCGTGGAGGTGGTGCGACCGCTATGGTCACGGTTCGCTGCTAGTTGAGCCGTGCGCTCAGTTCCTGCTCTCGCTCCTGCAGCACACCGGGGGGATCTACTCCAGACTGGAGGCCCAGGTGAAGCTGTCCTCGCAGGCCGGCCCCCGACACTCGAGCTCCGAGAAGAACCTCAGGTAAAGTCGGGGCAGCGGAACCCCTTCGGACCGCCGCTGCTGTTGCGGCTCTTGTCTCAACACCCGTTTCCCCTTCAGTCTGACCTCCTTTACTGCTCCTTCCTCAGAGCAAAGGTGCGTTTGGGGCAGGGAAGACCCACCTAGAGGGACAAGAGAGCCCCTCTCAGATCCCAAGATCTGCCCAGACGGGTGCCCTGGTGTCCTGCCTCTCCCGCCAGAAGCTCTCTCCCTCAGGGCCGCCTTCCAGGGCCGACCCCTGACCTCAGGTCCCACCTCCAGCTTTAGCCCACGTGGGGCCGGTCTCTGACGCACTCAGGTGACTCTTCCCGACCTGCTGCGCCCTCCCTCTGCTCCCCGCTGCGCTGCAGGAGATTCCACCGGATCGGCGACGGGACTGGGACGCTGCTGTCTGCCTGGCGACGTTGTGAGGAGCGCACAACCCACAACCCCGACGGGGGTAGCGGGGGGGAGCCTGCTGCTGACGCCATGACGACTCGCTCCTTACTTCACGATCAAAACGTTCCGTTGATTTTCATCGTCTCCGCCGTCTCGGTGATGTTGGACTCCCTTCTCCGGGCCCCTTGGGGGTGTGACCTTGTTCCCAACTGTCCGCTGCTCTGTGGCACCACCCCCTTTGTTGCAGTAAAGATGCCATGAACTTAGATTGCACTAAACAACATGAATAAAAATAACACGTTACAACAGGGAGCTTCTGTGTGCTTCTCTCTCTGCTCGCTCCGGATGTCGTCGTCGTCGTCGTCGTCGTGTGAACAGTAAGTTTCCTGCTCGCAGCTGAACAGAGCAAGAGGAAAATAAGACACGGCAGCACCGTCTCCCACGTCGTCTCGTTCTGCTCGCTTCCTATAGCTCCCTGCATCCGGTTCAACACTCTGGTTACAGTAGTAATTACAGTTATAAGGCAGTCAAAGGATGTGAACCCCAATACCTACAGGACCTGGTCACTCCCTACAGCCCAGAAGGACCACTGTGGTCCACACCTCTGACCGCTTCTCCCACTCACAAGGGTCCAAAACCGAAGCTCCATCAGTTCTCAGTTTGGTTCCCGATGTGCTGGAATGAGCTCCATGTGTCCCTCGGAGCTGCTGAATCCCTCCCGCATTCAAGAAGGGTCGCGAACCCATCTCTTCGAGAGCCACTTCTCTCCTGATCTCCTGACAGCTCCATCGATGAGTCCAACACCATCTGCTATGATCATCTATGTATTTGCTATTTGAATGTCACTTCTATAGGAGCTACTGGAGGGATGTGAACCAGCAACATAACGATGTCCATAGTCCTGTGTGTGTGTGTGTAAAGCTTTTTGTCTGTTGCTGATGCACTATGTTTGCTCTGAGCTGTAGAAAAACTCTGGTTGCTTCCTGGAGCTCATTAACTGTTGCCCATTTCCTCGTTTGCCATTGTCAAACACGCACTTCTTTCTATGACCCAGTGCATTGTGGGAGCTGAGCAGTAACAGCCTTCCTTTTCCGCACTTAACAATGACTCCAAGAAGAAACACGGGCCTCGGCACAAGTAAAGATCACGTTCGGTACAGGTGACCGAATGACGCTTTTCGTCCATTTAATATGCTCTCGGCGCCGAATCGAGCCTGGAGCCGTGAAGCTCCTGCACCTGCTAGCTGACCGCTCTCTGAGTGTCAGGTTCTCCCTCTGTACCTTGGACTCATTGTGGGGATCGGCTGGCAGTGACAGTAAGTCATAAAAAGTCAAATCAAAATATGACAACTTGGGAAACAAGGTGGAGCTTCTTGCTGGAGTCCAGAAGCTCAGATCGCTGGTCGTCGTCTCGTACGGCGTTTGTGTGGTGGACCGGGTCGTGTCCTGTCCTGCACCATGGGGCCGGCGGGCCGCCTCTTGGTCATCATCCTCATCCTTCCTCTGTGCTCCCTCTGTGCCGATGAATCTTTGTCCAAAAGGAGGGGAACCGGTGAGCAAGAAACCGAGACGGACCGTTGGACCGTAGCGGAACAGGGCTTCGGGGCCCCTGCTTTCTCTGGTTTCCTTCCGGTCACCCTCTGCTCAGTTGCCTTCTAGTCACCCTCTAGTTTCCCGCTCGTTCGCTCGGCGCTCTTGTCCACGCTCTCGGACCGCGGTTCGGGGGCTCCGTCACGGTCGTCACTCGGGGGAAACCCAGACTCTGCTCTCACAAGTGAGTTTTGTGCCTAAATGGATGATCTCTGTCGACAGCTTCACCCATAAAGTGTCATTCTGGGAGTTGGAACGAAGTTGGATCCTTCGATGAAAATTATTTCGGTAAGATTTCACTCTAAAGACCCCACCTGCAACACACTTAACGTGCTCATGCATGTCCACAGATGTACCAGTACCACTTTATCCTAGTATTTATTTCACAATAGATATTATTAGTATAAAATATTACTGTCAATTACTATTAGTATAAATATTAGTATTTATACTAGGATCATTTTCGATGTGCCACCAATGAGCTTCAGAAGCCACCCTCTGTTGCTGCTACTGGTATTCATATTAACACTATTAATAAGTATTAGCTCCCTACAGGGATTTGCTCGCTCACGCAGCAGGTTCGTTTTTGCTGAAGCAGTTTTACGGTAAATACCTTGATCAAGGGCACTGGAGCAATGGGTGGGATTCGAACCTTTGGGTCCAAAGGCAGCAGCTCTAACCATTCTGCCACCTGCTGTCCCTGGTTTTAGTCAAAGTAATATTTGTTTAAGTTTTAGTAGTAATAAGCCCTGTAATCTGCTACTGTAACATGTTTATAGCGGTTGTAAGTGAGCAGAAAGGTCTCCTACGAGGAGAAGTGGATTTTTACAACACCTTGCGTTCTTTTCAACGTCCAATCAGGTGATGTGGAGGAGTTCACCCGGGTCCCAGTGGATGAGAATCTCCAGCTGGTGGAAAACTTGTTTCCACAACATCTGGACTTTCTGGAGCTGAGTTTCACCCCTGGAGACTCCGTCGCCGTCGTGAGGACCAAGAAGCCGCTGGACGCTGACACCCAGTGGCTGGTATGTGGTTTCTCAACATGAAAAAGCACACCTGTGTTTCTCATTGGCTGATGATGAGCTCAGGCTGTTTCTCATTGGCTGATAATGAGGTCAGACTGTTTCTCATTGGCTGATGATGTTACCAATGAGAGAAAATTCAGAGACGAGAACCGTTCTGCAAGAAGCTTATTAAAAATTATTCTCCTCAAGCAAAATGAGTAAAACTGACTTTGTTGCCACTTTACCTGACAGGAAAGAAGTGTGTAAAAACAAGTAAAATGTAATGACTTTGTATGTGTGTGCTTTTAGACTGGGGGTTCACTTTATTATTCCGTCATGTGTAAGACTACAAAGGTAAATGTCTGTTGTAGAAATATTTTTAAATCTTGTTATCTTTATTTCCTGAATGAATTCTCAACAGCAAAACAATTCTCGGATTCTTCACATCACTGACGTAAAAGGATAACGGCCCAGTTTTTGAAAAGAAGCGTCACCAGGTAACACTGTCGGAGGTGAGGAGGTCTTTACCTTGTGAGCCGAAAAGTGAGCACGGTCACGATTTGGTTCCGTGAGTGATGGAGTCCATCCGCTAGTGTAAAGTGGGCCACTTTGCTGACAATGACACAAAAAATGCATTTGTCAAATATCGCACGTGGTGGCGTCTCGTAATCCGGCCCTTTCGCCGGTTTTAACCGTCGCTCTGAATCGGTCCTCATTTCAATCATTTCTTCACGCTCAGACTTTGCCGGTGGGGTCCGGCGTGCTCCAGGCTTCCGCAAGCGATGCAGATGTTACGTTGGAGAACAACAAAGTGTCATACTCTTTTCTGGTGAGCGTTTCAAGTGACCATCCATCAGACGACGTCCTCTAAGCACTCGGAGAACCGTCATAGTGTAGCCGACCGTCAATCCCTCTTGTGGCAGCGAATCTTCAGACAGGCACCTTCAGGTCTTTCAAAGAGCCGCCCTGAGCTGCTGCCCCCACCTCTGATTCGGTCCCTGGGGGGCCGGTCGCACTTTGACTTCCGTTTGTTTACGCGCGGGACTGAAATCTACCTTCTTGGTTTTTCCGTGTATCCAAAGCCCACGGAACCAAGTGACCTTGAGCTGAGGGATGACGGAACCATAGTGTTGAAGAGACTGTTGGACTACAACATCACAAGAGGCTACAGGTTCACTGTGGAAGCTCAGGTACGAAGGATGGTGCTTCTTTGGCCCACGGTCAGTTTGGGGATGCACCCGTGAAACCCGAGTCATTTGCGTTGAATCACAACGTTACTGCTGTTTCGCTTAAAGCCGAGAAAATCGTGATCCAGTTTCTTGGTAGTATTTAAATTCTATGAAACACTGAACAGCAGACACAAACAGGGCAGTGACATTGATAGCAAGTAAACCGCCTGGCACCTGAGGAGAGGAAAACAAAAATCTCCCCGCTATGAGGAAGCAACAAGCAACATGCAGTATAATTAGAGTCAGTGGAGCCTGAGCTCGTGGTCCAGGTCCAAAGTGGCAGATCCAGTGGGTGTGGTGAGCAGCCCCCGGTTCCCAGCATCAGGCTGCTTGTCTGAAGAAGGTCGGTACTCTGGTATAAGGCCAATTACAGTCATTCCTGGAGCACTTGAAACAAACGGCGTAATTGGCGTATCGTAAAGTGTGCAGAGCACGTTCTCTTTAGGATACCGTAGCTGCGGTGAGTGCGATGAGTGTAACGTTGTCCAGTGTCCATTTCTTCACGCCTGATGTACCGTCCAGGACCCGGAGGGTCTGAACGCCCCGACCACGGTGGATGCAACGGTGGAAGACGTTGACAACGTGAACCCATATTTTAATCAGAACGTGTACAACGCTGCCATCAAAGAGAACCAGGTGAGTCTCAGGTCCTTCAGTGTGTGTCTGGTCATATGCAGACAACATGTACAGTTCCTCTCGCGAAATCGACCCGATGCTCTCGGAAGGCCGGGCCCCTCCTTCGCATTCTGCCTGAGGCTATAGAAGCCAAGGATGGAGACACGGGCATCAACCAGACTGTGGTCTACAACATCGGCACAGGTTCTCCTCAGCCCTCTCCACCGGTCCACTCGCAGCTGGATGGACTTTTGGCCAAACGTTCTTCAGCATGCTTCAGGTTCACCGGTGCTCCTCAGGCCAGGATTTCACCCACGAGGGTCCGCTTCACTTCTACTGGGACGTCTGAGCGTGTCTGTGGGGTTGGCTTTCACTCTGCCAGGACAGAAGAGGGACGGTAATGTTGACTTATTGCACCGGTTCCTCAACGTACAAACACAAGTGGGACTGGAAATCTGAGCCTAAAGTAATTTGTTTATTTTTTATGGTCCAACCATGATGTCACAAGCAGTGACAGCATGAAACATGTCCCTTGATTTATTCACAGGTTAGATTTTGTAAAAAAAAAGAAAAAAAAGAGAACTCGGATAAAGCTACGATGAGTTAAAATGTTCTTTATTCCATTTTCACCAACAGCTCGTACAACGCAGGACACACGCTGGACAGGACCTCGGCGCTGCCGTTTATTCTATTATCTTGTTACTATTAACCTTGAGGCGAGATTGAAATAGTCCAATAAACAAAAAAAAATATGCCGAACGAAATCGGTCCTGCACTTGTGTGCTCAGCAGTTCATATCCGGAATGTTCGTAACCTGGGGCGTCAGTAGCCAGTTGCAATGAGCTGAAAAGTGTATCTCGAAAAATTTGTGACCCAAATGTTCATAACTCGAGGACCTGGTGTTACTTTTAAGCCGCAGTGGACCTACGACAGGCAGGCTGACTCTCCTAAGGGTCCAGTGGACATTGCGCTGATGTGTTCTCTCCCGGTGTGTGTGTGTGTGTGTGTGTGTGTGTGTGTGCGCGCGCGTGTGCGCGCGCACAAAGCCACTGTCCCGATCTCCCTGATCAAGGCCAGTCTCACAGGAACAGTGGCCTTCGAGCGCTCCTTGTACAACTTCAGTGGGGCGGGGAACGAGGCCAGCGGGACCGAGGTGGGCCGGGTGAAGGCCGAGACGGGCAGCTCCGTCGCGTGGGTCACCTGCCCTCTCCAGTCCCGCGGAGACACGTTCACAGTGGACAGAGAGGGCAGGATCCAGACTCGCCGGAGCCTCGACAAGGAGTTGCTGGAATGGTACGCGCTCACGGTGGAGGCAGTGGACGGCAGGACTCCGCCCAACACCGCGCTCACTGCGGTATGGCTGATCCAGCCTCTCGGCGAATCCCGCATATTAGGTGACCGCTACGCGATGGCTCCTCCGCAGCTTCGCGCTTTCGCAGACGGCGGTAATGTCCCGTCCTTCAACCGCTGCAGCTCATCGAGGCTGAACGTCCTCGTCTTTGCTTCCCTCCGAAGGTCACGGTGCAGGTCGAGGATGTCGACGAACCCCCTGTGTTCCTCAGCGCCAGCTACTCCGCCAAGGTGTTCAGCATCGCCCCGTACCGACACCCCGTGCTGCAGGTCCAGGTCGGTGAGGGAGAACTGCATAGAGCTGATGGGACACTCGCAGCGCGAGAAATGAGTTTGCCATGGAAAATGTCATGAGGTGCAACAACCCCCTGCTTACAGTAAAACGTTGAACGCATGACCATATATGACCAATATGATTTATCGGAAAAATGACACAAATACTTAACGTCGACGATTATTTCTACTGCAGGAGGCTGCAGGTGCCTTTATAATATTTGAGGTTTTGTGCGTGAGCGTGTGGGTGAAGAGAACACCACCATGAGCCGTCTGTTGCTCAGCAGGCCTTGGACCCTGATTTTGGGGAATGGGGTCGACTGCGGTACGGCCTCCAGGAGCCCAGCCGACAGTTCGAAGTGGAGCCCTCTACTGGTCGGCTCTATGTGTTGTCCCTGGAGGGACGGGAAGGGCCCGTGACGTTGCAGCCGAAGGCCACCGACTGCAATGGGGAGGGTCTGTCCGGCAGCACCGGAGCGGAGGTGAGCAGCTCAGTGTTCCGGTGAGGTTTTCCCATGTGTGAGTGTGAAATCAAACACTTTCTTAGCTGAAACTACAAACCTCCATCTCTGTTATTCGGTCTTCCCATATATGTATGTATCTGGTTTTAAATGCGCCCCACCTGCAAGTATTAATACCACGTATCGTTAGCCGGTCCCGGGTTTCGTAAGCGCGGTCTCTCTCACATCCAGTCTGGTCTGCAACGTTCAGTGTGGCGCAATAAACTCGGATGCATTTGAAAGCTGTGCCAAGTGGCTGTGTGAGACTGTGAGCTGCGCTGCATTGTGGGAAACATGTACCCACGCTCTCGGTTCTCTTCTGTACTCTTCTTGCGTATTTGTGTTCGCATCTTCTCTTCTTCTCTTCTTCACCACTGTGCTTTAACTTTGTTATTCGTTATAAAATAAGTGATTTCATTATCCCGTTTTTGACATTGGGTCCGTTTTCAAGAACACGGAATTGAATTAGGACTGGTGAGCGAGGGGTAAGGTGCTCAAAAATGGACATTCATAAGATTTACATTAATAACTTGTGCCATATCAATTCAGGGTAGTACCTTACTCAGTTACATTTATTCATTTATCACAGTTTTCTCCAAAGCAACTTACAATGTTAGTGATTTACCAATTTATACCACTGGGTCATTTTTACCAGACCAATTCAGGGTAAGTACCTTGCTACAAGGGTGCTACCTCTGGAGGTTGGATTTTTGAAACCGGGTTCTTCAAGTCCAAAGACAGCAGCTCTAACCACTGTGCCACCTGCTGCCCACATAATATAACTGTAAGATTGACATTTCTCGTAAAGCATTACAAATAGAAGGGTTCACTTTACACCTGTTTTGCTTCTCACAGATTAATGTTGAAGCAAGTTCTCGCTCCAGTGTTGTGGTCATCTCGCTGAACCAGGCAGTCAACATGGTCCAGAGCATGGTTCCTTCAGTGGAAGAAGAAGACAGAGGCACGTTGTCTAAACGGAGCATCGTCCAAAGCTGCGGAAATGTGCCGATGGTTCGTCTTCATGGGTACCACGGGAGTCTGAGCCAGGCGCTGGGCTGGAATGTCACAATCATTCAGGTGTGGAGTGTGAACACCTTCAGCAGCACAGTCAGATCTCCCAGGAGCAGCGAAGAAACCTACGCGAGCCTCATCACCTCGGATCCGAGCAGCAATGCAGTCATCGCCAAGCATCGAGTGCAAAGGTACAGCATCCAAGAAGCTGGTCCACGCTGTCAGTAGCAGAGCTGGGCTCCTCTCACATCTGGGGTTTGTGTCAGAGGATCAGCTCAGCGCCGCTGTGACACACCACTTGGGTGTGTGTCTGTCCATCCACAGGAAGCTGCAGGATGAGCAGGCCAGTGTGACAGCCCACATGGAGGTGCTCTTTTTGAAAGGGGTGCAGTATAGTGTGGTGGAGAACATGGGCCCAGCCATCCCTGTTGATCACATGACTGTTAGGGTGTTGGCTGTCTGCTGGCACTGAGCATCATGGGAATTGTAGTGCAGACAGCGCATTTTTCCATCCGGTAAGGCCCGAGTACTTTTGTAGAGGAGAGACTGAACGTAAAATTTAAAAAAAAAAAAAAAGCTTGTCTTGGGTCGTTGAATGAAGATCAAATCTTGTGGGGACTAGTAAGACGCAAGTAAGAGCATCAATGAATCACGATTTTGCTTCCCTCCTTTAACTCAAATTGACAGGAAGCACAAAACAAAAGCTGGCAGCTCCTGGAGGGGGGGCTCGGAAAATGATCTCATTCCTATGTGAGTAATTTGTTCTCTTTGCACCCACTCCTCACAAAACAGGGTTGATGTGCTCTATGAAATTGGTCATCCTAACGTCCAGTGTTATGCACAGGGTCAAATTACCAAGGAAAAAAGTTTACTGGACGAAAAATGTCACCAAAAAAGTGTATCCATGTAAAGGCGTCAGTTAAGTACTACATGGTATTCAGAGTAGAATCTGCTATTTCAGTTATTTCACATTTACATTAGTTGATGGTTGAGATTTTAAATGTTGTAGGAAACCCTCGGAACACAGAGTCTTTCAGGTGTACCTTGTTTTACATACTCTGAACTTCTAATGACCACGCTACATGCTACCGCTTCGAAAGTACCCTGTTTTTCACCTCAGGTACCTGTATTATGAGTTACTGCCAATTTAAAGCACAAAACATCTGCATTTTCTTCTTAGGAACGCAGAGAAAAGTCAAGAAAATGATGCAGAAACGCAGCATGAAAACAAGGTAGGAGAACAACCAAAATATTATGTGTTAAGTACAGTGTATCAATTAATGTATACCAGAATACTGTGGCCGTTTGTGCTTTTTGCTCTTCATTGATTGATTGCAAAGCCTTAACCCCCCCCAAAAAAAAAGCTCATACAAACCCAGAGATGCCATGAAATGCACCATAAGAAATGTTGGGAGAAGGTAACCAAATAATACAGAACCTTATAGAGTACATGACACAGAATAAGCCAGTCCAGTTACCTACACCATCATTGAGACAACAGGCACCAACATGCCACACCAGACACTTAGTAAACACAACACATATGCAACTACTTGGCAAGGGATGATGGGAACATTAACAAAATTTTATTATTTTGCTACAGTTTTGCAAAGTGAATGGCAAGAAATATGAATTTGCATTTTTTTAAAATATTTTAACTAATTTCTGATTTAAATTTTTTGTGGTCAGCGGTGCAATTGTCTTTATATCATCAATCTATTTTCAAAGCTGTAGTTTTGCTCCGATGAAGAGGTGGGGGCCACCCCAGTCCAGGCAAGGAGCTCATAGTAGTCCAAATGGTATTGTTTCGTATTCACAGAGGCCTTTTATTTGAACAATTTGTCAAGTCCCTTACTTTTGACCAACTTGCTAATGGTGACTCCAGCAGGAGAACAAGATTGTGGACAACACAGCCTTCTTCTATGTAAAGTTGTTATGTGTGTGGATAGGGGTAAAAACAGCTGTAGTTTAGGAAAATTTAAGACAAAAAACTGGAAAGTTGGTTTGCATGTTTTTGATACAGTATGTGAAGATATATGGATTTACTTTTTGAGGCTTCATTTCAATAAACAGTTGATGAAGGGTTTGGTATTAGTGGTGTGGAAAAAAAACTTCTTTGCGTTGGGCATTTGCGAAGTACAAGGATATGACCACACACACCACTGTCAGCACTGATTTGCTTTTAATGTCATTGCAGAAGCGAAACAGGACATCACTGGAATCGCCACCCTTCTTGAGTACGGAAGACAATTACACCTCTGCTGTGAAAAGGACATTGCTGGAATCACCACCCTTCTTGAGCAGCAGTAACGGGTCACAATCGTAACAATGTTAGTTCCTGTACTGTCTATTCCACCTTGTTTAAAACAGTATTTCAACTTCTCAGCCTTCTGACCAAGGATAAAGTTCTGGACAGAGTGCAGAGATTAGATTGCCAGAGTGCCATCGACTGCGTGACTGAGTGTGATTTGGTCGCTGCTGTTATGGGGGAACCTCTGCCTCCCAGCACACTTTTTTTTTTTTTTGGTCTGGGTAGCACATGGAGCCCAAGTGCAGCTTTGTCTAGTGATTTTTCCTAATTGCTCAGTGTAAGGTCCCTCAAGACAACAGGTTCAAGGATCCCGACTGAAGAACACCATCCACTTTCACTGGTGGAACGGGGATGATGGTGGTGGGTTTCCTGAGCAGGTTCCCTAACCCTTCGTCCTTGGACTCATGAGACTTCCAGGTAAGGAAACGGTCTGCATCACTATTGACTGAGGAGCTGTAGCAGAGGGTTCGGGAGCCACTCTCCTACTTTACTGATCCAAAGTGGAGGGATGACTAACTGTCACTGAGCACATCTTCAACCCCTTGTCTCCAGCTATTGAGAGCCTTCTTAGGGAAGTTTGTGTTTAAAGGACGTGAGGACCGGACGGATGCGGTCGCCATCTGGAATGGGCTTGGCTGTTTTCATGTGCGTCTTCATGGATTTTGCACCACACCGGGACTTGGGCGAGGCTGGAGGCTACCAGTTTGAGGGACAGTCTCCCTCCCACCACCTGAGTTTTAGCTGAGGACATACTGGCAAGGACTAAGGGCATGAAGTGCCAAAGGTGGCAGGGAAATATTTTAATCTATTACATAGTGATGGTTTGTTTTGGATGTGCATTTGGTGTTAACATCTGGCTATGCTTTCTATAATTTTGAGTCCCTCGTGGATAATGTCTCATGTTAACCAAAATGTGACTTTTTGTGTAGAACTTTGCATTTTTTTGATACTTAATACTTTTTCCAACTTCATTAAATTCCAATAATCTTACCTCTGCTGTAAAATAATGGTATTAATGGACTAGTTCTTAATTTTGTTCAAAAAACATTCTACATTAGTTCTATCTACATGAAAATGTGCTGGTTCCATTTTTTACTTTCCATTTAGACCCAACATCCTAAATGATCTCAGTAGATTTAAGGATGCTTTTTTTATATCATGTATTTTCTTAGTGCAACATTTAACACAATGTACATGATCTGTTAAAATTCACACAGCTGGAAAAACTGCAGGAATAATTAATTTGAATGTGAATTATACATTGTTTAGAGGAGGAAACAGGTTCTGGACATGCACTTTTCAATTTATGGAACAAAAATCAGTATAAATTTATCCAAACCTTAACCAAATGAAAAGAAAGTTGCATGCTGACTGAGTGAAGCTGAAGTGCAGTAATGTGCATCTACATCCAGATTTCTGCAGCCATTATATTCGATGCAGCAATATAAGAAGTGTAGTGAATTCCACAGGAGTGTCTATCAGCCATACTGCGTATACAGTATTTCACTGAATGAGGGCAGAGACAGCAGAGCAATATACAGGAAAAGTGGTTGACTTTCTCAGGTATGTATGTGCATTTTGGCAACACTACGCAGTTTTAGAAAGGTGTTCCCAATGAATGTGATGTCCTCAGTGACTCCCCTGCTTGCTCATTCTACAGAACTTATCAGTTACAAAGAAAAGTGTGAATTAACCCTGAAGCAGTAACTCTGGCCTGCCCTGGGTTTTTCACAGTATATTCCAGAAGCAGCAAAGGCAACAGGTGTAATGCTTCCTTGTATAGTTTCCTCGGATGTATGACGCATTGGAAAAAGGCACCTGCTAAATGAATAAATGTGTGTTTTGCATCATGCTGAAGTAATGGGTTGACAATTATATAGGTTTTTTTTTTACAGTGATTTAGTGACATTTGGGAAAACTTGTTTGGGGTTTTCAGATGGGTGGGGAAAACATTTTTCACCAATTTAAATAATGGGAAATAGACATAACCTGCACCATTTTCAGGAACTGATTGATTTCATACATTGGGGAATGCCTGTATGTAACATGTGGCTATTAATTTTAGTGAACTTAAAGACTAAACTACTTAGTGAAAAATCAAGTTTTAACAAGCAGGATCATAGGCATCATCAGCTCTGGAAAAACAGCAGAAGGCGATTAAAAAAAAATGCATAAGGTGATAACTTCTACAGCAGCTGTTTACCTGCTATCAGGAAGAGCATCCTGAAGTCCAACACCTTGGTCCACCTTCTCTGTTGGAAGAATGAAGACTAGTCCTTCTGATGTGCACTATGGATAAACCAAAAAGCAATTTAAAAAATAATGGACCCATTAGGTGGCATAGTGGTTAAACCTTTGCTTTCACACAAATCCTACCCCTCCCATAGTACCACAAACTGATACAGTAAGTTACTCTACACCATATACATACACTGGTATTAAAGTATTTGCCCCTTCCTGATATCTTCTGTTATTAATTTTTGGAATTGAATGTTCTCAGATCTTCAAACAAAATGTAATACTTGATAATGGGCACCTGAATGAATACGTATTTTTTTCTCCCACTTCTTAATGAACAAAAAGTTATCCAACACCAGGCTGCAGCTTGTGATAAGATGTCCACTCCTTAGTGGAAGGTACTGAGTTAATCAGTAGCTGATCTCAATACTCCATCTGTTCTTAATCTCAAACCAGAGACAACACACACACACACACACACACACACACACACACACACACACACAGCAGGTGGCAGTATAGAGCACTTCCTGCTACTTTTTAAAAGGAATCAAATACAGCAGGATTTACATTTATTCATTTAACTAATACTTTTCTCCAAAGCAACTTACAATGTTAAGGTACTTACAATTATTTCCCATTTATACAGCTGAGTTTTTTTTTTTTTTTTTTTTTTTTTTTTTTTAAAAAGGGTAAGTACCTTGCTTAAGGCTACTATACCTGGGGGAGGGATTGAACAATCCACAACCTTTGGGATCCACAGGCAGCAGCTGTAACCACTACACTCCTAGCTGTCACATTTACAGAACATGTAGGAGACGATAGGTTTATGGTTACGGAAAGGAAGGAGATACAGAGCCAGATTACTGACATCTTCAGTGTTGGTCATCTAAAAATCAACCTGTTAAGTGTTATGCACTAGTTACCAAGAGTGAAGCATTAGTACATGTGACTAGTTACATTTTAAATGATGTGGTGGCACAGAGAAGGTGCTTGAGCGGGGATTTGCACCCTGTGAACCGCACTGACTCTTCCTGTGGGCACCACAGCTGCTCTCCCAGAATGGATTGCTCACGTGGTTTTTCCTAAAGCAGGTCACGGGTGGACGGACTCACCTTTTGCTGGAGGTTTGGCTGTTACAGCACAGGCAGCACACCAAGTAGCCTCCGTGCCCAAAAAGTCATTGGCAAGAGCCAGTAATGCCCTCCAGCTTCTGAGTTACACAGGTTTTAACAGGTGGACAAAAATATTTTTTAAAAATTTTAAGTGTTAAAAAAAAAAAAAAAAAAAAAAAAAAGCTAAATCAGTTTTTGTTAGAGTATGCAAATCAAGTGGAAGCAGGGCACTGAGGTAAAAGCTTTTTTAAACTATATGCACATTAGCCTCTGCCAGGGACCGCAAGTATTGACCATCACACCCCTCGCTAATATGAAGGACAGACATGTCCATTTTATCATGGGGGGGGGGGGGGAAAAAAAAAAAAAAAAAAACTGGAGACAAAATTATAAAATTCTTTTAACTTTAATCAGATCCAAAAAGTTTCACAACAAATGTAACACTTAGTGAAGGGAGAATTAAAGATCAGGATTTGGATTTAAACATTCCTCTAATTAGACTGTTGGCAAGTTTGTATTCTCTGGATAAAAGCCTTGTTTGTTTGGATTTAATTTCCAAGAAAAAAATTGAAAATGCAAAAATACAAAATTAAATGTAAACCACTTTTTACTCTGCTCTAGTGTTCTTGAAGCACTACAGCATGGTAAACAATGTAATTAGTACAACTGAATCTCAAAAGCCATCAGAATTAACATGAGTTATAAAGATGCAGCCGATAACCTATAAATATTTCAACCACTTTCTCAAACTTCGATTTAATGAAGGCTCACAAATGAGCAACAATCCTCATTGAGGAAAACAAAAACCTGATGTCGGCTAAGCGACAGCGCAGACGCACGCGCGCACACACAAAAAACGTAAAGTAAAAATAACCAACTTTATGTTCCCATGTTTTTAAAGATGCTTTACATTTTGGGATGATATGCACATTGCTGTTGAGCAACAAAATTCGGTGGGTTTTGTCAAGCGCGACCACAAGCCCAACTTCACCCCGACACCACAGACGGAAAAAGCAGCATCGTTCAGACTTCATTCATAATCGCCAAGGTTCACATTCTCCTGCGGTACCACGGGGGGGGCCACAGCCCTTCACTCCACAGCTCCACACCACCAGCGTTCTAGAAGCCGTCCCACAGATGGACTATTAACAAGCACGTTTACAACAGTTCATTTCTCCCACCTTTTATATAGAATATATAAACAAGAAAATAGGCTAGGGGTAGGGAGCAGAGAAATTAAGTTGTCTTTAATCCTTACAACCTCATGCAGCTCTAAATAAAACAGAAAAAGATGACCAAACAAACTCGAACAATGGAAAGATATTACACAAAATTCTCCATATAAAACGCATACTATGTAAAAAGGGCCACTGGGTGACACAGTATCATTTACATATTGGCATTGTTTTGGTCGACAAACACCCAGGTGCCAGACCCGCTGTGGCGGGAGGACCAACACCGCATTCTGATGAATGTTTTGCTGACGGCTGTTTGCCTCAGTCACACATCTCCTCAGGGATTTCGTGGGGGTTGAGGATCCCAGGCACAGACATCTGCAGCTTGTGTTTCTCTTCCTGGGCTTGGCGCAACGAGGCCTCCCGCTCCTCCAAGAACAGGTCTGTGGTGTCTTCACCAGCAAATTCCTGTGGGGAGGGAGGTGGGCATTCAGCACCTCAAGCCATGCCAGGACCCGTGAGCCATTCCAGCACCACGAGCCACAGCGGTTACAACCACATGCCATATGTGCAGAATCTACACACGTTCGCTGCGTATGGAGGAAAGCCCCAGCATATTACAGCATAAGTTCAATGGTAGGAAATGTACCCCATACTGGAAATTCATGCCTTTTCAGCATATTAGCACTGTAAAATACTTTACCTGAGGATGCTGATACCCAAGGTCACCACACTTATGTAAGCACATACACTGAAGATCTTAAAACCACATCTGCACCCTCCACAGAAACACCATCCACATTAGAGCTATCCTGCATCCTAGTTTATTAATTTTTTTGCAGTTTTCCTGCCAAAAATGTTGAAAATATATCAAGCTGTATTTTAATAAGTACATTTGGAAACTTCTAAGCAAGTCATTTTTTGTGTTGCATTGCTTTTACTTCTAGCATCATCATAGACTAGCAAATGCAAACTCCTCTGCAGGTTGAGCTATGCAACTGTTTATTTTCTGTATTGTTGCGAAAACTGCTGCTTCATAAAGCTTCCACACTGTGAAAGGGGCTAAAAGCTACTTAGGACCTCGAAAGATGCGCACACACCCCCAAAAAAATTTGAATGGGGGGGGGGGGCACAATGATATAGGTCAACTTTGTCTTTATGTTATATTTAAACCATAACAGTAAGGGGAAAAAAAAAAAAAAAAAGACAGGCCGGTGTGGTGTTCTACCTTTATCTGTACCAGGAAGTCCCTCAGGTGTTCCTTGAAGGCAGGAATATCTTGATTTAAGCTGAACAATCCTGTTACGAATACCTTCACCTGGGCACTGTGAAGACAAAAGTTCTGTTCTAACACTAGAAAAGAAACAAGGCATCTAAAACATATGGATATAGAACATTTGACAGATGGACACTCACTCTTGCAGGTGTGGGAAGGCTGTTTTTAACAGGTTTGCCACATACTCTTGGATGAACACCTGGTTGTTGACTGGATTTGTGGGATTCAGTGCAACACTGATCTTCCCTTCCTCCACCAGGTTAAACATGTATGCCAGAATTGATGCATGCATCGTGAGCCCTGCAATGGAATCGGGGGGGCATCGTCACTTACCCAGTTACAAGTCACACTGCAGGCAAATCAAACAAGAGTGGTCTAAAAATGGGCTGTAGGGACAGGATTCCCCTCACCAGCTGTATGAGATGTATCTGTCACGACAGAGAAGATATGCTGCAGAATGTCACAGAAGTAGGTCTGGTAGAAGCTCTGTGCAGCAGCCTCTTCCTGGGCCACATTCTGGAGGAGTGTGTAGAGGATCTGGAGACCTGAGGTAAATAGTCATTACAGCATTACACAACCGGCTATTCAAAGTAGAGCGTTTGAAATGCCCTCGCATTACCATACTGATTGAGTCCAGCTCACCTGTGTCAGCCACATTCCTCATGGTGTGTTTGAAGGCCCAGATGATGGAGTCCAGCACCAGCTTGAATTGCGCAGGGGGGATGGCCAAGAACGCTGGGAAACAGTGAGAGTTCACCGCTTGCAATAGGTAGAAGAAATGTGTTCGATGTTCAGGATACTCCTCAAAATCCTGGAGGGGATGTTTAAGATACATGTTTACCAGCGAAAAGGGTCTGCGCATCCAGCACAGGTAACAGATGAAACCAGAAGACAAAGCATAACTAACAATGTACAGTCAATGCAACTCACTTTGTTGATCATATTTAAGGTGCACTCAAACACAGCATCAAAAATCTGTGGGATCTCCCCAGTGATGTGGCCACCCAGTTTGTTGACAATGGTTGCCATGGTGCTGAGGACTTCGGGTTCCCTTGCCGCAGGAACATTCCTCTGGTAATCTATCAGTACGGCATCCAGAAGAGGCGGAACAAAATTCTCGCCCACCTTGAGGCAGGAAAGAGAAGGTCCCCATCAGTAGATCCCAGCCAAGCCCTGACTGGATTGTTATTCTGTTATTTACTTAATGCATCTTTAGCCCATCATCACAAGTACTATTCAATTTTTGGTTCACAAGTAGCTGCACAAAAACCAGAAAAATCAATGTAGTCATCTATAAATTTTCACTAATCCTGTTAAATACTTTCAACAGATAACTAAATATAGCCTGAGAAGAACAGAGAATGAAACCAAGCAATAACAAGAGACTCTGCTACTTGTAGTCAAGAAACCTATTTTAAGCATCGTCGGGTAGAAGGCGGTGGATCTAACAAAATTTGACTTCTAAAAAAGGTACTGCTGTCAAAACAGATAGCCTTACCATCTGTGGATCATTGGAGCGGCTGACCCAGCCTGAAATCAGCTTGAGTGTCTCCCTTTTCACCGTACGCATACTCCTTATCAAAGGCTGCTTTGTCACCATCTCCCCTAAGGAAGAGCACATTTGGAGAAAACTGCTCCATAATCCACACAGATCAAACAAACAATTTCACACACATAATTGGTCATAATCACTATTCATGATGAATACAAGTCACTTCATACTCTGCAAACAGAGTTCCTCGAAGCTGGACTATTTATAGAGGTTGCAATGTCTGTGGGCACGTGATGTCCTGGAACACAGTAACCCTATAGGTTCTGTGGAGCCTCCCAAATTACCATTGGTCTGGATGGCAGCAGAGATGTTCTCGCTGAGGCACTTGTACACGTTGAGCATGTCCAGGTAGATGCGACCAAGCTGGATGACAAAGGGGTGTCCGACCGCCTTGCATGCCCGCACGTTGGTCTTCAGGATGCTCCCCAGCTGCTTCACAGTCTCTGGATCCTTCAGAACATCTACATTCTGTTTGATGTTGGGGGGCCAAATGTTAATTCAACCTAATTAAGGATTTACTCCACTGAAACTTCCAGCTAGGTTTACCACTGATGTCTGAGACCAATGTGAAGAGGAAAACACAATGTTGCAATGGCATACACTGCAACTCACCTTGGTTGCCTGCTGGATGATGCTGTCCCACACCTGGTTGGGCAACAGCATGTACTTCTCGATGAGGTGCTCCTGGACAGCCTGGTCAGTCTGAGCCCCGATCATATAACCCACGGCTTCGTAGAACGTGTGAACCTGGATGCAGGAGACTGCCACCATCAATATATCTGCCTACAGGAACAACTCTCTGCCATCAATAACATCCACCCACAAGAAGGTCTCACCTGCTGGGGCTGAAGATCGCAAATTATGGTATTGATGTTGTTGAGGATCTCATCAATGAAGGGCATCACCTCTCCGACCTGTACCTGGACAAAATGCCTCCTGCACTTCTGGGCAATTTTGATGAAGGTATCACATGCCATATCCTGCACACCATCATGGGTTTCTGGAAGAACCACAACGCAACATATTAAAAGCTTTAAGCCAAGTACACAATGTGTATAAATTCTCACTTCTTCACACAAGTACCTCCATTGGAGATGCGAGTACTAGGTATAGGGTTAAGACACTCACAAGCTGCAATGATCCAGCTGCACTAGCCAAAAGACACTCACAGCTCAACCAAGATAGGTAATGGCAGCGATGTGATCCTCTACTCACCATGCATGAATTCAAAGAGCTTGTTGACCACAGTCTTCAGAAACTTCCAGTGGGCCCGCAGAAAACGTGGGTACTGGCCCACTATGTACATGATATTGGATGCAATGATGGCCTTATTGTCCTTGCCTCGCTTTTGCTCACAGAGCCCCAATAGGTCCTGCACCAGAATATGCAGTTAGCCACCTCCTCCAGCCCCTTCACCAAAAACCCTCACCCAAAGCAACAAATTCATTACTTACCCATCCACCCCCTCACAACACACTTAAAGAGTGTATGAATGCTGATTTACTACTTGCATGCACAGCAAGTATTACTTATGTCATCATTCAGTTTTATATTCCTCCAGTTCTTACGCACTTGCAAGCAAACCAATGGAAGTACGCCTTTGTGGGAGGGTAATTTTTGAAGTGTGAAATTGAGAAGTCAAACAGCTATACCAGCAAGGACTGCCCTACCTTAATGACAGTAACAAGGAACCTCTTCTCATCCTCCTCATGCATGGCCCCGCTGATGGAGCCAATGGCCCAGCATAAGGTGTTAAGGTTCTTCCAGGACCACTCCGTGCCATTCACCTGGTTGTGCAGCTTCTCAGTCATGATGCGCTCTGTGTCAGCGTAGTCCAAGTGTGTGAGGTACACTGCAGGAGAGTGAAAGCCATGTTGCCACAGAGAAAGACTTACATAGCACACTCCTATACATCCCAGTCACACACCACAGGAGAGCACTCACCGAGGGTCTCCCTCATGTTCTTGTACAAGTTGATTGAGTCGGTGTCCTTCATGAACTCCCTAACCACCTCCCCCTGGTCATTTTCCACCACTAACACCTCCTCCGGCTTCGCCATGCGGCTCACCATGAGAAGACGAACCTGCCACATTCCACAGAAACCAGTAAGCTACTGTGGCATCAAAAGGGGAAAGCTTTCCAGGTCAAAGAGCTAACCTTGGACAGCACAGGCAGGTAGAGCTGACGGCGAGGAGGCACATCAAAGTGTTGGCTGCCAGACAGCAGAGGCGATGTGGAGGTGGAAAAAGGGCTTTCCCGATACAGTTCTGCTGCCAGGTGGTTCCAGTACTCCAAGCAGATCTTGAAAATCTCAGTCTCCTCCACCTCTGACACCAGTAGCATGTAATGCAGAGCCTAAGGGTGACGACATGCAAAACAGATGTTTTTGGGCTTGTCTTTCTCTTGAAACCAACTTATGACTGGTAATTTGACTTAGAAAGTACAGCCTTGTTCAAAGATATATTTCCTGATAAATGAACCTGCTGACCTCTAGCCAGGCACTATCATTCAAGTAAAAGACAGGTTTGGCCAGACAATCCTATCTTAGATATGCCACATCTCGCAGAGCTCACCTCCATCAGAGTCTCCCTCAGGTTTAGTCTCTTCTCAATCAGTTGGCCATGCTCTTTCAGAAAGGTGCACAGGAACAGGCTCAGGTTCTGGATAAAGTTCTGCTCGTCATCTTTACCATTGGCATACGCCAGGCGGATGTTGGTATTCAGAGGAAGCATCTGCACAACAAGGGGAGAAAGTCTTTTTACACAACATTGCCAGGGGCACCATTTAGACCCTCACCTTTATTTATTTAGCAGATGCTTTTCTCAAAAGCACCTTCCAATGAGCTCTGTGTAGTGTTATCAGCCCACACACCTTATTCACCAAGGTGACTTATACTGCCAGGATATACTACTTACAATGGGTCACTCATCCATACATCAATGGAACACTCTTGATCACTCACACACACACTATGACTGAACCTGAACAGCATGTCTTTGGACTGTGGGAGGGAACCAGATCACCCAGAGGAAATCCACACAAAGAACACGCAAACTCCACAGACTGAGCAAGGATTGAACCCACAACCTCTTGCACCACCCAGGCGCTGAGAGACAGCAGTGCTACTTGCTGTGCCACCCTCACTTGGTAAGACACACACACACACACACACACATTTTCAGAACCGCTTATCCCATACGGGGTTACGGGGAACCGGAGCCTACCCGGTAACACAGGGCGTAAGGCCGGAGGGGGAGGAGAGACACCCAGGACGGGACGCCAGTCCGTCGCAAGGCACCCCAAGCGGGACTCGAACCCCAGACCCACCAGAGAGCAGGACTGTGGTTCAACCCACTGCGCCACCGCACCCCCCACTTGGTAAGATTCATTCCAAAATCCTGGTTACACTGCTAAAATGGCACTTTTTTATTGGGCATTGCTCCTCTTGAATGCCCATGAGTTGTGAACAAACTGTTCAAAATTTTCTTTTGACAATTTTCCTCCACAAGTTACCTGCATGGCCTCTAGTTGCCTGACTGTTTATACAAATTTCAGATCTGAATTTGCTCAACCCCAGAATAACAAAAAAAAGTCAATGTGTGGTGTACCTGTTTTAGCTGCATCATGGTGAGGGTGAAGAGTGTGACAAACTGCTCCTCATATTGACTCACACTCACACCAGCGATCTCTGTCAAACACTTGAGGGTCACGTTGCGGAACATGGGCACATTAAGAAACTAGAGAGAAAAAGTACAGAAGTTACACAAGGGAGTGGGTTACTGGCACAGCTACTTAACAGCACTGCTCTCATTAACACGCCTTCCAGCCACTAGAAGGGCTCTGTGGGGGGGTAATAGTGATGTTTCAAACTGGCACACTGACTAAATGGGTTAGACAGTCTGTGTTAATACCTTTCCATATCTGTCACAAAACTGCAACTTATCTTGATGTTAACACCTATTTCCACACGTAAGAACTTTGATACTCTTTGTAGAAAGGCAGAATGCATTTCAGCACACATCATTCACATTCCTCCAATACTCCTATAGACATTTCAAAACCATTTTTCTACATTAGCACTCAATGTGCATCCACTTCAAGGGAAAGAAATACATTTATCAAAAGAGACATGTAAAATAGCACATAAATCAGATTGCACACTGCCTAAACAGTCCAGCGATATTCTCATCTGTACTCCGATTTTAATATCACTGGTGCTAGAGTGAGCTGCAACTGTCTCGAACCCAGGTTCAGCAGTGTGTTGTACCTTATAAACCAGTGTGCTGATGAGTTTGGTTTCAAATATGTATCCTAGAGGAATCCAGTTCAGAAAGCGCAATAGTGTTTCCAATGTAGCATGAACCAGGGGGGCATTCTGGGAGTTTTCCTGGAGTGGGGGGGAAAAAAAAAAAAAAAAAAAAAAGAGGAAAAAAGGTTTGAATCCTACCCAGGTGCAGTACCTCTGAGCAAGGTACTTACCCAAAATTGCTCCAGTAAAAATTACCCAGATGTATAAATGGATAAATAATCGTATGTAGCTTAACATTAAGTTGTTTTAATGAAGTGTCAGAGACATAGATGTAACAATATTGTGCTTGCTAAGCAAGGTTAGAAATGTTCCACAGCTTGCGATCTGTACTGTTTGGAAGGATGTGGAGCCAAGTCTCTACTCACCATAACAAACTGGCAAAGCTGGAAGATCTGTGAAAATTCATTGCACATGCTGAACAGAAGAAAGAAATTCAACTTTAGACACTCACATTAGAAGTTTGTGTTCAGTAACTCTTAAACAGAGTGTGCCCTTGCATAATACAGGTGGACACAGTACTAGTCAATCAAGAGGTCAGAAGATCATCCACTCCCTACCTGTCCTTAAGGTGCTTCGCCTTAACTTGTGTCATCTGTCCACTGGAAAAGTCAAAGACCTCCTCGCTGAGCAGCTTGAGGATGACCATGTTGTTCTGACATAGGCTCTCGCTGGTGCGACTAGCCCCCACAATGTCGCTAATGAATGTGGGCCAGTGCTTAGGCCACTCTTGCTTCAGGATCTGAGCATCAGACGACGAGAGATCATTTATGAGCGCTCCACACAAAGCCCATGAGGATATACCCTTGACGTGCCCAACTTCCTAGAGTAAACTCACCTGTACCAGAATCATGTTCAGTTTTCCAATGTACACCTTCTCCTTCTGTAAAAGACAAATAGGCTCAACAACCCACACTGACTGCATCAGAGATCAGTACAACAGAAACTCAACAAATAGGACTTGTGGTACCAACTCACCTCGACATTTGCGGCATCAGATGAAGTCTTGATAATAAGTCCAACAACATATTTTTTAATTCCTGGAAACAAAATAAGATGACAGCTCAATAAGGTGTATACCAAAATCACAGGTACTGAGGTAACCGTACTTAAGGGATGAACAACAATTTCACATCAACTAGAAGGTTTTTTTTTTTTTTTGGCATTTTACCCCTTTTTCCACCAAATGAAGCTACCCAATTTTTAAAACTTCCCCTTGGAAAAGGACACTACATACACACAGTTCCTCTGTGGCATGTACATCATGTGGTGTTTTTCAAACCAGCTCCTTGCTCCCCTGTGTACCCTGCTTTTTGTTCAAAATGACCTTGTACAACAGCACTGTTTAATTTACATTAAACTGCAAGCGTTTAAGACTTGACACTTCAATAATTAGCATGTTAACATCATTCTCACAATAACAGTGAACAAGTTCACATTGCCTTGTACAGTGATAAACATCAGCCTATCATTTGATGTCAGTTATAGCAGTGAATACCGATGCTGTCAGTCTTTGGCTTTGGCTCAGATTTCTGAATATCAGATGAACTGTTGAGGAATAAAAAGATGCACATAAACACCGCTGAGACAAAACAATGAACAAAAACGACAAGCAGCTGCAAAATACACATTGTTCTCCCCAGTCACACAGCGCCCACATCTTTCATCCAGCTGCAGTGTCTACCATCTCCAACTGGCAGGCTTACCAATTGCAGAGCTGCTTGAAGCCAGACGGGCTCTGCAGCGCCCCCTGGTGGCTATGTGGCAATCCTTATTACATTTCAGACCACCGTCTCACTTTTTAATCAAATAGTCATATTTAAAATGTCATCAAGTCATTTTATGCCAACATGTAAATTCCAATTACCTATGATGACAATGCTGAAGTAACAGGTTTTATAATATGTTCTTCACAAAACAAGATTTTACTCCAAAGGCAAACACAGAGCACTTAAATACCCTGAACCATTTCCTTTTACATTTACTCATTTATTTAGCTGATGCTTTTCTCCAAAGTGACTTACAATGGTAACCTACCTACTTGAGCCATGTACCCATTTGTAGAGCTTTTACCTACACAAGGGATTTAAGCCACAAGGCTGCTAACAAATATAACAAAACAGTAGTATTCGGCACAGTAATGTGACATAAGCTTCTCCTCCCCTCTGCCCCCCACACACACACACACACGAGTTTTGATTTAATTTAGACAAAAAAAATATTTTCCCTAATACTGAACTGAAAAACTAACTAATTTGTAGAGAATCATTTCAATTGTTTTTAAATCACACTGCAGCTACTTTCAAATCTGCTTTTCACTGCCATTCCTGGTTTCTCGACCAGCTAATGTGTTTTGGAAAGCAGTTCAACAGAATGCTGTATTTGAGGCAGTCTGGTTTTCTGCATTAGAAGTCAGACCAAGTGTAGAAGGAGCTCTACCAGTAACCTTTACTGCTACAGGAGCAGGTTTGATAAAAACCCTTCTCCAACATCTACGTAAAGAAACACACTGTACGCGGATCAGGTTTCCGGCTTATTTACAAATAAGTTCTAATGAAAACATACACAGTAAGCTGGACAAACAATTAACAACTGCAAGCAATAAAGGCTAAAATAGTTGGTGCACAAGGGCCTCGTACAGAATGTAGATCACCTGACAGCCGCTGACAAAGCATGGACACTGGAACAGGGGTTGGTTAAAGAATTCGGACATTTCAAATTCCGCTCCACGTTACAGGCATAGGCAGAGAAAACACAGCAGATTCATACAGCTCTATCAATGTCTACATTCACCTCCCTAATATGGGATTCACTACTGAAGTCTTCAGAGCTTTTCACTCACAGATATAAATACAAAGCCAACAGCACAATGCCTTCCTTTGTTGACACTGCAGTCAATGCTAAATGCCAAGACAACATGCCATCTTGCCTGGCACTACTACCACTCTGTCGCAGAATTACTACAGCAATGAGTGCCGACCCATTTGGACCGGGTACACAGCACCACCGAACACACAATAGACCAGAGTGCTTTTCCAAGGCACAGAGGGACACCTGGCAACTGCAAGAAAGCAACGATGGCACGAAGGCAAGGGCAAGTCATCCAGACGAAGCCCAATCCATTGCCACAACCCAATAACCAGAAGTTGCTCATTAAATGCAATTAGTATCTCTATGGTGTATTTCGGTCTAGTCTGAGAAAAAGACGACACCTGATTCCAGCACGCCAAGAGGGGAGGTATAAGGAAGCCTCATTTCCAGTTAAGGGGCACACATACCTTCACACTGATTCCGGGGTAGTATCTTCCATCTGGTTTTAATCACCGTTTCCAGAATCTGCAGTGCATAGTACTGTAATGCATGAGGAGAAGGCAACGTTAGCGATCCCTGTGCTACCCAGGATGCTCGCAGCATGACAGCATTGTTTTACATTGACAAAAGGAAGAAAGAGACATTTGCTCTTAATTGTGCCTGCCTGAAATGTTTCAAACGTGTAATGAAATTACTTTAAAAAACAAAAAGACCTATTTCACATTTCATGCATTTAAATGAGTTTTTTCTATTTTCTACAAAGTGTGAAGATTTGGATGCAACCCTGTAGACGTCCTGCTGTTATTCCCAGTATCACACCAGACAGTGAAAGACAGAAGGAGGGTGGGGGAAAGAAAATATCTGTATACTCAATAATGGCTGTATGCAAATCTGACAGCCAAGGGAATATCAAACTTAACAGGAAGAGGGTGTTGGCCTCTAAAAGTTACTGAAAATAACTGGACCCCCCTAAAGAATACAGCTTGTAGTCTTACAGGCACTGTCAGGTCTACATACATGTTCCAAGCACACACTCACTTGTGCACACTCACACACACGCAGCCAGGGGAACAAATAAAAAAAAAAATGAAACCTGTTTTCACCCTGAACTGGTGTGTCTCTCAAGGAACAGCAAGACAAACCACAGGTTTACTTTACAATCTGAAATCCTATTCTGTTTTTCTTTAATATCTTTTAAACCAATTTTTAAAAACCTTTTTAAAATACTCTAACTGCTGGTTATACAATTATCATTATGATCACCTGTATTTCAACTGTAGGGATCATTGATTCCAAAGGGTAAGGGGAGGGACAACAAACCCAACCAAAAACAAAGTGAGAAAGAATGCACTGTAAGGTTAGCGTGTCAAAGCAAAAGAGGTTTGCACTATGTAGTGCAAAGGGAAGAATCATTAAAGGTGAACGCAGCTGGTTGTCCACACACTCTTCCTAGAGGAAGCATACACAGCAGCACTGAGTTTGCTGTCCTAAACCTTGAGACACCTCAGAGCTTCCACCTTTAATTCACACAAGACAAATGAAAACAAGCAATAACAACAAAATTCTGCAATGTCTTCAAAAACCAACACATCCTTCCCACTGCCACATTTTTTAAAAAAAAAAAAAAAAAAGAAAAAAAAAGTTGAAAAAGCAAAAGTGTTAAACAGAGATGAAGACAGATGACAAAGAGAGGGGTGTTCATGATCCCTACAGGGGAAATACCTGCTGCCACGCTTCTACGGGCGAACATGTGAACCCTCCTTCCTCCCAGTGAGACAAATGCAATAGAAACTGATGAACAGAATTCAGTCAAAGGGAATCAAAAGGGTAGACCTTGTGGAGGCCTGCCGCCAAAGCCTAGCTGTGTCAAGGTGCACAGGGAGACACACCCCTTTTCTTCCTATTACAAGCAATCAACATAATGGAACAGTATGATTAATATCAAATATTAACAGCTGGAATTAAAACAAATTAGTAAGAAATGTAAAAAGCCAAAATTTAAGTGCTTTAGATTATGCACGGCTTTTATATATACGTTATCGCTAAATAAATAAACGAATAATTTAGACAAATTTAAGAGGTTTTTACCTTTTCTGTTTTCTGTCTGTTCCTCTAATGACCTCACTTTTGGCAAGTTAGAAATTTGAGTATTTAAATACTGTTGATAAATCAACTCAAAGATTAGTAATGGCTGTCAGTGGGAAGAGCAATTTTACAGGCAAGCAAAAGAAGGCAAAATGATTTACCATTACTTTGAGGAAGTCAAACACTGTCAAACATTGCATACCAACATCTATGGTATTAATGTAACCATACTGATGGGCACCACAATAGACAGCATTTTTTGTGTTCACCCATTAACCGAAGGCATCACACAGCACCTTCGGTAATTAAAAACAGGTGTCACAGTGCCTCAGTTAGGTGAAAGCCAATCTGTTTTTTGTCACGAGCAACAGGTATTTGTGAGGTCATGAAGACAGAAGCACCGAAAAGACAGGTGTTTCCCACAATTAAAGTGCACCAAAATTAAACCTTTTAACCACAAGCACGGGACTGCAGAGAGGAAGTGTAAACAAGGTAACAGAAGATGCCCTGCGTGTCACCACCAAAGGAACAAGCAAACAAAAGAGAAAAGTATTTGTGACAAAGGGAATACAGGGTTCAGGAGACATATCCAAATCACATATTGCCATTTTCCAAGTTTCACTCATAAAACTAAGGTTTGACAGAACTTCCTCAAAGTACAGAAGTCAGATCCCATTTGCAGCACACTCCTGGTGTGGCTTACTTTGGTATTCATGTTCTGCGAGAACTCCAGTATGGTGTCAACTCTCGTCCAGGCATCGGGATGCTCTTTCAAATGGGTCAACACCTCCTGTGCCATTCTTTGCTGTGGTGGATAAATTAAAGGAGATCAGACACCATGACAAGTTAGTAGCGCTTGCTTTGCCCCAAAGAAACACAGCCATTGTAAGTAGAAGTAATTTAAATCAAAATTATTATGAACTAACAGGACAAGAAAAGTGTCAGGAAAGCTTTTTTTTTTTTTTTTTTTTAAAAAAAGGATGAGGCCTTAAATCAAGTGACTCAATGAAAGCCCTCTCCAGCCAGGAGCCTACAGGCAGAAAGCTGCTGACCCTCCAAATGCACCTGTTTTCATACACTAAATGACCCATGCAGTGTAAAAGAAGTCGTTACAGACAAATTCACAGCTGGCCATTGCTGTATGAACTTGAACCATTTAACTCTGGGGTAAAAACTGAGGAAATGTACAAAAGTCTCTATATTTGATAGATTTGAAATCAGTCATACAAAGACCACCTGGATATCCAGCAAGTGTGTGCACAAATTGAGTTGATGTGTATAAGCCCATATGGATTAAATTCACTAATATGGGATGACCAGCACCTACCTGTGGTCCTTCCCCATGGTAGAGACAATTGACGACATTGTCCAACAGGTTAATGTCCAGTTTCTGGCTGAAGTCCAGCAGCTGTCGAGCTGCATGGTCCGCTAACATTGTCATAATTGCTGGCATAGAGATCTGCAGCACACGGGGGAAGGGCATCAAGCAAAGTCATGTGAATTGGACGGCAATTTCCAAACAGCTGACCTTTCCTGTCTATCTCCTACTTCTAGACTGTAATGTCACACACAAGGCTTTATACACTACCACCAATATGCTACTTCAGTGTATCATCCCAACTCCCAGAGAAAAACTCAAGACTACAGAGTAATTAGCTCATTTGGCAGAGTAAAATCAGAGTGAAACTTGAATGGAAAGCAAGGGGCACTACTCCCCGCCATCTCAGTGCTATCAAGATTTAAACGAAAAGAGGTCAAGCCCAGCAGAAGCCCAGGCTGCCCCCGTTTTGCATCGTCACTGCCGTCTTATTCCGGATCCAACAAGCTGGCATTATACAGCATATAAGAACACCTAATTTCAAGATTAAGGGGAGTTACATAACCATGAGACCACGTGTGTAGTGATCTTGCAGGATTTTCCCACGTCACACTTTACTTGGGACAGCACAGCTGCACCTTGGTTTTAATAATGAACACAATCCAACTCGTAACTGACCAGCAGGCATAAGAGGCGGCCAAGATCCTGCGAAACATGCTGTTCGGCACCTCTATATCGCGCTTACTTACTTACCTACCTACACTTTAGCCTATAGCATGCTGCAATGGCACAGAACCCTGAGGTTACCAAAGGGTCACACCAGCACTATGGCAGACCCTGTCTTAGTGAGCTGTGAGCATCCTCTCCACAAGTATCTAACATGGACTCATCCAGCTCGCTGGCATTAATCAATCCGGTAAGCTTTCTGGAGGGGCGGCAGGGGGGAGAGCGCACACGTTCATCCTCGTTCATCCTCCCTTTAAAGCGGAGGCCCAAGGTGCGGCGCACTCGCATCCATGTCACATGTACTAGAGTACACACACAAAGCAAAAGAGGCAGGCCGCACCAGAATAGAATCCCACACATTCACATTCAACCTATGATGGGCACCACAGCACAGGAGGCTATTCAGTGGCCGGCATCCAGTCCTCATCATCCGCTGCGGGTATTTCAGGCATCTAGTGACTAGACTAGTCTGTCCTTGAAGCCCCTTGTTACCACGGGCACGTGAAGGGCCGCGTGCACCCGCACCGCCAGGCTTGACCGCGAGAACGTGGCGTGGCGCGGCCACGGAGCAGCCGCGCATAAGCGTTAGTTAACCAGGAGCACTTCGTTACGCGTGTTGGTCACCTGGCAGCTGCGGCCAACGCTGACCAGCGGCACCCGAGCCAAGGACGGTCTCAGCGGCGCGCGCGCGCGCTGAACATGTGAACGTGCACGTCGGGGGACCCGCGGCGTGTCGCGGACAGGGCCCCTCCCCACAAAGCGGGCTTCCAGGCCGTTCCACCGCGCGTAAACATAACGGTCCCCCACGCGCTGCCTCCCCGTGCCACACCTCGTTTCCCCCCCCAAAAGTAGTCGGGGAACGCTTTTCCTTTCGTCTATATATTCTCCTAAAAAAACATACACAAACACGCGTGCGCGCGCGCTCGATCGATCACGCCACACGGAGGACGCGTGACTTCATCCTCTCTCTAGACTCTAGCATCGCTCGAGACGTCCGCCGCACGCGCGCGGTCCCGAAACTCAATAGGGAACGAGCGGTGAGCCGCGCGCGCAAGCGGGGTTACTTACCTACGTTAACCACCTTCACCCTGCCTGCTTCTCTCGACTCCAGCAACTTATAATTAAGTACAACACACGGTCACAATTCGCCTACAGTTCTACAGTGAACGCTACCAAATAAAATGTTTTGTTTTTGACCGATAACACAACCAGTAATTACCTGCCAAAAAAATCCAACCCTCTGAGTCTGAATGAAAGAAGTGGCTTTTGCCAGGCTACAGACTGTGGGTTCTGTGGCGCTGCTGCTGCTGCTAGCAGGACTGTGGCTAATGCTAGCTCTCCTCCACCTGAATGAGCGCTGCTCGCTACTTCAGCACCACTCTGCTGTGGCTTCTCCGGCAATAATCACGGCACGCTAAGCAAGCTGTTCATCCGGTTCATTTTACGAAAATAAATAATCCTTTGGTTCACAATTTACTTCTGTACTGGAATACTTTATGCAGCGGGGCGGTTTGAGAGACTGCAAGCCTGCGCCTCTTCTTCTCTCAAGCAACAAACTCATAACCGGTTGAAACCGGTTCAGACTGGGAGATTCCATCTCGGTTTAGTTTTCAGCCGATGGCGCCGCGGAAAGTTTGGACCGACGTCACGCCCATCCTGTACTGTGATTGGTGTAATTCCGATTCGCCAACGCCCTGCTTCCTTCTTACTGGACTGCTTGGTTGTCAATCTATTTCAATTCTCACAGGCGCCCACGCCACTGCTCCGCCCTTGACGGAAAAAGGAGGCGGAACGGAGGCGGGATGAAGCGCTACCACCTTCCATAATGATTGGCCCAGGGCACTGTCAATTTTCCATTGCCAAAATCCGCGTGTTCGTTACAATGAATCCGCATGTTGCCAAAGTGTGGCGTCCATTGGCTTAAAATACGTGATGGACGTGCTGTCAATAAGCTTTCGCGATGCAAAATCTGAGGCGCAAAGGAAAACGCGAGTTAATGTGAGCAAACCGATCAGCCACCGAATAATCATTATTCGGTGGCTGATTATTATAATGTGCATCGCTGACTGCGCAACTAACGTTCTCGTGCCACGGAATGTGTTAAAAAAAGGTTGTGCTGCTGCTGGGGAGGAGTCCGTTCGTCGGCGCGCGGCGCTCGTAAATCTGGTAATTTTCCACTCTCCGCGAAGGGGCGTGGCTGCGTAGTGGCGAGGCACGACAGGCGCGTGGGGACACAAAGGAAACGTGAAATTTCACCGAGCGAGAGGACGGGTGCGAGGAAACCAGCAAAGCGGGAAAAACGGTCCCGGTGCGGTGTGTTTAAATCACGAACGCGACGCAGAGGGACGCCGACATGTGGGACACAGCGGCGTGCGCCACTTCCGCGGGTCACGTGATGCCACGAGCGATTCGATGGAAAAGTACTGGAGCGCGAGACGCGCAGTGGACCCCCCCCCCCCCTGCACCGAGGGGACTGGGCATCACCCCTCCTCCCCCCCCCCGCCCCAGTCGCTTGACTTCGACCTACAAATGTGCATTTGGGATGTTTCTCTGCAGAAAAAGCGCCGCTGCTTTTCATTCATGTGTTTTGTTTGAAAGCAGCCCATGCGATGCTGTCGGCCGATAAACCTGCTGCGTACAGTAATTTGTGGCGCATCGCAGCATTTACTACAGTAACAGTGTAGTAGAGCAGGAGGGTGAAGCCACAGCGCTGATGCAGTGCAGCTGGAGACTCCGGGGCAGGAAGCCGGTCACACAGAGCTGACCTCTTCTGAAGGTGGTGACACGAAGCACTAATTGGAGCAAAAGCAGATTTATGAAGGTTTATTACATATGATATGGAGAATATGCAGTGCAGCAAAAACGTTGATTGCTGTTATTAAAATTGTCCCGCTTGATGGATGTGTCCGGTTTTAGGCCAGCTTCTTGAAGCGTCGGCGCGGAAACGTGGGTTCCGCTGGTGACTCGCTGGTCGCTGCGATGGTCACTCCTCCTTGCACATGGTCTCCACGGTCAGCAGCGTAGCCGTGTGCCGTGTCGCGCCGATCTTTCCGAGAGCCTTAACTATTCGGCCGCCGCGAGCTGTACTGTGCACCTTGCCCACGAGGTGTGTTGCAAAGCGGGCTCCACCCGCCGGTTTCCACACCCTCAGCATCCCGGCATCAGGACCGCTCGGCGCCGGCGGCTTCGCGGTTGCGTTCGGCTTTGTTCTGGCTTGCTGCTGTCAGCCTGTGACTTTTAGGGTCATTCCGTCTTTTTTTAGGTGGTCTCGTGCACCACCATACATGGCTGCGTTTCAGCCGCTCTGCATCCTCAGGGAGATGCCGGGTGCTGCGAACACGGGCTGCTGAGCTTCTTTTAACTCTTTGGGCTCAGGGAGTAATAAAGGGCGTAAAGAGCACACTTGCACACACTCGCACGCACATCGAAAGGAGGGTCAGTAGGTTTTCAGCAATTTCGGGCCACGCTGAGGGGCAGAAGGTGCCATAGCGGTTAGAGCTTCTGCCCACCGCTGTAAGGACCAGGGTTTGAACCCCTTCTCCTTCTGTAAGGGACTTATTCTGAAGTGATACGGTAAAAATTACTCTGCTACGTAAATGGGTAAATTACTGTAAGTTACTTAACACCGTGAGCTGTTTTGGAGGAAAGCGTCTGAGACGCAAGTAAACGACGACGACTCGATATCTTTTATATCTCAGCTGTCAGCCGTGTCGAATATTACCATGACACACGAACACATGACCGTGCGGTGTGACTCTACGCGCTGCTCTCGCACACGTGGTACCTGCTACGCTGTGTGATGAGCTCTGTGCTGCTTTACGGACCAACCGGTTGAGTTTGGCTTGGGCCAGTGTTTGTCCTTATTTCCTAAGAGCACCCCCCCCCCCCCCCCCCCCCCACAGACACACACACTCATGACACCGGCGGTGCACTGCTCAGGAGCTGACGAGCCAAATCTCGTTCTGTCCGGTTCTGGCTGCTATTTACATACGTTATCATTACATCACATTGGGGGCTGACCTGAGTGAGCCTAAAAGCTCAGCTCTGTGTGTGTGTGTGTGTGTGTGTGTGTGTGTGTGTGTGTGTGTGCGCGCCACAGCGAGACGTTGTGTGTTACGTAAGTGCAGTGGAGAGCAGCTCCTGGGCCTCACGCCGCCCTCCAAGAGTCACTTTGTCTTTCGGCGACGTTACGTAACAATCGCTGTGAGTGTTTGTCTGGAGCTCCGGGGAGAACGAAGGGCCAGCGCCACCTAGCGAGGTAAAGCACGCCAGGTAATCGGTCGTTCCTCAGCTATCGTCACGTCAGAGCGTTTCCCCGTGGGACGTCAGAGCGCCTCGTGCCCGTGGTTCGATGGAGCGGATCAGCAGCGCCGCTCGGGAGCTGTGTCTCCGTAGGTGTGTGTGTGTGTGTGTGTGTGTGTGGGGTCACTGAGGTGCGCAGTGTGAGGCCCACTGGGGACAGTCGGTGGTGTAGAGGTTAAAGCAGCTGCCCTTGGCCTCAGCACACCCTTGATTAAGGTCCTTACTTTGATCCACAACAGTATGAATTACTCAGCGGTATAAATGGGTAAATTATGGTAAGAAGGTTTACACTGTAAGGCACTTTGGCAGAAAGTGTCAGATGAGTGTGACTGCAGTGTCTTTTGCCAATATGAGTTATGAAATATGCTGTTCATCATTTGGGCTCTCGGTGTCTTCAGGACAGATAAATTGTATTCCGTTGCTTGTAAATGGCAAGAAAATGTTGATACCTAGTATAAAAAAAGCATATTTCGATATGCTGTTATTATATATTGTTGAATACCTAAAAAGTAAACCTGTATTTTTAATATATTTTTCACTCTCCTGGTGATACCCGTCATTTTGAGGTGTAACGTGGGATTTCATGCAGTTGGGGACTTAAAGAGAGGCATAACTGTTTGAAACTCTTGAGGGCTTTTGCCTTAAATTTTTCATAAGTACAGTATCTCTCAGCTGATCACCGAAAAGCATGTAATCGTACAATTCCAGCGTGAGGCTTATATACCAAATTAGTCACACTCTTTTACCCTGAATTGATGGAGTAAAAGAGACCAGGCTGTATAAATGGGTAGAACTGTACAGCAAAATCCATTTCTCTTTTACTCCATCAATTCAGGGTAAGTACCTTGATCAAGGGCGCTGCAGCTGGATGTGGGATGTGAAGAGAAGAGGGGCACCTCGAACCACCGCACCACCTGCTGGCCATTCCGAGTTTGAACAGTTTGAGTATGTGCGTTATGAAGTGGAACACGTGCCGTCAATTACAGCTCGCTGGAGCCTAAGAAAAACTCGTCATATTACCTGAAAACACGAAGCCAGAGCAACTGCTGCGCTGCTAACTCCCTCCCCAAGCGGCTTCATGCATGCAGGGCCATCTAAAGGCAGGACCTTTGGACCCCCCAAGGGGGTCTGGTCTCCTGCTGGTGTTTCACTTACACTTCTGTCTCACAAATGGAGACAATAATCAAACAAATAATGAAATGCGGAGATGAATCTGATCGTATTCAGCTTGGGAAGTGTGGCCGAAACGCCTTCAAGGACCCTTTTGTACAGGTGTTTCTGTGTTTCGCGCTTCAGGTGTTTCCCTCTCTTTTCCGGCAGAATCGCAGCAGCCGCCCGCTAACCTGAGAGCCCCGCGATGGAAAGCGGCGGGACGCGAAGCAAGAGCTTTCACACAAGCCAAGAGCAGAGGGGCTCCAGGGCAGGTGCGGCGTTTCTCTCCTCACCGTGTTTCTACTGCAATATACCATGTGGTAGACGTGCTGGGCGCAGGACGGAGTTCTCACCAAACGGATGTTGTTCAGTCCGGATTTTTGCTTTACGAGACACGGCGCATATTAGTGACGGAGCAGAGAGTATAAAGCGTGACGGACGTGACGGGCGGTTTTGGGTATCGGCTATAAACGTGTTTGTCTAAAATGTATTTGTGTTTCTGCTTTGTGGTATAAAGAGATTGTCTAAAGCTCCCTTCTGTTCTCTGTGCTCCTTTGCCTCCTGCGGCTGAGGGGCGAAGCATCATCGAGGTGGAAGGAGCCAACCGGGTGCTCGTAGATCCCGGAAAGGTGAGGCTCGCGCGCGAACGTGGTACGAACGTGGTACGAACGTGGTACGAACGTGGTACGAACGTCCCGGGCCTCGACTGCACCGTGGCACGAGCTGTGGCCGTGAATCGGACGACCGGTTTCTCGTCCGCGTTGAGGGCCGGCAGCCGCACGCGCCGCGCTTCGACGCCGCGGTCTGCGAGTCCGCGGTCCGGGCGAACGACCCGCTGCGTGAAAAGGGTGGTGTGAAAAAGCCCCCTTGCGGCGGGCGCCGGAGTTCCTCGCGTGCGTCCGCACCTGGTCGCAGCCCCCGGTGGAGTCCCTCCTGGCCGAGGCTCCGGCCCGAGGCCCGCCGGGAAGCGGGACCTGCGCTCCGACGGGGATCCTGAGCCGGGCCGCGGAGCGCGTTTTCGGCCGTATCCGTTGCCAGAGCTCCTTGTCGCGTCCCACGGTCCTTTACTCGGGTAGGTTCGTGAGCGAGCTGGAGAGCAGCCCTGAGGGAGCACGGTGGGTCCAGAACCAACCGGGTACCGGAAGGGATGCGAGCCCGGATTCTCGTTTTCCGTTGCGTCTTTGTGACTCCGTCGAGATGTGAAGCCAGCAGGTGGCGTAGCGGTTTGAGCTGTTGCTTTGCAAACCTAGAGACCTGGGTTCGAATCCCCCTCCTGCTATAATACCCTTGATTGAGGTACTTACCCTGAACTGATACGGTAAAAATGACCGTGCTGCGTAAACGGGTATATGAGCGTAAGTCGCTTTGGACACAGCGAAACCAATAAGTGCGTGTGTGCGTGTCCAGCAAACTCTTCCCTCTTATTATTCGCACTTTGAGCTGAAATGTTTGTCCAAACTGACACTCTGCCACCTGCTCTCGCTTTCACCTGAGAAAAAGTCCTGCGAGTCATTGAGTCCCAAGAAGCCCCGACGCCTTTTCGTACCACCCCCACGCACCCCGTGAGCTCCTTCTCCTTCAGCGGTGAGACCTCCGGACCCTCGACGCTCGGCACCAGGTCCGCGGGCGGGCGATCGCAGCATCGGAGTCTCGTTCATGCGCATCTCCAGTGAGAAGATCTACGACCTTCTGGGTAGCGAACTTCCTCTTACTGTTTCCAGTGGAACTTTTTTATTTCAAACCGAGCGGGGCTGAGGTGACGTCCGACTCCGGTCCCCGCAGGACAGCCAGCCGGCCGAGGTGTGCGGCATCCGCGAGGGGGACGACTTCGTGCTCCTGGAGGGCCTCGACGAGGTGGAGGTGGACTCGGCCCAGTCTCTGCCGCAGCTCTGCCGACGGGGAGCCGCCAGCCGGCTCCCGGGCGTCCCGTCCCGTCCCGTCCCGTCGAGCTCCGGTCTCGTCCTCGTTCCTCGCCGCCGGCGTCACCCTGCCTCCTCTCTCGGCAACAGGGGCGTCCAGGGGAGGATTCGCCAGCAGGAGCCACATCATCTTCAACGCGTCGGTCATCAGCCGCAGGCCGCACAGTCACCACAGTGAGCGACTGAGAGTAAACTGACCCCTTCTTCTACAAATGTCACACATTTTCGCAGATAGAAACATTTTGCTCGTTTATTTTCATTGAATTCCCCCATTTTCTGCACTTGGTGTGTTGTGGAAAGACCAGTGTTAGTTAGTTAGCAATAAAGCTCAGTGAAACGGCGTAGGAGTGTGTGACCACCTTCATTCAACTCGCTTCCACGGTGTTTACGGCTCCTGTCCGCTGCTCCTCGGAGTCTCCGATCGGTGACAAGATGAGGAACGTCCGGCATGTTTATGTCTGTGGGATCTAGCAACATTCCGTAGTGAACGGAAAGTTCTAGAGACAGTGCTTTTTTTTTTTTCTTTTTTTTTTAAATTTTTATAATCTCAAACGAGTTTTCATTTTAGCAAAGACATTGAAAGATAATCAGACAAAAAAAAGGACGGTGATGGTCTGGAGTCCCATGGGGGGTTTACCCTGTTTCGCACCCTGTGTTTCCAGCATAGACTCTGCGGCATCGCAGCTCAGGAGTGTGAAGCGGATGGAGGGAAGTGCGTCCACAGCAGTTGAGTTTGTTGTAGCCGTTGGGGACGTTTCCCGCAGTGTAACGGCGGAACGAGTGCAGCGACATCGCTGTCGCGTACCCTCTGCTCGCTGTCAATTTGTGGTAAACGGGGCTCGGCGATTGTGAGCAAATCGAGTGAGGAATAGACTCCCGGCCCCAGCCGTATTCGAGAGGAACGGGGTGGGGAGGGGATGGCTGGTGTTTCATACTGCTTGACTCTAACAGCAGCAGCAGCAACAACAACAATAATAATAATAATGATGATGATGATGTTAATGATAAGGGCGCTCTGGGTTGTTGGCAGTGAAACATCCACTCCATAATGGCAATTTCAAATCCCTTTCCCTACAGACATCGTCTCTGTGCGACTGCCACTTGTTCCATTTTCGCATATCACATTATTTTCGTGCACTTTCCGGTTCATATTTCAGGTCGGGAGGGACTGGGCGCTGGCAGCAAGCTCACCCCGGTAAGGGTCTCGGGCGGCCGCCGATTGTGGGAAGCTGCTGACGCCGGTGGGGCTGGACGCGATGCTCATGTCCACGCTTTACCTGTCCTCAGGTGGACCTCGCCAGCCCTGCGAAGGTGTGTCCGGAGATCACTCCCTCCTCCCTGAGCTCGCAGACTGCGCCTTCTGTCCGAGGGTCCGGCGCTCGTTCAGGGGTCTGCGCTCGCCGGACCCCGTTTGCTTGTGGTCTTTGTGGTCTTTGTGCTGGATGCTGACGGTCGCCATGGAGATCAGGACTCCTCGCTCTGCTGGACTCCAGGGCTTTGGCTTTAAACCTATGAAGTACTGTTGCTGCCCTGCATTCAGAAGAGCACAAAGACACCCCACGGTTCGTGTGTGTGTCGCTCCTGCGGCCCCCAGCTGGAGCGTAAGAGAGGAGTTCAGGCGGTGCAGGAAAACCCCCGCTACGCCACCTGCTGGCCCAGACCGCTGCGCTGTGACAGTGGGCTGAAACGGACGGTTACAGTTACACTACATTTACATTTATTCACTTATCAGACACTTTCCTGCAAAGCGACGGACATCTCGGCGAAAATACAACGTGTTCATTACATTAGCAGAAAGAGACACTTAGATGCAGACGCGTGACTCTTAACTAAACCTAGTTTGTTACCTTCCGCTTGATGCACCGATGTTCATCGCTCGAGTAGGTGCGAAAAGCGCAGGATAGACTAATCCCGATCACCTTCGTACAATTTCTTTTTAAATGGTACGCAAACATTTACGTGGAAAGGTTCCGGACTCTCCCGCCGCAGGTGATCCGTGCGCTCGGCACCCCAGGCTGCCGCCACGTGCCCTACGGGGAGTCCGAGCTCGCCAGGATTCCGAGAGACCGCGGAGAGACTGGGCTCCACCTTCGCGGTTTCTAGGCGACCTGGTACTTCCTGCTGTCCAGCTGCCCCGTAACTCCGCCCCCGTCGCCCCCGCTGCGCCCCAGCTTAGTGGTGACGGTGTCGCCGAACCCCTCGTCCGTCAGGGGGGCGCTCAAATGCCTCCGCTTCGCCGGCCGTGCCACGGGCATCCGTGGGCGTGAGCTCCGCTGCTGCCCCCTGCAGGCGGGAGCGCCGCTCCTGCCACGGACCGCCGTTCACCTGTACGGGTGTCCCCCGCCGTCACACGCGCACGCCAAGCACGGCCCTGCGAGACACACAGCTCACCTGGCGCCGACGGCCGACAGGAAGGTGCCGAACTCTGCGCTTGAGCTCCGGCGCGTCGCCAACACCTGTCTTCTCTTCCCCCCCTTATAGGGGCCTCTGAGACGGTTTCTGGGGGTCCGTGTGCACATGGGTGGGCTGATGGGGTGGGGGTGGGCATTTTGAGACGACAGCGATCTCGTTTGCATTTCTTCGTTTCGCCAGATGTTTTTCTCCAAAGCGACATACAAATCAGAGTAAAGTTATTATAATAGTTGTTTATTTATACTAGTTATAAAGAAAATCTCTAAATGTCCTAATGATGCTTGAAAATCACTTTTTACTTCAACACATTTTTTTAGCTGCATTTTCAGATTTTTTTTTTTTTTTTTTTCTTCTCCTTCTAGATTCAAGAAAACACATTTTAAAAGTAATATTGTGGTACGCCGGAGTGTCCCGTCCTTCCAGTTGCGGCCGAGCAGTTCAGCTGCACGCGCTTCGAATCCCTGCAGCGCGCTGTGTGAGAAGTGCAGCCTGACTAAAGAACAGTGTGTCGCATTGGTGTCGCCGTGGGACATTATCTGTCTCGAGCAGTTTCCCATTTTTCCCAGAGCTCAATAGTTCCAACGGCAAATGATTCCCTTCGTGCCAAGTCTCCGCCCGGACGACAGGGAGCGCAAGTCCTTCCTGCCCCCCCCTGCGCGGGGTGGCGCCGGGGGCGGGACGGGCGTCTCCCTCACGCTCCCTGCCGGGGGTCCGGGACCTCGAGGCCGGCGGGCGGGAGAGGGGGGCCGGGCCGACGGGCGGCACCGGGGAGTGCCCCACCTGCCGGCGGGAACGGGCCATCCGGCACGGGTACGACAAGTACGTCGTCCGGGCGAACGAGGAGAGGGAGGAGCTCGGCCAGCGGGTGGCGCCGCTGGAGGCCAGGCTGCGGAGCAGCGCTGTTGAGGAGCAGCGTCAGGAGCCTGCGGGGGCCCCTGGGGGGACACGAACCCGTAGCACGGGGACAGCGGCTGTGTGTGAGGTGGGTGGGGTACGGAGGGGGAGGCGCATTCGAACCAGACGGAGCATCATTCTTACGAAGCCGTGCTATTATTCCTCATGTTTCCCGGACCGATGAGAAGAATTAAGAAGGAATAAGAACTTTAGTGGCCAAATGTATTTATTATTTATACTATATGTGTATAAATGTGAGGGGGGGCGCCGTGGCGCAGTGGGTTGGTCCCGGTCCTGCTCTCCGGTGGGTCTGGGGTTCGAGTCTCGCTTGGGGTGCCTTGCGACGGACTGGCGTCCCGCCCTGTGTTGCCAGGTTAGGCTCTGGCTCCCCGTGACCCTGAATGGGACAAGCGGTTCAGATGGTGTGTGTGTGTGTGTGTGTGTGTGTGTGTGTGTGTGTGTGTGTGTCTGTGTGTGTGTAAATGTTTGACGCTTGATGAGTACTGACCACACAGTGGTTCCTGTTACCTTCTTGTGCCCCAGGAGAGGCTGCAGAGGGAGGAGGAGGAGCTACAGGAGGACTGCGGCGAGGAGAAGGAGGCGCTGGGGGGAGGGGGTCCGCTGCGCTGCAGGGCAGAACTGGAGCTTCGAGACCTGAAGGTCCAGCGGGAGAAGGATCGGCTGCTGCTTCGCTGCCTGAAAGAGCGGAAGGTAGCGGAAAGGGGGCGGGTCTGAAAGCAGCCAAACGCCCCCCCACCGGTGGGAGGAGCTTCGTCGCACTGGGTTAGGGTTAGCGTGTCGCTTTCCGCCCCGTCCACCAAGGAGACCCTGTCCGCAGAGCTCGAGGACACCAGGGACGAGTGCGAGAGGTTCAAGGAGAGCATCGCCCTCGCTGTAGCGCAGCTCCAGAAGGAGAAGGTGATCCACTCGCTCCAGCAAATGCCCACACACTGCAGCTGTGTACCAGCCAGGGTTAGGGTATCAGTTAGGGTGTCAGAGCTCCTTGTTCATTTCATGCTGTTACATTTTCACAGGACAAACTACTGCTGCAAATATAAGAGAAAGACATGTGCCATGAAAAAGTGAGCTCTATTATGCTAATATTAATATTAAATATGTATCGCAGTGCAGTGTTTTACAGCGCTGTTGTCCGGCCCCGCTGTTGGGCTCCCGTGTGCTTCACCGCTGCCCCCGCAGGTCGTGGCAGAGAACGCAAGTCTGAAGGAGGAGGTGGAGGAACTGCTGAATGTGACGGGTTCTAGAAGGTTCTGCCCCGCTCATCCAAACCAGCTCGCCAGCAGTACGGCGGCGCTCGTGTCACACGAGGGGTCCGAACGCTGCCCGAAAGGTGGCTTCGCAGGAAACTGGCTCCTCCCGCCTCATCGAAGACTCGCGGATCCATTCAACGAAAGAACAAACGGAGGAGCGAACAAGAAGCGAACGGGAACTTTATTCATCCCAGAGGAAATGCGCACAGAGTATCCGTACGCTCCTTTCTTGTCATGTTTTCAGAGGTCTGCTCTCATAGCTCCGCCCCCCACGGAAGTCCCAGCAGCCCCGTGGTGGCGAACGACGACAACGACGGCGACGGGCTCCTTCGTATGAAAGACGTCTTCGGACAGCCGTGAGCGACGGAGCGAACCCGGGGACTGGCGCTGGGGTCTAGGCCTGTTCTCCCACCCAAGTAGCAGTCCACACTGTGTCCACGTGCGCGTCACTTGGGTCGCATGCGTTACTTTGTCCACTGGTGTGTCACGTTGTTCATGTGTGTATTACTGCGCCCTTCGGTGCCTTACTTTGTGCACACGTGTTCGTACTGCAGGCCGATATTTACTCTCTCGACTTTTTGCTTCCGGTTGCTGCTCTGAGCAACAGGAGGCAAGAGCACGGCCCTCTGCGGGACGTGATGCTCGTCTCGTAGCGGCGCCGGTGGTTCAGAGAGGACGCCGTGCCGTACGTCAGGAGGACCCTCGTTAAGTGCGGGATGCAGCTAGACCTGCTGGACTGGAACTGACCGCTGGAAGTGACCTCAGCCCAGAACCCACACCAGCAGTTTGAGAATTTCAGATATTTTATAAATTCAGTTTCAGTTTAAACCTTAATATCTCTGAAACCCTGCTCTCCAGAGACGCCACCGTTGGCTGTACCTGTACAAAGTGTTCACCTCGAATGAACCGACATGACGTCTCAGCTAGTGTTTGGCCAGAGACTCTGATGCAAAGCGTAAGAAGGTCCTACGATCCAATGAGACAAAAACTGAGCTTTCTGTCTATTTAAAGAAACACTGTTTGCCATGAGGCAAACCTGCACATGACCACAAACACACCATCCCTGCTGTTAAGCCTGGTGGTGGCAGCATCATGCTGTGGGGATGCTTCTTGGCACCAGGGCTTAGAAAGTTTACTGATAGAGGGTAAAATGAGTGCAGTAAGTTAAAGGGAAACCATGGAGGAAAACCGGCTGTAGTCTCCAAGAGAAGTAGGAGATTAATTTTACAGCTGGTCTGCGACCCTCGACACAAGGATGAAGCTATGCAGGAATGAGTTAGAAACACGTCTCTGTCCTGGAGTGGCCTGGAGATCTCAGGCCCGCACTTCACTCCCGGTCGCAACGAGCTGGACAGAACCTGAGCAGTTTTCATAAAGAAATGGGCTAAATTGCAGTGTCAAGATGTGCAAACCTGGAACAGATTTCTATCGATAAAATATAGCTCATAAAGTGCCTTGACTGAATATTGGCTTGTTGGGGTCAATACTTATGCACTCGGTTATTTTGTTCGATTCTTCTAATTAATTCAGAATTTTTTTCCAGAAATGCTTTAACACAAAAGACATTTGTTCTGATCAGTCACAAAAAAACGTGATGAAATGCACTGTGACTCCAGTTTATGTTAAAAAAAAAAAAAACATGAAAAAGTTCTGAAAAGTTTGGGGGGGTGAATGTTTTTTACAAGGGCTGCAAATGAAAGGACACTTCAGCCCTGAGTGAATAAAGTGTTAAATATTTTCAGTTTTGCTTATTAAATGCTGTGCGAGTCTATTTCATTACTGTCATTGTTGCATGAATGTAAGGAAGCTGGAAATGTGGCACCGCTGGTGTGTTTGTGCCGTCCGGCGTCCTGCTAGGAAACCCCCCCACCGCAGCCGGCTCCGGGGTCCACGTGTGACCGTCCGTCGTGTGCCCTGCACCGGCATCTGAAGGTGACAACTGCCTGAAGTCCCTCTTACGAGTGCTGCTGCTGCTGCCCTCTGTGTCCAGCTGTGTCCAGCTGTGCGTCTCTGCGCTCTTCTCTTTCATGGCCCGATTTACAGCCATAAATGTGAAATGCCTCGAAATGTGCCTCTAAATAATGAGAGCGAACGCACCCCATCCTGGCCGAGTCAAATCCATCCGTCCAGGAGGGCGGCTCGGGACCGTCAGGGCTTCGGCGGGACCTGCCACGGGATGTCGCTCTTGTCTCGCTTCCTGCAAGTCCGTTGCGCGTTTCCCATCAGCGCTGCGCGGCAGGCGACGGAGCTCACATCCTGCGTTCGCACGTGTGCGTCTCCAGCCCGATCCGATGTCACCGTGACGCTTCGCCGCACCGCTTGTTGAAACTGCGGTTAAGGAACCGGAGCAGCTGGCCGTAGCGCAAACTACTGACGGCTAGAGCTTTGCCGTCTTCATCCCGGCTAATTTGCTGCGTGGCCTCCCCCACACGTGTCGCACCAAAGTATTTATGAAACTTCTGCACAAATACATCTTAAATGACCCTCGTATGAGGTGCAGTCAATAAGTTATAAGACCAGGTGCCACGTGATGCTGTGGTTACGATGCAGCTGTTAGAACATCACATGTAACATGTGCGCCGATGCCTTGAGCCACAACAGCCGGTCTTAGAACATATTGACTGCACCGTGCATACAGGCTCTAATATGATGTGAGTCTGCTTTGTAGAAGAGTCTTTCTGCTAAAATTTTTCTGCATCTCACTGCAGCTAATTACCTGAGGAGAGCAGACTTCTGAGTGGCTAAAGTTGGTGGTCATGTGACTCTGAGGGGCCAATGGGAGCTATGGCTCTAACACACCTGCGTGTGAAAAGGTCAGTTCGCACCTCGAGAACATTAGTTCCAGCTCTGATGTGGTTTGTAAATTCCTTTGTTCAGCGTAGCGAAACAGACGGCGTGTGCGTTCAGTAGAACTTCTCTTGTCCTTCATTCGGGTGTCAGTAAAACCCACCTGGACAAGTAGAAAGGAGAGAAGAAGAGTAATAACAGTGTACAATGTGCTCCCCGAACAACAAGAGAGCCCTAATTAGTGCTGATCCCACATCTGGCTGCCGTCTCCAGCTGTGCAGCTGCCGGTCGCTGTGGGTTGTTTGCTTTCCGAAGTGGGACGCAGACGTGCGCAAAGAGACAGCAGTATGCTCAGCGCCACCGCGCCACAGGTCACGGTCTCGAGTTCTACAGGGCAAGAGAATCACTGCTTTCCTCCAGGGGGCCTCGAACCCTGGGGAGAGCCTGTATTCAGTCGGGCTATATGGCTCGTTCCGCACTGTTCGTCTCTGGTCATAAGTGCACGTTTGCCTTCGTCTCATCAGAGGTTTGTGTTTGTAACTCGATCTTTATGTCTGTAACTCAGAGTGTTCGTAACTCAGTGTGTGTTTGTAACAATTTGCACTTTTGAAGATAGAATCTGTTTGTCAGAGATTCTCTTCCGCTCACATGAGTCTGTGCTAGCAGCTCTGGATCAGTGACCTTTGCCTCTTATCTCCTACTGTGCCTCAACATCTGGATCAGGGAGATTTCCCAGGAGCCTCCACTGCAGGCTACAGCGATCGGAGAAGGAGCAAATGCTCTGCTTCCTGCCTTTCATCACATCACTTTGGTAAAATCGAGACAAACTTGTGCAATGATGAGAGGACATGCAGAAAAGACAAATAATATCAGACTCCGTGTGATTTGTGGCCCCGCCCACTGACTTGAGCTGATCAGATCACGGTATGACATCATCAGATAATTACTCTCGCAGTGTTTGAGCTGTACGACTCCCTGACACGTCGACCGGGCCTCGGTCCTTCACCTTCCGTCGAGAATGAGTTTGTCTGACGAGTTGCGTGCGACACGCAGCCTAGCGCACGAGACCCGAGTTCGAGGCACCAAGTCCGGTTCCAGCCAGTGGAAAAAGGCTTCTCTCGGGGACATGGGCAGCTGTGCATGTGCGAGTGAGGGCGTGTGCTTCTTGGGCAGTAAACATCAACAGCCCGGAGGCCACGAGGGTTCGAGTGCCCTCAGGCAGACGGGCTCAGCGATGGCGCTGTTTCTGCACGTGGGCCCAGGACTTTCATTCTAATCCGCGTTAATGCAATGAGGAGCCTGTGGGACGTCGAGGTCTCCGTCGTGTCGCTGAGAGCTCAGCTTGGGTGAAGCACAGAGACCTCGGTGTGGAGGGGCCGTGAGGGAACCGGTCCGGATCCTGGGGTCCACGGGACTCCGCCCCCCCCCGGTACAGGCCGCCCCACGTCTTACTTTACTCTTGCCGCTGCTCCTGTCCTGCTGAGGGAGCTGAACACGCAGCTCGTGAAGCTCTTCAGTGACACTTTCACTGGCCTCCACCTCCTGGACTCAATCCCCAAACATACAGGACATTGTTGACGTCCACATAAAGAGAGTCCTTCCAGAAAGTTCTGTGCTCCACTCATGTCCTCGGTGTTAAAGCGCTGTGTCCGCTGCCGCTGTGTGAGTCCATCCACCTGGTTTCTGCTCATCCTCTTCTTTCTCCAACTGTCCCTCTTCTCTAGAAAGTCCAACCTTCTCAGGACGTGTCCAAAGTGCGAAAACCTCAGTCTCGTCATCTGTGCTTCCAGGAATGTTCCGCTCTGACTGGACTCAACATCCATCTGTTTGTTGTCCGGCCTGTCCGGTGTCCTTGAAAAGATGTAAAAATTCTTGTCAAAGCTCTTAAACCCCTGAAAAGCCTTTATGGATGCCACAGCGGAGTGTGTGCGGCTCACATCGGAGCAGCGAGTCAGGTGTTTGCTCTTAGACGCACGCACATGGTGTCCTAACGTCACCTATACACACAAACTTGCTGTGTAATGGAAAAAGATGTACATCCCCGGGGCCCAATTTGAGCACTAAACACTGACCGCCTTCTGTGCCCCCCCCCTCACCCCCCGTCCCATGACCGCACCCATCTGGACAGGAGATCCTAATCTTAATGGCTGCCATGTGGTTTCCACCTGCCGTGCCGCAGAGCCCCCTCCTCCTTCCAGGAGCCCTTATGTTTGCATGTTCTCAGAAATTCTTTCTCAACATCCTCTCAGCGTCGTCACGGCAACTCACCCCAGCCATGTGCTGTGAGCCTGTCCGCGAGAGTCGGGCCCGAGGGTTCGAACTGCAAAGCGTTGGCACGGGAGGCCAAAGACCTTCCGTTTTCGGCACGTGAGGCACAAAGGGGTTTCCTTCTGCAGAAGACCATGACGCGTCTCTACGCTGAGGTGTGGACAAGTCCTGCAAGGGAGAAGCTTCTAGAAGGAGGCCCTGAGCTGCATTCGCCGTGATTCCGGCAGCTCGTGAACGGCGACGGTCACACGCGTTCGTTTCAATTCCACTTAGTGAGGAAGCACTTTTCAAAGTGGAAAACTTCGAAACTTTTCTACGGCAACAATGAGTTTCACAAGAAGAGTAATGGCCGCATTTAGCGCAATTACGACCACGATTACACTAAGAATTGGCTTAAAGAAACCGTTCCCTTAAGAGGAAATGACCAAAGCGCCATGCGGACAACAAGGCTTGGGCAAGACGCACGCCTCGTTTTCGGGGCGGGCACGGCCGCCCGCCTCGAGGCTCCCCGCGAAGCCGACGTCGCGCCACTTGACGGCCGTCTCTCGCTGCGCACCTCATTCTCCACGCGTATGTGGCAGAAATCCAAAGTGTGCGTTGCGCTCCGCTGCCTTTTCGACACGCGAGATGCAGGATGTGACTCTCTGCTGAGTCTGTGTGGAGTTTGTGTTCTTCCCCATCTGTATGGGCTTCCTCGCTGTGCTCTGGTTTCCTCCCACAGTGCAAACATGTGCTGTTCAGGTGGACTGCTGATGCTAAATTACCCATATTTTTTGCGTGTGTGCGTGTGTGTCTCTACCCTGCGACGGACTGCTGTCTTTTCTCTCAGCCTTGTGCCAAATGAGTCCGAAAAAGGCTCTGAACCACCATGATCCTGCTCAGGAAAGGTGGTTATGGAAATTGGAGATATACTGTCTATATATTCAAAAATCATATTGAAAGGTGTCTTGAGGGTGGCAGTGAATCCAGAGATGCTTCTAGCGGCTCAGGTGGGTCAAGCAGGTGATGGACTGTGTGTGTTTTTGCAGAGCTGCCATCCATCTGTCAGTGATTTGAAGCAAAGCAAGGTGATCGTCGATAAGAATCTGTGTGTGTGTGTGTGTGTGTGTGTGTGTGTGTGTGTGTGTGTGTGTGTGTGTGTGTGTCCGTCTGCGCGGCGCTGCTGATTGGCAGGCGTTGAGGGGGCGTGGCCTCAGACTCTTCCTTCCACAGCCATTGGCCGAGCCTAGCAGCTCCCGCAAGAGGATGTCGCTTTCCAAACCGGCGTAACCGTGTTTTTACCGGGCTGAGGTGCAGTACAAGTCCGCCCTGATCCCGCGAAACTGGAGCTCTGTTCAAAGCGGCTCGTCAGTGTAAATGTAGGTAAAATGAGGTTTTGCAGTACCAGTAATATTTTCAGGCCACGTGCAGCTCATGAGATGCGTTGAGCCATCCGGCACCTGAGACGTCTCTCCAGACGCACACGCACACGCACACACACAGAGGACCTGCAGCTGGTGTGACATCGAACCCAAGAGCATCATGACACTCTGCTGCCTGGTGTGGAATTCCCCCAGAAACACACACACACACACACACACACACACACACAAATGTGCTCTCACAAACAGCACGGGGAGCGTCCCCTCCCACCCAGCGCGCCCTCGGTGGGCATCGACGGCCCGTAAACCACGTGGAGCAGAAAGACGATGTGTTAAGAGGAGAGTCGACGCACCGCAGTTTCTTTCCCCACCGGAAGTAGAGTCATAGCGGGAGCCTGGGCTTTTTATCTCGAAACGGGGCGTTTCCCTCTTCCCTGGGCTCCTCTGGGCCCTGCGGTGTGTGTGTATGTCTGTGTGTGTGTGTCTGCGGAGAGTGCGTCTGCTTTGTGTGTGTGGTTCTGGGGAAAAAATCTGGTAGATTATTATTGTTATTGATATTAATATTTCTAACACCTCTTTTGTAACCGGATCTTGTTCCTGATTAGTGGAGGAATCATCCTCCTCGCACACAGCACACAAGCACACTAACACACTATTGATGCGACTAGACCCAAAGCGAAGGGAAATGTACAAGTGAGAACTGGACTGGAACCGAGAGCCTGCTGGGGGTGGGGGGGGGTATACAGGAAGAGCGACAGGTGTGTCGCTGTACTTCCTCGTTCGCAGAATCACACTGTGACACCTGTGACAGTGTGCAGATGAGATGGTTCCCGGTGCGTGTGTGTGCGTGCGTGCGTGCGTGCCATTGCTATACACACCGGACTCCTGGATACACACTTGCCCCCTCATGCTAGATGCATCTAAGGGTCAGGAAAGGTCAGACTGTGCATTTCCTCCACTGCAGTCATTATGGGGAGGGAGTGTGCGCAGCAGAGAGCACCCCCACCCCCTGAAGTTTGGTCCACCGCTGCAAGGGAACAGGAAGCGCGTGTCCTCACACGGAGGTTCGGGGGGGTGGCGGCAGGACCGCAAACTGCCGTCTTTTGTGGGCCTCGCTGCCCTCAGAGGGATTTGGCTCCCCTGGCCTCAGTGCCATGTGGATCGCAGGTCCAACAGAAGGGAGGGTCCAAACCCCCGCTGCCTCCGCATTTGGTGCAGCTCCAGCCCCACAGGGAAGGCAGTTAGAGCTCTGCTGGGGGGGTGGGGTTGCCGAATGGCCGGGGTGAGACAAGGGGGCTGCGCCGCTGAGCCGCTCTGACTTTCTCTTCTGCCGAAATGGAAACTGAAGCTGCTGAAGCTGGAAGGTGGGAGTGGCGAGAGTCGAACCCGAAGCGGTGCGAGACGGGGCTCCTGTACAACACCGCACCACGCTGTTGCCATGGACACAACAGCATCCGCACAAAGTCGTAGTGGAGAAGTGAAGTTAATGGTTTGATGTCCTGAAGTGACCCTAACCCCACTTGCAGGGAGCGCTGCGCTCGGTGGGCCGTACGCTGTGCCGTATCCATGGCGACCGGGAACCCAACACCGCACCGGCAGCCCACCGACTCTGCAGCTCTCGCAATGTCTAACCCTGACCCTGACCCTACCTCTGACCCTGACTCCCCCCCTGGGGGAATCAGGAAAACCAGACTCTGCCCTGCCCCCACCCTGAGCCCCACCGGTTTGGGACGGTTTCTGACACCAGCTGCTATCTCTGAGCGGCACGCGAGGACGGCGCCGCATTGTGGCTCAGGATAAGGCGAGAGCGGGCGGGTGCCGGAGGGGTGTGGGTTCCACCCAGCAGCCCTGCCAGCCAGCGCCGAACCCCCCCTCCAGCAGCACCACTGGCTGCTCGGTGCGTGAGGAATACACAGGACAGACACACCCTGAGGAGCGATTAGAGACGATGATCCGGACGACCAAACGATAGCAGAACATCTCCCTGCCACCCCCCCCCACCTCACCCAACGACCAAAGGGACTGTGGTCACGATGAGCTCCACAGGAAGAAGAAGCAGTGCATCTGGACATGCGCGCGCGCACACACACACACACACACACACACACACACACACACACACACACACACACACAATCTTCCCCCATCTCTCCTCTCCCATCTATGCCTTGGAACAAACAATTATTCTAATTTTACCGCATTTCACCACAGCTTCCTTTCCACTGGAGAGAAACTCCATTAACCAGCAACCAGCCCCCCCTCTGCACCCCCCACCCCCTGACAAGACAGCCACTGGCGCTGCTGGAAACTCAAACAGTGTGATGTGACGAGGAGCAGAGGAGAGAAAGGCCCCTGGGGCTCTGTGTGCGTGTGCGTGTGCGTGTGCGTCATGTGGCATACGGAGCCGCTCCGGGACACGGATTCCGCTGCACCAGAACAGGGAAAGAGGCCATTAGGCGAAGCACCACAGGAAGGACCATTAGGCACCTGCGTTTCCCAACCGTCGCGTCTGACGATTTTGAGACTCCTTTTCCGGAAAGTTCTCTGCTTTTTGCCACATTACATCAGCGGCAGCCAGTCGGAGTCCGGGGGTTCGCGTCCCGTCCGGTCCTGCGCCGTCCGGCTTTGCCGCCCGATCCGGGTCACTGCGCCGCAGCACGGTCGATACGGTCGCTGAACGGAGACCACGCATGTCCATGACTCCCCGCACGCACCTGTACAAGGGTTCACCTGGGCAAACCTAGTTTGTTCCCGACCGCTTGGCACACCGAGGTTCATCGTTCAAGCAGGTGCATAAGACGCAATTAATGTTTCAACATTATTAATGCTGTTAGAGTGCAGAGTTGTGGTGCTGAAACAACACTGCTGCTGTGTTCAAACGCTTGACCCGAGTGGGGTTGCGGTGAACCGAAGCCTAACCCGGCAACACAGGGCGCGGGGCCGGAGGGACGGGGGACACACCCCGGACGGGACGCCAGTCCATCGCAAGGCACCCCAAGCGGGACTCGAACCCCAGACCCACCCACGGGAGAGCAGGACCGCAACCAAAGCCGCTGTGCCCCCCGCGCTCCCCTCTGAGGATCATCATCCTCCTTCACAGCCCCACTTCTGCGTTTCTCATTTCTACTTCCCCTTCTCATAAATTAAGGTAAAACAGCGTGAAACAGAGTGAAAGGAATTGAAAGCAAAACCTTCAGCTCGGGTCTAGGACACCTCGGACCCCCCCCCCGCCCCGGGTCAGCACCGCCCCCCTGGGAGTGGAATCCATGCCCACGTGCCACGCATCACTCGCGAGGGGCGGCGCCTCGGGTGTCGCGTGCCTGTAGGTCCGCGCTCACTTCACTCTCCGCGTGGACCTGCTGCCCTTCAGGTACCGAAACGCTTTTTCCGCGGGTTTGAAAGCGGCGCGGAGCGCGGCGGTGGACGCGGCGTGTGTGGTGAAGGTAGCCGCTCCGTTTTACACCGTTTTTACCTCACTTTACATCACACATTTGGAGGGGAGGAGTCTGAACGGCTCGGCGCGTAGGAAACGGAGACGTGATGTCGCGACGGGAGAGAGGGGTTGGTTGGGTTCGAGTCCGAGACACAGAGAGAGACAGCAGAGCAGGAATGAGTGTGGGTTCGAGGCTGAGGGGTGGGGGGGAACCAGAGCACGAGCGGCTCGGCTTCGGGTTCGAGGACACATGATTACTACAGGTGGTCGGCCGTCCTGGTCTGGCGTGTGTCGACCCGCGTGAAGAGACAGGAGCTCCACGTGCTGATTCCGCGTGGCGGGTAAAGTGACACTTCTTCGGCTCGCGTCGTTGCTCTCTCTCTGTGTGTGTGTGTGTGTGTGTGTGTGAGAGAGAGAGAGAGAGAGAGACGGGCCGAGCCGAGCCAAGCCTGCCGTTGCCCAACCACACACACATACTCCGCAGTGTGTGTGTAGCGAGCCGGTGAATCTTTAACGGCTGTAAATAATTTATTATTAACATGTAACTTTCTCCAGAGCGACTTCCGGTGCTGCGGTATTTACTCTAATTTACCCATTTGTACACCGGGGTCATTCATTGTACTGGAGAAGTACCTTGTTCAGGGTCAGGGTTACTGTAGCAGCGTGTGGGATTCGAACCTGTGGGTCCAAAGGCAGCAGCTCTTAACTGTTAGGGTACCACTAGTACTTTAAAAGAATAAAAGTACACCATCCCCCCCCCCATGTCCTGGGGGCGTTTAGCCAAATGCCCCTAACAGTGAGTGACCAACGAACACCTACATTCCCCACCCGCTCACACTGGGGGGGGGGTCTGTCTCAGGTGTTCGTCATGAGGGCGGAGACACTCGGTCTTCATTATCGGCACCCTTTGCTCATAAACCTGCCTCCCCCCCCCACGAGGAACGTGGTACAACTGACCCCCCCACTGGCACGGTCAAGGGTTCGAGGAGTGCGCCGCTCAGAGATGAGCGTTTGGGGTGGCGTGCCGGAGTCTGGCTCTCCGACTGTGTTCAGGGTTGTGTGTGTGTGTGTGTGTGTGGGTGTGATTCCTTTCCCAGGATGCCCCACAGAGCTTGTAGGAAACTCAATGTGGGTGTGGGTGGGGGCAGTGCTTATTTTCTTGGGTTTTTTTTTTTTTTGGATTCAGGACTCATCCTTATACCCCCAATAGTGTGTGTGTGCGCGTGTTTTTCTGGCAGTGATCCTCCCTTCCTGATTCCCTTCAGGCTGAATCACGCGGTTCAAACGTGTTCGAACATCACCTGTTGCCGCGTCGGGAGACCCCCCAGCAAAGACGTTTGTGCTCCCCTCCCCCCCCCCCCCCCCGGGCTCCGCAGGGTGGGGTCGCGCTACACCTGCCTTTGTCTTTGGGGTGGGGGTGTGAGCGCCCCGCGCCGTTACCCCTCCCTCGGCGATACCATGTCGGTTTGTGTTTCTGGCAGCGGGTCGAGGAGCCGAGCCCACCTGCGGAGCCGGCGCACGGGTTCGAGTGTCGAGGATGGGGTAAGACCCAGGTGCGCGCGAGAGGAGGAGAGCCCCGCCGACAGCTGCCCCCCCAGGTAAAATCCCGAGTCGCAGCAGGCGACGCTTTTGTTCCGCTTCGCCCGCTTACGCTCTGTTTTTACCCTTTCGACTTCTCCAGTCTCCGTGTTCCTCCTTGGCTGGAGATGTTAGTGGTATTTTTAACCCCGAAAGTGCTGATGATGGAAGGAGATGTTTGTAGTGAGAGGAGGCAGGAGAAAGAGCCAAGAGCCCACAGAGACCTCCTTTAGTCCTCGTACCCGCAGCCCAGCGTTCTTTTCATGGTGTCCCAACACTTACCGTTGTCCTCATGGCTTGGGGGCGGGGCTTCTCGCTCTTCCGTCTCATTGGCCAGTAACTCACAATGGCCTCTGTCTCGTTGGTTAGGAGCTCCCATCACTTTTACGTGTCGTTGGTCAAGAGCCGAACGACTTTCCGATCCATCGGTTACGAGTTCAGATTCGCTTCCACCTCATTGGTCAGCATTGCTGGTAGGGCGGGGCACGCAGGCAGGCAGCTGGGGATGAGATTTTTCTTAAATCGCTGTGACTGAACACCAAAGATGCTTTATTGGTGCTGAAAACTAGAGGAACAGTTTGAAGGCCTTTGGTTTCCTTCGGCACCGCGGCGCCTCTTCGTTGTCCCGGCAGCAAACGCGTCGACGGGCGAAGTCCGTCTTCCGTCGACAAGTCCTATTTTGAGGAGTTTTCCCGAGACGTCGGGGGGTCGGTACTTGGTGTCGTGAGGGCTGCGGGTTGGCGAGACGGAGATGGTCCAACTTGCCCCAGGAGTCTCTCGAAGGAGGTGTCTCTCAGCCGACGGGCACAGAGTGTGGCAAAAATGAGCGGCGACTGCTTTAGCGTGTCGGAAGTTAACGGAGCGCAGCGGATTTGTTTGAGCGTCCGTTTTAGTAAGAATCGACGGCGTTGTTATCGATACCCACCGCAGAGCGATCGTACATCGCGGCAGAACCTGGAACCTCAAGGGCTCGTTTCTCCGAAGCCGGCGATGGCGCCGCGCTCGCCGGCGCCCCCTTGCGGCTCGGCATGTCCGTAGCGTGACGTCCTCTCTCGTCGCACAGGGGCCGAGGAGCGGAGCCATGCAGCGCGGGAAGAAGGTTCGGATCCTGGGCCTGATGGTGATGCTCCACCTGTTCGTCTTCGTCGTGCTGGAGGTGCTGTGGGGCGGCGGACGGGAAAAACGACGGCAGCCCAAGGTCGTGGTCCCCAGCGGGCGATTCTGGAGAGCCTTCGTGCCCAGCGCAGCCTATTGGAATCGGGAGCAGCAGAAGCTGGACCTCCTGCACAACCCCATCCTGAAGGCGGAGAACGTCTCCGCCATCGACTGGTTCAACGCGACGACGGGGCGGGGCTCCTGCGAGCCCGACGTGGGGGTGCGCGCGCAGGTGAAGGACTACGACGCGCTGCCGGCACGCTTCAAGGACTTCCTGCTGTACATGCGGTGCAGGAGCTACCCCATGGTGGTGGACCAGCCGCGGGCGTGCGAGAAGAAGCCCTTCCTGCTGCTGGCCATCAAGTCGCTGGCCCCGCACTTCGACCGGCGCCAGGCCATCCGTCAGACCTGGGGACGAGCGGGCCGGCTGGCGAACCGCACCGTCGCCACCGTGTTCCTGCTGGGCGACGCCGCGCGCTCGGACCACTTCCCCGACCTGCGGGACCTGCTGCGGCGCGAGAGCTCCGCCCACCGGGACCTGCTCATCTGGGACTACAGGGACACGTTCTTCAACCTCACCGTGAAGGAGGTGCTCTTCCTGGACTGGCTGGAGCGCCGCTGCCGCGACGCCAGTTTCGTCTTCAAAGGGGACGACGACGTCTTTGTCAACACGCGCCGTGTGCTGGACTTCCTCGAGGGCCTGTCCCCGGCGCGGGCCGAGAGCTTGTTCGTCGGGGATGTGATCACGAACGCGGGGCCGCACCGCGACAGGAAAGTCAAGTACTTCGTCCCCGAGAGCGTGTTCGTGGGGCAGTACCCGCCGTACGCGGGGGGCGGCGGGTACCTGTACTCGGGCGAGCTGGCGCTGCGCTTGCGCTCCGTGTCTCCCGAGGTGCCCCTGTACCCCATCGATGACGTCTACACGGGTATGTGTCTCCGGAAGCTGGGCCTCGCGCCCGAGAGGCACAAGGGCTTCCGCACCTTTGGCATTCAGGAGAAGTACCGGGACAACGCCTGCGTTTACCACAGCCTCATGCTGGTGCACAGGAGGACCCCGCAGCAGATCATCGAGATCTGGTCCTGGATCAGCAACCCGACGCTTAAGTGCAAGTGAAGTGTTTCCCGAAAGCGCTGGAGATGGAAGGAGGTGTTTCCCGATCTGATCCTGGAGCAGTGAGCTGACACGCGGGTGTAAAGGTTACTTTGTTTGAGAATGTTGAGTGACGAGTTGAAAGAGCTTTTGATGATGATGATGATGATGATCCTGGTAATTACAAGAGGATGAGTTCAACTGTCTGAAACAATTAGTCTTATTTCCCTGCTCACTGTAACCTGGGATGTCTGAGGGTTTATTATTGTATATACATATATATTCCTTCATATCTCGCACTCCAGATGAGGCCTTCAGGATAAAACGTGTGTGTGTGTGTGTGTGTGTGTGTGTGTGTGTGTGTGTGTTTACAAAGGTGCATGAAATGACACTTGACTGAAGTTTCCAGCCGTGTGGGGGACGGGGGAGGGGGTACCCTCAGCAGGCGTTGTTTATGTTGCACCGTGTGTCTCGGTGTCTTGTGTACGGTGAGAGCGACGCCTCCTCCCTCTTGAGACGGAAGTCTGCAGGTATTTATTGCAACGTTCGTCGCGACAGCACTGGAATAAGGAGCCGCGCTTCCTCGCTGCCTGGAGCGGTCGTGATCGGTCACGTTCCGCACACCCTGGGGGTGACGTTCCTTCGGGGGTCCCGTGGAGTCCTGCTACGTCCCTGGACGTGGCCACGGGACGGCCGGCTGCCGGCTGCCCGCTGCCGCTCCGGGTATCCCTCCTGAGAGAGACGTGAGTTTAAGCGGAACCCTGCGCGCGCGCGACGGGCACAAATTGAGACGAGATGGTCGCACCTTAACGCTGCACCTGAACTGCTGCTCTGGAAGAAGCTCCTTGACCCCGGTGTCCAGTAAGACTTGTGGGTTCCCATCAGCTTGGTCTCGTTTGCATCCCAGGAGGGGGCTGTAGCGCTCCTGCCGGACAGGAGCGGAATTGCACGACACCCGTTTGATCGGCACCCACCCCGCTCCTGGGGGGGCTGTTGGAGTCATGCTGTGGCCTTAAGTATACATCACGTCAGTAAGAACAAATAATTTATCCAGGTGACGGTGTCATATGTGTGTTCGGTCTCTTGTTCACACTTCTCCTGTGCTGTACATGAGCAGCGGTGTTTGCTGTCTGCTGTCCAACAACCTGTTCACACACCTGAGCCTACAAACTTGCACAAAGGCACGTGGAGGAGTCGCCGTTTCACTTTAGCGCCTTGGGTGGGGGCCGGGGGGGTACGACACCCTGGGCACCACGCGGCTCAAGGGCGGCCGTCGCCCTTTCCTCCTCCGCCACCCGAAACTCATCGGGCTCCTTCGGATGTGACGTCCCCGCTGTCGTAATGTCGCGTGTTCCAGCCTCCTTTCCCATGTCGACACAAGTTCTCAGAAATTGTCCGACTTCAAAGTGCCGCCTGTCACCGCTCTTCTTGTTCAGCTGTCTTTCTTCTGTTCTGAGTCCTCATGTGCTCTTTGCGTGTTTAAATGGATGATTAATAAAGTGTATTGCACTGTATTTCTGATAAATTTGCTGTCTTTTGTTAGACACGTAACGGGACACACAGTCCGTGTTGCACATTTCACACGTCCAGACTGCCGCCCCCCCACCCTCATCACGCTTGTTACAAGGCGCATCGCGCAGCTTCGTCGTCGTTCGCTTGTTCAAAAGCGACACCTGGTGGAAGGAGGCGGTATTACAGTCATTTCTCCACTGCCATGACGTCACACACTTGATCTCATGTATCGCTGTATCAATAAGCGCTTCAACAGTGTTTCTCTTTGCATCTTATCGCATATTTCTTGAATTAATGTATTTCTTTTTTGTTGTAATATTACTATGTTTGGCTCTTTGTTCTCTGCATGATGTACACTGTGTAATTGATATTGATGACAAAGTTTTTAAAAGCAGCTTGTGAAAGTGCTTTGCAGTGAGACGTGTACAGGGAAATGCTACAGGAACAAATTCAGAGCAAAAGCATTTAAAAAATGGAATGAAATGAATTGCTGACCTAATAGAAGAGGAACAAAAAACAGGAGGCAGGAGTAGAAAGGAAGCTGCCAGAAGGGCCATTCGGGGGGGGGTGGGGTTGGGTCGCTGCTCTCCTTGAGGAGGGAAAGTCTGGAGCGTCACCTCTAGTGACGGGAAGCTCCAGACACGCTTCGGGGTGGGACCAGAGCGGTCCGGAGTGGCCGAGCCTCGAACGCGAGGTCCCTGAAATGAGCTCGAACCCTTACGGGAAGCCGGCGCAGGGGTCCTAACCCAAGAGCGACGTGGTCTCTTCCGCGGGACTCGCTCAGGGTTCTAGCTGCTGAGTTCCGAACACGCAGGTGCGATGGGTCTCGCCTGGGATCAGCAAGGAGCTCCGTCCAAATTCGCTGCAGTGCTTTTCTACGTCAATAGGTTAGAGTAAAGTGGTGATGAAGAACGTCGGCAGCGACGTCGCTCTCCCAGCCCCTCGGCTCACTTCCGCAGCAACCTTCTGTCTCATCAAGTCCGGCAACGGGGGTTGCGACGCACGCAGACTCGTGGGCGCACGATGACCGAGTCGGAGCGGTCGAGGGCGTGGAAATTTCCGGTAAGGTTGGAGGTGTCCGGGTGCAGGACGGGGTCGGGGAACGGGAGGCAGGCAGGCAGGCCATCAAACGGCGTGACCTTTGCGGGTGGCCGAGCACCCGAAGGTTGCTGGTTCCGGCCCCGCACCACGTTACTGCGGTATAAGGTGTTTGGACTGAACTGCTCGAGGAAACATGGCGCGGCGTTTGAACGCGTCACACTACGTGCGTGACTTGGCGTAGTGTGAGGTGAGGTGGGCGAAGAACGAACGGCAGCGAAAATCGACGGCTGAACGAAAACGCACGGAGGAGGTGGAAAAGGCTCGAAGACGAGAGTCGTGGGACTCGTGTCGCCTCCGTGGGCCTTCCGTGCTTCCGTTTGCTCTGGTTTGCACGAGAACGAAGGAGCGCGAGCCCCAGCGCGGCGGTGCCAGGCGCCGTCGGGTTCGACTGACGCAGCGGAGCGCCGCCCCTGGTCGCCAGCAGGAGGCTCCGCTCGCTTGATGTTGCGAGGCAGAAAAACACTGAGCGGATGTTCGATAACTTGTACCGTCGTTCATGTGGTTTCTAGATAATGAGCTTTACTATGCTTTACCTGTTTTGACCATTTTTATCAGTTCAGCATAAGTACCATGGTCAAGGGTACTGAACCATGTAAGTACCATGTTCAGGAGGCGGGTTTCGAACCCAGAACCTTTATGCAGCAATCACTGCACTGTAAGAATAAAAATCTTCAAATCTTTACATTTATTTACATCGATTCATTTACACTCATTATCAGACACTTTTCTCCAAAGCAACGCAGTAAACAAATGTGACAGGTACAGGTAAAGATACAGGTACAGACCCCCCTTTATTGCCCATTTTCATCTCAAACTGTCTCTCCCACATCAGTGGTCCTTCTGGGCTCTGACCCCACACCCACACTTTCCTTTCTTTATTCCTTCCTGTGGGGGGTATAAAGGTCCTGCAACACCTTCCCTAGTTAAACGAAAGGGACAGCAGAGTCCTGTGACACTTTCCGGAAAGACGTCTTCACCCCCCCGTCTGATGTGGCCTACTGGGTGGTGGGTCTGGAGCACAATGTGGAGCATAATGGTGTGTGTTCTGCTCCTCTGGGGCTCTGTGTGTGTGTGCGTCTTGTCTTCCACGTCATCACGCCTGACATATGACCGAGTGACAATTTTCCCAGATGGTGCTTTGTTTGCAGCCCTTGCTCATCTCAACATCTTTGGTGTGTGATGCCAGGGAGCAAAGCAAACCTTCAGCCCACCCCAAACCCCAGGCTCCCGTGGGCACAGGAAGGAACCGTCGCCATGGCGACAGCCAGCGACACGTTGCCACGGAGCCAGTCACCAACGAGGTGTGGCCGGACGAGGCCCCCGAAGAGATGCTAACAGTTGAGCGCAGTTTCCAAAGTACCTCATTGTTCGCCGCGGCGTCGGGACCCTTCGCTGATGACGGACTCTCTTCCCGGTGACTGGCAGTCGTGTACAAACAACCGCTCGGCATGCAAACTCCACACGCCTCTTTCCTCTTCATCTCCCTCGTTTGCATGACAACATATCTAATGAGCTGCGCTCAGTAAATCGCTAAGCTCATTATGGCGACGTGACTCATTCCGGCGACCCGTTGCCTGGCAACAAACTCCGTTGATGCAGAAGTGAGGATGGAGCGGCGTTTGGGTTTCGCTCGTCGTGTCGCTTTCGGGAACGCGGCTCTTCGATGTCATGCGAAAGCAGCTGGGGGGTGAGATTGATATGGAAACGCACCTTTCTGTCTGTGTGTGTGTTTCAACTTGTCCCACCTGAAACATTAGAAGTGTACTAGTTAAAGCTGCTGCCTTTGGCCCCGAATGTCGCGGGTTCGAATCTCACCTCCAGCTGTACGTCACTTTGGAGAAAAGCGCCGGACAAATGAATAAACGCAAACACACACTGACAGGCGCAGCCGGGTGAGGTGCAGGTCGACGCTCTCAGTATCTGTATCTGAAGTTTACATTTATTTATTTGTCAAACGCTTTTCTCCAAAACAACTTCCAGCGAATTCTATGTAGTGCTACCAGCCCACACACCCTATTCACCACGGTGACTTACACTGCTAGATACAATACTTACACTGGGTCACTCATCCATACGTCGGTGGAACACACACACACACACACACTCTCTCTCTGTCACTCACACACTATGGCTGAACCTCCAGCATGTCTTTGGACTGTGGGAGGAAACCAGAGCACCCGGAGGAAACCCACGCAGACGCAGGGAGAACATGCAAACTCCCCGCAGACTGAGTGGGGACTGAACCCACGGTCTCTCGCACCACCCAGGCGCTGTGAGACAGCAGTGCTACTCGCGGTGCCCCCCCTCCGTGGCTGGCACCAGGAAAACGATGGTATTACAAACACACCGGTTTTGATTCGCTCCAGTATGAACAGAGCCCGAAAGGGCAGGAGAAGCGCAGTGTTGGCTGAAGCCGCTGCTCTCGTCGGCGCTCACTCGTGACGGAGTGTGAAAAGGGAAGAGCAGGAGGACAGCAGAACGAAACGGGTGGAGCGGGATCGCCGGCCCCACCGCCCATCTGCAGAGCCAGGACGGGCGACAGACCGCGTTCCCCGTTCGCCCGCGTTCGGCCCACTCTGCGATCAAAGGGCGTATCGCGTTTGCGTTCAACCCCGAACCCTCGTGCTGCTCTTTCAAACAGCACGCCACAAAGAGCAACCCGTTCCTCTTGGCTGCTTCGGCTGCAGCTCCATCTTCGCTCGGCGACGCTCGGAGCCGCGGCCCGAAATGGTAACGAGTGGCGCTTTGGCGTCCTGCGCCTTTTCCGGGACGGGGCTGCTATTTCACCTGTGAGCACCGGAAGGAGTACCGCCACGACCACCGCCGGCGCCACCGCCCCGTAGCTTTCTGGTGCGTTGGGGGATCGACTGCCGGGCCTCTCGTAACCCTGCCGAGCAGCTTCCTCTCGACCCAGAAACGGAGCCGAAACGGAGCCAAAACAAACGATGGGAAGAATGCGCTCCCGGCCTCCGCTGCGCTCACGCTGGGACGAGACCCTCGGAATGGACCGTGCGGCTCTCATTCAGCCTCCTGCTCTCTCTTCGCTCTCCAGCAGTTCACGGATGTGCGGCAGGCGCTTCGAGGAAAGCTCGCGGGGTCCTTCACGCCGGACGACATCTTGGGAGTCGTTTCCACGGGCACGGCGCGATCCTCCTGGTCCTCTTCGGCTCGTCACGCTCTAGGTGACCAGGAAGAGCAGACGGCAAGCCCCTCCCGCTCGCCGTCCCCTCCGTCCACGTCCCGGAACACCTTTTACTCCGTATTGAAAATGGAAAATAAGCGGCAGAATGCTGTTCAGCTCTGCTCTTCACCCGACTTCACCTTCGCAAGACTAGTGTTCCCTTCAGATGCTCTGCTTCGCCTTGCAAAGTCACATGGTGTACTACGTTGTACTACGTTGTACTACGTTGCGTACTACCACACACCCAGTGCCATTATGTAAGTTGCATTCAATCTGACAAAGAGCCCCATGTATCTCCCCTGCTCCCCTGTCCATTGGCTGACCGTAGCTGCCCCTGTCGCGTTCAACACGCTGGTTACGGTCTACAAGACGCTCGGTGGCTCCCCAGTAGCTACAGGACTTGGTCCTGCAAGAGCGCTGTGCTCTTCCACCTCCGGCTGCTCGGTGGTCCCACTCACAAGGGTCCAAAGCGGAAAGTCTGTCGGTTCTCGGTTGGGTCGTCGTGCGGTGGAATGCGCTCCCCGTGTTCCTCAGGGCTGCTGAATCCCTTCCAACAGTCAGGAAAGGCTGTAAAATCCTGTCACTTTAAGATCCTATCCCCAATTCCCCTTCCTCCGTATTTGTTCCTTTGGCACCTTAGCCATCTCGGTAAGCTGTGCCGGGGGGAAGAGACGCAAATACCCACATGTAAAATAGAGTAAAATACAGTATACGATTAGTTCGCTGCCCAGGACGCAGCTGTTTGTGAGCGAATGTGTCGATTACAAAAGACAACTGTGAACTCTCATGTAGCGGCGGCTCAGTCTCCCCATGGAGCCACGCTAGTTTGTCCCCACCAGCGCGAGCACCGCCGCCGAAGTGGTCGGAGATCCACGGCGGCGCCGCTCGACGCACCGGCTCTGGCTGCTTCACGCAGCACTTTCGCGCTCCTCGTGGGCCACACGCTGCGAAGAATGCGTGTGGAATTTCACCTCCTCCTTGCAAACACGCTCGCTTTGTTTTCTCCAGCTACTGCAGCACATTTTTGCCCTTTTTCTGTGTAAAATGCTGAAACAGGCAAAGCCCCTCGCCCACCGCTCAGCGACTCCGTCCTTCCGCTGGCTCTGCTCCCTCCACAATAATCGCTACCATTGTGGATGAGGCTCGCTGCCGTGCGTGAGCGGCACGGGGCGGGGCGGCGCGGCGGAGACCGGCGCTGCGGCCGCTTGACGGAGGCAGAGCGTCGTCGTCGTCGTCGTCGTCGTCCTCCTCCTCCGCTCGGCCCGCACGGCGTCGTCGTCTCGGGTGGATGTTCGGAGAGACGCCATCCCTGCGCGCCGCTCCGGTCCAACGCTCTCGGACCGAGAGAGCAAAGGAAGCACCGAGCCCAGCCGGGAAAAACGAGACCGAAGAGATGTTCGCTGCTGGTACTGCTGGACGTCCTGTTCATGGACACCTTTCTTCATCCAGGGGCCGGTAGTTGACGGGGACAGTAGACGCGGTTGCGGAGGACTTCGGGATCGTCGTTTCCTTCGTTCCTCTTTGTGCAGAGGTTCACGTGGGGACACCCTGTCACACATTTATTCCGCTGGGGTGGAACCGCAGTCCCTCGGCGGGCCAAGTGAGTTCGCTTCCCTCCCTGCTTGTGACTCGGCGTCGTTCAAAGGTCAAAGGTCAAAGACCTACGGAAGCGTCGGCCGAGGAAGGCGTGGGCGGAGGGGCTCCGGGGGCTCAAGGACACCCCTCCGCAAAGCACGAAGCCCGATAAGACGACTCCTGCTGCTCTTCCGTGCCTCAGTGCGGAGCACGGGTACGAGGAGACAGAAAAGCCGCAAGTCCTTTCCTCTGTATGCTGCATCTCCCCCCCACCCCCCAAGTGTTTTGACACGGAAAACAAGGCTTTTATTGTCCATAACACAAGGGCCTCCTTCTCACATGGAAGGAGCTAGAATTATGGAGAAACCCCTTCTATCGCATCACAGCTGTGAAATGAAGCATGTTTTCGAGAGACGGCGCTGCAGCGCGAAAACGGCTCGGACGCCGAGAGCGAAGGGAGCCGCTTAACGCGCGTCGCCTCCGTGCAGGATCGGCGCACCGGTACAAGCGAAACGGGAACTCGCCCAGAGGGGTTTGACGCTCTTGCAGAAAGCAGCCGCGGACTGCCCTGCGAAGCACGTCCATCCGTTGCCGCGCCTCGTCCGTGCTCCACCTCCCAGCTTGGGCTCCAGCAGCCGTGAGGGTGTCTGGAAGGAGCGCCGACAGTCAGCGAAGCCTCGCACTCTGCCGTTTCATCACCCCTGACAGCAGAAGGTGGGCTGGACTCTCTCGACCCCAGCGGCCCGTCCCCTGCGCCCTCTGCTCGGCGCTCGAGCTTTCGCACTCCCGCTCTGGGTTTGCTCTCTTTCGTCGCTCGTTTGCTTCCCTCCGGATCCGAGGAGCAGCGGCCGTGCAGCCGCCCAGGCCTCGGGCCACGGGGGGCGAATCCCCGGGAGCCGGCGCTTCTCGAGCGCCTCGGGCCGGGAGCCGTGCCAGATCCGAGCCCATCGCGACTCAGCGGGGCATCGCTTACTGTAAAGATACTTATCTTAAAGGGCAGCGTCGCTCTTGCGTTGCCGGGGCGACGCAAACAGGAAGCGCGCGGTCGGACGGGGGGAAGCGCGAGACGGAGCGTCGCAAACGTAGCGGGTGAAACGAAGATCGCCACAAACAGCGTCAACCGCACTGCAGCAAATGCCCCGCAGGCATCTCCGCACGTCTTTGAAACGCACGCATTAACGCGACGGCGTCCGGAGACACGCGACGCACGAAGGCGTCTCAAAGGGCCGAGCCTCGCGAGGGAGCCGCTCCGCCGCGCACGGGAGCGCGAGGCGTTTCGTTACGGTCTCCGACGCCGACGTCAGTCACGAGGAACACAAACGCATATCTGCATCTCGCAACGAGGCATGAACCAATATGTTTTCTGACTGCTGGCCAAATTGTTGCTCACAGCGCAGGCAAGTGTGGCCTGGAGGCATTTTATACTCCTTTTCCACACAATCACTTCCCCCCCCCCAAGTTATTTTATGTGCCAGCGCCGGGTTAGTCTCACCGGATAGGGGTTGCCTCAGATCCTACGACAAGCTGACCTTCCAGTAGCCCTTTGCACACAACATGTTGGGCCAGCAGGTGGCGCGGTGGATAAAGACCTGGCTGCGTGTCCACCCGCTTTAGCCGTGCTGTAGTTCTTTTGAGCGGAGCAGTTAACATCAACTTCTCCCGCTGTGTAAGTGGACGTGGTGTAGGGCTGGAAGCCACTTGGGAACGGAGGAGCTCGCCGAGCCGATAAATAACGCAAAGTAACGTAAGCTCGTCGTGGGCGGGGCTCGGGATCGGCGTACCGGGATCGGGGCGGCTCCGGTCGCTCGGCCGCACTCTCGGGGCTCCCCTTCCCTTCCCGTTTCCCGTCAGCGTAGACGCCCCCAACCCCCCGCCGACACCGAGCCGGCAGCGTTGCGCGCGCGAGACCCTCGACGGATCAAGGCGTTCCTTGACACGTTCTGCGGACCTCGGTAACGCGCCGGCTGAGGTTACAGCCACGAGGGACACGGGTCGACACTCGTTCCAGGTACCGATGTTCGAAAAGTAAGCTGGTTGGGCCCTTCGCCCTGCGAACCGGAGGACCGCGCTCGAATCCTCGCTCCGGCCGAGGAGCGGACGCGCCGGGTAGCACGGCGCTCGGAGAAGCCGGGTTTAAATCCCGCCTCCTGCGGCAGTACCCCGGATCAAGGCAGTTACCCTGAATTGATGCAGAACGGAATACTCTGCTCTGCAAAAGGGTAAAGCTCAGCAAAGGGTAACTGCAGCAAACAGGCCAGTTCTCAAGTGATTTTAGGGGCTGTGGGCCATCCTACAGTGGTATAGCTCTGCTCTGGTCTTCCAGCTGAAGCTTCTGGGTTCAGATCCCACCTGCTGCTCTAGTACCCTTCAGGTACTTAGAGAACTGCGTGATGAAGTAAGAATTGCCAGTTGTATAAATGGGAAAACAGTGTAAGTAGCGCGCGGTGTCACTTTGTCCGTCCGTCCGTCCGTCCGTCCGTCCGTCCGTCCGCAGGCCGCCACTTAGCCCGGATTTCCACGTGCAGCGCTGCCTACAGCAGCACACCGGTTGTTGACCCCCGTTCGCCTCAGGGACACTTTTGATGGACACTGTGACCGGCCACAGAGAGCCTTCGGCCACACGAACGACTCCCCTTCCGCGGTGACACTCGGCCAGTGGCGGGACACGCTGGACGCCGTGCAAATCTCACTGCGGCGGCGCAACCTCGAATGCTGGTTTTCGGAGGCGGGTCAGTGGCGTGAATTGACACTTGGATGGACCAATAGCACAACCAGCTTTCGATAAACGCGCACGGGGGCCACTCACGAGGATAGGGACGGGCATCAATGTAGAAAAGACAACCCGAGCGGCCAATAGCAAACGCGTGGGGGCGGGCCCTCCGAGTGAGTTCGCTGGCTGACGAGCGTTTGGAGTTAATGTAGACAGAAAACGACGGAGGTGTGATTATGGACTTTGTTAACGCAAGGTTTTTTTTTTTTTTTTTTTAAAAATAAAAAAAATTAATATAGATTAAAAAAAACGTTCCTTTTGTGACGGAATACTTTGTTTTTATTGTGTATTTTTGGCTGCACACATCTAAAGGTCTCCTCCTTAGCCTTAGCGCCGGCGGTTTGGCTCCGGCTGTTAGCTCGGCAAATCATGGCTGAAACGGTGCGAGTGGTGCAGTGAGGAGAAATAAAGGAAAGAAAAGAAAAGAAAAGAAAAGAAACGTAACAAACCGAACGAGCAGGTGAGTACGCGCGTGTGCGACTAGTGTAATTCGGTGGCTGTCGGCGGGGTCTCCGGCGCACTTCGGCTCGTCGACATCATCGGTCGGCGGACCGGACCGGACCGGGCGCGGGCGGGGAGCAGAGGCGGCTGTCCGGCGTCCGTCCGTCCGTCCGGAGTTTCCCCGCCGGCCGACGGGGCCCGGGCGGGTCGAGAGAGAACGGAGCGAGCGAGCGGAGGGAGGTGGACACCGTAGCAGAAACACTTGTTCACACAGTGAGTGAGTGAGTGAGTGTATCTCTGTGGACAGCAGGGCCAGCAGAGGCAGCTCTGTCTGTGTGTAAGTAAGTGGCTAGTTTCTGCAGGACACCACCACCAGGGCAGAGACAGAGTGTCCACTGCAGGGACATGATGGTGTCTGAAGGAGGCGTGACTGTGAGTGTCCGCAGGAAGGGTTTGACCACCACCAGTCTCCACTGTAGGGGACGTGGCCCCATGCGAGGGTCCGCACGGTTACTGGATCCCAAGCTTGACTACTTTTTGAGAACTTGGTTGGTCAGGCTGTGCCTGCCGATAACCTACTTGTGCAAGGTATCTTAATATTGCTATAATTTCTGTTCTAATAAATAATTTGTCCCAAATATGACGAGTAACCCAACTGAACTTGGTCGGCAGCTCTGTGTAAGTGTAAATGTCACAGTTGGACCGCAGAGCTCTTCGCGCCTCTGCTTTACTAAAGCCTTTAGGCGAACAGCGATTCCCGAACGCCTGCCCATCCATCCAATTTCCGTCCGGGGAAGACGCCTCTTCGAAGGCACTATGGACACAAACTGCTGAAAGAAAAGATCAGTCAGTGCAGTGACATTAATACCGTGGATGCGCATTTGTGAAGGTTGCATTTCAAATCCCGCGAACACACAGGAAGTGTTGCGTGCTGTTAATGCATTAATCGTCAAAGTGTAAAAAGCGGTGGTAATGAAGTTAAAGTGATCACCCTGGGGCTATGAGTTCATTGTTACATTCGAGGCAGCTATTTGACACAGACATTGCAATGTCTCTTAGGAGCTTGTGTGTTCTTTGCTGCTGCTGGTGGTGTGTGAAGATACACTTTACTATTTCTACATTTTTCGCAGGTGGGGGACTTGGCTCATCCGGGGACGAGAACGATGTCCAAGCGGCAGTACGAGGAGTGGCAGAGCCCTAGGGACAGTTGACTTTCTTCGCAGCCATGCTTGACCCTGGAAGTCTGAGCTGTCACCACTGGAGAAGATCCGTGGCGCTACACTTCGTCTCCTGAGCTCTTCGGACGACATGCCACCTCGGAAGGAGGAGTTTACTCGATAGGATTTACTGCATCCTTGCGTTTTATCATTTTTTTCATTTTTTTTTTTAACGTAATGAATGACTGCGAGCAAGTTTCGTGACAATTGTCGGATACTTTTAACGGCTGTCGCCAAAGGGGGTGTGGAAAGTGAAGGAAGGAAGAAATCTCCAACTTACGGAGAACATTGGACCATTGGGAAGCATGGCATCGGTGTGGAAAAGATTACAGCGTGTGGGGAAACATGCGTCCAAGTTCCAGTTTGTGGCATCTTACCAGGAACTCATGGTGGAATGCACCAAGAAATGGTAAGTCCCGTTGTGTGTGCATGCGCGCACACGGCAGCTTCTGTTTCTGTTCCCTGCTGAGGAACGCTGAGTTGGCAGGGACTTTGGGGGCGCAGTTCCTCAGCATGTGAGGAGGAGCATGAAGCGTGCACCAGCAACCCTCCCCTCTCCTCTCCTCTCCTCTCCTCGCCTGCAGGCTGTGGATTTATCTATCAGAAGAGGCTGTTCCACACTTCTTTCAGGCATTATTATTACAAAATTACTTACTGGCTTCTTTATGCTTTGTTCTTTGCTTACTTGTATTGGGATTTGAAGATGACACTGATGTGGAGTGGCAGGTAGTGCTGGAGCTTCACAGTGGTTGTTTTCACACTTTGGATGTGGGTTCAGATCTGGCTCGGTCTGTGCTGAGTTTGAGGATATACCCTGCCTCATGCTCTATGTTTCCAGGACAAGCTCTGGACTGTCATGACTCGCCTTTGAGGAAGTGGTTTTGTATAATGGATAGATGGATTGTTGGATGGAATATGTGACTGGTGTGTGTGTGTGTGTGTGTGTGTGTGTGTGTGTGGTTTGCATTCACAGTCCCATTTAAACTCATGTTGCTGTCACTTAGGTGAGCAGGCATGTCCTCCAAAAGTGGGGTGTGTCATCTGCTGTGGTTGCTTTTATTTCCCCACTTTCAAGGTAACCGTGGCATAGCTTTCACCCCATTCTTCCACATGTCGTCCACAGGGCGATTTGTTGAATTCCTCAGTTGTTTATCCCTCCTCTAAGTGCTCTTGTCCGGGTTCGGTTTTGTCTGGGTGTGTCCATAGCGCACAGTCTTTTGTTTGCCTTTTATTGGCTGCTGAGGACTCTGTGGTAAATGCGGAGGTGCAGCGGAGAGCCTGGTTGGGAATTCTTTACACAGGTCCATTGAGGAGATCGGAGACTGCCATCTGGCCCCACCCAGCCTGCCTCTGTGGAAAGTTTCCGTTCGCCGGCCCGGACATGGTTCCGGCAGCCGGCAGCTCACGTTGTCGATTGCTGATCAAATTACTGCAGGAAGCTTGCAGCTCTTTGTAGTTGATGAGGGAACAGACGGCGCAGGGTGGGTGGTTGGGTGGGTACACTCTCACTGAGATGCTCTCCGCAGTCTGGAATGATGGGTTATGTTGTGGAACAAGACATATTCTTCAGCCCCCACGCATCAAACAAACGGATGGTGCCTCATGGGTGTGGGTGGCCATTGGCGCCTTTTTCGGCTCGAGTCTGCAATTCAATTTCAGACACCTCTCTGTAATCCGATCCTGTGTCTGTGCTCATATTGTATTCCTGTGAACCGTTTTTGTCAGATGGGCTAATGGGAAGAGCCCTCTGGCTGGGAGCTGGTTAGGTCTTCAGAAAGAGAGGAATAATGCTAGTGTTCTTCCAGACAGGAAGTCTGACAGCAAGAGCAACTGGCTTGGGGGAGGTTCCAGAGCAAAGCTGCTTTGAAACCAGACACACACACACACACAGCATGCTGGAGGTCAGAGGCCAGTAGTGATGCACACTGTCCATGTTCAGGCAGCTTCTCTGGTACCACACAGGCCTCTTGCAACTGCTTGTCCACTGGTCATCCTGTCTGTGCCTGTCACTCTGCACCCTGCAGTTGTTCTCTGTCTTGCACTGTGGGTTGAAGGAATTTATTCTGCTCCTGATCTGGTGGAGGATGGGTTCCTGACTTTGTCATTTAAATGGTGTGTGTCTGCGAGCACAAGTCAGTCTTTCTGATAGGTGGGCAGGCACATTGGGTTTGTTTTTTTTTTTTTTTGGGGGGGGGGGTTGTGGTGGCACAGAGGGCTTGGCTGGGTCCTGCTCTCTGGCAGGTCTGGGGGTTCAGTCCTGCTTGGGGTGCCTTGCGATGGACTGGCGTCCCATCCTGGGTGTGTCCCCTCCCTCCAGGCTTGCGCCGTGTTGCCGAGTTAGGCTCTGGTTTGCCGCGGCCCCGCTTGGGACAAGTTGTTTCGGACTGTGTGTGTGTGTCTTGCGTGAGTGGTAAATTTGCATGAGGTTTGCCGCATCGGTGTTTCACCTTTTTTAAAGCTGACAGTGATTGAATGCTATTTATGAGCTGCAATATGTATATGTTTTTCAGAGTTCCACATCGGTCGTCTCCTTTGAGTTGATCGCAGCGTGACAAGAGTAACACTTACCATGTGTTTCTTACCATGCGATTCCTCTTGGGTTCACCTCGCTGACATTGTGGTGCATGCATGCCCTGCACAGCTCAGCAGTCTGCGTAGCACTCTGTACATCTCTTGGGTCCTCGGTTGCTTTTCCTCATTAGGCAATGCTCTGTTTCTCTGCCAGGGAGACACTGGTCCCACTTGGAGCTGGTCTTTAGCACCTCAGTGGGTGCTTTGTAAACACTCATCTGAGTGATGATAAAGGGCTTTAGTCCTCAACATAACTGGGGAGGAGGGAGGTTAGCTCCAGGGTTGTTTTGAGTGCCTGGTGTGCATGTGTGTATTATCGGGTGCCAGTTTCATTGGGGATGTACACTTGCCTTGTCTCCTGTAGGTTTTTCTGTTGCTGTCTTGTAGCACATCTTAGGTGTCATGTTCATGGGCTGCATGTCATTGGTGAAAGGAAAATTTTGGCTTGTTTTGGGCAATCCAGTGCAAAATATAGCAGTTACATCTGGGACAGTGGTTACAAATTAAAATAACTAAGTTTGTATTCCTGCTCCTGCTGCCACATCCTTGATCAAGGTACTTGCCTTGAATTTATGCAATAAAAGTTACCCTGCTGCATAAATGGATAAATCATCATAGTAATTGTAGTGTACAATACAAACAGGAAGCATGCAAGTGGCCTTCATTGATTGTGCAGACTGGTTCTTTCTCTGTTTCCCTCCCCCTCTTTTGTTCTCTTTGTTTCTGTCTGTCTCTCTCTCTTCCTTTGTGTTCTTCTGCCTCCCCTCCTTTCTCAGCGTTTCTTTGGTCAAGATCATGAAACTTCCCTCCTCTCCTGATAATTACACATCCTGTCTGCTGTTGTAACACAAACCCCCAGGAAACGCATATTTCACTGGATGCATCATGCCCCCTCATTCCTCAGAGGAAGCGTATGAGCACCCTTCATTCCCCCACAACAGCAGCATGCGCAGGTGTGAGGCTTCTACCTGGAGGTCTCGCTTGCGGCACACTCAAGGTCACACAGAACGCGCCTGCACACGCACATACCGATGCGCACACATGCAACGGGCGGTTGTTGGTTTATTTATTCTCCGGCTCACAGTTTGCAGCTCGTGGCGAAGAGTCAAGTGACATAGAGTTGTATTCGTTCACTTCCCTCTAAACACTAGTGAACCTGCTGTGAGACTGAAGCACAGTGATGTGAAAAGGGATAATTGGTTAAAAAAAAAAAATGCTCAACCGTTATGAGCCCAGTCTGGTGTTGGTTTCGGACCCTCCTTGTTCAAATTCTCATTATTCCATCTGTTCACCTGGCAGTTTGTGCAGTCTAGGCCCCCTGTGGTGTGTGTGTGCGCTGATGCCAGTCACAGCCTGCCAGACATTCTGTGTCCCAGCCTCCACAGAAGTGTATAAGATGCCAGTCTGTGTTTGGGCTCACGTAAATATGGGCTTTCCAGAAGGGTGGGTGGTGAAGGGAAGTCTTATGGGATCCTCTTGTTCCCGGGGTCCCTGTATCAGGACCATGCAGGCCATAACTTGTCATCCCCTCTGCCTGCACACTCACAGCATCTCCTGAGAAAGGTTGCTCTGTTCTCCTCCCAACCCCCACTTTTCTCATTAATCACAACATGGAGAACCGGAGCAAACCGCTGATGGACAGGCGGTTCACGCTGCGTGACTCGGTACTGGAGCCAGTTTGGAAGCGAGCCTGTAGTTGTTGTACTTTGCCATTTTTTCAAATTGCAACCTTCTGCTCTCATTTAACCCACGGGCTTAATGTCAGAAGGGAGGTTCACATATTTCAAGCTGTGGTCCAGAAAGAGTATTAGTTCAGGATGAGTCTTGTACCCAACACTGCCTGGATGTCTGATTGATGGTCCAGCCTACCCGATGCCCTCACTGCTGGCACTGAACTGTCTGAACCAGACCTCATTGCACAGCATCACGGTCTCACCTCTCCTCTTGTGTCAAGTCTCCGCTGCTCACCAACCACATTGTGATTTGCCAACCAGCGCTCGTAGTGCTCTCTCTACCGCTCTCCTCACCAGGGGAATCTTTTAGCAAAACTCTGCTGCCTTGTGGAAATGAGTTATTCAGAATTCACAGGCATCAAGAGAAGACTATTGCAGATATGTACACATGACCCAAAGTCCCAGTATGAGCATTTGCACAGAGGGGCACTGCTCTCCTAGAGGAAGCCCTCTCGGCTGTGAGGAGGCGCACACAACAAAGGTCCTATAATGGTTGGCCCTGTTGCTCCTTGGAACAACAGTGATGCAGAAGGCCTCCCGCTTCCTTGCTCCTGGCAGGAATTTGCCAATCCATCTGGAATGTGCTAAATGGAGGTCAGCTTGGCACGCTGAATGTTACGAAAGCCGTGTCCAGGGGTGTTCCTGAGCACCCCATCACACTGGTTCTGCACTGAGCCCTTGCAATCACTCTCAACTAGCTGTTCTATTTCAGTCTGAGATTTTGTTAATTTCCACCTTTAAAAATGTGGTGTTTTGGTGAGATGTACGTCACTTTTGAGAAAAGCGCCTGCTAAATGAATAAATGTAAATGTAGTGGGTTTCCTCTGGCTCAGGTGCTATTCTTTTAGCCTCATTTGGATATGGGTGAAGATGGGTCCTCCTCCTCTGTGCCTCCACCTACACTCCAGTGGCCTGTCAGTCCATCTGGACACTCCAAGGGAAACCCGCTGGTTCTGTTTAGCGACTGCAGATGGAGAGAGCTGGCTAATGAAATGCTTTGATGGCATTCAAGACGAGCTGTTCCGATGCTGAGATCGGCTCGTACGGAGCTTATTAATGAAAATTGCCCGCAGCCGTGCGCCGATAAGGCTGAAGCTCTGAAGCTTCAGAGGCAGTTAGACGTAAGCACAAGATGAACTCTAACAGCTTTATGATAACATGACAGTAACTGATTTGTGTTTCGTGAGAATGTAATTAGAACTGACCATGTGCATTGAAGTTAAATCTTTTTTTTTTCTCATTAGAACCTGTTCTCTCTCTGTTAGCAAAGCATGTTTGCATATGAGCATGGAACAGTAGACACCTTTGTACTTTTTTGCTTTAGTGAGTGAATTTAGAGATCCAGGGAATGAATGTTTCTTGAAAGCTCAGCAGCGGCTTTGCTTGTTTGATCAGTTCGGTTACTTTACATGTATTTTAAATGTTGACATTTTGTGATACACCCATTCCTTGCAATATTAAGTTAATTTTTTCTCTGAAATCGCCATTAAACAAATTCCTGTTGTTACAGGGTCAAATTACCATTACTTCTTAAGAGGGAGGGAAAGTCATCTAAAATGAAAATGCCAAAATTAAAGGTATTTTTATGCACAGTGATACTAGCATATTTAATATTTATAATAAAAACATTACTTCTGACTTGTAATGTTAGATGAATTAATGAAAATTTATATCTAGTTGTGCAAAACACACTGCAGTGGAGAAAAATGTCAGCACATTCAGTGCTATTTATTCGTTCAACTATTTCAGTAGTGATATATTTACTTTGAGTGTTGTAACTGGAGGGGGTGCGGTGGCGCAGTGGGTTGGGCCACAGTCCTGCTCTCCGGTGGGTCTGGGGTTCGAGTTCCGCTTGGGGTGCCTTGCGGCGGACTGGCGTCCCGTCCTGGGTGTGTCCCCTTCCCCCTCCGGCCTTATGCCCTGTGTTACCGGGTAGGCTCCGGTTCTCCGCGACCCCGTATGGGATGAGCGGTTCTGAAAATGTGTGTCTGTTGTGACTGGTCGAGACTGTCAGTGTGATAGCAAGTATGCAATGTGAAGTATAGTGACTGTGTCTGTTGCAGAGTGAAAGACATGGTATGTATTCAGTAAATAAAATACTATAACTGCTGTGAAAGTAAAATCATCGGATAATGGAAAAAAGATGTAATACTGAACTATAAGCTCACTCTGAAGAAAAGGGGTGTAGTTTCATCAGCTATTGAAGAGGATTTTTCTTGTAGTTCCGCATTAGAAGAGGGCTCAGTGTACAGCGGTAACTGGGGAGTTGGCTGGACTTTTGAATCCTGCATTTGCAGAAGAAAGGAGAATTTACCTGATGGAGACCCAACTTGAACAGGCTGTGGACCACAGGCAGTTCCTGTCTAGCGTGGGGCCGTAGCGGCTGTGTAATAGTAGTGTCCTGCTGCGGTTTGCTCGCTGGGAGTTTGCAGTCTTGACCTGGTAAACAGCCTAGAGGTGTGGCATCCCCCCCTGGGTGTTGGGTCTCAAACCACAGGGTTAATCACATTTGCCGCCCTCCCCAGCTGTCATGCTGTGTTGTGGGCAGGTGGGGCCCAGTGCGTGAATGCTTTCTCTGAACAGCTTGGGAAACTGATGGAAATTAGGTGTTTTAACACTTTTTTTGCCTTTAATCTGCTCCTTTCCAAGCCACAGTAACAAGAAAATAATGTTTCTACTTTAGGAGTAAATGAATAACACTGACTTTAAGGCTTCTTTAATCAGAATGATGTAAACACCTACATTTATGTTTATTCATTTAGCAGACGCTTTTGTCCAAAGCGACGCACAACTCGGTAAAAGTACAACTTATGCTTACATTGAGAGAGAGACATAGTTGCAGATGTGTGACTCAAGTAAACCTAGTTTGTACACCTTTCAGGTAAATGTCTTTCTGTGCTGCACTTTGTAATTACAGTGTGTCACTCTCTTAATTTTACTTGAACCTAACACTATAATAGTTGTTCAGTGTAATGATAAGCATTAGGAGGAAACTGATTTGTCACTATGGGACTGGTCATTTTTAACTGCACTTGAGCTGTAGATTGCACTCACTATCATTGTGCAGTTCCATATTGAAGGCTTTAACTTCTGCAGCTTCTGTCAACATGGACTGCTGCCATGTCAAGCGACCTCCCTAGGTCTCATCATGGGGAAACAGTGTTCAACAGGAGAGAAAGGGATTGTAACTGATGACCTGCCAAAATTAGAGCGTTTTATACTTTGCATGTATCCTTGTCATTTTCTGTGGGTTTTTCACCAAAGTAGTTTTTCCCTTCTTTAGCATATGTTGACACAATTTTATACATGACTGAAGAACCTGTAGTTAAGGTACCAAATACTAGTTGATCTTTTTGAATTATGTTATGTCTCAGATTGCTATAAAAACTTGAATACTGAGCTGCTAATTGCCAGATCTTTTTACAGCTGGCATATAGGTGGCACGACGCTACAGTGAGTAGTGCTGTTGTCTCGTAGCACCTGGGTGGTGTGAGAGGACGTGGGTTCGATCCCCGCTCGGTCTGTGTGGCGTTTGCATGTTCTCCCCATGTCTGCGTGGGTTTCCTCTGGGTGCTCTGGTTTCCTCCCACAGTCCAAAGACATGCTGTTCAGGTTCACCCATAGTGTGTGAGTGACACAGAGTGTGTTCCACTGATGTATGGATGAGTGACCCATTGTAAGTAGTGTATCTAGCAGTGTAAGTCACCGCGGTGAATAAGGTGTGTGGGTTGATGGCACTACATGGAGTTGGTTGGAAGTTGCTTTGGAGAAAAGTGTCTGCTAAATAAATGTAAATATAGAGGGTTTTAAACTGTATGGCAGCCTGTGTAATTTATTTAATTCCATGTTCAAGCACTTATGTGCTGTTTCTAGTCCCCCCCCTCCCAATGCATATAGTAAAAACAAAAATGCTCACACACTTTCTGATCCAAAAGATATGCAATGGATGTGTGATTAAGTTAACTGACCTTGTTTTATAAAATTATTTTCATCTTCCGGTGCATTTAAATAAAAACAAGTATGGTGTTTTTCACACAGCTGGCTGGTTTAAAGTATGCGCTGATGAAGACTTACATGTACCGTTCTTTCTTTTACCACAAATTGTGGATTGTGTTCTGTGTGTCGTCATGTTTCAGAAAAGTCTTTTTCTTGGAATTGTGCGAGAGTAGAAGCAAACTCTCTCAAAACACTCTAAAGTATTTAAGACTCCAGCTAAATGTCTAAGAAGCTGTCAAACAGTGGCTTGGCTGTCACCATCGTGTAAGAAGGCAGGCAAATCGACCGGGGAGCTTTGCTTTAACCAGCATCCCCTGGGAGCAGACAAGGGGAATGTGTGAGTGCTGGAGATGCTGGAGGTGGTGCAGTGGTTCAGGGGCTTTACAGTCCTGCTGGTGGTGTGCTCTGTCTTCAGTTGGCGGGCTGCTGAAGATCAGACGCATCTCGTCCTAATCTGCTGCTGCTGGATCTGCTATCTGCCAGCGCTAAGGGCTGTGGACTGGGGGAGCGGACCGGCTGGGGTTCGGTCAGCTCTGTGCGGCTGTGCATCAGTGCTCCCTTAGTTTTAGCACGCAAATGTGGGTATGGGCAGTGACAAAGGAAGCATCCTTTCCCATTTTTCCCCCTTTCAGTTTTCTAATTCTCCAGGATGTGTTTGGCTTTGACAATCCAAACCTTACCTCCCTTGTCCGCTTTTGTCTTTCCCCTTCCTCCCCGGCTACCTCAGATGTATCCGGCCCAACCGGGTCACGTATCGGCTGGATTGTGACCTCACCGAGTTGCTGTGTTACAAAGAGTAAGCAATGGACTGGTTCTCCAGACCAAAGCACCTTCGCTTCATGCATCCTCTTCGGGTGCAATGTGGAAAAGAGAGGGCGCTTCCCTGTCTCTAGCTTTAACATCCTGTCGGGGTCGGTGGACCATCTTTGCTGTTTGGTTATCGGCCTGCTTTAGCGACCGAGTTCCTGGAGATAGCATCTCCTTCCGCCTGTGCCTTGCTCCTGCCTGGCCTACTTTTTTAGCCTGTTATCTGTTGTTGGTTTATTTATTTAGGTTTATTGTTACTGGGAAAAAGGTTTTGTTTTATCAGTACTGGAAACCCAAACCTGAAGTGGTCCTCCATCCTGGGTCTTCCTGTCTCTTGCTGCTTCTCGTGTTTTCTGATGGGTTTGCCCAGCTGTCTTGGTGCGCTTATGATGCTTTGTTTGTGTGGTATAAGACACGTTGAAAGTTATCTTAGACAAAGGAATCATCCAAATAAAAAAAAAAAAAAAAAAAAGTAATAACAGGACAAACGGGACAGTAAGTTAGCGTCTGCTAACAGCTACCCGGGATGTAGAAATATCCCGGTCACAGGGTAGTAGGTAGTCTAATAGTTAGAAGTGCTGGTTCGTGGTGAAAGGATCCGGGTTCGAAACTCGCCTCCAACAGCAGATCCTGGGTCTGTGTGACAGCAAGGCGAGGAGTGAGACCGAAGGTCAGCCCATCAAGTGGACTGTTGGATGCGCTCAGTCTACTCCTGGTCAATGTTTTTTTTTTTTTTTTTTTTTTTTTTTTTTTTTTCTTTCTTTCCCCCCACCTCCTCCCTCCCCAGCCCTTTTGATAATGGTTAATCTCCCCTGCTGTCACATGATCCATGAATCACACACTTGTGTGACGATTGACTGCCTGATGATCCCACAATGAGTAAATCACTGATCTGTGTGACTTTCTGTCAAGAAGATGCTATTCACTTTTACCATGTTTTCATGTTGTTCTTACTTGCAGTAAACTGCCAGATTCTTTAATCAGTGCTCTGACCACCTTTACAGCATCCCTGTCTCTTGGTTATTGGGTCATAGCCTGGATCCAGGTCACAGCCTGTTATTAACTAGGTCACTGAACTCCCATCCCATCTGGCCCCAGTGACTTCAGACCAGTTGCCCTAACATCACATATTATGAAGGTACTGGAGAGACTGGTGCTGATGCAGCTGAGACCACAGGTAAAATCTAGTCTGGACCCTCTTCAGTTTGCCTGTCGCCCTCATGTGGGTGTGGATGATGCCCTCGCCTATCTGCTGCATCGAGTTCATTCTCACTTGGATGGTAGTGGCAGCACTGTGAGGATCATGTTTTTTGACTTCTCCAGTGCCTTTAATACCATCCAACCTCTTTTGTTGAGTGAGAAGCTGCTGGGGATGGGTATCGGTGCATCTACGGTCTCCTGGATCTCTGACTATCTGTCAGACAGGCCTCAGTTTGTACGGCTGGGGAGCTTCCTGTCTGATGTTTTGGTTAGCAACACAGGAGCCCCACAGGGAACTGTTCTGTCACCATTCCTGTTCACTCTGTATACCTCTGATTTTCAGTATGATACTGAATCATGCCATTTGCAGAAGTTCTCTGATGACTCTGCAGTGGTGGGGTGTATCAGAGATGGACAGGAGTTGGAGTATAGGCACCTGGTGGATAACTTTGTGGAGTGGTGCAGCAGGAATCATCTACTCCTAAATGTCAGGAAGACCAAGGAGATGGTCGTCGACTTTAGGAAGACAAGAGCTGCAGTCAGACCCATGAAGATTCTGGGGGAGGAGGTTGAGACTGTTCAGAAATACAAGTACTTAGGTGTCCACTTGAACAGCAGTCTGGACTGGAAGGACCGCACTGATGCTGTGTACAAGAAGGGAATGAGCAGACTCTATTTTCTGAGAAAGCTCAGATCTTTCAATGTGTGCAGCAAGATGCTGGAGATTTTCTACCAGTCTGTTGTTGCGAGCGCCATCTACTTTGCCGTGGTCTGCTGGGGGAGCAGCATCAATGCCAGAGATGCAGGCAGGGTGAACAAACTCATCCGTAAGGCTGGTATCATCATTGGACAAAACATGGAGACGTTTGAGTCGGTGAGGAATAGGAGGTCACTGAACAAACTGCTCTCTATCATGGATACTCCATCCCACCCACTTCACAGCACACTGCAGAGACAGCGAAGCTCATTTTCTAAAAGACTCATTCAGCTCTGCTGCCGCAAAGAACGGTTCAGGAAATCATTTCTACTGTTCGCAATAACTTTGTACAACAGCTCACCTCTGTGTGACAGATGAGCTATTCAGCACTATTGTTAGTTCATTTTGTTAATACTTCATAATGACTATATTACCGTTTTGTACAACTTGCACTTTACTGTTGCACTACATACTGTTTTTATTTATTTAATATACTTTTTATTCTTTTATTCTTCCAACTGTATACATAATTGTACATATATTTTTAACTTGAATTTTTACACTTGTTTTATATGTTTTTTAAATATATTGCAAGTATTTATCTGACTTGTGTTCTGCTGCTGTAACAATTTCCCTTGTGGGATCAATAAAGTCTATCTATAATATTAAAAAATATCTACTGCAAAAATAGTTTTTTTTACATACTCAGATATTGTAAAATAAATCCCATTAATCAGTGGAACTCTGGGATCAAGAAAAGTGATCGGAGATAATATATATCTCTGTCATTGAGCATGTTAAGGCAAAGATATTTTCACTCTGGATTGTCTACATACAATACATACTCTGTTAGAAATAACCACTTTTTTGTGTTCAAATATTTTGTTTTTTGTGAGTCACTTAAAACTAGAGTATTTTATCTGTTATGTGGACGGAATTAACTTTGGAAGCAAATTAACAAAACAAGTGAGAGTTGGGGTTTACCACAAGCTGTCAGATACTGGTGTTGTCTTCATCTACTCACATAGTGTGTTAAATTGGAAATGATGAACACATCACAGTGACTATAAGGCTGCACTAAGGTATGTTAGCCTGTTCTAGCCATTCACAGTTGTTTCCTGGTGAATTTACAAGCTAGAGTATTAGAATTATGTGTTCCTTGAAATCATTGCATTACGTCCACGATTAAGGAAATACTTCACAGTTACACAGTGCTAACTACATGGGGCAGCAGGGGGCACGGTGGTTTGAGCTGTTGCCCTGTAGTCGGAGAAGCTGGGTTCCAGTCCCCCTCCTACTGTAGTATCCTTCATCAAGGACCACAGAGTACCACAGTCATACTGTAAATTGTTTTGAGGAAAAGTGTCAAATGAATGAATAAATAATAATGTTAGACATGCATTAATTTTGTTTAGTGAATTTGGAACTGTGTGGGGTGAGTTATTAGCAGAGGTCACATTGTGAGACCAGGTAACAAACCCTACAGCCAACTGGAGGAAAAACAGCAGTGGAGCTTGTTTTGTGTCGGTGTCTTGCGTTGTCTTTGGTTTAATCCACATTTGTTCAGCGCTCCCCTGCACCGGGGCTTCATGAGAAACACGTGTTCTTTTCACCCCCACGGAGCAGAGCAGACGACTGGTAATCAAACACGGTCTCGAGGTACCCTGTTACAATTAGTACACGCTTGAGTGTTTAGTGCCCCCCCTTCCCCGGCCCCTCAAAGCGGGCTTGCGCTGCGGAAGGCACCCAATCCCAGTGATCCAAAGGAACCGCAGTTTGGATGTTTGGGATGTTTTGGTGAAGCCCTCTGACTGATAAATGAAAAAGAAGAGGAAGGGAGCCAAGCAGCAGGCCTACACTCAGAGTTTCAGTGCGACGCTCTCCCTGTCTCCGGGGGGAATCGCAGTGCTGTTGTGGGGGGGATTCAGTGGGGCTTCACAAATTAATCAGCAGCTGCTGGTGAATGTGCTAAAAGCCATGTTTGTAAGCAACGTCTTGGGACAGTGCTGGAAGGAGGAATGTGTCTGACTGTGCAAATGGTTGGGGGAAGGGTGAGAAATGGGGAGGACCAAGGGGGCGGTGTGGTGGTCTCCCTCTGTCCCTGGGGCACCCCACTCTCTGTGCTGCAGGGTTTGAATACCATTGAAGGAAGGACTTGTTTTCAATTTTTGACATAGCTCAGTTTCTGTGGTGGCAAAGACCCCACTGTGATTTGGAGTGTGCGGTAAACAGGCTGTGGGTGGGCTGCTTGGACAGACCTGAAATGTACACGCTACGCTCCACGCTGTCCCATCCTCGTTTCCCATTGAGGCTTTCACAGATTATTGGGACTTTCCTAAAAATACCTGTATGTTTTTATCAAAGCTGCACATTTCAATACGGTGGAGCAGTGACAATCAAACGGCTTGGACCATGCAGTTGGACATGGGTTCCATACCTGCTTCTCTTGTGTGGAGTTTGCATGTTCTCCCAGTGTGCTCTGGTTTCCTCCCTCAGTCCAAAGACATATTTCGGTTCAACTGGTGACTGTGAATCATCCTTAACGTGTGTGAGAGAGTGTTGCATGTTGCTGGTATATTAGATGACTGATTCACTGTAGGTATCTATCACTGAAAGCCACCTTGCATGAAAAAGTGTCAGTTGGCTGAATTATATAATGATAATGTTCATTGTAAGAGAAAATGATTAAGTGTAATGCCAGTGTAATCAGATGAAAAGTGTTTGTATCTGACAAAATGCTAAATGAGGTCTAATTACATCAAATGAATAACACGAATGAAAAAGTAGAATAAATATTGGGATTAGTGATATTAAGGGACAGTAGGTGGTACAGTGGTTAGAGTTGCCCTCTTGCATCCAGATTCCTGTCCAACTTACTACCGTAGCACCTTTGAGCAGGATACTAGTTCTGAATTGATACAGTAAAAATTTCCCAGCTGCATAAATGGGTAAATAACATTTATGGAAATGGGGAAAAAAACATTAGTTGTATTGGAGAAAAACATCAGCAAATGGAATAATTAACACTGGAATTTAAAGTGGCTTGTGTTCAGAACTTTGTGTGTGTTTGAATATCGGACACATTCTCCTGAAACTCTGAATGCTGGCGGTGTGTGTGTTTGTGTTGTAGGGCGTGGTCTTTCATTTGTGCCAACCAGCAAATCCACACTCGATACAAAGGCACCGGCAAACCAAATTATCTCAGCAGGCTTGAATCGCACTCTTCCTGCATGGAGGAACGGTTTCCGTATTGCAGGTATACGGCTGGTTGTTTGTAATCCAGCAGTGGGACTCACCTGTGCTACCCAAAAGCTCTGGCATTTATTTATGATGAATTCTGCTGCACTGCTGACGCTGCACTCTGTCGTGACGAAGCGATACTGATATTTACGGAAGGCTTAGAAGTGCAGGCTGAGCCTTTCGTGGTTCTTTGCAACATCCTCTGGTGGTGAGACTGTTAGGTACAGCTAACTCTTGGTCAGGACACAAAGTGGACCATGTTACCTGTTTGTGATGTCAGACTTGAGGCTTGTGTGCACTTTCAGCAGTGACGTGTGCAGATGAGCTGTGTTGCAGCCGGAGTGTCTAAGTGTGACCTCTGAGGTAGGAGGTATGTGGGCTCTCGGAGAGCAGGGTGCGAGCAGCTGCCACCGCAGCATGTGTAATGGGAGACACTTGTGGGTCCGGGGTTCCCTAAATCTGTCGAAGCGCAGTGGTGAGTCCTCGCTGAGTTGCTTACCGTTGCTAATCCACCCCGGGAATCCTGACGCCCCTGGAGAGCTGGTCTTGAGTGGCACTAGATGCATCTGCAAGTAGCCTGGCCTTGTTGTGTCCCTCCCTGGTTAAGCTCATTGTGTATTCAGGCTGTAGCGGCAGCAAATGGCATAGTGTCATCACTGGGGATGGGTGGAAGTGCAGGAAGAGGTGGGGCTTGCACCTACAACCCGTTGCACACCTTCTGGGTATGATCAGAGATGCTGGCAGAATCCAGTGTTGGGTTCAGATGGCCCTTTCTCTGATGGGTACAGCTTTTCTGTGCACGAAGCCCTTGGGGACTCGTTCATTCCCTCCCTCGGTCCGTCTTGCTCACATTTGGCTTCTTGTTTCTTCTGCAGGCAACCGGACAAGCTGGTGGTGGTTTGGACGCGCAGGAGTCGGCGGAAGTCCTCCAAGGTGGGTGTGTGAACACATGTATGCATCTCTATGTGCCTTAGTGTTGCGCATGTATGCGTGTGTCTATTTACTGACTGCAGCACTTGGAGCAGGTAGCCAGCCACCCAATTAGATTTAATTCAACATAAATGAAATTAAAACAAGATTGTCCCAGAGGCTTAGAGAAGGTGTGTCCACACCTGCACCCTGTGACAGGCTGCTCTTCACACAGGTGTTCACTCTGCTCAAGCACCGAGACACTTAATTTCGCTAATTCTTCCTCTCATCGATTTGGCCTTCTCTCTCAATCCCAAGGCTGTCGACAGGTGCTTTAAAGCATCCTGGAAAACCTGCCCTGCGCTTCGGCGTCTAGCAAACTCTAAATTCAGGGAAATTAAGGCATAGTGTCTTCTGACCTCTTGTTCGGAGGTAACGGAGTGCTGAAGAAATCGCTGCTCCCAAGTGGAAGGACATGACAGCAGGCACATATGGAGGCACTTCTGTACAGTGAAGCGAACTAATGCAATTACAGGTGACTTACCACAGTCCAGACCTGATGGTGTAAAAGAGGTTGTGAGTCATGCAGCCATCTGTGGAGGACCAGCTGCTCTTCCTCACTAATGGGCTCAACCCACCGCTGGTGGGGCATGGAGGCCACATGACCAGGTGTCAAGTCCCTGTGCGTGGACAAGATTGTGCTTCGTGTGTGTGTGTGAACATGGCTGCAGTGCGTTTGACTGCATCCTCTACTTTCATCGAACAGGCACCACCAGCTGTACCTCACTGGCACCTTTCTTCTCTCCCTTGCAGTCCCACAGCTGGCAGCCGGGCATAAAAAACCCGTACAGAGGTGTGGTCGTCTGGCCTGTTCCGGAGAACGTGGAGATCACCGTCACACTCTTCAAGGTACACTCCATCCAACTACACACACATCGCCTAGGAACGGGGGTGGGATACGGAGTACGATCCGTCTCGCCTTTGCCACAGCCGTACGCATTTGCAGCGGTTCGGGTGGTGTGTGGCATTCTAAGCTTGTGTTGCACAAGCTGTGTATTTTCGTGAAAAAAGCTGTGATGCTCCACTCAGAGTCACACTGATTGTGTCCACAGTTGCCTCCTGCAGAAAAGTCCAGTACCAGAAGCAGACACCCAATAGTCCAGCTTCCCTGCTGTTCAACTCCAAATGTGACAGTGTGTTTGGAGTGCAGGTGGCTTCACAAGCACCGCTCCTTGCTTCCATCTGTGTGTGTGTGTGTGTGTGTTACTGAAGTGTTAGTTGAGTGTTTTAGCGGACGAGCTCAAGTCCACTCATTCAGCAACATCTCTCTTCACTGACACCGAGGCTGACCAAGTGGGCTGCGGCTCATTGACTGCGGTTTGAGTGCATAGTACTGTAGATGGAGACAGACAGTCATGACGATGTTGACTGCTGTTCAAGTGGATGGTACTGTGGAGAGAGACAGACAAGCTGAAGTGCCACTTGGTTGGTGAGAAATGAACTCTTCCCAGCATTTCCGTAGCACCTTTTCAGCATGGCTTCCTGGGTCCCGCAAACAGTTTTGCTTTTTACTGGTGTTACTTATTCACTTTGACTTTTTTGCAATTTATACCCTTTTTCTTTGTTTTCTTGTGACATGTGACCAGACTCATTTCTTGCATCTACCTTCAAAAAGTAGAACCCCTACCCCAAAGTGTGGGCTGCCGGACACAGACACACACCCACTGTCATGGTGAAACAATGACACTTCTGCTTCTTTTTAACATTGAGGCTGTGGGGGGTGGAGTTTACAGCCCTACCGTTTGTAGGTGTTATTGTGATCAACAAGGGGCAGAGGACCCCAAAGGGGAACATGGGTTGTTTGTTTCCTCAGCATGCTGCAGATGGCCAGTGTGGCACAGTGGGACTCGAACCAATATCCCTGCCATGGTGCTGTGGAGCCTCAGCTGGTGTTCTCATCAAGTACAGATGGATGTATATCACAGCACTCAGCTGCTGGGCTCAAGGCTCAAATGAATATTAATTTCTGTTTGGCAGTATGAATGGAGAAAAGCATCAGCTAATTGTCCTTATGATTTACTGGTGGCCCCGAATAGCACTGAACTGGTGATTTATACTTAGGTAAATATACCTGTGTGTATGACTTCTATTTATTTTTCTCTCACATCTGCAAAGCTGTGTGTGGAATTGCACCGATCAAAGTCTGACAGCCGTATGTTGCTTTTCTATTTACTTTTTTCGACTAAAGTCCAAGTGTTCAGTAACGCTGCCTGCTGCTGATGTGTTTCAGGACCCTCATGCGGAGGAGTTTGAAGACAAGGAGTGGACGTTCGTCATTGAAAATGTAAGTTTCTCTGCACAGCAATATTGTAATGTTTGCTGCCTCCTAGTGGTCACACTGTGCGGTGATACCACACCTCAGTATCAGAGTGACAATTTGTTTTCTTTGATCTGATCTTATAGGCTCATATATTCAACATTGCTCATCCTGCTTGTTTTGTAAGAGTTTTGTCATCTTTTGTTTCCTGCTCCTGAAGATATTCCTGCCCTGCAGCCGTATTTACTAGGTTGGTTGATCTTCCATCCCTTGTTTAAGTTATTGCCTGCAGAACCCAGTTTGACTGATAGGTCAGTGTAATGACATTGGAGGTTTCCAGGCTGTGAATCTAATTAATTGAACCTGCGTTAGTGATACAGTGGCTCCCTGGTCCCTCATCACATCTCACATCCAACAGCAATATGAAGGGTTAAGGTCCTGTACACGTTATTCTTATGGTCATCAGTCTTGGGTCGCGATCCATGATATCAATGACACTTGGTGACCAAAGGCTTGTTATGGGTCCAGTCAAGGCCTGTATTGATTGCCTAGGTGACTGGTTGAAACCTCTCTCCTTCTTTTGGTTTAGCGCCCGCTGTAGGGCAGCTGTAGGACCAGAATTATATTTAATGGAAAGCTTGAGACATGGTGCTCATGCAGCAGTGTAATTTTTACTGCAAGTTCCTTGATCAAGGGTACTGCAGCATGAGAGAAACTTGAACCTAGATAGCAAGGTGACAGTTCTAGTGAAAAAGGCATGGGCCAGCAGTTAACAGTTGTTAAAGCTGTCACTTTGGAGAAAAGCTTCAGATATATGAATAAACAATAATAATAATAATAATCAATATTTTGCTGCTGCTATTTGTTATATTATTCTTTGTTCTGTTTATTTTTCTTTTGTATTTAGCTGTACTTTATATTCTGTAATGGTATGTTGCATCACACTTGGGGGGGGGGGGGGGGGTTCTGCAGAAATTCACTTTTGTTGTACTTCTATAATGACAGTAAAAGTTAATTGAGATGAATGCACTGCCTCCTGAAACATGGATTTGAGCATCACTGAAGTGTCCTGCCTCATTGGGTTCTGCAGAATCAGGCTTGGACAAATACTGAAGGCAGTCCAATAAGCTGTGCACAGTGTGTGTTTGGTCACTGACCCTGAGCAAAAATGACTTGGCCTGGTGTTTGTCCCTCAACTAGTCCAGTGTTTGTTTGTCTCTCTCTCTTACTCACACATGCACAGTGCTTCAGGTGATGTCTTCTTATAGAAAAGGTAAAAAACTATTGCAAACAAAGTAAAACCCACCTCGACACATCTTTCATCATCTCTGTGCTGTTTGGGGAAACTGATTCCTGTGTTTTGGACCTACAACAATTCATGGTTTTGATACAAGAAATTGACTTTTCTTGTAAAGGGCTGAGGGACCTTCGGAGTACCGTGGGATCCCCGAGGAAACATGGCCATCTTTAGTGATGGCTCCTCCCTGCAGTTGCAGTGTTATCCTTGGATGAATTTAATAAACAGAAAATTGCTTTAATGTGTCAGTAGCTCGGGGTGACTTCCGCTGCGGCTCAGCATAATCGATGGAGCAAGACTCTTGAGCTGCCCACGATGGGACTAAACCTCAGTACGCAGGGGGCTGAGAATTCTTCTCATTTTCCATTGTCACACTAGTAACACTAGGCTCACCAACAGAACTACTCGCATGGCTCCCTTGTAGGTGTGCTACTGGCTATATGGCAATTTTTGGGCCAGCAGGTGGAGTACTGGTTAGAGCAGTCACCCTGCAGTTGTGGCATCCAGTTCAAATCCATCTCCTAGTGTAGTACCCTTGAGCAAGATATTTACCTGGAACTAATACAGTAAACTTAGTGGGTAAATATATGGGTGAATTATTGTATGAAGCTTAGTGTACAGTCCTCACGCTGAACATTCCCTTGGAAAAAGGATTGAAATGAATGCATAAATAAGTTATAATGACTGTCACACTTTTTGTGCTAATTTTGCTCCCTCTGTTCATTGGGTTCATATTCCAATTCCTTCCCAATGTCCCTGGTAGAGAAAGGAGTAGAGGTGCTGTCTCTAGATACACAGATGGCGATGGACATAGACACACACGTGCACACAAAGGTTTGTGGCTGTGTTTTTGCGATACTTTACTTCATAAGCAGACTGTTTTTAACCTGTAGGTTTGTGGCAGTAGACACGATCGATACCCCTGTACGCGATACTGATACGTGGCCGTTGGAGGGCGGTGTTGCGCTGGCTGCACTTTAGTCCCTGAAGCTCTGAACAGGGAGAGGGAGGGGAGGGGGGCAGCGTGAAGATGACGAGGTATCTGGGAAATGTGGAAATGAAATGAAGGCGGCCCAAGAGGTAAGCCTGCCTGACCCTTCATCAGAGGAGAGATGAAAACGAGGAAGAATGAGGTATTGTGCGACAGCGGCGAGATGATGAAATCCAAGATCCGTACGCCTAATCTTTGGCTCCACCTCAGAAATGTTAATCCCTCCGTCGGGCTGTGTGAGCGGTCGATTGTATTTTGCCATTGAAATGGCACCATGTCAGACAGAACCTTTTTTTTTTTTCCCTCCTATTTGTGCCGTTGCCAGAATTCAAGGTGGGGAATTACATATTCAACAGGGGAAAAGGCTTCTGACAAAACGTGGTTATTCACTAGTATCTCAGAACTGCATGATTCCCTCTTTGTCCTCTCCTCTTCAAATGCGTTATCATGACAGCTGAAATTGTGGGGTCACACACTTGGCAGCTATGTGGACACATCACTGTGGGCTCCCCGTTTCTCTCTTTCTGTGTGTGTGTGTGTGTGTGTGTGTGTGTGTGTGTGTGTGAGAGAGAGTGAGTTATGGATTAGGCCTCTTCCTCCTGAAACTACGCTCTGTTCACCAGATGCTTTAGCTGATCCTTTCTTTCTTTTACATTCATCTATTTGTTTTTAAAGGAACGTTTCAAAGGCTTCAGCTGTGATAGTGACGAGCACAAAGTGTCCCGTGAGCCGCGGCTGCGATAGCTGCGCTCTCAGACCGTTGCATGCAGAAGGGCTGACCACCGCCTCCTTGGCCTCGTGTCTCCCTTTGGTGTCTGAACTCGTAGCACGTGATTTATTCGATTCTCTAATCGTCTTTGGACTGTGAAGTTGCCTGGTTGTTTTGTCCTGTGTTTTTGTTTTTTTTTTCCTCTCTTTTTCCGTTGCTCTTCTATGAAAGCTGCTGTTTAAGGCTTCAGTTCGCATGCTGGCGAACCCCGCTGCGGACCATTTCCAAATCCATTTTCCATTTCCTTTTCCGCTCGGGCTCTTCTGCCCGGCAGCGGCATTGCACCATTACCCACACCAGACCCCCGTGTCTCAGCTGCTCTTCGGCCACATGCGTGAGCCCATCAAAGCTGGCATTAAGTGGTAAATCCAAAAAGTTCTCTCTTCTCTTGCCTCCGAAAAGTTGGCTCTGTTTCCTGTCTTTGTGTTTGCATATGTTTGCAAGATGTGTGTGAATGTTTAGAGTGTTGTGTCTCTGGTGTTAGTGACAAATATTTGTCCTTTTGCTTCTGTTTGGTGCTCCTCACTGTGCCAGGATCAATTAGGGAAGTAATTACCATTCCCATAAACGCACTCTCATTGGAACGTGTGTGTGTTTTGTTGTTTCGTCAGTTTGGAGTAAAGACACTGATATTTCTGCAGTGAAACAGAGTAAAATCCTTGTGTCCTGGCATCCTCCTGGAGGTGCCCAGTGCTACCTTCCTCTGGACCCCAGCTGGTAGCTCATGGTGTAGTGATTAGAGCTGCCACCTCTGAACTTGGAGGTTGTAGGTTTGAATTTCACCTCCAGCTGTAGTACCCTTGAACAAGGTACTTACCCTGGACTGATACAGTAAAAATTTGCCCTCCTGTTTACCTGTTTCCATTTTCAGGAACCCCCTTCACCACATGTCAGCTGGGCCCCTAAAGCCCTCACCTCCCCTGTCATGCCTCAGCTGGCAAAACTCTGTTGGAAGGGGGTCCTCACCTGTCCCAGCGACGCAAGACTGAAAGCAAAATGAAATCTGCGCTGTTGTGTTTTTGCAAGGCGTGCGAATCCAAACAAGTGTCTGTCTACACACACATCACATGTGTTCTTAATCCCTCTGTGTGCTTCTGTCCTTGAGAGTTCCATCAAGAACTAACAGCACGATTGTGCTGAGCTCTGCTCTCCGGGGCATTGTGGGATACCCCCAAGGGGCCCCGGACTGAAGGTTGCATTTGCAGAAAGAAACGTTGTGCTGCAGGTAAAGGGATCCTTTATCCATGTGACTTTCAGGAGAGTAGATGTTTCTCCAGAATCTCCTCAGACCTTTCTGCAGCCCCTTGTTTGCAGCAGAAAGTTGTCCAAGGTTCTCTCTGGCGATAACTGAGAGTCACTGTCACTATCCAGAGAGAGCGGTGAGGAGGAGGAGTGTGCTTGAATGCGCTCTCTGGTTCCTGTAGAGTGGCCACTGTTGCGCACCGTCTCTCTGCAGCTGCCAGGTTTGGGGATACACCGCGTTCTCAAAGCGACCGGGGTGGGGGTCTCAGTGGGTGAGCTTACCGCTTTTGCTGAGCCCTCTGTCTCCGGCCTCCTAGTGTACTTTGAGTGCAGTCGGGTTCCACTTTCTCCCCAATGAGAGCTGCTAACGCATTGGAGCATTGGGTCTTCCCAGGTTGTGTCCGGGTCACGTCCCCATCGCTGCTTTCCCACCACTTTTAATCCCCAGGTCGCTTATCTGTTTGTTTTCTGTTGCCTCACCTGATTCGAGGCGCCGAGCGACAGAGACAGACACGTCAACCTCCTTAGCACCTCCTAAATCCCCATATTTATCCACAAGCGCGATGTGTAGGATTCCAGTTGTAAAAAAACATCCTGGCAAGCTGCCCCCAACCCTCCACCTTGGGGTCATCGCCCACCTTCCTCACGTGGTCCCCAGGGTCACGTCCACTCTTCAGCTTCTGCCCTAGCTGCTTCCACACCTCGTTCTCTGTTGGCCTGGTGTTGGGTAGGTGATAATGTCTGAGATGGCGATACCCTGAGGACCACAGGGGGATCTGCAGTGTGACCAGCTCTTGATGTGAGGGGGGGTGAGGATGTGTCACACACAAGGAACAAATACTATCAAGTTCTGTTGAAAATTCTGTCTGGGAACGGTGCATTGTTGTGTGTCATATCATCTTTTCCCATTTAATCCGCAAGTGTCTGTGGTGTCATGCCGCTACATGGTTTTGTTAATTCGTCATTATCTCCGTCGGGCATCAGCACCCGAGGTGACTTCATTGGACCCCTTTCTGTGCGCGCTGAGCACAAGGAGTCTGACATATCTTAATGCTATCATCTGCTGGAACTAAGACTCATCGCCAGGGTGTGAGAGTGTTTTAACTGTGGGATTGCTAACCATTTTTGAAGGTGCTGAATAAACAAAGCAGTTTTGGCCTTCGTGCCTAGAGAAGATTTCTCTTTTCTCCATTACAAATAAGACAGCAGGTCGTGGTGGAGAAGTTAACTCCGGAAGCTCTTTTGGCTCAGTCTCTTGAAGCAGCTCTTACCCTTTGTGGTCTTCTAAGCACACGGACGTGGCAGATGAGTGGTAAAACATCTCATTCTCACACTTGTCGCATGACTCTTAGATTTAACCCAGGCCCCTGCTCAGGACCAGCTGTGGATCAATACTTGGACAAATGTACTTCTCCAAGGCTCTTTCTCTCACTAATGACATGAGTGGTTTTCAGCATTTAGTCTTACTTGGCCTTGTGTCCCTTTGAAATGTTATCCGTTGGTAACGCTGTCTGGGAACAGCTTCTGGTTCCACATGACAGACTTGACAACTTGGTCATCTTTCCCTTCTGTCTGTTGTGGTCACATTCAGCGTTCCTGGTCCAGCAGCATCAGTCTGGGCTAAGCATTTTCTGAGCATTTTCTTTGTGTCAGTAGCACAGCCAGTGCAACCTCTTGTTTCCAACAGGTGACATTAAAGAGCATCTAAATGGAATAGCGTTTGGGGAAGGGGTGACTGCCTTGGCCTTAATTTACTTCCGCAGTGTTTACAGCTCATGTCTAGTGCTCCTGAAAATTTTTGCAGAACCAAACCGTCGTTTTATTGATGGTAAAAGCCACTTTTGGGATACGAACAAAATGATATATTAGTGAAATATTTCAGTCCCAGATATGTTTGTGAGATGAAGTGTCACTGCACAGATTTTTCCTCCTGTTTGTGTCAGTGCAGTACAAAAATTGGCCTGTGGGAGGTTCTGTTCCTCCACTCTGTGCTGTGTCTCCTTCAACTGTTCCAGCTCTTGGTCGGTCACACTTAACTCAAATGTGTTTCTCGTATCCAGCCCTGGGCCCCTGTAAACTGGGGCTTTTGCACTTTGCTCCAGCTGTGTGCTCTTTAGCGTGTTTGCAGAGAACCTGAGCCCTTCCTAACTGTGACATTAATTCCTAAAGCAACTGTGCAAACCATGCATCGCCTCCTGAGTGCCATGATCATTGAGGGTGACACACTTTGTGGTGCCTTCAGCGTGGTGCAAATGTCAAGTGGTGTCACAGGTGAACTTCTTACACCAATTTTTTTTTTTTTTTTTTTTTAATGAATCGTACCTGCATCGATACATATTCCATAATTGGCTGTGTGACATATTGTGATGTGTGCAGTGTGAGGTGATTGAGTTTCTGTCTCTGTGCTCCCTGTCAGGAGTCCCCGTCGGGACGACGGAAAGCGCTGGCCACCAGCAGCATCAACATGAAGCAATACGCGAGCCCCATGCCCACCCAGACGGATGTGAAGCTCAAGTTCAAGCCACTCTCCAAGAAGGTGGTGTCTGCCACGCTGCAGTTCTCGCTCTCCTGCATCTTCCTGCGTGAGGGCAAGGCCACGTAAGTGCCTCGCTGCTGAGATCTCGCTGCCCCTGCTAACCTCTTTTGGGGGAGGTCACACAAGGTCACACGGGCTACGTGGTACCCAGAATGTTGGGTGTTGGGGAGAGTGCTAATCCAGTGTTATCTCGCTATGCCCCTCAATACCCCTCTGTAGCAGCATGCGGTGACTGGCAACCTTCCTGCTACAGACAGACAGTGTGTGACATGTGCCATGTGCCTCTACGTGTGCTTTCCATCTCTTGCTTTATACTGTAGTTCTTAGGTGAACCCTCCAGCTCTGGATGGAACTTTATTGTAATACAGTAATTACAGCACTAACCTGTTTAAACTGCAGTAAGATCACCATTATCTTCCAGCTATTCCAGCTTCAAACAGTGTTTTTGTGATGTTCATGTACATATTTAAGGCTTAATTTTTTAATTAAGACTTTTGATTACATCTTGTATTTTTTATTTTTTTTTTTTTATAAATAATCATATGTAACCGCAGCATGGTTCGTTAGGCTAAATGAGGTCACTTGTTGGTGTAGCGGGAGTCCCTTATCACATATGCAGTGTTTTGTTCATCTCCTTGTTGGCAGGTCTCCTCTAAACGCAGCCTCCAGTGCACGATTATTAACGTTTTTTTCTCTCACTCTGTCACTTACATTGATTTTACCCAGTTATACAGCTGGGTAATTTTTACTGTATCAAATCAGGGTGAACACCTTCATCTGCAGCATGAGGTGAGATTTGAACCAGGGACCTTCACATTTTGGGCAGTCGCTCTAAGCTCTGTGTCGCCTGGTGCCCTTTTAATAGTTCAGCTTATTTGCTAGCAGATTGGAGTTGGTCTGATATCTGCAGACCGTGCAAGAGCTCTGCTGCATGGCCTCGTCTCATTGGCTGTTCCAGGGATGAAGACATGCAGAGTCTCGCAAGCCTGATGAGCATGAAACAGGCCGACATCGGCAACCTGGACGACTTTGAGGAAGACAACGAGGAGGACGAGGAGAACCGGGTCAATCAGGAGGAGAAGGCTGCCAAGATCACAGGTGAGTAGAACCCCCGTGGTCTAGGAACTCCCAGTCTCAGAATGCACCATTCTTGCAGAAGAGAGCTGAAGAGTCACTGCATTGTGGAGGAGTGGGATGTACAGATGCTACTAGGTGCGAGCCAATGGAGACCTGCTCAGTTGTTTGTTGTCCAGAGGGACTTGTTGCTCTGTCCTGGTTTGTAGGAAGACCTTGCATCTCCTCACAGGGAACTGTGTGTGTGTGATGGCTGTAGACCAGCCTTTGAGGACCGCAGCCCCACTGTTTGGTTTCTCTGGACTGCTGGTGTGTAGAGGAGGGAGCCAGTCCTGGGCATGGTACTGCATGTTTGCATGTGACCTCTGTGCACCTGGGACACAAGGTGGCAGTGGCTTGTGGGCCGTGTGATGAGGTGTGTGTGGCTCGTTGGTGGAGTACTCTGAGAGATCCTGTGTGACCGTTGATCCCTGACCGGCTTGTGTTGCAGAACTAGTAAAGCAGCTGACTGCGCTCAGCAGCTCACACGTGGAGCCCCAGGAGAGCCCCAAGGGGGCCACGGAGCTTCCCGCTAAGTCCACGAGCTCCTCCGAAGGTCTTTGAGCTTCTCTCTGTTCCCCTGTGTCACTGTGCAATCCTGTGCTGTGCCTGTACTGCCTGGACCATTTCCTGCCGTTTATTGTCACACCATGTGCACTTGTTTATTTACTTTGTGCTTTATTTATATTTTTCATGTGTTTAGTATTTCAGCCTCATGTGCCCTTCTGTGTACCTCTTCCCTCCCAATTCCCAACCTTCTTTGGCTTTCTGCAATTTTTAGTGAACCTGTAAATAATGTTGGTGGTGCTGGTGGTGGTAATAAGAAGAATAATAAAAATGATAGATGTAGTTATTAAAGGAAAAGCCTCACTTTTTGTGCTGAGCACATGGGAAGAAGACAGTAGTGTGTTTAGTCTGAGTGTCGCAGTCCAAATATGGGCCTGAATGTGTTGAGCTGAGCTGTGAAATGGAATGCCTGGCTCTTGTCTTCCAACAAGTGCGTGTATGTCCGGGGGGAGGGGGGGGTTCTGTGCTGGAGGTCAAGCCACAGACTGCAGGGTAACACTGTGCTCAATAGAGGTTCACTGTAAAGTGCAGATACGTTTTGGTTTTTTCTAATTTAATTTTCTCCATCTTCATGTTGCGTAGGATACGTTCGTCCAGCTCGGCCCCTCCTGTTGGACCTTGTGGAGTGCGTCTCTGCCACTTGTCTGATATGTAATTTGCACATTGATTGATTTTGGCAATGGTGGTTCCATAGAGCTCATCAACAAGCTGAACTTCCTGGAGGATGATGAGCAGGACACTCCCAACATGAGTACAAACCCCTTTGAGGACCCCGGCGACCCTGCTGATCTGAACCCCTTCGGGGACCCTGATGAGGAAGGTGAGAGGGCTGAGGAGCTCTTGAATGTCTGTAGGTGTTTGGGTTCTGTAAGGTTGGGCTCATGGTTCAGCGAACAGCCGTTGCCCTCCGCTCGGATGTGTTGTTGTTCAGGAAGAGATGATGTAGAGGAAGACATGAGCAGTTTCTTCCTTTGCTCTCGGATGTGGCTGGATGGTCTGTTGTGGTTTTGTTTGCTGGAGATGTCACTGTATGTGTGAGTGTGTGACATCGTTGTACTTCTAGCCTCTCGACAGTTTCTTCTGAAGAACATGTTCACTTAACATTTCTGTGGTCCATGTTCAGCCGGTCATCGGTATTTCTGGTGTGAGCGATGGGTTGTCTGTCTCTCCAGCTGAACACGCCTCTGTGTGTGTGTGTGTGTGTGTTTCTCCTGTGCACTCCAGAGCCTGCCGTTAAGCCTGCCTTCCCAGTCCAGCTTAAGGACGAGGAGCTCTCCTACGACCGGGACCCCTCAAACCCATTCAACGAGGCGGATCCCGAGCTCCCGCAATATGGGAACCCCTTTGGCGAGCCCGACGAGGAGACAGAGGCTCCGCCTATCAGGGCCGAAGAGCCCGCTCCCAAACCCGTGAAGAAGAACATACGTCCCGTGGACATGAGCAAATACCTGTACGGCCCGACCACGACTGGCGACGACGAGGAGCTGGATGAGTGAGTCCTGGGTGCGAGGACAGCTGGAGTGGCCCCACAGAGTTGTGCCAGAAGCCAGTGCATCTCTGTCTCTTTCTTAGGTCGAACCCATTCTATGAGCCTCGGACCTCCAGTCCTGCTGTACCTCCGGGACCCCCGGTGGACAGCAAGACCAAGAGAAGGGCCCCTGCACCCCCTGTTACCACCACTGCCTCTTTTCCCCCCACACCAAAGATAGCCCCTGAGAAGGAAGTGGCCGGCTTTGCAGCAGTGAGGCAGGAGCTGGTGTCTTCCTCCCCGAAGGTGAGATACCCCTCTGTGTCTCCTGGAGGGAGACTTTCCTTATAGCTGAAGATCCTGGCCTAGTCGTTCACTGCCTGGTCTGTCTTGCTGTCGTTCCAAGTTGTGTCCACCACATGAGTCCTTGTTTCATTCACACTTCAAGCAGGTTAAATTACCCATAGTTCTCTGGATGTTGCTGTGATACATAGCGAGGGGCTAGGGGTGAGTTACTCTAAACGTGGGTAAAGGAACGAAGAGTTGTGCACATTTCCATGTTAAAGCAGAACACGTGCTCCTTGGATGTCCAGGATACGGCTCTGCGACTAGTGTCTGTAAATAAGACGATCTGCGAATGGTGATGAGCTCCAGCAGCGCCCTTTTGGTGAGACGCAGCCGAGCGCATCTTTGAACCCTGAACCGCTCTGTGTGGAATGTGTCAGTGGGCTTCTCCCAACCCCCAGCGTAGCCACAGGGTGAGAGCTGACCTTTCCCATGAGAGGCACTGGGGATTAAGGACGGGAATTCCTCCTCAGTGGCTGAAAGAGCAGCAGATGGAGCCCACTTTGAAGGGGGGGCTCTGTGCCCTGGAAGATCCATTTACCAGCTGACACTGGGGCCTTTAAAAAGTTGATCGCACACAAGGTCACCAGGTAAAGCAGCATCTCCTAAACATGACAGGATGTGTGATCTGGAAAACCAAACCAAACCAAAGTGGGTGGAGGTTGTGTCTTGGCACAATCTTCTTGCAACAGGAAATTATTCAAAGTCATGCGCTCAGTGCTGTGCTGTGATGAACAGGTTGTGGTTGAGGGCCCCAGGATGTTCAACTTGACCACTCCCTTTAATTCAGACCCTTGTGTTGTGTCTGTGTAGAAACAAGTTAGTGAGGTAAACGGTATTGAACTGGGTTCATGCGCAGCTTTGAGCATCATTCCATTGGGTGGCAGAAGGTCTCCATGGCGACCTGTTAAGCTGCAAGTGAGGAGATCCATTGCCAGGGGACCAGGCTTTGTTCTGCTGGACAAGAGGACACAGCTTTATCACTCGGGAGTATGTCAGTCCGATGTCTCCTCCTCTTATGAGTGTTGAGTTAGTCTCTCTTGCTTTGTTTTGTGCGAAGTGAGGTGTGGAGTGTTTCGGGAAGCCAGCGGCAGTTGATCCGGAAGTGGACAGGAAGGCAGGGGAGGGACATCTTTTTGGATGCTCTGGGTCGTCTTGCAGAAGATGCGCTGCTGTGTCCCGTAACCTTTAAATCCTTAAGCTTGATAAAAATGGCAAAGTTTGCTTGGATTGATGGGGAGAGAAGGGAGCGGCACGGAAAGGAAGAAATGACTTAACCTTTCTCACAAGAGGATGCTTGAGATCATGGCACGAGGATCCATACCCTGAGAATGTCAGGGGCTGACATTTTGCTGACAGTTTTAAAATCACAGGAAATGACATTAGGATGTCCTCTTTGTGTGTGCGCGTGTGCACACTGGCTTATCCTGTTACAATTTTTTATGCAAACATTTTTCCTCTATTATTTGTTTATTACTCCGATCAAAATTTGCTTGTTTTTTCCACGCACATAACTTCTAAAATGTCTGTACGCCTCCATTTATGTGAACTGACAGTAAGGAGCACCAAGCAGGACAGGAGTGTTGGACTGCCTTACTTCTCCTCCCTTCCACAGTGTCTACAGCTTCTTTGTGCTGCTCCTGAGTGTTAGGGATCCATAACAATTGTTTACAGGGCGAATTGGTCAGTAATCTGCAATGTCACAGCAGTTTGTGGCGACAAATGACTTTTACTAGGTCCTTTAGTCATCAGGGTTTAAAGGCGAAAGGTAAAGTTCTGCAAAGTATTTTTCTAAATGTTTTTGAGATTTTTATGGAACCTAATCCGTGAATAATTTGAGTTACGAACAAAAGTAATTACAAACAGCATTCTGCTCCCAGTTGTGTTTGTAAATTAAGTTCCTAAGCTGCCTCTGGAGGGCGCTCTCAAGTGGGGCACAGAGCTGTTGCTCTCACTCCAGTGCGGCACCTAGACAGGAAGGTCCATGTCGTCAGTGATCCTGGTCTGGAGGGCACATCCACTCGGGGACTGATATCATTCCAGTTGTTTGTGAGTTTGGCCAAGAGCCCTGAGTGGCCACGCAGCCGACTGGAAGGGCTTTATGAAGCGTTTTGTCGTCTCTTCCGCTAAGTCCTCACTTTTATCTGCCGCGGATTACAGTACCGCTGTGCAGTGGCTGCAGAAAGAGCCAGGAAAACGAAAACAAATTGTAGCGTAATCTAGAATGAATACCTGTTCGAGGGAGGGGTCCTCGGCCTGCAAATCTGTAAAATCCCATAATCCTCGGTGTTTGATGTTTCAGCGCTGATGACGTTTATTTAGGCGAGCCCGAGAGCGGCTTTGTGCCTGCTGTGGTTGTCCACGCAGGTTTTGAATGACACGGGGCGGCTGGGGGGAGGGGGGCACGTAACTTTAGCTTAATCTGGCCTAATACGGGCTCCATCCACAGGTGTGTGGCCCTGAAGCCAGGCGGGAGGGGAAGGAAATCAATATTGCCCTTGTGGCCAGGGATTGCGGAGAGGAACGGGGTTTTCCCTTTTCCAGCCTCTTGTCAGTGAAGTGGTACCTGCCCTCCTGTTGATTAAATCCTATCGAATGTTCCCACAGAAAGGAGAGAACACCCCTGACAAATGGCCCAGAGAGGGCCTTTAATGCGCAGCGATAAGCTCCTAATTGCTTTGTCAGGGAACACCATGGATGATCTGCGCTGCTCTGGCCTGCAGTAGAACTGTGAACCACTGCTGGTTTATTAGTGCATGAGTCCTGCTGTCACCATGCACTGGCTCCTCCGTTCATTAAAAGTTGATTTTAAAAATTGAGCTTTTCAGTTCTTTTGGTCATTTTGATTTATGATTTGCTTCAGTGATCCATTTGTTCAGATTTCTTCTTTTTGCTGATTGAACACAACCTTGCATTTACCCTCAAAGCCAAGTGATGGCAGTAAGGAGCACAGGCAGAATAGCAGTGTGGACCACCTTAATCCAAGTCATTCCCACAGTGTTTACCGCTCCCATCTGCTGTTCTTCAGTGTCAGTGCTCAGTGGCAAGATGAGAGTGAATGATTGAATCGGTCATCAATCTGCACCCAGTAAGGGGTTTGTGGAGAATTAGTTTGACAAACATTTCACAATGAATTTAAAATTATTTAAAAAATCTTGCAAACCATTTTAATGTACTGAAGACTCATCTCCCATTTTCACAGAATCTAACCAGTGAATAACTTGTGGGGCATCTCTATCAGTCTTCTGTGTGACTTCCCACACAAAGTTGTGTTCTTTCTGATCAGATGTTGTGTGTCTTGTCAACATTGACAACTGTCTCCGCTTGTATCAGCTGTTTGTCTGCCTTGGTTTTTACTTGGATCTTCTCTCATTTAGTTCAATTTTTCTCCAAAGTGACTTGGTCATTCGCCCGTTTGTACAGCAGGAGTTTAGATTTGAACCTGAGGTACATTGCAGTGACCCTAACACTGCGCCACCTGCTGACCCATCAGACCATTGGCTCTTTGTCCATTTCACACATCTGTTGTTTCTTCCTCACCTGTTGTCTCTGGGCTCTTCCACGCGTGTCCTTTCCCTATAGGTACTGGCCTCCCTGTTGCTGGAATGTTCTGCCACCCCTCACGTTCACATCTAAATGGCACCTTCCGGAAACCATCGGCCAACCTCGTTTCCTCTCTTAAAGTGCTGGTAGGCTGCACCGCGAGGCTATTTCTCACTGGGGATTTGTCCTAGTAGTGAGTTTTAATAGCGTTCTGCTGTCAGCCCTCTGTCGCGTGTGTCTCGGCGCCCCCTGTTGACGATGCGCTGTGACTATGCTCAGAAGGACCGGCTGGTCAGCGCTGTTTCTGCAGAGCCCGTATCCACAGCAAGTCCATCCGCTGACTAGCTGAGGTGGTCACTGCCACAGGTGGACCCATAGTCCCGGACTTATAAGTCTGTTGAAGGATGTTTACATTTATCTCATGCTTTTCTACAAAGCAACTTAAAATGCTAAGCTTTAACAATGATTTACCCATTTATACTGATGGGTAATTTTACTGGAGCAATTTAGGATAAGTACCTCGTTCAAGAGTACAGCTGGAGGTGGGATTCAAACCTGCAACTTTTGGGGCCCAAATGCAGCAGCTCTAATCCCTACAGTACCAGCTGACCCCAAGTCTGTATTGTTATTTTGTTGATTGTGGTTCAGCTGTAAAAGTGACGCTGGAGTTGCACATAAAACAAGGTGTGTTTGTTCAGACTGACCGCTAAAGGTGATGAATTTCTCACGCATTTTTTGGCAGCATCTTTTATCGCTCAAATTTTAGACTGGGTAGTGGAATGTGACAGAACGGGCATGGGCTCTCGCCGCGTGTGTGCGTGCGCGCACCCACCCACCCACCCACCCCCATGTACGCGGTTTGTTGTTCAGCTCTGATAGCTTCTCCACGGCTGAAATTAAAAGCCCAGGTGTGTGCGCTTCATTTGCTGTCGTCTCTGTGCCTTCCCCCACCCCTCCCACCCGGCTGGAGCATCCAAGTCGATTTGCATGAGCGCCGGTGTGAGCGTTAGTAACACGCACCCCCTCCAGCCCCTGCCGGCCCTTGCCTCACCTGTCAGGACAACCCTAAGCTGCAACCTACAAGTTATTGCAAGTTGTGGAGCGTTCGCAGCAGAGGCACGTGCGTCGTGGCATTCGCCTTCCTATTTTTTTCCTTGTGTCCTTTGGTTTATACCATGTTTTTCATTGAGCGTGTCCTCAATTTGAATCTTGTCACGCTTCAGTAGCCTACTGGCTCTGAAGCAGCGGCTCGCAAAGCTTCCCTTTGGCTCTTGGTTGTGAGATGAACTTCTGAACACGGGATATAGCGAGTAGGCAATGAAAGGGTAGTGGCGATGGGGATGTTGCTAACATCTAGAAGAATTTGGCCTTCTTCTGGCATCTGCTGAGGCACATTTGAAAACCTCCTGTTTGTGTGCGTGTGCATCTGTCCTCATGCAAATTGAGAATTCGAGGAAATGAGCTCGACACGGCCATTAGCACATGGTCTGGTGCGACACTCGGCTCCTAAGCTCTTGTAGCACAAGTGTGCAGGTTGTCAGATAACCGACTTGCGGGAGGCTGGCGTGGCAAGCACCCTGGAACGCTCCTGGAACGCTCCTCGACTCCAACTTTACGGCTGCAGATGCCTCGCGGTCCTTTTGGTGGCGCCGTCTTGCAGTCTTCCTTTGGCTGGAGAACAAGAAACGAACTTTTCTCATTAATGTTTCAGATGTGTGTGACAGCTGCTTCTTGCCTGCAGTCATGTATCCAGATGGATGGGAATAAATGCGAGATGAGTCCCAGCATGCTCTGGGGTTTCCTCACTGCTCACACTGTGCCACGCTCAAATGCTGTGCGAGTTTTGCCCAAAGCCCAAAATGGGGATTACAAGGTTTAAACAGTTGGAGATTGAATACGTCCTCAGGTCTGTCATCCTCTGACACCCGTTCCTGACATTTGGAAACATTTCTTTCTGCTGAGTGGTAATTTGATTTGTAATGTGTTTGAGGTCATTTAAGTTTAGCCCTTTGTTTGCCCTTCACTCACAAAGAGTGAATGATGAAGACATAGTACTGCAGAGCTGGACACGCATTAGTCCACGTGGACAATGGGCCAGTGCTGCCGCCATCACCATCAGCAACAGCAGCAGCTTTCGTAGGTGCAAAATTGACTGTTTCAGTTGTACTCATTTACTTTGTGTTGAAATTCCTGCTTAGCTCAGGCTCCTGTTATTTTTGGCCATTTATCAAGTGTTTCTTTAATGAAGTTTTTTTTTTTTTTTTTGCAGCACTGATTACAGTAAACAGAACATGAAAGAGTAAATGGATGTTTGTGTTCAATGTTTGTGCTGCTAATCCATCCTCGCAGCAAAGTAGCATGGCGGTTTGTCAGCCCTCGTCCACGTCACCATCCTTCTCTAGGCCGAGACACTGGGGAGTGAGCGGCCTTCTGCGCTGCCAGCTGCCCAAAACAGTCCTTACTCCATCATATGGCAACATCAGTTCCTGTTGAATCAAAACGCGTCAGTCTTGGAACGGTGGGTTTGTTTTAATTGCAGCAATAATGTCAGTCAGAGAGCGAGCGCTGTATGTGATGCAGCACCTGGAGCAAGGACAGTTACGGGAAATTGTCCAATTGGTTGAGTTTGGGATGGGTAGCGCTCTGCCTTTGTGGGGGGTTCTCTTTTTCTGACAGAGAGCAAGGGGAACTCACTGCCACAGCTGCCATGGCGAGCAAAGGGTTAACTTGCGCGGTATTCCAACGAGTGGAGGTTTTGCCTTCAGCGTATTGGCAGCTTCAAATGTGTTGTCTCAGCGATTCCTTCAATGGCGCCTGCACCGGTAATCCCAGGTAATTGGCCCTCCACAATTAGGGAGCTCCAGGAGGGGTGGGGGGGTTGGCCTTGTCTGGGCCTCGGCGGCATTCCGGGTCTTTCTGCACAAGGAGAAAGTTCAGCCTGACCTTGTGTGGGTCGAAGGGCACTGAACCAGTAGTGTAATGGAACCACGAGTATCTTGTAATCTGAGTGTTTGAAATGGTGACTTTGTGGGAACAGAATAAGTTGTGGTGTGTGTGGTGTGTTTTGAGTGATGCGAGTGGATGCTGCCAAATGCAGTGTCTAGGAACTCTGTCAGTAGTGAAATGTGTGCGCCATCGTTGGTGCTCCTCCTTGCCCCCAGGGGACGGGTCCGAGAGGACGTGACAACTCTATTAGGAGCACTTCATCCTCTTTGATGAGTGCGACCCTTGGACTGCCGGAGGTTCGTCTCGCGGCTCCTCCCGTCTTTTGCCTGCTCTGTACTTTCTGTAGAGGCAGTTCAGCGCTCATGCCTCAGCCCCCCTCCCCAGGCTGGACCCGTTTCTCAGCTGGCTGATCCTGGTGCTCCATCCTTGTAATGACCTGGCTTCACCCAAAGGGGGCACAGTTGGGCCTTTAACAACATGTTAACTCTTTCTTCTGCCAGCCGAGCATAGGACTATGGGCACCATGGTGCAGTGTGAAGCAGTGACACCTCGTGGCTTCTGAGTCATGGATTTGAATAGTGCTCGGTCAGCACGGAGTTAGCATTTTCTTTCAAATTTTGTGTGAGTTTCCTCCGTGCTCTGGTTTCCTCCCACAGTCGAAAGACACATTCGAGGTGAATTGGTGCCTCTGAATTGCCCGCAGGAGGTGTGTGTGTGTGTGTTTGTGTGTGTCTGTGTCTGTACGTGCATCTGGGGGACTCTGAATACCTATGTCTTCTCACCCTGCACCCCAGCCCAGCCCCATCCCCAGTCCGGTTCTGGGCGGGAAGCCTAACGCAAGCCAGTCGCTGCTGGCCTGGTGCAGAGAGGTGACACGAAACTATCGTGGTGTCAAGATAACCAACTTCACCACCTCCTGGAGGAATGGCCTGGCCTTCTGCGCCCTGCTACACCACTTCCGTCCAGACCTCATGTGAGTAACAGGACACACACAAACACATGGTGTCTGCTGTTAACCTTGCACCATGTTTTCCACATGACCAGTTCAATCGATCGCACGAATGCGGCACAGTGGTTTGGGATGTGACCCTAGCGTGTGCAATCATGCCGTCTCTGCATGTCGTAACCCCCCCATGTGGGTTTTTCCCCATGCAGTGACTACAAGTCCCTGAATCCACAGGACATCAAGGAGAACAACAAGAAGGTGAGGTCCTGTTTGGGGACACTACTCACACACCTGCCACCTCCTTTCTTTATTCCGTCTCTCAGTCCCTGTGCATAACTCAGAGCTGTTTAGTTTGTCGTCTTCTTCCTTTGTGCCTGTTGGTGCATGTCTGTGCCTGCGGTTCATGTAGCCATCTGTGTGTGTGTGTGTATTAGATTTGTCCTTGCTTCCTTTGTCCCTGTTTACCAGTGGGACCTGTTACCAGTCATGCGCTCTTCTCCTTTCCCCATTTTTCCTTTTTTGTCGAATCTGAAGTGTGTCACGTATCACCCCCATTTCCCTTTCCACTGCCTCTGCTAAACTCCCCCCCCCCCCCCCCCCCCCCCCCCCCCCCTTCCCTGTACCTTTCCAGAAGGAGCCCTTATTGTTTATTGTGGAGCCCCTCTGCCCCAGGCCCCTTTCATCACTCTCTTGGCCCCCCGTTGGTGTAACAGCTATATTGAATGCTTGGCCCAATTCCTGGGGCACCGTTTCCTGCCTTCACACGGTGCTGCCTGATAACCCCCAGAGCCCTGCTGGGGGCACAGTAGCAGTGCCTCCGTAACGAGCCTCGGTTTCTGTATGAGTAGCAGCAGAAGCTCTAGGTCCCTTCCCCTTGCGGGTGGCCACAGGTGAACCCCATTGGGGTTTTGCAGTGTTTGGTCCTTGATGCAGTCACTTGTGTCACTTTATCTGCAGAAGTTACATGGACTCCTGAAATGATGGTCAAGTTAGGAAGTTTTAAAGATCCGAACATTTACACATGCAGTTTGTTTTTAACTACTTTTTCTTCACTGATTTAGTTGGGGCAAACAAGACCTGCATTTAGCCTCCGAGCCAGTAGATGGCAGTAAAGAAGCCCTGAATGAAATAAGGGTGTGGGACCACCTTCAGTCAGATCCCTTCCACATTGTTTACAGCCATCAGCTGTTGCCATTGAATGAGAGTTTGTGGAGACAACAGATTTTTTGCCATTTTTAATGTTTAACGTAGTATAATTTAAAAATCTCAAGTATTTCTATGCAAGCTTTAGCTGAGATTTTTGCGGAACCTCTCCAGTGAATAAACTGAGGGATGTCATTATTAATGTTTTATTGACTGTGTTACAGACAAGACTCCTTGTCTCAGCGATTCCCATCTGACCAACCGATGTAAATATATTAACGTGGTCTATAAGTGGGTGGTGTTTAGAGAAGGAGCTGAGATTGAGTGACAGTGCTGGAGAGCTCCTGTGATCTTGTTCAGTGGGGCAGCAGCTGCTGAGTGTGTGAAATGCGTGCCTTTGACGGAAAGTGGGCTGGGGACTGCCCTCACTGAGAGGCCTTTCTGTGGACTTATTCAGCACTTGAGATCAAACCAAACTCCCTCAACTGCTGTCCCCTCTTCCTGCCCTTTTACAGTGGTGATGCCCTTTCAGGGAGCAGCGAACAATAAAAATACATTTTGCTCTTCGATAACTGTTACAAAATTGGGGCTCTAATGCTTCCTTCCTTCCTTCCTTCCTTCCTTCCATCCTCCTGGTGATGGTGGGGCTGAGGGAACTTTAAAGGGCCCAAACGCTTGCTAATATATTTGACCCCCGAGTTCAGGTTCCACTCACAACACAAAGACATGTACTACAGTCAGCAGGAGGAGAGAGTCGTGAGCCCCCAACGGTCATGATTGGCATCCGCAACAGGGTAACACCAGCAGGCTCAGCTGTAGAGAGGGAGCAGGCAGGTGTAACTTAGAGCAAGGGTTTTAGGTATCATGATGATGTGTAATGCTCCCCCATTTTTAAACACGCTTCATCGTGTGATCGTGGGTTGAACCCTTTGACTGTCTCTCTGTTTGTCATCAGAAGCCACGGCTGCCAGCAGAGTGATAATAGCTGCATGGATTAACATGGCGTCGCTCTCATTCCGCTGTATTATTTTGGCGTGCAATACACGGCACACACCCCACCACCCCCACTATTTGGGTGTGTACTGATTGGCACTCCAGGCTGTCGCGCTGCACATCCACTACATGGAAAGGCCCAGGGCTGTGAGCTGCCATGGACACTTGTACTGAATGAGTATATGGGACGAGGAGCCAACCACTAAGGTGCGCTGTTCCACGACACGTTAATGATCTCATAAAAGCAAACTTGAGAACTGGAGAACCATTTCGTAGAACTCTCCAAGTGTGCTGTGCTGGCGCTCTCCACGTGATTGCAGGTGGAACATGGAATGTGCTGTTGATCTCCAAAACGACCGATCGCAAAACACTGGTGAAGTGTCTTGACGCAGAAGCTGCCGATGTGTGAAATTTGTGTTTTTCGCACACTTAGTGTGCGCACATGTGTATCTGTTCTGCGCTTCCCTTCTGGAGGGGAAACGCACTCATGCTACTACGTCTCGCCACCAGGCATACGATGGGTTCGCCAGCCTGGGTATCTCGCGCCTGCTGGAGCCCTCCGACATGGTGCTGCTGGCCATCCCAGACAAGCTGACCGTCATGACCTACCTGTACCAGATCAGGGCGCATTTCAGCGGCGAGGAGCTCAATGTGGTGCAGATTGAGGCCAACAGCAGCCGCAGCACCTACAAAGTGGGCGACTTTGAGACGGACACGGAGAGCTCCATCGACCAAGACAAGTTCTATGCAGAGCTCAACGACCTGCATCGGGGGGCCGAGTCACAGCCGTCTGCCGAGGCCCCCCAGGGAGAAGGGGCTCAACCCTGCTCTGGAGGTGAAGAGGGGCCCTGCATAGCTATCGTGGGCTTAGGGGCACCTCCTTTACCCTTGGCGGGTTCCATTCCCAGCCTCGAACCTCCACCGTCACCGCTTTCCCGAAGCTCTGACTCGAACTCGGAGTTGCAGCAGGCACTGAGATCCCCTGTTGGACCCACGGGGGGCGGGGGAGTGGACGTGGCACCATCCCACCTGACGTCGGGGAAGAGGAGGCTGCTGAAGGCAGATACTGTGGACCTGGGCGACCTGCAGCCCAGGAGAGAGGAGGAGCAGGAGGCACAGCAGCAGGTTGGAGCTGCGTCCCTCAGAGTGCCTGCGGGCGATGGGGAGAGAGAGCGCGAGCGACTGGAGGAGGCCGGCACCCCCACCCAGCGCCTCGGCTTCTCCTACAACAGAGACGCCGATCTCCTCAAGAAGAAGAGGGCCAGTCTGCGGCACTCGGAGTCCGAACCGGCCAACGAAGGGCAGCAGCGGCATGCGGATGGGGCCCCTCAGCGCAGCGCACAGGTAACTCATAGGCAGTTGTTCTCAAACCCTGAGAGCGGTACACGAGGGTGACTCAATGGCCACGCAGCAGGCCAAAGGGTACGGCTTTATTCTGGCATTTTTTGCATCTTGGCTTAGAATTGAACCCAGGACATTGATGTACACCTATTTTATAAACGACAGAACTGAGTCATAGCTGCAAGACAGAAAACTGTGGGTAGGTAATGAAATATCAATTCAAGTGTGACTCCAAAGAAATAAATTGTTAATTTTGTGTGTGTGTGTTTCAGGAACCAACACCTCCCCCAGCAACACACACCTTGGAGGAAAAGGTGAGTGCCTCCTATGGAGACACTTCCCCCTAAAAGAACCCTTTCAGACCGCTAGCAGTTAGTGTAGGCTTTGAACGTGGTTTCCGGCCATGCCTTGCCAGTTTTTACCACCCTACAGGGGATTGCCACTGAAGTACCCTGGTCTCTTCCTCTGCCCCAAAGAAGGTGCAGTCGCGCCAGGAGGAGCTGAAGGAGAGAGCCAGGCTCCTGCTGGAGCAGGCCCGGCGAGATGCCGCCGCCAAAGCTGGAAGCAAGGCAGGGGGAACGGCCCATTGGACAGCCCCAGGCAGAGCGATGCACGCTGCCGATGTGAGTGGTCTTTGTGCGGGGAAGGTGGCCGATGGCCGGTCTGTCCTTAGGTTTGCTGCGAGGCACACAGCTCCGCTACGGGGGAGGAGTGTGTTTGCCCCGCCGCAGCGCAGTTGGGCTGCATGGGCTGGGCTGAGAAGCACATAACAGTGGCTGAGACTCGGCTGTCATAATCTGCCGTCACACTTAACAGGGAGCACCCAGTGGCAATTAGAGCGATTACCCTAATGTGCCATTAAGTGTCCCACATCCCCCAACGGCCTCCTCTGATCAGAGTGTGACAGGGGAGGAACGAATCGCAAGGGGGGACGGTTTTTGTGTGTGTGTGTGTGTGTGTGTGTGTGTGTGTGTGTGTGTGTGTGTGTGTGTGTGTGTGTGTGTGTGAGAGAAAGAGAGAGAGATGATGTTTCGTACGCAGTGTGACTACGTTTTGTGCCATCTGAGCAGTCTGTCAGTATAAATAAAAAGATGCTCAAGGAAATGTGACACTTTTTAATGGCGGACACTGTTACTCCAACGTGCTCTGCTCCGCCCTCGTGTGGCTGTAGGTGGTCTCCGCCTAGCCTGGTGGGGGGTCTGCGCTTCTCCTGTGCTCCGTGGGGTTGTTTGCTGCCGAGGGCACCTCGCTCATACAGTGCCATAATTCGTGGTACCTGCCTCCGATGCAGGTCACCGCTCTCTCGAGACACACGTGTGGCTGCACAGCATCTCTTTCAACAGTGGCTTCGTGGCTTGCCATGCATGAGGAGTATCTTAATGAAATTAAACCGGACCTAATTATTCCGTTACAATGCCAGTGAACTGGGGGAGGTGGGGGGGATTTGGGGGGGTCCGGCCAGGACGAGGGAGCTCTTGGTGAACACTTTCCCTCAGGATTTTGGCGGCTGGATTGTGGCTGTAGAAAGAAGGACGGTGACGACACTCGGCTGTGACCGCAGATTGTCAGAGGAGGGCTGAAGGTCCATTCAGGAGACGGGGGATGGGCAGGCTTGCAGTGTGGCTGCCCCCCCAAGCCTTTCTTTGGCCCCCACTGCTTCCGCACTTCTCTGTGCCTCAGTTATTGTGTCCCGACGTGTCGCTCCGACTCGGAGCCCGAATTGCTGCATGCGCCTTCCATGTGGGCTTCGTAAGTACTGAGCACTTTCAGCTTGATTCATTCCCAACGATGTGACGCCCCCCTGCAGCGAGCAAATTGGTCATTAATGAGCAGTCACAAAGCAGCGAGTCCCCCGTGCCCCCCCCCCCCCCATCTGCCAGCCCCCATCCTTCCCCAAGTGGCGTTTCTTGGCCAGCAGCTCGCTACAAGGAAAGAGGGGAGTTCCTGTGCTTTGCTCTTTCCTTCTGTTTTTATTTGTCGAAGGCATGACCCCCCCACCATCGGTGCTCTGGCTGGTGCTCTCTGAAACCCTGGGCCCCGGGGGGACAAGGGGGAAACCAGGTGAGCTTCCTTGTGTTCACTGGGACGTGATTATTAGTTTAATTGGGCCGTGTTTGATGTTCACTGGTGAGTCGCCCCAACCATCCCCCGCTTCCCATCCTCATCAACATGGTGACTTCTGAGGACCACCTCTGACCCGTGATGTCAGGACAGACAGCGGTCCTCAGTGGATGGGAGTAGGCTTTCCTGGAAGAGAAGCTTTGCAGTCAAGCTGAGGGGTCTGTCTGCCGATGGGGTTCCTGCATCTCGCTGACAACTCTGGGAAATGGGTCGCCTCACTGGGTCCCCGACTCACTAACTGTATCACATGGGTGAGCCTGAGGGAGTCGTGCAGCTACCATGTCCTTTGTGGGGGTCCAAGTGCCATGACTCCCTACTTGAGGTTCTGTAGTTTCAGGTCGCTCCGTCAGTAAGCATAGGAAGACGTGACCATTCTGTTTGTGCCTGTCTGTCTCCATGGAGATAGAGCAAGGTTTGGAGACACACCACACTAATCACATGCAGGTGCTTTCCAATATTTTACACCAAAGTTTGGTTGGTTTTTCTTTCTCAGAAGGACCAGTGTTTGTCCCCTACAGTGCTTTGTACACAGCACGGTGTTTACCATTTATACACAGAGGTCATTTTTACTGCATCAGTTCAACTACCCCATGAAAACCCAAAATAACCATAACATAACAATACACGAAAGAAGCAACATACTATACCATAGCAAGTAAAATACTATGGTAAACAGGGCAGCAGGTTGCATAGTGGTCGGAGCCGTCACCTTGCTGTTAGAATGTCCTATGCTTGGATCCCACTTCCTGCTGTGGTACCCTTGATCGTGGTACTTTCCCTGAATTGATACAGTAAAAAATCATCTGGCTGTATAAAAGGGTGCATACATACTTCACAAAGTAATCTCCTGTGGTGAAGAAGTGTCTGGATATTGTAATTAATAATTAATATCCTGTTAATATCCTAATTAATATCCTTAGTATTGCATAAAATGATAATACCATATCCCTCTCTCTCTGTGAGCAAGTAGCACCTGAACTGCTGATGACAGGTGGGGAGTTTGAGATGCTGTCACTTAGCTGCGTATCAGTCGTCCTGCCTCTGGTGTGTGCGTGCGCATGCACACACAGAGATGCATCATCGTGTGGCGCACAAAACGTTTGACAGCATGTTCACGTTCCTTAATTTTTTATCGCTTGTCTTGGTGCAAAATGCCGGATGACGTGGGTGCGACAAGGCGATGGGTGCCGTCAATCACCCGTAGTCTCTCTTTGACTGTATGGTGGTACTTTTAGAAAAGTCGGGCTGCATTACTTACTGAAACACCGGGGGGGCGCAGGTGATGCTCCTTGGGGAGGTCACTCCTTCCGGTGCTCCGCAGACCGGAGAGACCAGGAGAAGGAAACCTGAGGCACATCACACTTTAATTTGATCAAAAGCCAGCAAGGACAGCAGGACACAAGTGAGAGGTGTGGGGACCTTCGTTTAGGACCGTGGTCTTCAGTTCCTCTTCCCTTTACTCCCACCATTGTTGAGTCACCCCACCCTGCTGGTTGGGAAACAAACTTCCTCGACATTTTTCCATTGATCGTTTGGAAATTGAGATTGTGTAATATGTGCGTATATACTCCATTTTTATGTTTCCTCTGTGGCAGACCATGAAAGCAGGAGTGTCCCTGCTGATGCATGATTGCGGTGTGTGTGTGTGTGTGTGTGGTGTGTGTGGCTGTTGCCAGGAGAAGGACGAAGAGCGGCGCCGACAGCTGAGGGAACGGGCTCGGCAGCTCATCGCAGAGGCTCGATCAGGGGTCAGGATGGCGGAAATGCCGCTCTACGGCGACACCACAGCGGGGGACAAACTGAAGGCCAGGGTCCGACCTCCCGCAGGTACATGTTGCGCATTCACACATGTACACACGCTATCGCAAGCGCATATACGTATGTATACACATCAGTATGCATGCACTCGCTGAGAATACCAAACAAAAATGAAGTGTGTTATACTCCTGCACTGGGACAAAATTCATAAACCATATGGATAGAAAGCACTGTAAACACTTGTTCTGGTCTTTCTAACCTGTCTTGACGACAACACTGTGCGTGTGTGCGTGGGTGCGCTCCCATTCTACCAACTTCTGTCAAATTCTTTTCTTCGCTCAAGTCACAGAACATCTCCAGTTATGGACATGAACCTAGATGAGGAGCTGAGATGTGGCCTGACTTCAGTTCTTCTCTTTTGCTTTCTTTGTGGTGACAGAAAATCCTTCATCTTCCTCCAGAAATGCTCCGTCAGGTGTAGCACAGTTTAAAAGTCTTTCGTACAGATTTGAGCTTTTCCCCACCTTATTGAAGAAAATTAATTTTTTAAAATGTGACAAATTTCACATTTTGTTTCCAAATGATGTGATTGGATTGTGAATGACCTGGGGTTTACACACACGCACACTATTGTTATACGCACACACTGTCAGCCGACTTTGTGTGGTGCTCATCATCAACAAGGCTCATATTTGGAGTAGAAATGAGTGTTGTCACAAGTGTGAATGGGTAATTCATGTGAATTTTATGGTACAAATGGCATGTGGTGTCAGAGCACGTTGGACGGGGGATGCTGCGTGTAGAACGCACTTGATCTTTAACGGTGGGGTAGAGGTGAGCCTAGTCTTTCTACACTTGGAGTTCTGCTGATTGCGGAACTCATTAAAGGGGTTTGGAGGGAAGTGCCACGAGTCAGCTCCTCCCAGGCCGAACACACAATCCCAGCGCTCTGGCAGTGTGCTCACACACCTCAGTTCAGCACTGCCGCTGTGGCATTCTGGGAGGGCAGCCTGCATGGCCGCTAACCCGTGCGCCACCGTGCTCTCCTTTAATTAGTGTCACCTGGCTGAGGTGCCTCAGTTTGTCACTTTTTGTGGAAGCGGCTCTTCTGGGGCTGAGTTGAGAGGAGAAGTTCGAGAACCAGCGTAATGAATGCACTTTTTTTTTTTATTTTAAATTAAACTTTCCCAGGTTTAAACTGCTGTGTGGTTGCTTCAGGGGCCTCATTCTAATCCAGCACCCTTCTAGAGCATCAGTCTCTCCCAGAGGGGGACAGAGGGGTCACAGAGCAAGCGCTCCACTTTGTTAGTTCTTCTTTATCTTGTTGCCAGCCACAGGAATTGACATCACACACTGTCCACATAGGTTTCAGGAAGGGGCTGGAAAACGCGGGGATCAGCCAAACGTCCCAGGCAGCTCATATGCTTAAATTTACGTAGTCGGACAGGTAGAATTGTCCGTCCGATGGAAGGTGAGCTGTAATATTAAGAAGTTCAATGTGAAGTGCTCACCGCCATCCTAATGAAGGAACCATGTGACATCACAACGGCTGACATCATCTGCATGCGTGTTTCTTTAGAAGTGCTTGCCTTGCTAGAAATCAGCCAGATGTATAAGAAATGTAGCAAGAGAGACCCAGTGTCTTGCTGTTTTTAGGGTTCCAGTTATTTATTTTTGGAGTCTTTCATAAGGATCCTTCTTTTCACATGATTACACTTCACAGGAATATTTGAAACCCGTAGTTACTTATTTGTCGCCCCGGTATAGTCCAACATTGGACAGGTGCGAAACTTGATGGGTCAAACAGGTGGACGTTGAGCCTCGGAAAAAACCATTCCTAGTTGTCCAGACGTTTCTGGTCAAGGGGCCACACGTGTAAAAATCATAGTAAGTGGCATACTGAAGAATAATTTTGGTAAAGTTCTTGTGGGCCCCATGTTGGACACCCCCTGTGTGCCAGGGCTACGGTGGGACACTCGCACATCACAGGGCGCAATAAGCAGCGTGTGCTTCCAACTGACCCCCTTCGGCAGGTCTCGGGTGAACTGCTTGTCTCTGTCGCTTCAGATTTGAGGGCGGAGGAGAGAACTGCGGCAGAGCAGCAGCAGGAGGATGATGGTGGTGGTGGCGGTGCTGATGAAGCGGCTGCAGATGCTGGTGTTGTAGATACTAATCCAGAGGAGGCTGCTGCTCACTGCTGTGTAGAGGGGGCCAATGATCTCACTAACACACGCAGGGAGTGTCTTTCTCCTGGTAAATAACACGCCTCACATGTGCTCACCCTGCATGGCTTTGTGGCTGTGGCCTCGTGCATGTGCCCACCTGTCCATCCTGTGTGATCTACATGCTTTTCCTGGTTGTCTCCATGATGACCAGCCGCATTGAGCAGTGTGTGGCTGTGGTTCCTTTGTCATCCTGAACAGCTGTGATGTCCACCCCTGTGGTCCCCCAGCTTCACCTGCCAGCTTTTGTTGTTTTGTCCTCCCTCCTGCCTTCTCACCACACTCTGGTCACATATCTGGATTACCTGGTTTGCGCTCTCCCTGTTTCCCTGTGCTGCAATGTCCTCAAAATTTTGCTTAAAAACGTGTGTTCTATCACAATTTACTAACTTAATTCATGCATGTCAAGTACTTAGTTGAAATATTTCTCTCGTGAACGTTTACATACATGAGTTATTGTTAGTATAGGTATTATTTTGCAAGTTTTAGTATGAAGGGTTACAAAACTTTCCTTTCAGGACAAAATTTGTATCTCCAGAAAAATATTCTGGAAAAAGTGCAGAAGTATTAAGTGCTATTTGACAGCTCTTCTGCTGATGACATGAGATCGCCATGACAACAGCAATAAATGTAAACAGAGGAAATGCCCATGGTCCCTCTTTCTTTGAAGCGCCGGGTGTTTCTCTGGCTGGGGGCCAATGGGGCACCGATGTCATATCAGTGTAGTGTCACTTCACTGTCACCATGTTGTACTCTGGCTTTATTGTACCATGACTGTAGTAAACTGTCACAGCAGTGCTCAGCTCTATACATCTACTCCACACATCAGCTCCTCTTTTCTTGCTCGTTGTGTTCCTGTTCAACCATCTGCTGTGTCTGCCTAGTTTTTCGTAGCTGTTTTACACTTGTGTTTTTGTGTGAGTTCTGTGGTTCTTCAGTCCAGGTGAAGTCCTGAGCTTCCATGAACCACCTCTGTCATTTCTTTCCCGCCATTGTGCTTGTATCCCACTGCACTGTGCTCTCATAAACTTCCCTGGTGACCTCTGGCCCCCCCATCCAGGCATACAGAACAGCAAACCTGTGGACCCAAAGCTTAAGAAAGTTCCAGAGCTACAACCGGCCCCTGTTAATTCCTCCCAACTGGCAGAACTTGCCTCTGAGGTGCGGAGCCCAGGGGTGGGACCGGATCTGACAGGCCTGCAGGTAAGAGTGCCCCCTGGCTGGAACTGGTGCCCTGCTGTCAGTCAGATCATTTCCTGCCCCCTCCCTTCTTTGTAACTTTCGCTTGTGTTCACGCATCCAGTTCCCCTTCGTCCCTCGGAAGAGCCACACGTGGTACAAGTGTCGCTCAGGTCGTCTCAACTTATTTTCCCATTACTACTATTATTATTTCAAAGCAGGGTAAGGGTGAGGAGGGAGGGCAGTGTTTCTGAGACCTCCTTGAAGTGGGAGGGGCCTCTAAGAGAACCTCCCCAGTCTCATTAGTGATTGTGTGTATGCGCAGGGAGGCCTCAGCTTGATAACGGGCCATGATGTTGAGCGGGTCACGCTATTAGTCACGCATCCCGTATTCCCAGCCCAGGTCCCGCGCAATAATGCCCACAATGGGGGTGATAATCATGATAATGGGCAAAGGAGAAGGACGCGCTGGGTGCCTTATCGTTGCTGTGGGGCTGGGCGGGAGCAGCCATATCGGCCGGATCCAGGGGGCTTGTGGGGGGGGGGGGCAGGTGGATGGGGTGTCGGGGCTGAATCCCAGTGACCTGTTTTCAATTAGATTTTTTTTGTATTTGAATGTTGACATGAGGAGAATGGGGCTCCTTCTGGTGCCATCATGGGGGGGGGGGGGGGGGGGGTCTCAGCCCGTGATCTGAGAGCACTCCACCCTCCCAGGGGGCAAATGCAGCTGCCGCCACTCCACACTATGCTCCGGGTCTAATTCTGTGCTGCTCGCTTTGACTGCTTTTGAAATGACGTCACAGAAAAGTCTGCTTCTGCTGTGCGGTTGGGGGTTGGTGGTTGGGGCTGAGCCTCTAGACAAATGGCCTTATAATTGGTGGTTGATGCCCGGCTTCCACTGAGAGCCAGAGAACAGCGACCCACTCTCTCCCTTTGAGTGCCAGCAACGTCGTCCTGGTTTCAGTGGCATATTTCCAGTGCTACGTCAACAACAACAAAGTGTTACAACTTCAGGCTGTCATTGATCGCAGGGGCTCAGCGTGTTCAGGGGGCCTCACCATGTGGACACTGCAGCCATATGGCTGACTCCACCCACATGTACACATTCTGGGCAAGGGCGGGTGTGCTCGTTGCTCAAGTTAACGTCACCCACATTGTTGGGATGAGCCGCTTATCCCTCAGCCGCTTTGCCACACGCAAGCAGCTCGTACATGTGCTTCATTTGCATAGTCGCACAATATTTTCTGACCATGGCCTTGTTTCAAGTCAGCTTAGTCGCTCTGTGTTTCTGTACTCAGTTTTACCCAAGTGTGTTTTTTTTCTCTGTTGCCTTTTTTTTTGAAGAACAATGTTGATGAGCTGCGGGCCGAGCGACTGCGTAGGGCTGCAGAGCGGCTGCGCAGTCCCGTGGTCTTCAACAAGGAGGCAGCCGTCCGGAAGACACAGCTCAAGTCCTTCAGCCAGTATGTGGAGACGAGGCCAGGTGAGCCCCCCTCAAGCTGTTTCTCTGCAGGAGCCACACCCCTTTTGTCTTGTTCCAGCAGCTGAACTCTGTCCCCTACGCCCCCTTCTGGCTATCGTTGTAGAGCCACATACCGCGTCTTGTTCAGGTGGCATCATATCACCATGTGTCGTGGTTCCAGCGAGGTCCGAGAGCAAGCCCCCGATGCAGCCCCGCCCACCTCATTAGCTCCCATTGACTAACTGTTCCAAAAAAACAAAACAAAATAAACGTGTCAATTTGTCTGTTGGAAATGCGTACACCTTTTCTTCCAGAGGTGAAAAGACAGAGGTCTGTCCCTGAGGAGCCAAAGAGAGTCGGCGAGGACAGGGGCCCAGCGGCAGACGTTGAGCGCAAGCCATATGAAGACGAGGTACTTCATGCATATTTAATTCCTCTTCTTTAAGCGGAGATTGCCTGTAAGTCCTGGAGGTATTGGGGCGCGGGCCGTGCAGGAAGCCAGGCAGCAGAAAGAGACGTGGCCTTCTGATGCGATCTGCTCTGCGCTGGCGCCTGCAAATTAGCCTGCGCTGCAGTGATAATTGTCAGATTAGAGAGAAAGGGAGGGAGAGTCATCTTTTTAAGAATTGCTGCCAGCCCCTCTGCTTTCACATTCCCCCCCCCTTAGATTTTCCTATCGGGGCGCCCCGTCCTACTCTCTAACCCGACTCCCTCCCCCTGGCCCCCACCACAAAGAGATTTCCTGTATTGATCTGACGGCATGATTTTAATTACTACAATAGCAAAGAGCAGGGAGGGGGTGACTTCAGAGCGATGGGGGTCACAGGAGAGCAGCTCAGAGCCCCTAGCCCGGGCGTTTTGTTGCCATGGGTTAATGGGTGTTCAACCTTTCCATTATCCAGATCAGCCGTGAATTACCAGCCCAGCGATGTTTGCATTAATATAATATATATGGTAATTTCTTCACTTAATTAACGGGAGGTTCTGCTCAGCAGGGGAATAGGCTCATCATGTGTAAAATTGATTTGTGAAGGGAGGGGCTTGGCAGACCGCGGGGAGGAAGTTGTGTTTGACAGGCGTCCCGGGGAACCAGTCAGGAGTCAGCAAGGGGTTCCCGTGGATGCTGCCAGTCTCATTTCTTAATAAAAGTGTTTGTCAGCAAATAGCACAAGATAAGTACCTTTAAGCACAGATTTATTCAGGAAAACATCTTCTTTGTCCTTTAGTAGTTCCCTTTTGGAAATAGTTATTAGACATGAGAGTGGCTAGAATAACTTTCTCATGTTCTGACTTTGTTTCCAGGAGAATTTAAGATTAAGTTAAGAATAGATTAAGTTTTTGAATCATTTGTCCCTTAAAGTAATAACATGAATAGGAAAGGAAGAGATTCATAGATAGAAATTACTTGGTACCGGGGGGATCTTGTTGTCTAGTGGTTGGAGCCACTGCATTTAGAATCTGTTGCAGTACCTTCGATGTATATGGGTAATTTTTGGGTAAATCGCTGTAAATTGGTTAACGTTGTGAGACACTTTGATGGAAAGTTTTGATGTATTGCCTAAATGTAAAATGTAAGTAAATGAAATTAAATGGCTTGTTGGACCAGATTGCTGCACTAGAGCTACCTCAGCAGTTGTGACCCCCACAATGACGATGCTGCCTATTCCTTTTCCTCTCTGTCTCCCACTTGCAGAAGGCATTCAAGGACACAAGCCAGTATGTAGTGGGGGAGCTGGCGGCTCTGGAGAGTGAGCAGAAGCAGATCGACACACGGGCGTCACGGGTGGAGAAGAGGCTGCGTTACCTCATGGACACAGGTGCGACCTGCCGCCTACTGTCTGCATCACGGTCAGGCCCTGGTCAGGTCCGTACTGTGTGAGTTCTCAACCTGTGGAAAAAAAGCCCTATGCTCAGTGAATGGCATAAACATCAATGGAAACTGTCAGCGGAGTCAGCAGCCCCCCTCTCTGGGCTCCTGTGATAAACACATCCTTGTGGGAAAGCCATGCCCAGCAGTGGTTGCAAGTCTGTCGCTGTGGAACCCTGTGCTCAGCCATGCAGAGATGCCGTACATGTCTGGCCTTTGTTGATGTGCTGCGGCAAGATGTGTGTTTCAGCCAGAATAAACACAATGGCCGTCACTCAGAGCACATGTAAATGAGGAGGAAGTCTGTTCTCCACCCTGATATGGGTGGTTGTTGTTGTTTTATTTAGCTAGACCAGTGATACTCACAAGGAGGGCAGGGAACCATGGGTACTGGGATTTCCACGTGTCCACATTGGTTGCTGCTGTATCTTGGGGTGTTGTCTTGTTCTCTTTCCTCATTTCTTCCCCCTTGAATGTGAAGCTCCTTTATAATGGGCTTCTCCCTCATTGGATGTGTGAAATGTATGTGAAGGGCAGTTTTTCGTGGAGATGGTGAAGCAGGCAGTACAGACATATGAGAGCAGTTCTCATGACTGTTGGTAGAATTCTGCATGTTCATAAACACAGCCAAGGTTTGCTCCTCAACTTTCATTCATAAAGTTGAAGCCTATGTGTCATTTTACCACTAATTTACCATCAGTAAATTAATACCGACGTCCCCTCAATTTATTGGCTCTGTAGAAATCTTGAGAATAGCTGCAGTAGATTTGGAAAAAAAAAAGACTCACAAAAATAACTTCTATCTCCATTAAAACTATTGTGTCCAGTTGTGTGTCAGAGGCGGGACATGGGCAGGCCAAAAGCACTGTACAGCAGATTTCGCTACCAACATGGCATTTATTACTTAACACCAAAAACCAGACAAGGGCCCTTCAGCTGTGCAAACTAGAAGTACCAAAAACAATGAAACCAAAGTAACAGAACCCTAACCCAAACAACCCCAACACTGGGTCCAGCCCCCATGATCCCCTCTCTGCCTGGAGTCCTCAGACCAGCTGCTTTAAAGTCTATGTTGAATTTATTTCCTTGACAGCAGCTGGTTGACTTTATGCTATTATTGCGGTGGTGGGCTGTTGGGACGTGCCTCCCTGATGGACAGCTCTCACCTCCTGCCCTGGGCTGCACTGCCCACCCACTCACACTTAAAATAACTAAAAATCAGTCTGTTGCTTCCAAAAGCTCATATTCAGTGCCGGTTGTTAACCAGTTCATCCCATAAAAGTGCAACGTTTCTCATGTTGGTATTGATCACCCTGCTGTGGAACACCACACACGAGTTTTGAACACTGGAAGTGAATTAAGATGGTTTCACTCTCCTGTTCTGTTTGGGTACTCTTTAGTGCCACCTCTTGACTAGGTGGGCAAAAGCAGGTTATTTTTTCTGTACTACAGAAAGACATTTTAGACATTTTAGAATCAGAATCACAATGAGTTTTATTGGCCAGTGTGCTAATGCACACAAGGAATTTGCTGTGGTTCTAGGTGCCTCCAGTGTTTACAGACAAAAAAACAGCTGAGACAGAATTACAGAATAAATAAATAACATATACAGAGTATACAAACACGACAGTATTAATAGTAGTATAAATACAAAAAAAAAAGAATTGTGAAGAAAATATGTAATTTTGGGGGGGTCATATTTTTTAAAATTTTAAACTTGCAGGTTCATAACAAAGAGTGGGTGGTATGTATCTGTTTTATGTGTCAAGTTTGGAAGTAAGATGGGACACTTTGTAGTAAAATATCATCATTACCTTGAACACTCAGACATGAGGACTTGCATACAAGGTCTCAAGGTTTTCGTTCCTTCCCACCTCTTCCAGATGAGACACAAAGCAGAATTCGGCCCCATTTTCAACTTCTTATATGTTTTCAACTTGTCTGGGGTTGCTAATTTCCTTACAGAGCAGTTTTCAGAGCATTAACTAATAGAGATAAATAAACAAGCATTGTCAAGTGTCTCCTGGTATCAGTCATACTGCAGCGGGGATGGCACATATAGGTTCATTTCTATGCAGCTGTTGTTTATGCTAATTAAGTACACAGATTTATTCCTTGGTTGCCTTCCAAGCTTTTGGCAACTGCTATTGTTGTCCTTTATTAATATGCAATCAGTAAACAGTTTAATTTTCTAATCTACGGTTTAAAAATTCACTTTTGTACCACCCTTAATTACCACAGTACTGAAATGTGGTGTGGTAATGAAGTTAGGCCAGTAAGTGTGTTGGAACAGAATGGCTCGGGGATTGGTGGTTGCGGTATGTGGGGAGTCTTATGTAACCGTCTTCAACAAAGGAAAGGTGTCCTTCAGCTGAGCAAATGGGACACCATGAGAAAAATGTTCTCCAACATATGGGATGGGTATGACATGTCCTTCAGCAGAAGGTGTAAAGGAGCCGCATACTGAACATCACTATCATTTTTTTTAAATTTGTGTTGGTTAATATGTGAATTAATGTATGTAGCGTATTTTGTGAGGAATTCTCTAACATGATGTTCTAACAGTAATCTAGATCCAGCGTTGGCCTGGAGAAGGTGGGCTTCCATGTGTTTGTCTTCTCCAGGTGCTCTTGTTCCACTTGTTCAGACAGGCATGTTTTTTGAACGGTTGTGCATCTTGTAACAGGGGATGTCTTTGTCAAAATAATGGTCGTCTTATGATGGACGATAAAGGGAGGAAAGGCGAGTTTCTGCCAGAATTAACTTTTAAATAGCATTCAATGCTGATAAGATGGAATCAGGTTCTGCAGCAGCCTAATCCTCGTTCTGCGTGTGATGCTCAAACCCAAATTTGCACGAGAGACTGTATCAGAGGATTAAAGCGGCGGAGGGCAGCTGCTGGCCAGGATCCCGCAAGAACGTCACGCCATTACCAGGAGCCGCCTGTGCTGCTGCTGCTCTTCTCTGCACGTCGGCCATTTGTTTCTGTCGTCCTTTACTCTTTGTGGATTTAGTGCTCCTCCACCGTGTGGACAGATTCATTGTTAAGATTGCATAATGTTAAGTTCTTGCTGTAAAATGTCTATGTGCAGTTGACAATGGGGAGCATGAGCGGAGGAAAAATAACTTCAACCCCCCACTCTGGCCCACCTAGCATAATTTCCATGTACATTTATTCATTTTGCAGACAATTTTCTCAAAAGAGACATACAGCTCAGAGTAAACAAAGTGCCTCAACAGGCAGAGGTGGGTACAGATTCTCCAAGAACAGTCCCTTAGTCCAAAATAACCATTTTTGTGAATGCTCATCACACAAGTAGCTGCATATCTGATGGGGAGTAAACAAATTTTTCTTATTTTAAACAGATAATGTAGTGCAAATTTATGGAGCAGGTAGGAGATGAGTAGGGTAGTGGATCCAAAAGACACACATTTTGTGACCCTTCCTGAATGCAGTCAGACAGGATGCAGGGAGTTCATTAGAAGCTGCAGACTTTTGACTTTGGACCCCTGTAAGTGGGACCACCGGGCAGCCAGAGGCGGTGGAGCTCAGCACTCTTGCTGGGCTGTAGGGAGTGACTAGGTCCAGTGGGTATCAGGGTGCAGGTCCTCTGATGGTCATGCAAACCATAAGCACAGTATTGAATAGGAGTCCTGAAGTGCACAGCTTATTGTGAAAGGAAAAGGTCTTTAAGAAGCGTTTTGCTGAATGGATAGCATCGTCTGGCTCTTGTTGAGGAGACCAGCAGGTGACCTGGTGACTAGAGCCATTGAACTTTGGAACACTATGGTGAGATGGGGGTTATTAGTACAGTTCTGCATATGTATAACAGGAATATTTAGAGTCTGTTATTCACATGACTTCGGAAAAAGTCTGTGCTGTATGTGCACTGCAAGTCACCTTGAAGAAAAACCTCAGATCAATATTTTTCCCAACATGCTACTATGTAGTATGTGTCAAGTTTTTTTTTTTTTTTTTTTTTTTTTTTTTTTTTTTAAATTAAAACTTAGTAATAGAGTCTCTTGGTGTCTCGAATTTGAATAACGTTGTAAATGTCTAGCCAGGAAGCCACCAGGATGCACCACGCTTAATTACAGTGCCGAGGCCGCCGGTTGTTGAGGGCGCTCAGTGGTTTAATTAGTTAACTTGCCGGGACGTCGCGGCTCAACCCCCTCCTTTCCCACATGTGCAGCGGTTTTCTCCATGTCCGCCTTTCACACATTCCTTAACAGTGGGATGAAAGGGGATTTTTAGGCAGATTAGCGGGGGTGATCCTTGGGGCATTGTCTGAAACTCTGGAGATAAAATGCACAGGCTGCTGTGGGGGGGTGGTGCTGGCACATACAGGCCACGGTGTGACACATCGCTCCTCTTGTAAATATGTAACTATATCGTGGTAACGCCGCATGTGCCCCCTCCCTTCAGCCTCCCAACTGACCCCTCATCCTTGTACCTTCATCCGTAGGTCGTCCGTCAGCCCGAGCAGAGTAGCAGTTGGTCTCCCTCCCTCTCCGGAGACACTCGTGGTAGTTTATAGCCACAGAATGGAAAGCGTTCATTAATCTGTGTACTTGTTACAAATGACATACGTATAGATGAAAAAGAGAAAGTATAATTGTATTTAGTCAGCAAGTACATTTAAACACGAGGGATGATGTGGGTTTTGGCAGCACTCATGTTTTGTGTGTCTTTTTCGTACCTGGCACCACTTGTGATAATCAGTAAGTATCGACTTTCTTTTTGTGTCCCGGTGTTGTGAGTTGAATTGTGGCCACAGAGTCTATTAATACTGCTTTAAAAGTGGAAAGAGAGAAATGGACAAAACCAGTCCACACTCAACTGTAACCACTGCGTTTGCTCGCTAACCATGCGTTTGGCCACTTCAGCACCCCGTCCTTGCCCTCTCCAGGAGTGTGTTTACATGGTCATGGGTTGTTTGACGCCGCGCGGGTTCCATTCGGTTCCTCAATCTGGTCCCATGAAGCCGATGTGTTCTGCCAGGCTTCTTTTAAAGGAGGAGGAGGAGGAGGAGGAGGAGGAGGAGGAAGCTGGTTTGGGCTTTGAGATTCATGGATTTGGGCCTCCATGGGGGCTAAAGGATGAAAATGCGATGGAGACGGGCTCTTCGGTTGCCATTGTTGCCCTGAAATGCAACTAAAGTGCAGGAAGCACGAAGTGCTGCAGCAGGGCAGCTCAAATCCGCCCTCGGAATACAGCGGCGGATGCTAATGGAGTTAGCGTAGCCAGCACCCCCACCGCATCACACTCATTCATTAGGCAAGCGCTGCGCTAACCGTGTCGGCCGTGCTGAGACGCATGCAGTGTGACACCCACCACTGTTTTACTCTGACGCGGTGTGTTGCTAATGGGGGGGCAACTGCAGGAGCTAATTATGCAAAGAGCATTGAGGGGAGCTGTCAACAGTCTTTGGCTCCACCCCTACAGTTGTCATCTGCTTATTTTGTCACTCCCTTGTCACCTCCTGCTCTTTCCACTGTGTGTTTCTCAGCGCTCATGTCACTTGGGGTTGGGGTGTGGGGATGGGGGACTCCTGCCTTGTGCGATTGGTACTGGAGACAGAAGCACCCCAGACTATTTTTATTAGCATTGGGGGCAGCAGGTGGCGTATTGCTTCCGGCTGTCACCTTGTAATCAAAGGACCCAGTTTGAATGCCACCTCCTGTTGGTACAAGGTACGTACCCTGAACCAATGCAGTAAAGATTACCCTGCTGTGTGAATGGGTAACTCAATATACAAACTTGATGCTGTACATCGGTTTGGAGAAAAAGATGACCTGAATGGATAAGTAAGTGGGCAGGGAGCATCAGGAGTTGATGTGTGACAGCAGGAGAAACGGCAGCAGAAGTTTCCTTCTGGAAGGATCAGCGCACGTTGACGACACATGTCCTTGCTTTTTCACATGGAAATGTGAACATGACCGAAGCTGCTCGCCAACCTGACTAGTTTCAGTACCACACTTGTCAGCATTTTTACACTGTTTCACTACAGGTAGCCCTCAGCTTACAACATATGCGACCTACAACTACCCAGATTTACAACAGCTGTCCCATCAACCTTACAATATTGTTTCCAAGTCCTGTCATTCGGTCATAATGTCTAATGATAACTGCTCCATCTGCTGTATGATCCAGAGGATACAGACTCCTTGCTTTGTCCCGTGCCCCTGGGTTGACTGCGTATTGACCGCATGTTGACCACTTGTTGGCATGTCTGACAGATGTTTTCCGTTAAGCAGCCGTGTTTGTTCCTGCATGGGATACGTTGCCTCTCCTGCCCCCTTCTGTCTCACACCATGATGTTTGTGTATTCAAAGTCGTGAGGTGTCAGCCTGGGCTTCCTTCATGAGAGCACACTCAGCATTTACTGTACTGTCCTCCCAGTGTGCTGCACCTGGGTCTGTAGGTGGTGTACTGCTTAGGGCTGTAACCCACTGTTCAGTAGACCTGGGTTCAAACCCCACCTCCTGCCGTGGTGCTCTTGAATGAGTGTAGTAAAAATTACCCAGCCGTGTACATGGGTAATACGGTGTAAGTAGCTGAACTTTCTATGTCTCCTTGGAGAAGAGTGTCACGTAAATGAGTGAAGGAATTGAAAGTAAACATTGTGCAAAATTGAGCTCAGAGGACCCCCTGCAGTGTCAGTGTCCCCATTAGTCCGGTCAGGACCTCAAGAGACTTTTATGTTTGTGAGCACACCTTCCTGAGGCAGAGGGCAGCCCAATCCCCCAACATGCTGCTGGCCATCCTGCTCATGAGGACCCCGGTAGGGATGCTTTGTTACTCCATCCAGATGTATTTCCATTGCAGTGAGACTTGGGGCATCCTCAATTTAGCAAAAAAGCCAACAAATAAATGAGTTTGCTTAAGTCAGCCGGAGAATGGAGGCCGTGTTAAACTGACTGCAGCACTGGGGCAAACGGGGATTATTCCTATATTTGGCATCACTTGCTTTCTGCTGGGTGGCCCTACTTGTCAAACGACAGGCTGGGGGAGGGGCCTTTAGCACAAGGACGTTCACATGGCATGTTGGGAAACGGAGAACGACTAATTCCATCAAAGGTGGAGAAATCAGCCATTAATTTATTCTACTCCCCCCCCCCATCTCTGCACCCCTTCCATTGTTGGCCCAATTGTTGATCATTTGTGCAACATCTGGTGCTGAGCTCAGTGGGGAACAGGACCCGTCCAGCAGGCAGGCCACCAATACAGGTGCTGAGAGGCCTGACTGTGACAAGGGAGGCGAGGAAAGACATCGAAAGAATTGATGACGTCCCAGGCAAGAAAGAAAAGTTACAAGAGTGGCGCTAAGACGCAAAGTGATGGAGACGGTTCACATTCGGCTGCCTCCATTAAGCGCCACGTGTGCCTGAGAAAGAGCTGCCGGCACCTAGATAGTCGTCCTTCCCAGCCAATGGACAAGCCACTTTCACACTCTAATTAAAATAATAATTAAAAAAACGTAGAAAGGCTCTGCGGCGGCGTTGTGTGGAAAAGTCCCACAGTGTGGTGTTCAAGAGGCCATGGCCCCCCGGCGGGCGGAAGCAGATTGTTTAAAGCCTAATGACGGAGGACTGGCGCCTTGGCGCTCTCCCTGCCCTCCCTGGCCTGCCTGTCCTCTCTGCCTGCGCCTGCTCACAGCGACCCGTGGAAAAGTCCGTTATCTGCCTTCACCGCCCCTGTCACAAGGCAAACTTCAATTAAACTGCTTCCCAGTGATCCATAAAGTTCTCTCTGGTAGCTGTTTGTCCATAGCTACACTGTTTAAGGGCAAATGACAGTTTGTTCTTGTTTTTCACTCATTACGATGCCACGGTTGTAGCAAACTATCAGCACTCGTCTGTCAGAGAGAGATGGGCTGGTTGTGCGTCAAAGTCGAGCAGATTCCTTTGGGGTTGTTAGTGTCTGTCTGGCGATGGTTTTTGAGAAGGGCATTGTGGGAAATGCAGGTTCTGGCCTTTGGGTCTCTGGGCAGTGAGGTGCAGACCTTCCTCCAGAAGAGCAGGCACACATGGCCCCAGAGGACCAACTTGTGTTTTTTACCACAATGTTGAAAAGCTGCGGTCCATTGGAAGACTTTAATGTCACGCAGAAAAACGTGTGTTTCACTGTATATATTTTTCATTTATAATGTGGGTGCATTGGGGAAAGAGGTGAAAAGTAGGAGTTTGTTCCAGGTGTTTTTGATCACATTGTCACTTTAGTCTTTTCTGTTCTCACGTTTCACACTGACATTCAGGAGGAAAAATACAAGTCTAAAGCAAAAGGGTGGAATGAACCAACCAGCAAAGTTGTTCCGTGGAGCTGCCATCTGAATAGAACCAGACAGGGATGCTGTTGCTTTTTAGTTCTTTTTTTCCCCTCATAATTCCTCTGAGTAGCCCAGGGTAGCGAGCGCCATGCTGTGCTGGAAACCAGCAGGAAAGACAAAAGCTCAATGAGGGGGCGCGCTGGCCGCAGAGGGCTGGAGTAGGCCCGCCGTGCGCCTCGGCCACGCTGCTCCGGTCCCCATGCTAATGAGCTCCCTCTGATCTTTCCTCAGCCTCCCCTGTGTCCAGCATCTTCGAGAACCACATGGTGCCGGCAAAATAAAGACGCCTAAATGAGAATTTCCAATGCTTTTTGTATCGGGGGCTTGGACCCTTTCTCTTGGCATGCTCATTAAATATTCCCTGAGTTTTTTAAAAAAAAAAAAAAAAAAAAAAAAAAAAATTTAAAAGAAGTCCAACAGGGGGTTTTGCTAAAAGAGGGCTGTGGTGATTGTGAAGGGGCTGTACGTTCCATTAAAAAAAAAAAGGCAAAAGTGATGAATAAATGCAATCTGAAATTAGCTTTTAAAAGCGCTCCAGAATTAAAATTTGTCAATAAAAACAACGGTGTGGAAACTCGGAGGAGCTACGCATGATATCGCTGACACCTCACGCCGTCCACTTGAAAGGTCTCAGAAAAGGGTGAGAAGAAAGGGCGAATGGGGCCCGGCTCCCGCTGGCTGTTTAGGCCTCTTTAGAAGAAGCCACCGCGAAGTACGTCGCATTAGCGCCACAGATCACTGCTTAATAGGATGATGTCTTTTAGCCTTTGTTACGAGGTTATTAACTGCGATAGGTTTCTCCTCTCATCCCGGCGGCCCTTAAGAGAGCCTGTTGAGCACAAGTGCTGAAATGAGGTTCCTTGGCATTGTCCTGCCCTGTATGGAAGGAGGCTTTTAGCAAAGCACCTTTCAGGACGTTACCAGGTGACCTGCCCCGCGTTGGATTCATTACTTGAAGTGGTGCTCTTTTCTCCAGAGACCCTTGATTCTGCGTCTGCGTTGATCACAGCCAGAGCCCAGCTGACAGAGGGGTGACATGCGAAGCAAAGACTCTGATGCCAGTAAATATGATCACAGTAATGTTAGAAAGGTAAATAGGAGCTGCAGCAGGCTATCGGGGCCGGGTTTTGCTCCAAGTGTCTGTTTTTTCCATCTTGAAATATTAGCCATTTCGACGGCAAGTCAAGGGCAGACTTCAAAACATAAGATGAAGTAATTAAATTTCGTTCAATTTATAAAGTGTTCTTCTCAGCAGAGTGGTGCACAATGCAAAGGGACAAAGATAACCATTTGCAGCCAAGGTATGTAAGGCAACCAGCAGCTGAGATGAGGAAAACAAAAACCCCAATAAATAGAATAATAAACTTCTGGGGGTCTGAGTACCAGAGGCTGTGAACCTCACTTGATTCATTCATTGTTTTTTTAAAATACATTTCTTTATTAGGCTGGTGCTCTTCCCCTGCAGAAGACTTAGTGTTAAGACACTGTGATTTAACCCTTTATGTATGAGTGTTTTTTACTATATCAATACAGGGTAGGTAGGTTGATGCATGGCACTGCAGCAGGAGATGGGATCCCTGGGTCCCTAGAGTACAAGCCAGCAGTTTTTTACTGGGATACCAATAAAAGTGGTAACTGTTGAAAGGTCAGCCCAAGTCGAGCACAAGCGAGCAGCCGGTAGCGTAGTGGTTACAGCTGCTGCCTTTGGATTCAAAAGCTGCTGGTTCAATCCTCACCTCTGACTGTAGTACCCTTGAGCAAGGTACTTAGCCTAAATTGCTCTGGTAAAATTACCCATCTTTATAAATGGGTAAATAGTTGTGACTTTAATGCTGTAAGTCACTTTGGAAAAAAGTGTTGGCTAAATGAATAAATGTAAATGTAAGTGACTTCACCTGCGTAATGCGGAAGAACACGGCTGAACCTGAAGCAGGAAGTCGAGTGTGTGGGTGCGAGCGCTAGTGTGAGAACGCACAGGGCATGACCACGGCTCCTCCTCCTCCTCCTCGTCCGCAGCAGCCGAGTCGGGACAAAGGCGAGAGCACCTCCGAGGCCGGGTCCTGAGCCTCCCTTGGGCTCGATGCCGCGCACTCTCTCTGGGTAATTAAAACAGGCCTTTGTGTGCCTGTGCGGTGCTCTGCCCACTCTCCTCCGGTGCTGCTTCCACGTCTCACGACGGCCTTTCTGCATATTCACAAAGAAGAAGGCACAGGTCTTTAATGAGCTCTCACTTCATCAGAAGAAACAAAGCTCATCTTGTTCTCCTTTGAGCCCCTGGGCGCCCCGCCGCCCCCCCTTGCTGCTCGGGACATTAGCGTCGGCGAACGGCAAGCGCCACAAAGCAAGTCCAGCCGAATCGCTTCTCTCCAAATGAATGAGTTGCCGAGATTCGCCTCTGAAAGTGCGACGGACAAATTGGATTACTGGCTATTGGACTGGACACAAAATGCGGGATGAGAAACGAGGGAAGCGCACTGTGATCACAGCCTTTCATATATCCCTTGTCTTTCTCTCTCTCTGCGCTCACCCCCCCCCCCATGCCAAGTTGGTTCCGCGCCCCTCAGGGCCCTTGTTAAAGGTAGCACTACTGTGAGACTGAGATTTTTACCCCGAACAGAGTAAAACCTCTGCTGTTGTGGTACTGTACATCTGAGCTGCATTGCCTTTCTTTATAGGACTAGAGGCATGGTAATTATAGTAATCGTCTGTGTGTGTGTGTGTGTGTGTGTGTGTGTGTGTGTGTGTGTGTGTGTGTGTGTGTGTGTTTCGATTCCTCATCCACACTCGCCATCTGCTGCTTGCAGGGAACAACAAGGAGGAAGAGGAGTCCATGATGCAGGAGTGGTTCACACTGGTCAATAAGAAGAACGCCCTGATCCGACGGCAGAACCAGCTGTCCCTGCTGTGAGTTCCTGTGTTTCCATGTCTGTGCCTTTCCATCATGTGACTATCGTGTTTCCATGGCACACGACACAGTTGATGTGGATTAGTGAGAATCACTGTAAATACTGTAATTGATGCCATCCACCACCCCCTCCCCTTTCCCCAGCAACATTCCTTCATGGCGATTGAGGGTCACACTTAAGAAAAGGAGCGTTTCACCCTTCCATATTTCTGCATAATTAACCAAAGCAGTTCACTGTGACTACATGTTATGATCATGTATCTGAAATGAATAAATGTAAATCTGAAGAATTACACAGAAGAACCACGAATGAACGGGTTCATGTTTATGGCCCTCTACTGCCACTTTAAGTAGTGACTTAATTGTATTGTGTAATAGTGGTGTGACATAGTTACTAAATGTTCTTTTTCAGTTTACTTCCATGTTTTACTGAACATTTACAGCACGCAGCTGAAATGCTTTAACACATCACTAGGACCAATTGTTAAAGGTCCTGTGAAAGAAGCTGGACTCAAAAGACCATTAGTGTTACATGGAGAAAGAGCACATGGACACATGGAAAATGAGTCTAAAGGGGGCTAAATGAAATGTTTGTGTTCACACACCCCACTTTCGTTTTAGTTGTGTTTTTTCCCATCTGTACAAATAGCTGCGATTAACATGGCACTCAGGTGATGTCGATGGTGGGCCTTTGAGGGACTGTAAATTAAAGGTCTCTCTAAGTGTTAATTGATTTGCTAATTAACATATTGATGGACTTGTACCACTCCCCCAGGGAAAAGGAGCACGACCTTGAGAGACGCTTCGAGCTGCTGAACCGGGAGCTCAGAGCCATGCTGGCCATCGAAGGTGAGACCGACCTCATCCCCAGTGAGGTGTGTGTGTGTGTGTGTGTGTGTGTGTGTGTGTGTGTGTGTGTGCGTGCTCACGTGTGTGTGACAGAGAGAGAAATGGGAGATGCACAGACTGGCACATGCAGCTTCTGCAGCTCTGAACTCTGACTGCAACCCGGTGTGATCCACTTTACTGTTCTTCTGCCTGCAGTTACTGTAATTTGCGTTCACTGGGATCTTCCGTGTGAGATGCAAAACCACAGCGTGTGAGCAGTCAGCTTGTGCCTGAGAGTGTAATACACACTGTTCAGCTCTGTGCCCCGATTGGTGCTGTGACTTGGCATCCTGTTGGGCCCCTCAGTTTACTCTGCACGCAGACAAACCCTTAGCAATGGGTGCACATTGATTTAGTACCATTTTGGCTCACCATGGTAATTCCCCTCTGCACCTGAGAAGTAATAATGGTGTGTAATAAATACGTTGTGATGAACTGGGAGCCTTTGGTTGACAGGACAGAGGGACGATGGACCTGTGAAGAGCTTGTCTGCAAAATGATCCATCCTTTCATACAGCTCTAAGTAGATGATGTTTCTTCCAGCAGGACACATCTCCACTCATGTATGTTTGTTTGTTTGTTTGTTGCTTGTCAGGTATGACATTGACCTGTGAAGAGTATCAGTAGGTGCCCAGTGTGAGAGATCAGGAAGAGTTAGACTGAAGATAGTCCACTGTAGACAAGTCCACAGTTCAGCCACATAGACCAGTTGTAGTTCAGAGCTGTTGAGTTCATGTCCACTGTTGTTGACCACATACAGTGTCTTTCCAGAAAGTTCCATCCTGCTCTTGTCACCTTGGTGTTGAAGCACTGTGTTCACTCTCACTATGGTTGAGTCCATCCATCTGATTGCTTCTTGTCATCTTCTTCCAACTTTCCCATCATCACCATTTTCTTTAGAGAGTCCAATCTTCTCATGATTTGTCCAATGTGTGAAAACATCACTCTCATCATTTGTGCTTCCAAGGACAGTTCTGGTCTGACTGGACCTAACATCCATCTGTTTGTTGTCCTGCCAGTCCATGGTGTCCTTAAGTCCGCACAGAATAGATGTGTCCACAGTATAAGACAGGCAAGCAGGTAAAGTAGGAATGCTGTATCAGAGGTGACATCAGATATACCCCTTTACCCAAACACACACGCGCACATTTGTGCCGGTTTCCTCACATCTTGTTTGGTCACGTTCGCCATATGTCTTCCTAGGGTAGTTACTACACACACTTTGACCTGTTGGTGGTGTGTGTTGACAGTACAAAATCAACTGGGTGGAGGAGGGGTCACTTTGGGTTCCTCTGCTGCTGACTCGGGGAAAAAAATGGTTTATAAGCTTTTGTTTCTCTCTCCTGCTAGTCTGGCTTCAAGGAGGATACCTCCGTCTCCCCTGGGTTTGTGTACATGCCTGTCGCCATTAGCGATGGGTTTGTGAACAGTGGGAGCCCGTGCTTCGTCCTCAGCACATGTTTATAAAATCAATATGTAATCTCAACAAGCCGCTTTGGCGGGTTCTGAGATGAGGCTCTGAGGGGCTGCACTTCGTTAACCTCCTCCTGCTGCTGCTGCGCGCGTACACACACACACACACACACACACACACACACACACACACACACACACACACACACACACACACACACACACACACACACAGAGTGGTCACAGGGGCTGCTGCAGTCCACACAACTCTGTTGTGAGGATATTGTGAACTGAGCTTCTCACACTTCACAGCCAGTTTGCTCTCTGTGTTTCTCTTCTAACAGTTTGCACCTCCTACACATCACATATTCAGATCCGTAGCCTAAGGTTTCCCGACTCCTGCTTTTGGTCAAAGGGTTTCCGTCCAGTCGTTGCTCCGTCGAGCTGCAGTAGCAGTGTGGGTGATTAGGGGCCACACCTTCCTCCTGTTTGTTGCTCCTGATGGGGTGGAGCTCCATACTGACTGCTGATACTCCTAACATAGCGCCCCCACCATGGCCTTTGCTGCATAGGCAGCCCTCCATGGTCACCTTACAAAACGCATTTAAAGACAAAGTTCATTGAGAAGTTTGCTTCTACCATTCAGGGAGATTCATTTGCTTTCATCCCCCCCCCGGGGCACAGTGCAGCTGTTTCCCTTCAACACAACACAGGTGCCGTGTTGCGCAGCTCAATCACAAATCTGCCAGCTTGGTCCACAGGTTTGTCGTCAGCAGGCCTGAAGTCCTCAATACGTTTTTTTTTCTTTTTTTTTTTTGCTGGGGGAAGGGGGGTGCTGGGATTTGAACCACCACATTCCTGTATGGATTCTGAGGACTCACTTGGTTACCGCGAGGCTGCTTTGTCCAGCTCGTCCAATGGGCAAGGGCTATGAGCAGGGAGAGGGACCCCGAGGCATCGCATACACTCTGCACTTGTTCCACCCCGCCCCCTTATTCTCTACCCGGTGGGGTGGGGGAGTCTTGCGTCTGTTTTCTGTTAGTTGCCCCCCCCCCCCCCCCCCGGGCCTCATTTGTTCTGCCATGTTGCTTGTCATTCCTCTCCATTGTCTACCTCCCTAATTAGGGGGGCGGGACCCCTAGGGCTGTGATTGACAGCCTGAAGCTCCCCTCCACACCAAGCTGGGGTAGACCTGTGGCTTTCTGGCTGCAGTCTGTGAGAAGAGGGAAAAGGTGGTGGAAGTGTTGAAGGCCCCTGTCCCGGGTTCAAGGAGGCCATTTGTCCCAATCTTCCTGCTGCCCCTCTCCCTCCTGTGAGCTTACTGTTAAGAAAGCCACGTGCCCCAGCAGAGGGGCCAAGCAGCAGGCCTTTCAAACCCAGAGCAGCAGAGAAGCCTTTTCTTTGCACATGTGTGTACTGGTGTGTTGGCTGTTCACACGGTGGTTACCCCCCTTCTGTTAATCTGTTGTTAATATTGTCATTGATATAGACACCACTGGGTAGACGTGTCCCTGTGTTGCCACGCCCCTAGTGGCTTTTAGCCTAATGACACCGTGTTAGCTGCAGCCCCTCACTTCAGAGTGAGCCGCAGGGCTGCTCACCTTGCCCCGGTTTTGTCTTTGCAGACTGGCAGAAGACAGAAGCGCAGAAGCGCCGTGAGCAGCTGCTGCTGGACGAACTGGTCATTTTGGTGAACAAGAGGGACGCGCTGGTCAGGGACTTGGATGCACAGGAGAAGCAGTAAGTGGAGGGGGGGTGAGGGTCCCACAGTCACCTGAAGTAGTTGGTGAATGGAACGGAGGAGGCTGATCATCCCTGTGGTCCTGCCCCCCTTCCCCCAGGGCTGAAGAGGAGGACGAGCACCTGGAGCGCACGCTGGAGCAGAACAAGGGAAAGATGGCCAAGAAAGAGGAGAAATGTGCCCTTCAGTGACGGCTCTGGAAGGAAACGCGTTTTGTTCAGTGAAATGTATCTTCATAATAGTGAGTATTAAAGAAAACACTTTAAGAGATGTGGCACGTGTTGCAATTGGTGCACGTGTCTGGTGGAGGGGTCCACGCATCGTCCCTCAGTGGCTTCTTACCACTTTAAAGTCCACTGCTGCTTTTTCTTCGTCTTTGTTTCATTGTGTTTGCTTTGGTCAAACATGCCAGGTACTTTTATTTAAAATGTGCAACTGCAGCACAAGTGGGGGGAGGAGAATGAACCAAAACCATAGAAATCATGTGAGCACCGAGAGAGACGGTTTACATGGCGGAGAAGGTATTTACCTTGGTGACTGAGGTGTTAAGAGGTGGCCGCTTCCCTGTGGGCCCGAGGACTCTGCTGGGGGGGGTCGGAACTTTCATAATAGGGATTCTTCCGCTACCTAAGGGGAGGGGGAGGAAGGGGAGGGACTCGGACCTGCGCCCACATGAGCCACAAACCCATCCTTTCAGATCCTCCTCACGCCAAACCTGACGTGTTTTACCTGCTCTCAGGTTGTCTTTGGACAAAGCTCTTTTGGTTTTACTTTTTTTTTTTTTTTCTTTTTTTCTTTTTTTCTTTTTTTCTTTTTTTTTCTTAAGTGTAAATCAGTTGTTGGGACGTTTTGTGTGTGTGTGTGTGTGTGTGTGTGTGTGTGTGTGAGTGAGAGAGATGGATTGGGGGGGCGGTGGGCGGGACACCTATTTATTGGCGTTTTTACCTTCTCCACTCTCATGTGAGTACATTACAGCATCAAGACTGTACATTTGCTCAATGTCTTCTCTTTGTATTTATTATATACTTTATTAAAAAAGGAATATGCTTTCATGTGCAAATATATGGGTTTCACATACGGTTGTCTTCTGTGCACTCATTTACCTGTTTATTTATTTCTCTGTCTAAGCTATAAATAAAAGAGCTGTGCTTTCATACACAGTGTTTGGGCCTTTGCTGCTTATTAGGGACACAACTTTCATAACATCCCATGTCCATCCTCAGAAGTGCTGAAGGGAGAAAGTTCCAGTAAAGTCCGTAAGGTATGAAACAGATCATGTGCCTCTTGCTTGGTTTTTATACAACTAGCTGGCAATTTGTGTAATAGTGGTGAAGAAAGGGCTCCCGGCGAGACTGAGGAGAGCAAAACTGCTCAAAGTGCATCTTTTTCCCGATTCTCGTCGTTTCGAATATGTAAAATATGATTTTAAAAAATATAAACTGCATAATTTTTATTTATAGTACCTTGTACATTTCCACAGGTCTTGTTTAATTCCAGTTTTCTCTCCGTGTGTTTGATTTTACTGGAAATTCTCTCCAAATCTGCCCTCGTCCTGCGCCTTCAGTGTCGGAATCCAAACTGTCGGAAAAAGTTCTCGAAACTTTCACACCAATCGCATTTCGGCAAATTTGCTGGGAATTTTCCTGGGATTTACCGTAAATCCACAAGGCTTCTACTTTTATTCTATTCTCCTATAATTCTTGGAAAGGTTTCCTTCAACTTTTGTGTTTTTGTTTTGTATCATTTCTCTCTCATTTCACATTTGTAAGTTAAAATCGTAACGTGGCCTGTAATTTCGGAAAAATGCGAAATCCAACGAAAAAAGATAAATTTTCAAATCGTGTGTTTTGTCTACATTTGAACTAAACGTGCTTTAATTTTTAGGACGTAACACACAGTAACACATTAAAACAAATTGTCCCTTTTCTGCAATTCTTTATAAGAAGCACTAACACTGCAAACTTGCTAATACATCTGTCGGAGACTCCAGTGCGGGTTTTACTGAGGTTTTTTACAATCATAAAATAAAGAAATTACACTTAGTTCTTTTTGCCATTTATTTCTCTCTTCTTTTTTCGGCACCATGAAATTCTCAAACTACACACTGTGCAGCGGCTGTTCACGGTAATCAATTATAAAAAAAGTAAAAGACTGAAGTCGTTTTCCGGGAGAATAAATGGAGCGGCTGTTCTTACCTGAGCGCCACAACAAGATGTAGCGCTATTTATTTTCAGTGAACTACGTTTCGTCTACATTATTATTATTAATAATAATAATAATAATAATAATAATAATAATAATGTAAAAAGGCTGGATGGAAACAGTCACCCTGCCTCTGGGCTCAGAGAGCCCCTCCACGCGCAGGTGCTCCTCGGGGGTCCTCGTGCACACCCATCCGCGGGGGGTCGCAAAGCGGAGCGCACGAGCGCCTTCGCAGTCCGGGAGCCGGAGACCCGGTACGTGCAGCTCCTCCTGTCCCCCTGTCCTGCTTCCTCTTCTCTTTCCTCATTCTCTCTTTTTTACTCCCCCCCCCCCCCCCTCCTGCTGCTCTTCTGCGCTCTAATCCGCTTCTTTCCCAGATCCGCATTAAGACGCCCCCCCCGCACGCTGGGATAAGAAAAACTCCCTGTTACAAGAAAGTTGTGCTGCTCGCTCACTTTTTTATTTCTTACACACGAATCAGCGACTAAAGCTGAGAATTAAGAACATTGAATATGACTGAGTTTATGAGCGCGCCCCCACACACACACACACACACACACACCAATCAGGCTGTTGCTGGTTCTCAGTTCTCCTGCTCGGCTCCCCTCCGTGGGCCACGTGCTCCTTTGAAACACTGTGTTTTAAGTGTCAGTCCTGTTTTTCATACGTATAAATATGTAACCCGGCGTGTTTAACTCTCCGCTTTCGCTGCTCCTTATGGTGGGAGAACATCAACCAGCACGAGATGCTTCCCAACAGCTTGGTGGAGCGCTGCGCTGCGCTGCGCTGCGCTGGGGCGGGTGGGGGTGTCGTTTCGTTGCGTTGCTGTGTCGCCCTGATGCTTTGAACATTAGCTCTCTTTCAGCTCGGACCCGGGTCACAGTGGGTCACCGAGAGTCACTGCGGCTCCGACCGGCGACGTCTCCGCTTCCGCGGTGGAAACCGCGGTCCTGCTCCGGACCCCCCCCCCCCCCTCCTCGGGGTCCGACTCGAGGTGCTAGCGCTGTTCCTGGTCCAGGTCCCAGCTGCTCTCGCTCAGGTCCCCTTCTTTCCTTCTGCTCCTTCTGCTTCTTCCTTTTCTGGATCTGCTGCCTGTTCCTTCAGTTCTTCAATTCCTTCCACGTCTCCCTTCCTGTTAAATTTCACGCACATTCTTCTGAAATCTAATTCTAAGTGGGGATTAGTCTCTCATTAATATTCATGAGCTCCGAGTACAGTTTTAAGAAAATGAAAATTAACTGACAATTTGAACAATTCCGTATTTTGTACCGCAACTGGTCGACATCTCACTTGTCCTGTGGAATCCTTAATAATTACCTAAATTGATAATATAATTGTGCACGTGCAGCTCGTAAAATGGAAAAAAAAAATGTATGAATTAGAGGAACTTTTGTAAGTTACCTTTTGAGCTCTTAACTGTATTTTTATCATGCACGTTTCTCTATGAAAAATTAATTTCATGTAAATTTAATACAACTTTTCTACAAAATGTTTCAACAAATGTATCGGTTAAGTATTTACAATTTATGTAATATACTGATGTTTAATGCATTTTATTCAACAGCTGCACATTTTAAATGTTGTTTGTTGTAAACGTTCCCGTTTCTGACTTGTTTTAAAACCGCAGCTACATGAGAAAACTGGTGAAAGGTGCCCCTTTCTCCCAAGTACACTCTGTGTGTGTGTGTGTGTGTGTGTGTGTGTGTGTGTGTGTGTGTGTAATATATATGTATATATATATGTGTGTGTGTGTACATATGTATTTTTTTTTTGATTAAATTAACCCGCATTTTACGGATGTTGTCTATGAACTATTTCTTTAATAACTCATTTATTCAGCAACATGTAGAGAAGAAACAACAGAGTTAATCAGCAAGGTGGTGGATGTGTATTTAAAAGCACTATGTGTTTTTTTTATGTTTTCCTTCTAATTTTACGGATGTCTGCTGCCCAACGCATTTTTTTTTTCTGGGGGGGGGGGGTCCCATGTTGATCCGACAAGCTGATTGGCTTCTTTCGCCGTCAGTCCGCACAAGGCTGGGCGCTGATTGGTCGGAGGGGGCGGTTCCGCAGGTGTTCTCTGTTCTTAGGGGGAAGGTGATCAATCTCAGTGTGTCCACATGAACAACCGTCTAAAGACAGTGAGGACACCGAGCAGCACGAGATCACCAGCAAACAACAACCATTCGCTGCCCTCGTGACGGAGACAGTGAGGACAGCGCGCAGCCGCAGAGGTAACCAGATGTGAACCAGTTAACTAGCGAACAACCAGCACCACATTTTCACTCTCGTATTCGTCCAGCGTGGGACAAGTACCTGGATTCGCACCACGTTCAGGTGTTTTTTGGCTGATGTTCCAAAAAAAGTGCACAGCTGGATATTTGTGTACAGACAAGACAGTTTATTAGAGCGCAAAGTGCGACCCGGGAGAAGAAGGAAAAACACCGAGGAAAAAAAAAAAGGTAAGAATCGGTGACTTGTTTTGCTGCTCGCTCGGTGTTTCTGTGAACTGATTTACTTCGCTTCTTTTTTTATTTACTTATTTTCAGTTTTTAATCAGACACGTTCTTAAATTCTTTTTCAAATTCTTTAAGATCAGTTTTTGAAGAACGGAAGTAAAGTTGATTAATACATTAATGTGTCAATAGATTTAACTATTTTTACTTGGGGGAATAAACTTGTGACATGCTCTGGTGAACTTTTTGTGTTACAGAAATATTCAGAAAAAATTAATTGGCAAAACTACTAAATTGCAAATTAATTTGGAAAAATTTGTTACAGCTGCATTTCTTGAATTCAGTAAAATAAAACAAACCTGTGGCGGGCGGTCCAGAAAGGATCACAATTTTAGAATTCTGTCTTAGCTTTATTCTTTTTTTCTATTTTTAAAAAATGTATCTTAATAGTATAAATTAAAACGAACATGAATCAACTTTCTGTAAATTGAGAGGTTTGTTGGGGGTTTCTCATAATTAATTCTGCTGATAAAATTTTGTATTCTAATGATCTCCTTCCTGCTCTAATTTAGTTAATTTCATCCTTTAAGCTCCTCTGTGGTGTGAGAAGAGTGTAAATAAATAAAACGGTGTAAATGGGTAGAAACAGAGTAAATAGGTGGAGTGTAAATGGACAGAAATGAGGGTTTGTCTTTCTCGGTTGGGGTCCGGGATGGGGGATGGGGGGGTCACTTTAAATGTCTAAAAATAAACAGAAGAATTCATTCTAAATCCACAAAAATAAGTTACGAACTGAGTGTCTCCAGGTTAAGTTTTAAAAAGCGGTGAACTGTTAGTTCTTGTGCAAAATCATTTAGTCGGAGCCCATATCGGAAATTTGAACTTTTTATACAAAGTCCTGTTTTTAGGGGAACAAAAAAAGTTGAATCCGCCACAACTTTTCAGAGACAATTCGAACATTAGTGAACTATGACCAGTGGCTTTTACTGAGGGAAAATGATTAAAATTACTTAATTTAAATTTCTTTTAGGCCTCTGCAGTTATGTGACATCTTTTTTTATCGTGAAGTGTTTTTTTGTAGTTTGCCTTAATTCTGCACGAGAAAAAAGAATATTAATTCTTCATATTCGAAACTGAACTCACACGAAGTGCGTTTTTCTACAAGTTTATAATTATTACTTGTGATGAAAAATGTTCTCTGTGAGGCAGAAAAATATATAAATATAAGATTCTTATAAGACGCGCTAATTTGAAATAAACAGGGACATTTTTTTTACTTTTACAGTTACACACATTTATTGATTTATTAGACCCTTTTCTCCAAAACCATGTACATCTCGGAGAAAATACAATGAGTTCATTACATCAAGAGAAAGACAATGAAATGCCTTAAACAAAACTAACTGGCGATTTAATAATTAATAATAATGTTGAAAGTAATGTGGACGGACTGTAGACAATAATAATATACAGTATCGGTCGATGAAAACTTTTTTAGCTAATTGCTGCCCCATTTAAACCGAACACTTTCAAAATGAGCTTCATTGAATCGAAGGTAAATCTAAGTAAATTAACTTTTTTTTAAGTTTAGTGTAAGAAAACTAAAAGTTTAATAAAACATATGGAACATAACTGACCGAATTATAAACAAATTATTAAAAATCGCTCAACTGCACAGCCGACGATACATTTAAAATCCAAATTTGTTAAAGAAAAACTTATCTAAAAAATTAAATGTTAAAAAATTTTATTTGTGATTAGCAGTTGTTTTACTGTTAACTTTTTTGTTTTACTGTTTTTATTTTCTAAGTGTCGGGTTAAATTAGAATGGAATGCGGAGACAATTTTGTTACTAAACTATAATGCATTAAAATATCATTTCATTTCGGTTACGTTTTCCAAGTTCTTTTTTCTAATTTCCTTGAACTTTTCTCTAAAGCCGTTTACTTCAGCACTCGGACCTGTTTACTGAAATAGAAAGATGAGGAAACAGTATAAAATGTAACTCTTGTGCTTTTATGTGTGTCGCTGCAGGGAAACGATGTACAGTGTGTGTGTGTGTGTGTGTGTGTGTGTGTGTGAAGTGCAGGAAACACCTCAAAGACCTCATTCTCTTTCCAGACCAATCAAAGCCCGTTTGTCCGTCAAAGTGCATCGCGCGCACCGCTCGGACCCCTGGCCGGCTGTGGGGGGGGGTCCAGGCGCCTCTAGCATGATGTCATACCTGAAACAGCCCCCGTACGCCGTGAACGGCCTGGGGCTCAGTGGCGCCGCCATGGACCTGCTGCACCCGTCCGTGGGGTACCCAGGTATGCGCGCGCGCGCGCACACACACACACACACGGGATTGCAGTTGTTAACGCGGTTACTATGTATTAATTAATAAAAGTGACATGAAACATTTTTTTAATGTGCCTCAGATACATTCTGTAGAAGAGAAGGAAAGAACATTTTTAAATGTGTTTGTTTTTCCTTGACATTTTTGATACACTTGTACACTGACGCACAATGAGTGTCGTGATCCTGCTGTATTTTACACCTTTATTATCCTCACATTTTGTCGGAGCTCTGAGCGACTCCAGTGTCGTCTCCTCTTTGCGCCACGTGTCTCACTCAAGGCTGCGCCCTGTCTTGTCTTGTGTCTTGTCTTGTGTCCTGTGTCTTGTCTTGTGTCCTGTGTCTTGTGTGTCCCTCTTGTTTACACTGCGACTGCGCAGCCGCCCCCCGCAAGCAGCGCCGGGAGAGAACCACGTTCACGCGCTCCCAGCTCGACCTGCTGGAGGCGCTTTTCGCCAAGACGCGCTATCCGGACATCTTCATGAGGGAGGAGGTGGCGCTCAAGATCAACCTGCCCGAGTCCAGAGTCCAGGTACTGACCATTGCTACTGACACTGGGACTGGTACTGACAGTAGTACTGGTGATGGTATCGGTACTGTTACTAGCGATGCCACTGGTACCGGTAAAATTACCTGTAGTGGTACAATCGCGGTGTTCAACACTCTGGCCCATTTGGGTGCCCCCGCTGTAGTTCTCTTGAGCGAGGTACATACCCTGAACTGGTACAGTAAAAATGACCTGCTGGGTAAATCACTGCAAGTTAACGTTGGCGGGTGCTTTGGAGAAAAGCGTCAGCTAAAAGAATAAATAACAGAATACGAGTCACCTGGGGACACTGCTCACACCCTGGGCTTCCGACCACGTGACCGTCCTGACCAGTCTGCTCTTCCCGAGCAGGTGTGGTTTAAGAACCGCCGGGCCAAGTGTCGGCAGCAGCAGCAGAACAGCAGCAGCACCAGCAGCGCCGGCAGCGGCACCGGCACCGGCACCAAGACGCGTCTCGCTAAGAAGAAGTCGTCTCCCGCCCGCGAGAGCACCGGGTCCGAGAGCAGCGGTCAGTTCAGCCCGCCTGTCGTGTCCAGCACGGGGTCGTCGTCGTCGTCCTCCTCCAGCTCTAACTCCTCCGGCCACGGCGGTGGCCTCGGTGGCGCCACCACATCTGTCAGCACCCCAGTGTCCTCTATCTGGAGCCCCGCCTCCATCTCGCCCAGCTCCGCCCCTCCGTCTGCCTCGCTCGCAGACGCCACGCCCCCGGTCAATGCCTCCTGCATGCAGCGTTCGGTACCCGCGGCCGCCGGGTCCTCTTACCCCGTGTCCTACAACCAGGCCGGAGGCTACGGCCAGTCGTATCCTAACCCGTCAGGCTCCTACTTCGGCGGCGTGGACTGCAGCTCCTACCTGGCGCCCGTGCACAGCCACCCGCACCCCCACCCGCACCAGCTGAGCCCGATGGCTGCCTCCCCCATGCCAGGTCACCCTCACCACCACATGGGCCAGTCTTCAGGTCACCACCACCACCAGGCGTACGGCACCCCCGGTCTCACCTTCAACTCCACGGACTGCCTGGACTACAAGGAGCCGACGGCCTCTTCTTGGAAGTTCAACTTCAACGCGGCGGCTGCGGCTGCGGCTGCCGACTGCTTGGACTATAAAGACCAGGCCTCCTGGAGGTTCCAAGTGCTCTGATTGTCCTCCTCATCCTTACTTCGGGGCCCCCGGCAGTAATGACGGTACAGAAATGGCCCCGAGGACACGTGAAGTGGACAGTGGACAAGTGTCCCTTCTTCACTCAGTGAGAATTGAGAGCCGTCCAAGGAAATCCCGCAAATATGAACGGTGACCAGCCCCTTGTTTTTCCATCGGCACCACTTGTCGTGTCCCTGGACTTCTGCCCCCCCCCCCCCAACCCCCCTATGAGGACTTGGTGCCCCCCTGACCTCTATCCCAATTCACTGATGTCCAGTTTTTTCCACCTTAAATCTATTTTTCGGGCAAAACAGGTTTGAGCCGGCTGCGCACGGGCTGATATGTGTTCATGTGTATTTGGGTCAGTTGCGCTGACCGCCTTCAGTCGTTGCGAGTCAGCTGGAAAATGAATTTAAACGTAATATTTTAAAAGCCAAAATAAATACGTGGACACCGCTGTGTTTCTAAAGACTTCCTGGCTGCTTCGAGTCCTTTCCTTCACTAGTGGAGTAAAAAGAATATTAACTTCAAGGATAGTTTAGCAGCACTTGGGAAGCGCGCAAAGAGGGTCCCCACACACGTCGCTCCCTGTCTGCGAACAAGTCTTGACCTGCGGCACAGGTGCGTCGACGTGGACGCCGTTTAACTCGGAAACGGATGTAAGAGGGCAGCGTTGTCATGTTTGAATGTAGCACGAGGACTACGCGTGTCTTCTGGTTCACCGTGGTACCGCAGTGTAAGTAGATGAGAATGGGTGGGACACAGAACCACTCCTCATTATGAGGACAATAAAGTAAGTGAGCACAGAAAGGGATCAGACGGTAAAAACCAGGTAAGACGGGGAACCTGAACGTGGGTGTAGCTGAAGGGGCTTCAGTTTGTCCCTTAATGTCCCAAGGTGTCAATGGGCTTCGTCCCATTAATGATGTCGCGTCGGTGCACGTTAGCCACGTGTCCTGGTGGACAAAGGGAAGCGTTAAATGCTCAAAGTCACATGTGGTCACCAGGATTTTTACACCTGTCTGAGAAATGAAAATGCCAAGAAAGTTGCGCTGTGGGGTAAGATCCTGTCGGAGGACTTGGTGTCCAGTCAGAGCTGGACTTCGAGCTTTTGGTCTGTCCAATGTGTGTACAAAATGTGCTGTGTCCATGGGCCAAAGGCTGCCTAGGAGTCCGCCTGGATTTACCATGTTGTACCCTGCTTTTTTTTAGGACGAGTTTAACGGCGTAGCCCTTTGCTGCTCTTTGGACTGACGGTCATCGTGCTTTCTGTCCAATCCTAGAGCTGCTCAGTTACTGGACCCTGACAGCGTGTGTGTGTGTGTGTGTGTGTGAGAGAGAACCCCCCCAGTGCTCGGGATGCAGTTTAAACCTCTCTGCGACGGAACCAACAAGAGTGAAGTAGAGGACTGATCACCGCGCATTCAAATGGCTCTCAACTTTCCTTCCCACTGCTGTTTTACGGTGAATTTGGGCTCTTTTCTCGCCACTCGTTGTGTTTCTCTGTCTGTGCTGCACTGGTCGGTCGCAGGTCCGACATGTCGGGACCATTGGACACCGATGGCTTAGACGAGAGACGCGTCCTTCTGGAACCTTCTGTTGAACCACAGCAGGAAACGTACCCATTCGTGTCGTTTTTCTTCACGTATCAAATATCGGCCGCTTCCTTCACCCCTTTTATGTCGCACATTAATTCACAGTATATACATCATAAAGAGTTTTTTCCCCTCAATATCCATGGGGGGTTGAGGGGGGAGTGGGTGAAGGGTTGTGTTTTCACGTGTTAATAATGTCACCTGGTCAGAACCCAGAAACATTACAAATAACAGTCGGAAAATGATACAATAAGGTGTGAAAGACGGTTTTCTGAATGAAGCTTCTCTGCTTCCTCTCTTCTCCATCCTCACACCGATGAATGTTTGAATGACGATGGTGATGATCACAATGGTAGTGATTATGATCTATGCTGGATTTCCCACAATGCTGTGCAGCCGCTTGGCTCGTGGCTGTAAACAAACACAGACCTCCCACAAACACCTTATTGAACTCAATCAAAACTCAATCGAGCGAGTCAACGAAGCACACGGCGGTTAGACCGTAAAGCCACTTGGGGGTTTTTCAGGGCCGAGCGGAGCGGCGCTGCGGAAGGAAACATCTGGGATGACTCGGTGATCCGGGGCCCGGCGGCGGGTGGCGGCGATCCGGGTGAACTCCAGGTGTAAATGAACCTGTGACACAGGAAGGCGCCGCTTTCCGTCTCAGGCCTTTGTGCCGAATCTCCTGGATAATTGGAACAAAGGATCTCGATGAACGCGTTCGCTGTGTGTTCGCTGACACAGAACCGCTGAATAAAGAAGGGTGGACAAAGGTGTGGGTCGCGATCCCCCCACGCGCACACACACACGAGGCTCAGCGAGAAAACGCAGTGTGTGCAGGAGCTGGTAAGTAAACGCCGAACCTGAAACGTGACCGACTCAAAAGGAGAGCCGTTACTCTTATAGTTCCCCGTCGAACCCGTCTCCATCCCAATCCGTGCGGCCCTGTACCTGGCGCAGAGATTCAACGGCGGCCGCCATCCAGCCGCCGACAGGATCCAGAACATCCGACCTGGGAGCCGCGGCCCCAGACGGACGAGCGAAAGCTGCCGGTTTGTTTATTGTTCATGGCCCCAGCGTGACGCCAGCGTCCTGCTCCCGCATCTCAGGCGAGCAGAGAAGTTGCCGCTTTGCGTCCCGTCAGAGATCATCCGCTTACTGTTGCGCGGCAGGTCGGCGATGCTTTTGCGAAGTATTACCTGCAGGCACAGGTGTGAAGGAGACCGGGGTCGAACCATTCGAAGAAGAGATCGGGATCCTGAAACACAGGTAAGACGACGGACATTTGAAGTCCAACGCTGTTCTACTTGTCCCAATAAATAAATATGTTCTTTTGGGACATGTCCGGGTGAAGCGCCCTCATCTGAAGCGACTGAAATAGGGAAGAGAGCGAGGCCTCGGGTAAGAGACCCGCACGGCTTTACGTGTCTTCAGGTGTCCCAGACAGGTGTGTGATCTGTACTTGGCAGGACTCTCTAGACGTGTGGGCAAAACTCAGACTCACGGAACACATCCGTGTAAAATGTGATGGGCGAAACAAAAATGACACTCCTTCAAAAAGAAAAATTTCTGCACATGTAGACACGTGACCTCCGTGAACCAATCGGGGAGGAGCTCTCGGAATGGCCTGTAGGGGCAGCGCTGAGCACGTGGCGCTCGACGTTCATTGTGCTCTCGGCATTCCCGGGATGCTCTGAAAAGATGAGCAGAGAATTCTGTGCGGACACGTGCACTTTAACACGAACGTGGCGCGTTTTAACTTGAAACGTTCGCTTGCTTAGCTGAGTGTTTCGAAGGAGCGTAAAACTCGTGCGGCAAAAAACTTTTCAGCAGTTCAGGTTAAGCTGCGTTTAACTAACCCTCGTCACGTTAAAAACTTAATGGTCCAATTTCAAGACAATTAAAACATTTGCTTCGGCAACAAATATTTACGCAACAGATGGTTTGCCAGCGAAAAGCCAGCTGTTCCTGCTGCTGCTGCTGCTGCTGCTGTTTAATTCGCGTTTCCCGGTGATCCGAGGTGTCGTGGCAAGGAAAAAAAATTAAATGAGGAAAAAGCAGCATGCGGGAAAACGAGGCTCTGCTTTTGCCGCAACCCTCCGTTCTTCATCGCAGGCAATTACCGAGAGGCACTCCATCTTTCCGCCGCTGGGCTCGTGTCGTGGGCCGGACGACGAACACGCGAGTAACGGGAGCGTAAACGCAGCGCCGCGATATGTTCGCATGCGAGAGCCGTCTCTAATACGGCGTTCCGCACATTTCCGGTGGCTCCGCTCCAGAAAAGGACATAAAACGGCACCGATGTTTAATACCAGCAGCTTTTTGGGGCTGGAGGGACAAAAGAGCGACCAAAAATCCGCCGCGATCTCCCGTCCGTTTCAGCATCACCGCCGCTATATTTCGTATGGAAATCCTCTTAGAACGCAGAGTAAATAGATTAGGACACAGCGGAGATTAAGGAGCGCCGGCTGCTGTCGGATTAAGGCCGAGCGGCGGCCGGCTGCGGGTCCCTTCGTCTCACGAATAATCGCGGAAAACAAAAATGCAAAGCAAACGCAACATCGCGGCGTCGTCTCCAACGCGGTGGCTTCCCTCACGTGAGGAGCGCTCGGTCGTACGCGTTTCGCGAGGTTCGCGCCGGAAGCCGTCATCTCGCGCTCGTGAGAAATGCCTTGTGGGAACTACAATTTCAGTGGAAAAACGAGCCAAGCGACAGGGTGCAGGATCCACTGTGCACCTCGGGTGTCTTCCGGCCGTCTTCTAGTGTGTGCTGGCCAGCAAAAAAAAAAAAAAGAAAACTTTTTACACTATGATGATGAAAAGTGCTGTAGTAAGTCCATAAGCAGAGAAAGTTCTCAATAAAGTGCTAGGAGTTGAAAAGGCAAAGGAAAGCCTTACCTCTCTCTTCAAATGAATAATGACTAAGAGGCGGCTTTAGGACAATTCGCTGTACGAGCAGATTTTCAGGCACAAACTAGTCGTCGGAGGGATCCTGGATGCACTTCTGCGCTTCCATCCTCGTCTTCTCCTGGCTTTTCTTGATGGAACGCAAGTACGTTTCGGCCTCGGATGGGAGCTCGGTCCGCCGAATACCGGACCCCCCGGTGCTTGAAACGCACCTGTGGTGCTGCACGCTTCGAAAAAGCTCACAAAATTCAGGACGCAGAGGAAAGAATGAGAAAGGCAGCTGGTACGGATTATTCTGTATTTATTGCAGATACTCGGACGGTTGCCCAAATATAGTTACAAAAAGATAAAATACAGTATATTAAGAGAAACAGGGTTACGTGTTATATAATTACATGATTTCCATATATACACGCACACATATGTACCGTATGTGTGTGTGTGTGTATATATATATATATATATATTTATTTTTTTTTACTTTGTCTCTTGGCACGTGTGCGCGTTCAGCTCCTTTCCCCGACGTCGTTCCGTGTCTCTCTACACGTTCGCTCCGCTGACGTTCCGCTCCGTTTCCAGTCCCTTACGCTTACGACTCGGGGCCAAATCTGGCTCACACCAAACCAAAGTGAACGACTTTGAGAGATCCGCTTTCCCCAGGTGCCTGAAAATGGAAGAGAGGACAACAGCTTAAGAAACACCCCAATCGCAGTACCTGCGCTCACCCATAAACGTGGACATACGTGCTTCGAGCAGGTGATGGAGACACGTTACCTGTCCTTCGCCGTCAACGAGGTCCGTTTCTGCAAAAAGTGAGGAAAACAGAAACGTGTTAAACTGCTGCTGTTCTGTGTCACCCGTCCTCCCACCTTCACCTCTGCACTTGGACTGAGTGAGCACTTCTTCGTAGTCCCTTTCTGGGGGCGTTCAGCTCTGCTAAGGGTGACATTAGTGCCTTTATCAGGAACTTCTCGCCAAAGCGCTGCACGGCACAGTAAACGAAGTACATCATCATCGGACAAAGAGCTGCGGACACACAGCTTGCGTGTGTGACGGCACCACGTTGGCGGTTCACGTCCCTCCAGCAGCTCCTGCAGAAGTGCCATTCCAACAGCAAATACGGTATATAGATAATCATAGCGGACGGTGCTGATGCAAGGGATTCAGCAGCTCCGAGGGACGGAGGAAGCTCGTTCCACCGCATCAGGGACCGAACTGAGAACCTACAGACTACATTGAAGTTGCTGCTCTGACTCACCTGCTCTCCTCCAAGGCCAGGTGGGGTCTGCTGTCACAGCCTCTGGACGTGTCCCTTTCTGCTGCTGGTCCAAGCTGCCTCCGAACGCGCTGCTGCTACGAGGAGAAGGGAAAGGCGCACATGAGCTGCTCTGAGGTCACTGGTTCAGTCACCAGCACCGGTCGGACCGTTTGCGACCGTTCAAGAATCAAGGGCGATTTGTCCCGAAGGAACAGGCCCACTGATGTGGCTCCTCAGGCGGGAGAAATGACACTTTTTGTCCAGATTCGGAGGTGAGATCGTACCTGAGCCCCAAGTCTGTTTGCAATAAAAGTGACTTCTCCACTCAGTCCATCAACAAAAGGTTAGTAATAGAGGCCTCCCTCCGTTTATTTCTTAGTTTGATGACTTCAGAGTGAGAAAAATACATCAAATACATTTTCATTTAAAATGTAAAGATATTGAAAAAAAAATCATCTTCAAGCTGCACAAAATCAGAGCTCATTTAAAAAGGCGCCGTCCCCACAAATCGCTCTGCAGCGATAACTGACGATCCGCGAGACCCAGGAACAGCACACGGGAGCTGTAAACACTGTGGGAACGAGTCGGATTCGGGCGGCCCCTCACTCCTGTTCTGTTTGGCGCTCTTTACCGCCACCTACTGGCTGGCTGGGTAACACAGCTGTCAGTTGCTCTACAAAAAAAATGCTATTAAGAATAAACTGAACGGGAAATGGGTGTAGGTTTGCTGGTTCGCACCCGGAGCTCTGCGCTTCCACCTCGTAGTTTCTGCACCGCGAACTGCCATCGGACCCTGGCGGGGGAGGGGTTGCTGGGCACCGCCCCCCCAGTCACGCTAAGCCTCACGCGAGTTGCTGAAATACGGCCCCATCTTCCTGTGGCCAGCATCGGAACCGGTAGCATCTCGATCGGCTTTCTCCCATCCCACTCCTGCCGCCACGGGGCTCCGGGAGCCGTCGCTCCGGCTGCCAAATTGCCATAACCCTCTTGCTCCCTATTCTAAAAGGAGCTTAAGTTGGTCCATCTTGTTGGGGCCGCGCCTGTTTAAACGGGCCGAGGGGGGCGAGGGATTTGCGGCGACGGAGCGCTGGCTTACGGGACCGCGCTCTTCCCTGCGGTCGCCAGTTGGACAGTCGACAACCAGGAAAAGGCCGCGAGGATCACGGGATAGGAGCCATTTTCATCTAATGCGCACAAATCCATATAAATGGTGGATGTGTCATCGGGGAGAAAAGACAGCAAGCCGCACCCCCCCTAAAAAGGACAGATTAAGGCTTGGACTCAGTCGGCTGCTCTGTTTTAGCCTGTTTAGTCACAGTTTTACACTTTGTCGTGCGTGGACTTGCACCCGGCGGACTGTCGTGAAATACTACAAGAGACACAAATGTAACACGGTAAAGCACCCAGGGTCCTCAGCTGCGACCGCAAAGTCTCTTCTTCACTCAGATTGTTCATAAAACTGTAGACACCGTGTAAAAGAGTAGAATTAAGGTGGTCCCACACTGCTGTCGTTTTTCTCTTTACTGCCCCTATTGGCCCAAAGTGGAAACGCAGTTGATATTAATCGATGTCCAATAATATACTCTAGTAAACAGCGCTGTAAATACATTGAACTGAACTGAATATTTGCTGCATAACAAACAAAGAACATAAAAAAAAAAAAAAAAAAAAACTAACTAATGAAAAATATTTGTAGCCATTATATTTGCGGCAATTTGTGTTGCGGCGGAACCGCTCGGCCGGGCGACCGCTCACCAAGGAGCCACGGTTTTGGCGGAGCCTCCAGGGAGACGTGACCCCTCCGAGGACCCGCTCCAGGGCTGCGCAGACTCCACTCCGTACTTCTTCCCTCCCTGTAAACGCGGCTCCTCCTCTGCAAACACACACTTGGTAGGAATAGCACAAGGTTCCCGGAGCCTCGAACCAACAACCTCCAGGTTACAAGTCCTTAACCGCTACATATGTGCAGCGGGGGCTCAGTGCTCAACCCGGTTGCGGTTTCCCTTTCAACCCTTTTGCACAGAAGGCGGAAGTGAGGAGATGAGCCCATGTCCACCTCCCACCACCAGGTGGCGTACTTAGGACACTTGGCCTCGTGCCTGGAGGCTGTGGGCTCAGGTCCCGAGAGAGCCGCTCCGCTCGTGAGCTGAGAGGACAAACGCGTGCGTCTCGCAAGGTCGCGGGTTCGACTAGGATTCCCGGCGAACGGGTCCCCTTTCCGCCGCACCGCACCACGCTGCTCGCTCACCTCCTCCGGCCACCGGTTCGGCGTCGATCTCCTTCGCCTTCCGCTTCGCCACGTGGGCCAGAACCAATTCTCCCCGATCGCGGGCAGCGTGATGGATGTCCTGAGCGGGCGAAGCACAACAAGAACGTCGTTTAAGTTTCAGACGGATCAGGGCTCCGCCAACGCCTGTCCCGCACACACACACGGGCGGTCGGTCACTTGCCATGAAGAGGTCTCTGGCCCCGATGTCCAGGGCCAGCAGGAAGGCCTTCTCGAAGCGCTGGTGTCTGAAACGCACCGAAGACACACGTGCGGCGTCCATCAGAGCGGCGCGAGGTGAGGTGAACGCCGTGACCTCTGACCCCCCCCATCTCCCAAGCACTAGGGGGCACTCACCTGAGCAGGTGGTGGAAGAACCTGCGGGCGTACTTGCAGATGGGATCTCGGTACTCGAGCACCACCGTATGGGACAACGGCCTGCGGGGGGCGTAGAAGGTGCCCAGGGCCGCCTCCATATGAGCTGAGGGAGCAAACGGGCAGAGGTCAGAGGTCAGGGGTAGCAGCAGTGCCGCCGTGCTGCATGTCGACGGAACCCACCCTCCGCGTCGGCGTCGAGCTCCACCCTAAACAGATGGTCCATGATGGTCGCCAGAATCCCGTAGCACTCGGCTCCCGCTATGCTCCAGTCCATGGTGCCCAACAGCTCCACCGCCGCCCCTGCCTGGCCGTAGCGTAGCCTCTGCCGGACGAGCTCGGCGGGCCCCAGCTGGCCGCCGGTGAGGGTTCCTGGCGGGGCAACGGGGGCAACACGCGGCGCTTCAACGGGGCACCTCGACCGCGCGGTTCCGAAAGGGAGGGGTCAAAGGTCGCGCCCCCACTCACCCAGTCGGAAGCGCAGCGCTGCGAGGGGTCCGCCGTGGAACGCGAGCATCAGCAGGTCGTGCACCTCGGGGGCGTCGGCCCCGGCGCCGGGCGGAGACGCGGCCGCGGCCCACCGCAGGCCCGCGAGCCCCTCCGCGGCACGCAGGTGCCGGGACAGTTGCAGGGTGGGGCCCGCGGGGGGGGCCGAGTCCTCCGTCAGCAGCTGCAAGCCCATGGGGGTCAGGCCGGCGTCGAAGCACTGGAGCTCGCCCTGAGCGCCGGCCGCCACCAAGAGCGCCCCCGTCGGGTGCCAGGCCAGCAGCGAGGGCAACATGGGGGTCCGGGTCCCGACCCGGCGCCCGCTCCCACCGTCGGCCAGCAGCAGGGAGGAGTCGCGCAGCCCCAGCAGCAGCCTGCCCTCGCCGGGGTCGCGGCTGCAGGACACGGGGCGCGCCGCCACAGGCACCCGGTCCGCCGACAGGCGCTGGGGTCGCCCGCGCGCGCACTCGTACGCGCAGCTGCGCACCGACTCCCCGCCCTCGGCCAGCTCCGCCGTCAGGACTCGGTACGGCTGCCGCAGGCTGAACCGGCAGTCCAGCGGGTCGCCCTCCGTCCGGACGCAGCTCAGCACCTGCGTGGGCAACGAGACCCCGACTGGCTCCTCGATTCGTCCCAGCTGCGTTCGTAACTCCGGAGACACTTTTACCACTCAGCGTCAGGGGTAAAAGCATTCGGAGTGTAAATTGTAGTAAAGAGCTGCTCCCTTTGGACCCAAAGGTCACAGGTTTGAACCCCACATCCAGCTGTAGTAGCCCTGAGCAAAGTACTGATCCTAAATCGCTTTAGCAAAAGTCACCCAGCTGTATAAATTAGTTAAATAATTGTAAGCCACTTTGGAGAAAAGCATCAAATAAACGAACAAATGTGAAACACTTCCAAAATCTAGAGAACTTTAAGAGATACCAGTTTAAAGTAATTTGAAAGCACGTCGCCTCCACAAACTCCTGTTCAGTGCTCATCGATGGCTGATCTCCCCCCCCCCGCAAACACGTTCGATGCTCCCCGTCTTGCCACTCATCGGCGACACTCGGCCGTAAACGCTGCGGCACCGAGTTGAACGAGGTCGGTCCCACGCTCTGCTGCTCTTTACCGCCCCCTATCGGCTCGAAGGGCAAAGACGGGTCGCTGGGAACAGGTCGGTAAAAAACAAAAACGCCGCGGTAGGGTTGTACCTCTGAAAATTGTTGATGTAGCGATGTGCAACAACGAGGTGATCCAGGGTAAAACTTGCGTTCGGGAGCCGATTGGATCCGAAAAGCTCAACGCGGTTTAACCGTTCGTGCAGAAAAGTGAGAATTTCCCTGAGCGGAGAGGAGTTTACGGCTGTGGCCGTAGGACCGCGGGATCGCAGTCCGTGTCCTCAGCGGGACGCGTTACACTCGTTCGGTCCCTGTCGGGGGAGGGGGGGGGGGACAGAACTGAGCAGCAGTGCCCGCAAAGCCGCAGTCTGTCAGCAGTTGGAAGACGGTTAAGCGGGTTGCCTGCCTGCGAGGGGTGGGGGGAGTGGGGGGGCAGATGATTTTTCCCCATAATCCCCGGGGCCGATTCCCAGGGAGCAGTGGGAGTCGTGTTTGGGGATTAAAGGGGTGGGAGAGGGGCAGAATCCTGTAAAGGGGATGTGGGCAGAGACGCCCCACCCCCGGCAGGCAGCAGCACAGCCGTCCACCTCAAGGACAGCTAAACCCCCCCCCCCCCCCAAGGGGTCACTGTATTTAAATATTTTATGTCTATTTATGCAGCCCGATGAGGTGGACATACCTGGGAACACAGGACATGCGTGTTTCTTCCCTGGATCTCTTCAGCCTGGGACAACAAGCGTGTTCATAACTCGTTTTGTTCATAAATCCAACGTCGCTTTTAGCCCCGAAGTCACAGTGAATAAAAGCTCGATCCTCCTCTATCTGTTCGGGGAAAGTATCGTAATGGGGGGGGGGGGGGTTTGTGGGTTCAAATCCCCTCCAAACCCCGCACCACCTGCTGCACAGCTCTCTCTCTGGGGGTGACGCTCTGTAAACACCGTGGGAGGGAGTTGAATAAAGGCGGTTCAGACGAGCGGCAGCTTGCGGTCAGCGTCCGTGCTCTCGCTCGGCAGAGAAGCCGCTGACCGCAGGACGGAGCGCCGGAAACCGGTACGAGGCGGTTCCCCCCCGACGGAGCTGGACGCCACTCGGAACCCCCCCCCCCCTCGCTCCTCTTCTCCCCGCTCTGCGGCGCGAGAGATAAAGGCGCTCGGCCCTCTGCGCAGCGGCGCCCCCTTTCAGCCAATTATCCAGCTCAGAGAGCGGCTCCAGCCTCAGTGCCATAAACACCGAATTAGCCGTCTGGCACAGTACCGTACCGTACCGCGGTAATGTATGCAAATCCACCGTGTGCTGACTGCCTGCGCTTTGCACGCGCCGCGTTCGCTGAGGACCGACAGTAATTAAAAAGTTCGACTCGCTGATAAATTGTGACCCGATAAAAAGAGGATGGAAGTGAAACAGCTCAGAACAACAACAACAGAGACGCGGCGAGGTGTGCGAGTGTGCGCGTGGCCTCTTCTCCCTTCCAACAGATCATTAGGAAGGCCGAACGCGCACCGCGACCGCAGACGGAAATAAAGGACGCAGCATCTGAAAGGTGCGGTCGAAGGAGACGCGTGCAGAGAGGACGCTGCGCTCGCGATGAAGATAAAGAGTCGGAGTCTCCGAGCGCAGACCCACGGTCCCCGTTTCCTCCGGCCGCGTCGGGCGTCGTCCCGAACGAGGACCGCATGCGATGACCGCAAGGTGACCGCGGGGTGACCGGAGGACACGCAGGATCTCCCTCACCTTGAGCCCCCCTCCAGCACCTACTCCACAGGCCAGCAGCACTAGATTGGCGCGGTCCTCCTGGCTAGACACCGGGGACCAGGGCCAGGCCTCGTTGTCCACCGCCGCCCACCAGCAGAGGGCCATGTCCTGCACGCTGTTGAGATGGACGCGGCGGTCCAGCCGTCTCCCTGGCAGACCGGGCAGATCTACACAGCACACCTGGGCGAGATGAGGACAGGTGAGGCTCCGCAAAAACCCTTCCAAATTGTTCCGCGCGCCACGGGCAAACAATGGACCCGAGGGACCTGCGGAACAGTCCGTAGTCGTCGTGCCGACGAGGGTCACGCTCACACAACCTCTGTCCGCAGAGCAGCGCGTGCTGGGAATTGGCTGCCGTACCTTCAGCTCTGAAGGGGAGAGCTTCTCGAACCGGGGGCCGAGCTCCGGGGAGCCCTGAACGTGGCGGCTCAGGTGCACCAGACACACCTGATTCTTCTCGGTGAAGGTGAGGAGGAGGAGGCGGTCCGTCATCACCGCTGGAGAGCACCGAACACAGCAGCGAGGTGAGCCGATGCAAATACACACACGCAGAGCCATTATCGCAATATGGATAATTTAGCATCACCAGTTCACCTGAAAGACATCGTGTGTTTGGACTGTGGGAGGAAACCAGAGCACGCGGAGGAAACCTCCACAGATGCTGGAAGAACATTAGGTTAACCCAACCCTCCACACACAGTCAGATTCGAACCCGTAGCCAAAGAGCCCAAGTGCCGTGAGGCGGAGGTGTTACTTGCCGCGCCATCATGCTGCCCTCGTTTTAATTTAGCTGTAAGTTAATAAAAATATTAAAATACAACATTCTTTATTTGTAATAACCGCTATTCATTTTAATTCACGAGTGAATGGAGGAACATCTGTATCAATTTTCTATAAAACAACCTACCCCGATTCACCAAGTTATACTGCTGGGTAATTTTACCAGAGCGATTCACGGTAAGTACTGTGCTCAAGGGTACTATAGCTGGAGCTGGGGTTCGAACCTATAACCTTTAGGTCCAAAGGCAGCAGCTCTAACCACTACATTACCAGCAGTTTATTACTGTTAATCTGTTTATTGCTGACGGTGATTCAGTAACGACAGTGACTTTTAAGTTACGAACAACCTTATGCTCAGTTGTGTTTCTAAGCCGAGGAGCTGCGTCCCTCAGAGAATCGGACACCGTGTCAACGTTCACTGCGCGGTCGACGCACCGATGGCGGTTAAGGTACGGCGGCACGAGGCCCCAACTCACCGTCGCTGATGCTGGACCCTGGGAGTCGGCCCACAAGGGTCCGGTCCACAAAGACCCGGTCCAGCTGCGGTCCGGACAGGTTCAGGGTGATGAGCAGCCCAGAGTTGAGGAGCAGCTGTAAACACAGTGAGTGCAGTTATACATTATATATACAGATATATATATATATATACACACACACACACACACACACACACACACACACACAGAGGGGTTGGCTCCAGGGACCGTGGTACCTGACAGGAGCGCTTGCTCCTCCATCGGCAGTGGACGCACGTGCTGGTCTGCAGCAGCTCCTGTGGGGGAGGGGCGACACAGAGCCCGGTCAGCAGCCCCCATGGCGGAGTTGAGGACCGCGGTCCACTTTCTGGTCTCGGTGTGGGGGTGGGGTTGGAGGGGGATTAACCACAACATAATGGTGTCTGTGTGTCTGCGCTGGTGTGCGGGGGCCCCGATCCCCTCTCATATGTGCGGCCGACGACAGACGGGGGGCCGCCGTGGGGCCGAGTCGGGGAGGGGCATTCGAACCGGTACCTCCAGCTCCTTCAGCGAGTCCCGCAGCTTCTCGGGCCGCTGGTTGCCGGGGGTCCAGGTGTAGCCGCGGGCTGCAAACCCAGAGCGAGAGTGCGAACGAGGGTCACGTGACCGGTCCAGCGCAAGGTCCGACGGCAAAACCCCAGAACACCACCCTGTAGGGGAGTGGAGCCCCATCCATCCCCTTCGGGGGGTGACAGGTAGACGGGGGCCACCGCAACACACATCCTGCAGAAACGTCAGTGTAGCAGCACCAAGGCACCAACACACACCTGCACCCGGTGACCGTGGCTCCCAAACACACTAGTTGCCATGGTTACCGGGCCACAGATCTGACGTCAGTGTCTCTGCCACACGGACCGGGTTCTCGTCCCGTGTCAATGCAATCGAGGCCCCTCTTCACCTTCCGGCACCAGGCACGAAACCCCCAAAAACAGCGTCCCTCCCGACGTCCCTCCTGGAGGACGACACGGACTCACCTTCGGCAAACTGCTGCTTCTCCCTGTAGAAGTGGTGCTCCTCCGGACCCCCTGCAACAAACACAGGGAGCACAGAGTGACCACAGCTGTGCCACCTCACAGTCCCACAGCGCCCTCTCCTGACTGGCTGCCTGCACTCTGTGGCTGTGTCTGACTGCTGCCCCCCAACCCTCGGAGCTGCTGAATCCCTCCCACACTGAAGAAGGGTCTCGAAACCATCTCTTCGAGAGCCATTTGTCTCCTGATCTCCCGACAGCTCCATCGATGAGTCCAACACCGTCTGCTGTGATGGTCAGGTCAGGGTATTACCTTGAAACAAGGTACTGCAGCACTCAGTGGAATTTGGACCTGGAACCCTGACAGTACAAGTTTATGGCTATAACTGGTATAGCACCTATTGCCCTTAAACACACACACACACACACACACACACACACACACACACACACACACACACACACACACACAATGAATGACAGGGAAGTCAAGCAACTTCCCACTCATGAAGTCTCTCTGCTGCACATTTACCATGGTACGCACTCGCTGACTCGCCGTGCTGCCGGGGGCGCGTTAACGAAGGAGCGAGCGGCAGCCAATCGGGGAGCAGCTGGGGCGCACGACGACGCGTGGCGCTAATTAAGCCCCGGGGCGGCGCGGCTCTCGATGCCCTTATCGCCGAGCCGAGGAAACGGCGCCGCTTTCGTCTCGCTGCCGCCATGAAGAAACGCGGGAAAACAAGGGCTTTGACAGGAAGGAAGGAGTCCGATCGCGTCCCGCTAAATGTCAAGCGTTTCAATCCCGTTTCACGCGCGCAGCCCGCAGGGGGCAAACAACTAATATCTTCCGCGCGCAGAATCCCTCGCAGATGCTCTTAGCCGCTTGACTTCGCCGCTTACCGCGTTTACCGAGGTAAAGCAACTTTCACACACCTTGATCGCTTCCGGGATTCGAACCCCGGCCCAGAAATGCCTCGTCCCCAAGGTCGATTCGGTCCCGAGCGTAAAGAGGGTTTCGCTTCGAACCGCGCTGGACTCCTGTCAGCTTACGAACGGAGTTGGGGGCGAAAGGCTACAGGACAGACGTCCCTCCAGTGCGCCGCCGTAAAACTCTGAAATACCACAGTAAATTGGAAAATACGCTGTAAGGCATACTTTAACGCTCTTATTAAATTGGAGCCGCATCAAAAAATAAAAACTGTAATGGACTAAAAGGACAATTTCTACAAACTCTGGTTCAGTGGGCATCGATGACTCATGGATCCTCCAGTGTGTTCAGCGTCCCTCATCGGGTTATTGATCAGTGACCTTGAGGAACAGCACATGGGGGCTGCGCACACACACACACACACACACACAGGGGCTCAGTGGAATTCATATGGTCCCACACTGCTGCTTCATTTGCTGCTCTTTACTGCCCCCTATGGGCTCGGAGGGTGAACATGGCTCACGACTCACTGTTTACAGACAAGTTGTAGAAAACCAGTAAGTGAAGAAAAATGAGATACTAAAAGATAAACAACTGGAAACTTTAATATGAGGTGCCGTGTGACCCCGTGACCCCTGACCTGTGTGGCAGCACACACCACGCAGCAGTGTTTTTACCCGGTTCTCCTTTATCGTAGAACTGGTAGGTCCCGATGTCCGTGTCTGCGGAGAGAGGAAGGGTCGCGGTTAACGCTCTGCCCCGGGCGGGGGGTGTGGGGGTGGTGGCAGGGGGTCACTTGGTTACCTGCGACCTTCAGACTGCTCCTGCAGGACCACAGGTGGAGCTCCGCCAGACAGAACGCCATGGGTCCCCCAGGAGAGAGGGACAGGCAGGGGACACTAGGGGACCTCAGCAGGACGACAGCCCCCCCAGGCAGCTCCAGCAACCAGACGCTTGCACTCTGGCTCCCCCTACAGGACGAAGGGAGAACACATCCTGTGAGACAGGCAGCTGGAAACCAGAGCAGAGCTCATCCAGAAGAGCAGTCAGAATATTCCCAGCCAGTGACAGTTGTGACCTGAGAGAGAGAGAGAGAGAGAGAGAGAGAGAGAGAGAGAGTGTGTGTGTGGTCGTGGTCTCAAGGACAGGGGTCACCCAGGCCTCCTCTCCCCTCCACTTGCAGAGATGGACTGAGTCCTTTCACTGGTCAAAGCCCCCCAAACACGAGACTGCCACCCCAGAGCCAGAGGTGGGCCGGTTGCCATGGCGATGGGCCGACCTCACCGAGAAGGAAAGACTGTCCCTCGGGGTCACCTTGAACCGAGGAGAGATGCTCCGCGCTGCACTCCTTATTTAACCACCCACAGATTAAAGCTCCAGTCGACCGCCGGTCCAGCTATCCTTCATCTTTAATTACACCCAACAAGTCCCCAACGCCCCCCCCCCGGCACGGAGCCCTTTCCTTCTGGGGGCTCGGACCCGTCCTGCATCGCCGCGTTGACTCTCCGCGAAAGAACCGCTCATCGCTGTAGGCGATGGGGTTACAAAAGGTCAACGTGTCTGTCGTCGATGCCCAAACTGTCCCTGTCGCCTGCGATGGGACATTTTTACCGCATCAGTCGGGTAAAAAGGCCCAAGCAGCAGACAGGAGGAACGGTGCAAGAAAGAGTCTGGCAAAGCACCCAACAGCCTCCCGTGGCCCCTGGGAGGGCGAGAGAACGGCTCCATGCCTGCACCCCCCATCCACCCCCATCCACCCCCCCGCAGGCAGGACATTATCGGCCCTCACATCTGCAGCACTCGGACCAGGAGGAAAAAGAGCCTTAATCCGCTCACATTCCTCCTGAGAGAAACAAAAAGGACTCGAACCCCGACAGGCCCGGGCACGGAGTAGGGGGCGGGGGGGGCCCTTGGATCGGAGGGGAGGCAAGTGAGGAAACCAGAGCGGAACCCAGCAAACACGGACATAAATGCGGACCAAATTGTTACGGTTTGAGACGCTATTTATTGGGGGAGGAGAGCAACACGCTGAAAACGTCCCAAAATGTCCCGGTTTGTCACTCAGCACAGTAACTTTTACTCCATATGGGACAAACCCGTTCTTCCCTCAGTACATCCCCAACATGTGACGTGTCCAAACACAGGCCCCCGCGGAGGGACCATCCACACGTTACACACCGGCGCCCCCTGCTGCTCAGGGGAAAATCTGCACGCATCACATGTTCATTCATCCATCCCTCCATCCATCCATCCGTCACTTTTCTCCAGTGCGACTTCTCTAATGTACTACATTATTGTACCGTCAGTCATTTATACCGCAGCCTCATTTTTCCGGGGCCATTCGGAGTAAATACCTTGATCTAAGGTATGACAGAAACGGTGGGATTCGGAGCCGGTTCCTCTGGATCCTAAGCGCTGCGTCCCCTGCTGTGCAGACAGACAGACACAGACTCACACTCACACTCCCCCCGCTCAGTGGCTGCAGGTCAATGCCACACTGATACAGGAGCAGCTGGACTCCAGGAAACTCCTCTTGGGGACCGAGACCTCCGTGCAGGTGTCGATCCGAGTCGCACAGAAGCTCACGCTGCTCCTCTTCTCAGCTTGAACTTTTTAAAAATTATTTATTTAATGAAGGCTCACTGCAGCCCCACCCCCCCACCTTCTGTAACCGCATCTCCTGCTCTGTTGTTCTGGTGGCTGTAATGACCCTGTAATGAGGCCATGCAATATTCACTCGCGGGATCCGGTAACAGGGTAGCGACCCCTAGAGCAGCACCGAAGAGGGGCCTGACGGCAACCGTGGGGCCGAGAGACGCGGACGGGCAGCGTCGCGTCCCACGTCGATGGCGCCCGACATCGAGATAGAATTAAATGTAGCTGGAAAATGAGAAGTGCAGCAAACTTGACGTGAACAACATTCGGCAAAATGCAGCATCGACCCAAACGGTGATTCGGCGGCTTTTTGCGAGCCCTCGGAAGTCGAACCCTTAGTCCCGCAGCTTCAGTAACGCACATATTTACTACATTAATACTCTGAGCTCAGTGATTAGTTATTGTCGCCTAAGCGGAGCAGACTGTGTCGTGCCTCTTAGGAGGTGTCGCCTGGCAATCCGAAGGTCCTGGGTTCAAATCCCCCTCTCCCTACAGTACCCTGCGTGAAGGTACCTGCCCTTAGCTGCTACAGCAGGGTAATTTTTACTGTATAAATGGGTAAATCAGAACAAGTAGATGAACACTGTAATTGGCTTTGGTGAAAACTGTCAGAAACATTTAAATATGATTAAAAAAAAATACTTTGTGAATATGCAGGAGTTAGAATAAAATGTTAATGTCCTCAGAATAATCGTCGGTTCTTGTAGTCGATGCACGACGGAGTTCACTAGAAGAAACATTTTATACAATTTCACAGGTATCACAGTGAGGCCTATAGGGTAAACATGGTAACTTAAACAATGTTGTCATCATCATTGCATATAATCAGTTGTTTCAGTGCAGCAGCTGATAGTGGTACCAGTCGGTTCGAGTCCCATCCACATTAATGCTGGATTGCAATGATCAAGGTATGCACCCCTACTTACTATAGTAAAACTGTCAGCTGTATTAATACTGCAGGAGAGTTTGGGCCGAAGTGTCAGATAATCATGATAATTATAATAATAATAGTCATAATATTGATCACGTGAGTCAGCGCAGCGAGAAGAAGCAACAGTTCATTCAACAGTGAAGAGTTCATTTTTAAAAATCTTTTAAAATCTTTACTTACTGCCGTCAATCAGTCATGTGGGAGTTTCACACCGCGATCCGTTTGCGCTCGTGCACGACTCGCTCCTCCGTCTCCAAGCAACCACGGGCCGCACGAGCCGACGCGGCCTCCCGGGTGAAACGCGCTCATCAACCACTAGCACGCGACTGCCGCTCGGTCCCTCGTGGCCCTTCGCAGTTCGCGGTTCATCACGCTGAACGATCGGAACCAGCGCAGACCCGAAAAAAGGTTACAGCAATGACCGCGCGTTTTTAATCCGCATTCCATCCCTCTTCTTCTAATCAGTCTGTTGCCTGGATACCGGCTCAAATAGCATCTCGAATCCAGTGACGGAGGAGCAACAAATCGCCATTATTCTCAGACACAAACGAGTCTTGATTCCCACGTTTTCCGCCTCCCGATCAACAAGTGGAGAGAATCAGTGTCCGCGTTTCTAATAACGCTGGTTGCTGTCATGAAGCGCTCCCTCTTGGGTATTGTAGTCTGTTTTCCGATGGCGCCATGAAGGGCTTTCTGACAACATGAGACAGTTGAACTACATTACCCAGCTTATCACGGAGCAGTGTATCTTGGGAAATGTAGTGAATGTCACAAGTCGAGATTTTGGAATTTTGGCCAACGTCTAACGCTTGAAGAACATCGGCTCGTCGCGAAGCGCGTCTCGGTGAATGTAGTCCATTTTTACTCGTCGCCATGTTGGAATTTGGCCAAGTCAAACCACATTTCCCAGCAAGCAGCGCAGAGCCAAGCGGCACACGGCCCGGCCCCCTCCCGCACCGTGTGACAGCCCTGCAGACGGGAGCGGTGAAGCAGAGGTGACCTCCCCGTGTACCGGAGCGCGATTCGCGGGCGGATCTGATCGACAGCGCAGATATGGTGAGCCGAGCTGCTTCGTCCCGTCCTTCCAAGGTGCGCGAACGTGCCTGTGCTGAACGGGGACGCGCTTATGTTGGGCTCCGAACTATCGGTTCGCTGTCGGTTCGCGACGCCGACGGACGGACGGGGAGTAAAAAAAAGCAGTGAAGTCAGTGGCTGAGTGACAGACATCATACCGCGAATAGCCTCGTACCTGTGAAAGCAGGGTAAAGCAGGGTAAATCACGGTAAATCACTGCAGTGCGTGAAATTGATGATTTTATCATGTGTAAATCATATGATGAAATGAAGTGCAAAGTAACGGCCTGTGTGCGGACTGCGTCTCCGCACCTTTGGGGAACTCAAGTTAGGAACACACACGTCACTCCTGGGTCATGGTCCGAGGCGCTATTTTTACACGTAACGGGTCACCATTGTGTATTTCAATCCAGCAGGGTCACTGTCCTGTGTGTGTTTAAATCCCCAGCCCCAGTAGGGTATTTAAGGGGCCAAGATGTCACTGTGTCCGCCCCCCCCCACACACACACACCCCCACTGGGGCTCCTCACTCTCTGTGGCCCTGCAGTGTGACCCCATCCGAGTGCTGGTGACCGGCGCCGCCGGCCAGATCGCCTACTCCCTGCTCTACAGCATCGCCAAGGGCGACGTCTTCGGTAAGGACCAGGTGAGGACGGCCGTTAAACCCCCCCCTCCCCCGCACGCATTACCCGTGGCAACACCCCCCCCCCCCCCCCCCCCCCCCCGGCCGTAACACCTGTCTCCGCCCCCTCTGTCCCGAGCAGCCTATCATCCTCCTGCTCCTGGACATCTCGCCCATGCTGCCCGTGCTGGACGGCGTCGTCATGGAGCTGCAGGACTGTGCCCTCCCGCTTCTGAAAGGTGCGTCGCCATCGAGTCGGCCGGGGGGGCAGCGGAGCGTGAACTGGACACCTGAGCGGTGTTTCCGGGTCCTTTCTACCACCCCCCTCCTGCCCCCTCGCAGAGGTTGTCCCAACTGACAAGGAGGAAGTGGCCTTCAAGGACTTGGACGCCGCCATTCTGGTGGGTTCCATGCCCCGGAAAGAGGGCATGGAGAGGAAGGACCTGCTGAAGGCCAACGTGAGTATCTTCAAGTCCCAGGGGGCGGCGCTGGACAAGTACGCCAAGAAGACGGTGAAGGTGAGGGACCGTCTGCGCACGGTGTCCAGCTCTTCTCCTCTAAGCAGAACCCTAGCAGTAGTGACCATTTCTCAGGGTCGCCCCCTGCTGGACACTCGTGGCACCTGCTTTGGTCACTCAGCCTTATGATGTAACGCTGGTTCCTCGAGTTCCGAATGTTTGCGATATGAATTTTCGGAAAGAAATACACACACACACACATAATTTCAAGTTTTTTTTTTTTTTTTTTTTTTTTTTTAAAAAAAAACTGCATGTATTTAGGATAAAAATAAAATCTCTTTTGTGGAACAGAAGCACCTTGAATTTACGTGTCCAACCAATTTTCTCGAAAGTGACTTACAGTGTTACGCTGCCTACAATTACAGTATTTACCCCTTCGTACAGCTGGGTAATTTTACTGGAGCAATTTAGGGTAAGTACCTTCCTCAGGAGTACTACAGCCAGAGGTGGGGTTTGAATCCGCAACCTTTAGATCCAAAGGCAGCGACTCTACCCGCTACACCACCGGCTGTCCAGCAGGAGGCAGTAAAGAGCACCCAGACAGGAGTGTTGGACCGCCTTACTTCAACTCGTTTGCTCAGTGTCTACAGCTAGTGTCTGGCATTCCTCAGCATCAGTCATCAGCGAGATGAGGAACGTTGCATGTTTGTGAGATGAATGAGTCCGGACTCGGTAATTAATTGTAATTTAGTAATTAAATGTCGGTGATTTAGAATTAGTTTCAAAGTAGCTAAGTCTTACAAAGTATTTTTTTTTTTATTAACGAAAGCAGGAGGCTTTTACGGAACATCTCTGTGGTATTACTTATACTGACTGTAAAATTATCTGCGGAGTGATGAACAAGCTGAGCTACGAACAGACTTGCAGAATTCAGTGGTGTGTCTCACAGGCCTCGTTACGGTGCAGGAACACCTTGGAAACTGGTCTCTTGCACTTTAACAAATATTAAATATTTATCGGTTAGAGCACGGGCCTTGTGTTTGCACTCTGGCTCCGCCGCGGGGCGCTGCGCTCCACGGTGACCTGCGGCCGTGTCCCCGCCTCCAGGTCCTGGTGGTCGGAAATCCAGCCAACACCAACTGCCTGATCGCCGCCAAGTCGGCCCCCTCCATCCCCAAGGAGAACTTCTCCTGCCTGACCCGTCTGGACCACAACCGCGCCGCCTCCCAGGTCAGTCCATCTCTTGTTGACCCGGACGCTGGAGGTTCCGGCTTCACCGGCTTCAGCCCGTCCCCCGCGCGAGGTCTCCAGGCGTCGAGCTCGATGTTCCCTGCAGGTGGCGATGCGCGTCGGCGTCCCCACGGACAACGTGAAGAACGTCATCATCTGGGGGAACCACTCGTCCACTCAGTACCCGGACGTCCACCACGCCAAGGTGACGGTGAGCGGGACGGAGATGGACGTGTTTGACGCCGTGAAGGACGACGAATGGCTCAAGGGCGACTTCATCTCTGTGAGTGAGCACCGGGAGGGGGTTGGGTTCATGGATGGTTTACTGAAAATAGAAATCCCTGGATAGCAACAGGTGTGTGTGTGTGCGCGCGTGCTTATGAGAGCAGACTGTGCAGCAGCGTGGAGGTGCCGTCATCAAGGCCAGGAAGCTCTCAAGTGCCATGTCTGCCGCCAAGGCTATCTGTGACCACATGAGGGACATCTGGTTTGGGACCCCAGAGGTTGGTACCACTCCACCCCCCTGTGTGTGTGTGTGTGTGTGTGTGTGTGTGTGTGTGTGTGTGTCACTGTGTCACTGTGTCACTGTCTGAATGAGCTGAACGGTGCTCCCTTTGTTCTTCCCTTCCAGGGTCATTTTGTGTCCATGGGCGTCTACTCCAATGGGAAACCCTACAGCGTCCCCGACGACCTCATCTACTCTTTCCCCGTGGTGATCAAGGTGGGGTGCCGGTGTCCCGCCACAGCCGCCGGGGCCCCTCACAGCGGGAATCTCACACCTTCTCCTCCATCCTCTTGCAGGACAAGGCCTGGAAGATCGTAACCGGGCTGCAGATAAACGACTTCTCGCGAGAGAAGATGGACGCGACGGCCACCGAGCTGGTGGAAGAGAGGGACACGGCCGTCTCGTTCCTGGGGGCGTGACCGGCACCCCGGCGGGAGCGGCGAGTGTCTCGGCACCCGGAGCCCCCGGAAACCCCTTGACTCCCGTCACTGATCGACCCCCGAGCGCCGGGGTGTCGCGCCTTTCATAGCGAGAACACATAACGTACCGAATCGGCCAGGATTCTCACTGGGAGCGTCACCGTAGTGCGGGCCGGATGCCTGTTGTCCATCGCTAGTCCTTCACTAGTCCATCGATAGTCGTGTCGTCCTTTCAGTGGCTGCATATTGAGCTCAACCAATAAACTCAACACTCCAGACGAGCCTCTCTGACTGGTTTATTTTAAGGCAAGTTCCCGCTTCGCAAACACAAACCTCTGCTTTAAAAATGCAGTAAAAGATTTAACTGAGTCATGCAGTAAGCACTGTGTAACAGCGTGGTTAAGGATCGTCTCCTCGCTGGCAAAGTGCCTGCGTAACCATAGAAACCATGGACCGCTCTAATTTCCCACCAAATTGGCCACTAGGAGGCAGCAACATCTGTCACGTTCCACCGAAAAGACGGATGGCTAAAAATATCCTTATCAGAAGAGCTCCGCGTGTAAACGGAAGTTGGACTAAAATAACCTTGTCGCGCGCGCACTCGAGCGCCTCGCGGACGGCTTCTTGGAAACGCTGCGGTTCCCTTGTCGTCCACACGAGGGCACACTCGCCTTGCAGAAGCTCCCTGTGTCACAGACCCACGTGGGGCGAGAAGCAACATGTCGATTGGCCGAAGCAATCCACGTGACGAGGCGTGACGCACGTGGTCAAAATTAAATTCCCGCCTGAGGATTGGTTAATATTTGCTATCAGGGTCTGGCGCTTGTTGTCATAAACGGTGACGTATATGACACGTCCTTGAAAGTAGCGTAGCGACTCGTTTTAGTGCTTCTGGATGCTGCGGTGTCCTAATTGTGTCCATCGTGCAGGCGGAAGTGCTGATACTCGTATAAAGATTAACAGTGACGTTCGTTGCCTAATAAATGTTTGTAAACTGAAGTCGCAGTTCCAAAGCCTATTCGTTTACCAAAAGTATTACAGCAGTATGGACGTATTAATTAAAGAACACATATTGGTTTGTCAGAAATGCCTTTAGTTCGAACATTTATTGGCATTTCCTGTTTTTTTCACTTAATAGTCACATGACGAAGAAACGTCGTTGAAATGAATTTTTCTTGTTATTGATACGAGAACAAGATAGAAACTAATCAATTTCTTGCGTCGGAACGGACACCAATGATGAAACTGACACAGGACGTGAGAAGACGAAGCCTGTCCCATATGGATACCCAGGAACCGAGCAGAAAGTCGGACTCTGATTGGCTGCGCTTTGCGACTCTCTTGATTTCCATTGGTTTAAATAAAACTCTTCATTTCATTGCTTATGAAGCAAAGAATCTTATTCAGATCTGGAAAAAAAGAATAATAATAATTTAGCCTGCAACAGATACTGTTGGTTTAACCTTTTAAAACATAGAAAAATGAATATATGATATTTAAGGAATAAATCGCTAAATGTGCAACTAGCACATACACGATTTTGCTTAAATTTCTGAGAATTGAAACGTACAATCTTCAAAAATGTATTTTTTTACACTTTGTCAGCACACCATTTGTGTATGTTGAAACGGGGACCTAAGTGCATGTATAAGACTTGCAAGACAATGTGGATGGATTTATAATTTCGAATGTTAAATTCATGTAATTTATGTTTTTGCAAGTGCAGACGGACGGTGTTGCAATCACGGAACGGGAAACATGTTCTGCTTCAGTCGTAGAAAGTTAATTCTATAAAATGCTTAATCTCTGTTTGATACCCTCACCGAACGTGAATGAAATACAGAGCTTTTATGATGGCAGCCAATCAAAATACCTCCCCTAGCGTGCAGCCAATGAGAATGCAGAAGAGCTGCCGTGCGAACCAATGGAAACGCAGGTTGCGCGCGGCTCGTGTTACCGCGCATCGGACTCAGGACCCGTCTCTTCCTCTGCCTCCAGAGCGCGTCCTTGGAGCGCCGGAGCGAACGCGTTCGTTCGTTCGTTCACAGTTTCCGAGCTCTTCTCCCAAAGATTATGTTGTGCTTAGAGCGCAAAGGGTCACTTTGCTGTAGGTGCCGCCGGAACGTCGCGCTGCTGTGAGCTCCGTGCAGCGGGAACTCGCTAGAGATCACAGGAAGGCGGACATTTGGGAGGTGGGTGCGCGCGCGCGCATTTTCCTCAAGTTTTGCGGTGTGTGCGTGCGTGCGTGCGTGCGAGGGGAGATCATTGCTTAATTAATTACGGTGCGCGAGCGCGGGGCCCCAACGTGTGTGTGTGTGTGTGTTTGTGTGTGTGTGTGTGTGTGTGTGTGTGAGAGTGAGAGTGTGAGATTTGGCGGTGTCTCTCTTCGCTCGGCCGCCCCCTCGGGCCGCGCTGCTCTAACAGCCGCTTCCAGGAGCCTCGCGGGGGGCCCTCGCGGCCCCCGGGTCTCATCATCCGATCGGCGATGCTGGAGATGCTGGTAGGGAACGCAGGCCCGTGGCGGTAAGGTCAGGGGGCGGGGCAAACGATGAAGTGGGCGGGGTTTCGCCAGGACAGTTGGTGCGTCGGTCGGAGAGGAAGGTTGATACAAAGTGTCCTGTAGTGTAGAGTTTGCGATATATAAGGAGCGCGGCGGAACCGATGTGTATTTCAGCCTGGGAGTCGGTGAGCGAACGAAGGAACGAAGGAATGAAGCGCTTGCGATCACTGTGCCGCAATGATTGAGCCGCGAAAGACCGCGACTGAAGATCCTGGTTAAGAGACATGCGATGACTGGGTGGTGCCGTCACGAGGATCGATCGTTGGTTTCTCTGGAATTTGTAAGAAGTTTCACTGAAGGACTGTGTGTGTAAAGAGTGCGTAAAGTGACCGGAGCGAACGAGGAGAAGAGTCGGACTCGTGCGTGACACCGGCGTTTAGTACCGATCCGATCTGCAGGAACTTCTGTAATCAGTGCGGTGCGAAACGGAAGAGCAGTAATAATGTCTCTTTACATCGAAGGTAAGTGTATGTATTTAATAATAATAATAATAATGATGATAATAATAATAATGATGATAATAATAATAATGATGATGATGATATCATCGCCAAATCCCTTCAGTGCTGACGTTGTATCTTCTGACTGAAGAAGTAAGCAGGTAGGACGGTTCTACACGTGACCGTATTCCAGGCATGACGGTACTGCAGGTGACCGTATTCCGGCTGGGACGGTATTACAGGTGACCCTATTCCGGGTATGACGGTGCTGCAGGTGACCGTATTCCGGCTGGGACGGTACTACAGGTGACCGTATTCCAGGTATGACGGTGCTGCAGGTGACCGTATTCCGGCTGGGACGGTATTACAGGTGACCCTATTCCGGGTATGACGGTGCTGCAGGTGACCGTATTCCGGCTGGGACGGTACTACAGGTGACCGTATTCCAGGTATGACGGTGCTGCAGGTGACCGTGTTCCGGGTGGGACGGTCTTACGTGGGACAGTATTACAGGTGACCGTATTTCAGGTAGGACCAGGGTGTGTATTCAGTAGCCTGTCACTCCAGTCAGTACCACGGTTAAAAATATGAGGTAGACCTTGTGTCATTGCCAGGAAAACTCACCGTACCTGTTTGTCACCTCACATTGTTACTGTAGGCCATCAGAGCTACGAGCGGGAACTCACGCCCACAAGGTGTGTGAAGGAACTGAGTGAACGTGTCCAGATTCCTGCTCTGGGTTCGTCAACATAGAGACAGTTGGCACCACGTGTGTTCATAACTCACTCTCGCCACAGTCAGAATCGGTAAAGGGTCAATGAGATGTTTCTCCAATGACTCGCTGATTGGATTCTATAAAAACCTTGCGTATGGCTGTGATTAATGGGGAAAAAAAATGCCCGTGTGTTTCTGATGCTTTTATTTATTAAGTTAAAGTGACGGAAAGTTAGTTTTGTTTCTACAAACTCCTGTTCAGTGCTGGTTGTCGACCGATTGATCCCTTAAACGCGTTCAATGTTCCTCGTCCTGTTATTGATCAGCGACGCTCGGGGACAGCAGAGAGAAGCTGTAAACGCTGTGGACGTGAGTTGGACTGAGGTCCCACAGCCCTGTTCCGCTTGCTGCTCTTTGCTGCCACCTGTTGGCCTGGAGGGTAAATACCGGTCACGTTCACCGTGCTACAGGCAAAGTGAGTAAAATGCAGCTGGAAAAACACACGCACGCACGATGTCTACAACCGCTTGTCCCGAGCGGGGTTGCGACGAACTGATGGCGAACTGGAGCCTAACTCGGCAGCACAGGGTGCGAGGCTGGAGGGGGAGGGGACACACCCTGGGTAAGACACCTGTCTGTCGCAAGACACCCCAAGTGGGACTCGAACCCCGGACCCACCACAGAGCAGGCGCTGGCCAAAACCCACCGCGCCCCTGCAGTTGAAAGAAATAAACCGAAATAAATTTTGGAAGCTAACCATCTGTAGTACAAGAGAGCGTGTGTGAGGAAAGGGCCGAGGAATGAGCCGTGTGCGTTCGCAGTGGGTCTCGTCGCCTGCCGGATTCGGGACGCCGTCTGGTTGTGGGTTTGCGTCTGAGCTCCTTGCCCCCACAGGACTGGGTGCGGTGGCGACTCCCTGCAGCAGGATGGCGCAGTTCCAGGAAGTGATGCGACAGCAGCTGGAGGCCTCCATGGACAAGGAGCTGGAGAAGCTGCTGTCCGTGACGGAGGGCGCCGACGTTGAGGTGGGTGGGGGAGGGGTTTCGAACCCGAGCCTCAGCTGGTTTTGCAATGAGATACTGATGTCACCTGAGCGCATGCGCTCTCTCTCTCTCTCTCTCTCTCTCTCTCTCTCTCTCTCTCCCCCCCCTCCCTCTCTCCTGTCCACTGATACCCAACACTGGGATGTTCTTGCTCACTCTCTCTCTCTCACACACACACACACACACACACACACACACACACACACACACACACACACACACACCTAGCTGTACCGTTGCTCAACTGAAGTGTACAGCAACCTCAGCAGGAAGGAAAAGAGCCATAAGTCCACAAATGGGACAATGATTAACTCAGAGCAAAATTAACGGTGTAGTGCCACATTTCACAATCCGGTGGTTTAGGGTTGCCAACAATGGCTTGTTTACACACACACACACACGAAACTGCAGGGAGTTCAGAGTCACCAGTTCACTGGAAACACGCCTGCGGACTGTGGGAAGACACCCACGTGAACAAGGGTAGAACATGCAAAGGCCACACAGGCTGAGCCCGGAGCTGTGAGGCACCAGTGCTACCCGCTGTGCCACCATGCTTGCTTATATTTGGGTGTTGAACCCCCAGGAGTCTGGTTCGGGGGCTTCGTTGCAGTCCGTCAAGCGGAACCCGTGCGGTCGAGTCCGTGTTCCTCGTAACGAAAGCGTGACGTGCTGAGGCCGCCAAGGTTGCCCCTTGAAGCTCACGGTGGAACGGCATTGCAAACTGTCCTTGATGGTTTTACCGCGGTGAACGGTGCGTGAGTTGGAGTGCGTGTCCCGAGTCCGGTGTCAGACCGAGATGGTCAAGGTCACCCTGACCGCTGCTCCCCGTTGCAGGTCGCCAGGAAGGACTTCGAGGGCTTCAAGAAGCTCTTCCACCGCTTCCTGCAGGCCAAGGGTCCCTCGGTGGACTGGGCCAAGATCCACCGGCCTCCCGAGGACTCGGTGAGTTCTGTCTTCCACGGGGTGTTTGGGTCTGTGGGGGTGACGCTGGAGTACAGTACTGTCTGGGGCCTGTGGACAAGACGCGGTGGCCGAGCTGGATTCCGTATCCAAGGACAACGATGTGGTCCTTGCCGACTATGGGTCGTGACCCTCGTTCCAGGAAAAAGTGTGTACCTATTACTCTGTTATTACATGACCTAATTCATTATTCATGTATTTCTCCATGGTGACGTACTGAGAGTAAACAGAAGAGCATCACCAACTGACACCAGACTATGGACACACAACCTGTGTGTGTGACACCACCACACTGCGGGTTCACATCCCTCCAGTAGCTCCTATAGAGGTGATGGTCAAACAAAAAATACATAGATAATCATAGCAGGTGGTGTTGGACTCATTGTCAGGAAATCAGCAGAAAAGTGGCTCTGAAGGGCATGGGTTTGAGACCCTTCTTCAATGTGGGAGGGATTCAGCAGCTCTGAGGGACACAGGGAGCTCATTCCACTGCATCAGTTGCTCACCAGGCCGTTAACTGTTCCCCCCACCCCACCCCAACACACACACACACACACACACACACAGCCTCAAGGTTTATTTCACACATTCCCGGAGAGAAAAAGACAGGTCACTCCCACCCCCACCCCACAGGACACACACCGTCCCCTGGAGGTGCTGCACTGCTCCTTACCGGAACTGGACTGTGTGTCAGACATGCACGCACGCAGTTTGGTCAGCTGTGCTCCTTCAGTGTTAGTCCACAAGCCGATTCCTGCCCAGCTGGGTAGTCTATCCCTGTGAATATGTTCACACTACTTTACACTGTTTTTACCTTATAAGTTCAGTTAATGCAACTTGACTTTAATGGTACAAATGTGAATGTTCCACTTGACCAGTGGACTGCTGGTGGAGAGGGGGGGACCTGTCACTCAAGACAGCGCCCCCTTCTGGGAGCACTACGAAGGGTCCCAATGCCAATGACACCCAGTGAATGATGCGTGTGTTTACCAACCCCCCCCACCCCCCGCGCACGGTCCCTGCCCAGATCCAGCCCTACGAGAGGATCAAGGCGCGCGGTCTCCCCGACAACGTGTCCGACTGTCTGGACAAGCTGGTGGTGGTGAAGCTCAACGGGGGTCTGGGCACCAGCATGGGCTGCAAGGGACCCAAGAGTCTGATCAGCGTTCGCAACGAGAACACGTTCCTGGACCTGACGGTGCAGCAGATCGAGGTAAAGGACCGCCGAGTGCTGGCGGTCACGGCGGGTTGTGGGCGCGAACCCGAGCGCCGCTCGTCCCGGTTTGCGAATGCTGTCGCCACGGTAGCGCCCGCTTGCGCTGTGGGTCGCGCCACACTGCATTACTGATTGTGGGAGTGATCAGTATCCTCCTCTCTCTTCTCTCCCTTCCCTCCTCCACCCCCCCCCACACGCGCACGCACAGCCTGTTTGTGTTACATGAAGGCCTCTGTAGATGCAATCCACACCCTGCTTACGTAGCGTATCTCCCATCCTGTGCCCCCACCCCACCCCACCCCCAGCACCTGAACAAGACCTACAACACGGACGTCCCTCTGGTGCTCATGAACTCCTTCAACACAGACGAGGACACCAAGAAGATCCTGCAGAAGTACACACACCACAGGGTTAAGATCCACACCTTCAACCAGAGCAGGTACAGAGCAGCAACGGGTGGGGGGGGGGGGCAATGCGACGAGGGGCCGGGGTTTGGGGTCAAGGCCCATAGATGTGTGCTGATCATCCTGCAGCCACAGCAGCAAGACATTAGTATTTAATTAGAAAGGTGTGTGTGCGGGGGGCTGCGATTGTGGTGGGATGTATGAGAAGCCCAGCTGCCCCCTCTGTACAACATCAAATCCTTTGGATCCAAAGGTTGCAGGTTCAAATCTGACCTCCAGCTGTAGTACCTTTTGAGCAAGGTACTTACTCTAATTTAGAGTAACTTACACTAATTGTAGTAAAATTACCCAGCAGTAGAAATGGGTAAATAAGTCACTTTGGAGTAAAGTGTCAGATAAATAAACAAATGTATATCCCAGCATGAACAAAATCAGGAATGTTTTTCTACATTACATACACTGTATCTCTCCTCCCTGGCCTCTTGCTGACCTAATGGCTCCACCCTGTGTTGTCATGTGATTTCCTAGCCCCGCCTCCTATGGCCAGCACGCTCTACCCTGCTTGCTCTCTTGCCAACCAGCAGCTCCCATATCGGAGCCCACCTGCGGGTTCTCGGATTTCTCTTCCGCAACTGTCTGTCTTCCTCGCAGCAGGGAGGCAAGAGCGGCGTCCTCTCTGTACAATCGCTCACCTCCCCTGACCAGTCTTTTCTCCACTCAGGTACCCGCGCATCAACAAAGAATCCTTGTTGCCCATGGCGACGGATCTGGGAACGATGGGTGAAAATGCGGACGCCTGGTACCCTCCGGGCCACGGCGATATCTATCCCAGTTTCTACAACTCGGGGCTGTTGGAGCAGCTGATCTCCGAGGGCAAGGAGTACATCTTCGTCTCCAACATTGACAATCTGGGCGCCACCGTGGACCTGTACATCCTCCACTTCCTGATGAGCCAGCCCAACGGCAAGCGCTGCGAGTTCATCATGGAGGTGACGGATAAGACCAGGGCCGACGTCAAGGTGAGCAAAACTGAATAGTAAAGGGGGGCCAGCGGCAAAGAACCCAAAATCATGTGGAACATGGTGCTTGTGCTGAGAGCAGGAGAGACCCCCCCCCCCCCCCCCCCCCCCCCCCCCGTGTGACCAAAATAGCCCAGCTGGGGAGGAGTGTGCATTCTGTTCTGTTGAGTCACAAAATTTCAAAGATTTAAAAACATTTACTTAATAGTTATCTCATTACCTCTGTTCTAACATTTCTTGTTGTGGTTACAAACAAGCAACCATTGTTTCCACTTGAAGTTGATAGGTGGCAGTAAAGAGCCCTAGAGGACTGTGTGCCGCCTTAATTCAACTCATTTCCACAGTGTTTACAGCTCCGGTCGGTGATGAGAAACAAGGTGGTGAATGTTGCTCTTCTTGATGGACTCAATTAGGCAACAGTAGACACAGAATATGTTTGAGATGCTGTATTAAGTACTTTTATTTGCAATAAATAAATGCATTAAGGTTACGTAACAAAGAACTGGTTTGTTTCAGCTGTAGCTGAGATCTTTACTCAAGCAAACCTGTGAAAAGCCCAAGGAATATCTGTCCTGTCTTGTTGGCCTCAGTCTCGCTTTGGAGTCATGAACAGAGCGCAGTTCCCAGCACCTCCTGGGCTCCTGTCTCACGTGTGCTGTTCTGTGGGGGTGTCGCTGGCAGGGGGGGACGCTCATCCAGTACGACGGAAAGTTGCGGCTCCTGGAGATCGCGCAGGTGCCCAAGGCCCACGTGGATGAGTTTAAGTCCGTCACCAAGTTCAAGATCTTCAACACCAACAATCTGTGGATCTCGCTGAGTGCCATCAAGAGGCTGCAGGAGCAGAGCGCCATGGACATGGAGATCATCGTGAACCCCAAGGTGAGCAGCGGCGTGTGGCTCCCGTGGCTCACCTCGATGCTGTGCGATGGGGCCGACTGGGATAGAAGGTGTGCAGAATCAACAAAAAGCATGTTCTTAGGGACATTATTAATTATAAGGGGGGGCGGGCGACCATACTGCGCCTAAAGGACACGCTGGCACTAATTCTCATAAGCCATTCAGCACACACACACGCCCTCCCATGAACACTTCACATGTCTGTTCCATTTCAGACTGTCAGAAAAATAAATATCCTCCAATGGGAAGGAATTTAACACCAACTGTTGATGGATCAGGTATTTAAATGAGGCACTAGAGTACAGTAATTCCACGTGTCAAACACAGACAACACGACTGGGTGACATCACACAGCTTGCTTTCTGTGGTGCTATCTTAGTGTTTACTGTAGTTGACCATCCAGGAGTCCGTTAGACAGGTACCTCAACCATCCTGCGTGTATGCTCGTCCTCTCCACAGACCCTGGACGGTGGGCTCAACGTGGTCCAACTGGAAACGGCGGTGGGCGCTGCCATCAAAAGCTTTGACAACGCGCTGGGCATCAACGTCCCGCGCAGCCGCTTCCTGCCCGTGAAGACCACGTCGGACCTGCTGCTTGTCATGTCCAACCTCTACAGCATGGATGCTGGATCACTTACAATGAGCGAGAAGCGCGAGTTTCCCACCACGCCCCACGTCAAGCTGGGCAGTTCCTTCACCAAGGTACCGCAAGTAGACCTGGGCCTCCAGCACCTACCCTGCCTGCGGTCACTGGGCGGTCCGTGACCGTGCCCTTTATGGACCGCATTTGCTGCCTGATAATATTGACCCTGGCAACCCCAGAGGCTGCGCTTGGTGAACGTGCCTGCTGCAGCTGGCTGGCTCGAAGTCAAGCCCTGGGGAGGGGGCTCTTCCGCTTTGGTCATATACTGCTGTTCCCACTGGTCTGTGTATCTCCCCCTGCAGGTGCAGGAGTACCTGAGCAGGTTCGAGAGCATTCCTGACATGCTGGAGCTGGACCACCTGACCGTGTCTGGGGACGTGACTTTTGGAAAAAACGTCTCTCTCAAGGTGAGGGCCATCTGCTGTGCTGCCCGCCGCAGGGCAGGCACTCACGGTCACATGCTATAGGTTCCCTTGATGAGAGCAGTGAAAGCCAGTGTGACCTTCCTCCCAGGGAACGGTCATCATCATCGCGAACCACGGCGACCGCATCGACATCCCAGCAGGTGCTATGCTGGAGAACAAGATTGTGTCGGGAAACCTGCGCATCCTGGACCACTGAGGCTGCTCAGGGGGGAGCAGCACTGATGGACAGCGGGGCAGCAAGACGGTTGTCATTTTTCCACCTCCTTGTAATTTAGATTTTTTGCTTGGCCCCACATCCCAGTGGCATGGCCGGGGGCGGGTTGTTGGACCAGATTTCAGTGCAGTCGGGGTGAAGCTCCTCCCTCGTGCAGAGCTGTCTTGCCACTGAACCTGAATAAAGTGCAATATGGAGCTGTCCTCTGTGCTCTATTGCTCATAAAACATAATACAGAGAACATGTGCTCTGCCTACCACTGTTTATCCGACACAGACGACAACCATTTTACCCCAGTTAACTGAATACAGTTACATTTGTACAGAACAGCAGCGTAAACCTTCTCTCACACAGACACGAGGCAGGGTAGTCACTAGTTCACCTGCAAATCCTCTCTTCAGACTGGAGGAGAGGAAACACATCATGCAAACTCCATACCCCCTCAGCTGCATTCAAACCCATCTCTGAATCCACTGCTCAGGTGCTGAGCCACGTTTCTCCACTGGTGGTTTGTGCCTGACACCTCCAAGCTGCAGCCACGGGTCTGAGAAACCCATTTGGACAGGCACCCGTCTGCACTCTCTTGCCACTTTGGGTCTTTCTAGTCAAATGCACTGGTGTAGCTGAGCCTAAATTCCTGCTTCAAACCCCTCTACCACAGAACCCTTGATAAGGTACTTAGCCTCAATTAATATATATAAATGGGTAAATGAGTATAAGCACCTCAAGTAACTTTGGAGGAAAATGTCAGAATAATGTAGCTGTAGGAAGGTTACTGTGTTTCTAGCTAAAGTACAACAGCAGAGCCTCCTTCGGAAGCTTGAGGTCAGAACGCACAGGCGGTCAGTGATCAGCAGGTGGCACAGTGGTGACAGCTGCAATGAAAGGACCCAGGTTTTGATTCTCACCTTCTGCTGTGGTATCCTTGATCAAGGTACTTATCCTGAAAAGATACACAAAAAGTTAACAGACTTGGTAAAACTTACACTAAGGGTTACTCTGCGGTATAAACGAGTAAAATGGGGTAAACGAGATGATAACCCCTGGAACTGAAAAGATGTTCAGCCCAACAATGCCATTGATTGTCATTAAATAACCATTTTGTGGTAAAACTAAGGGACACAAGTGGTTCACACACTTTCATGTAGCACTGAATAACATCTCTTGTCAACACATGCAACGGTGTATCTGTAAGCTCTGAAATACTGACCGTCTCCAGGATGAAACAGTTTACCTGCCCATCTGACTTCACCGTGTCGAACCCGGGTGGGCTGTCCTTTTCAAACAGTGGATACAACATACACTTTGCGCATATTTACCGAAGTACCGGCAAGTCCAGGCCTGAAGACGGAACACGACATGTGCATGTGCGCGCGCTATGGCCATCAGCCAGGCCCCACCAAGGAACTGACCGCATCATGACCCTTTAGCAGAGCAAACCATCGGCCAAACAGAGTGAAATGTGTCCGTTTTCACTTTATTGTTCAAAGTAGATACAAAAACGTGAAATCACAGCGACATTCACAGCTTTCGGGTTCGAGAGCACAGGCTGCCAGATGGGAGTAACAGTGCTTTAGTGGAGAGGCCCTTGGGGTCAGACACAGGACAGAGCATGGAGAGAGCCCTTTGTCCAGGGTTTCCCTGCAGAAACACTGTAAAACACTGAATTTGTGGTGCAGATGTAATACTGGGGCAAGAGGACAAACAGGCACATCAAAAAAAAAAAAAAAAAAAAAAACACACACACACACACACACACACACACCCTCCTTGAACATCTTTTACACAACAGTATTTGTGAATATGCAGATATACATTTGTGAAGGGCAGCCACTAATGTAGTATTTAGGGCTGCCTTTAGAACCAAATGTTGCAGGTTCAAACCCCACCTCCCGCTGTAGTACCCTTGAACAAGATACTTAACCTAAATTGCTTCAGTAAAATTACCCAGCTGAATAAACGGGTAAATTTTAAGTTGCTTTGGAGAACAGCATCAGGTAAATAAACATGACCATGTGACCGACCCCAGACTCTCCCTGAGGTGACTGCATCTGTACCACTCCTGCAGATACACAAAAAGTTAACAGTAAGACTTGGTACGTCTCCAGTGCACGCACATGCACACACGTGAAATCACATCCTTTTGAACATCCGCAATTCTAAAAACGTACTTACGATGCCTTCCAAAAGTTTTGGAACAAAAATCGGATCATTATAATCCGTATGCTCGGAACATTGAGCTGAAATCCAAAGATGAGACGAAGGAGTGAATGCCTCAGTTCACAGCTATTTCAAACCTTGGAGTTGCAAATCTTAAATTCCACAATACGCAGCAAACCTCAGCAAGTGAAAGAGGTTATACACCAGGTGTAAACACCTTGTCAGCAGCTGGAACAGAATGACTCAAAGGGAAAAAGAAAGAAAAAAATAACTAAGTTCTGGAATAAGGCTTTTCAGACACAAGACCACAGTGAAGATCACTAGCAAAGGGATGAAAAGGCCTGGATGGAACAACAGGAGCAGCCAATGACCTGGAGCAGAGCACTTCAAAGAATCAAGGTAGGGGGGGGATCATCACGACTTGTGGGGTGGCTTTCGGAACAGGATCTTTAGGATCTGGGGTTTAGCAATCACCTTACTGAATAGAGATCACAGCAGGGTGGTGAATTTAGAGATGCATAAACAGAGCTCATTTGCAGATGTAGGAAAAATGTGCCACCACATTTACCAGGTGGACATTCATTACAGAGGACGATGACTCAAGCATAACTCACAACACGGGTCTATGGGACAGGAAAAAAGGAGCATTTCCAGCTGGCTAAGTCAATGATCAGACCGGAAAACAACTGAAGCGACTTTTCATGAGGAGACTGAAGGCAGGAAGTGTAACCAACAAAGAGCAGCTTGAAGAGTCTGCAGTTAAAAGGGTTTGAACCTAAATACAGACTTTCCCACTTCACAATGATATAAAGTGTCCATTTATAGTCACCTAAATCTGGGGCTCTGAATTTGTTTCTTCTGTTATTTTTTTAAAAAAAAAAGGGAAAAAACAACAACTTCACATTCTTCTCAACACTCTTGGAAGGCAGTGAAATCAACTCTGACAAATGTATCGACAGCACATTTTCCCCCCAAATGATACAGATGAATTTAACAAATGGTAAGACTATTTAAAAGCCTTTGTAATACTTTTAAATATAGGATTTCATAACAAAAAGACTGAAAACATTACTGAACACCCGAAACACTGGGATGTCTATCCACGTGTGTGTGTGTGTGTGTGTGTGTGTGTGTGTGTGTGTGTGCGCGCGCGCGCGCGTACGTGCAGGCACACACAAACATGCGTGACCTACTGCATTCATAGCTGTAGAGAAGATGAGAAGTGAAAAGAAGAGTGCTTCACCTGAGTCACAAATGGCACAAAATGTCATTTGAAAGGACAGGTGAATCTGCTCATTCATTCCAGGAAGAACGAAAAAGGAGTTTCCCCAGATGACCAATGTCTGCACATGGAAAGAACAGAACAAAATTAAGAATGAAAAAGACAGAACACTAAAAACAACTCAGCTTGATCATCAGTCATCATCAGACTTCAATGGGAAACAACAGGAAACCCCGGAACCACCTGACAGATTATCGTTTTTAACTGGTGTGAATGTCAACCAGGATTCAACCTCAGCCTGTTCGTCTCTTAAGAACGTTTCCTATAAACTAATATAGTTTGCAGTTCTCAATGCTAGTATTTAACAACATAAATGATCTCTGTTGACGTGAAGTGTTTCTAAAAAACGTGGAACAATGTGAAGACAAACACTGACCAGCTGTGAACATTAGTAAATCCTAAAACTGGGGAGGGGACGGAAAATGGGGAGGTACACTGGCTCCTCGTGTTTCGAACGTTGAAGTTACAAATTCTTAAAGATACAAACACTTTCCTGTTTATTTTTAGTTATATTCTTATTCATGATCCATTTTGTAAAACTTTGTTTCTTTGGAAGCAAAAGCAACCTACATTTGCATACTGGACCACAGCAACCTTGCTTTGAACAAACAGTTAAGAATTACGGATATTAATTCAAATAAAATAAAGCATTACAGTACAGATTTATTATAGCGTAATCTGAGGTTTGTAGAACCTAACCAGCAAGTAAGTTGACGGATGTCTGTATTATTAAGCCATTACTACCTGACTTACTGGTAAAACTGACTTTGGATTTTAGAGTAAATGGAGCTACAGACAGACTTCCAGCCCCAGTGGCGTTCGTAAACTAAGGAACCAGTGTATGACAGTCATTAAAAATGGTTAACACCACATCTGTAAGCGGGTAACAGGTGCTCTTTAGTTCTTTAACCCCCTTCATGAAACTATCGTCACATTTACTCCTTATTGGTACAGAAAAAGTACCGGAAGTATCGTATTTAAAAAAAAAAAAAAAAATCCAAAAGTGTCATTAACGGGAAAGGAATAGGAAGTGAAAACTGAGGGGATGACAGAAGCGGCTACGGGCAAAGAGGGTCTAGTCCATGGGGCCCTGGAAAATGAGTCTGACGTAGGGGTGCTCGGCACTCAGCTGCTGGGCGCAGAAGGGGCAGGCGGCGTGGAACGTGTGTGTGCCGTCGGGCAACGGGATCTGGCTCCAGTACGTCGCCGTCTTCTCCGAGCACACGTGGCCGCAGGGGCTTAAGGCATGCGTGGGCGGGGCCGAGTCCACGTAGAAGCCTGCCTCACTGCCCAGCCACAGGGGCACGTAGGGTCCGCGGGTGCGGCACATAGGGCACTCGCGCTGTCCCCCGGGCTCCTGCTCCGCCCGATTGCCCCAGTCATGGTAGCCGTGCACATGGCCGCAGTGCAGGTACACCCAGGGCTGCTTGTCCTCCACCACCTCCCTGCGGCGCATGCTAGGAAAGACGAGTGTGTTGAAGCCCACGGGACACTGCGGTCGAGCTGCGTTCATCTCCTGCCGCAGCGCCTCCAAGTGTTTCAGTGTGGGAGTGCGGGACAGGCCCTCGGCCGTGCGCCACAGCAGCGTAGCCCCGCACAGGTCGATAAGCGAGCCGTCCACCAGCTCATGGGTCTCGTTTTCCACCTGGTGAGGGATGGGCGGAAAATAGGTTCACAAGCAGAACACACACACACACACACACACACACACACACACACACACACAAAGAGCTGTTATGACCTCTGTCCTCCAGCAGGTGGAACGCTAGTCCATGTTTCTCAGTGCTGAGGCTCTCTATGGAACACAGCACAAAGACTCGTCGTTACGAGCAGCTGAGTAACAAACTGACGATAACCCCATTTAAAGTAAACCAGCAAAAGGTTTTTCTTAATTATCAGATCTACATTTAGCCTTCGAGGTAATACATGGTAGTAAAGAGCACTGAAGCAGAGGAGGAGGAGTGTGGGACTGTCTTAATTTAGTTCACTTCCAGTATTTGACTCACGACTGCTGTTCCTGAGCTTGGTGATCCATTAGGAATAAATAAAAAATACATGCATTTCCAGTCAATTCGCACAGAACTAGTGAACATCACCAGATGATAAAGGAGAACACAAACACTGATCTGTAAAAACACCACACAGGGAGTGACACCTCTGCTGGATTCCTACTAAGACTGAAATTGTAATACAGCTGCAAGAGCTTTACCCACTATTCCTCAGTGGATCACAGCTACCATGAAGAGACACACGGTAGGTCATAAGTTTTTTTTTAAAAAATAAACCCACTGTGCAAGACAGAAGGAATTGGTTCACTTGTTATGCCAGTTCACACACACCAAATGACAGGACCAAGGCACACAGTGCCGCAGACTCGTGTTACACACAGTCCCCACTCTGTGTGGTTGCCATTGGAACTCTGCCCAGCGACAAACACTCGCCTCTATCTCTCAGTCTGGGTAGTCAGACACACTGGCATGGAAAAAAGTGTCATCTGGAACCTCCTGACCTGTAAGTGACACTGTGTTGATCCTGACCCCACATCTAACTACCCCCTCGCCAGGCAGCGTAATAGCATCAAGCACGTACAGAAATAAAACTGTGTGGCAATGAGAGGTCAAGGGTCAGTGGTCTCCTCACCATCTTGCCTCGCTGCTGGGCTGAACGTGTCTCACGCAGTGTGAACACATTGCCACACACGGAGATCTCCCGCCACATACTCGGTTTGGAGTTCTCAGTGAAGCCATCCCGTGGGTGCAAGACCAGAACACCGTTGGTGGTGAGTCCATCCATCTGCCCGTCCGCCGTCTTCCACTTGGCTGCCTTCTCCTGGGAAGCAAGGCATGGGGGGCAATTTCTTACCAAATTTCAAAATGTCACCCTTTTCAATGGAAAACTACGGCATCGCACTCACCCCCAGAAAAATGTTTTTTGAGGAGTCAAAGCCAGCAGCATAGATGCGTGCCATGTGAGGGGGGGCGCGATGGCACGTGATACGGCAGGCAAAGCGGGAGATGGTACTCTGGACCGTCTGGGCATCACCGCCAGTCTGGCCCCCGGGCACCGTGTCCGTCACCACAAAGTCGATAGGACTCTCTGTAGAGCGGCCAACCTGTAAAGGCCACACAGTTCACTCCAGTCAACACGGTACAGAGCAACAGAAAGCGACACTGGAAGTGGAAGGTGCGCCACAGACGAGACAGAGGGGTGAGGATGAAATGGCATCAGAGGACACAGTTGGTATGAGACAGATGGGGTTGTAGATCTGCAATACCTGGAACATGTCCATGCTGCTGTCATGCGTGTACTCGACCACCACGGTCTGGGCGCGAGACAGGGTGAATGAGATGCTGTGCTGGTCCTTGTTGCTGATGGCCTGCAGGGGAGAGGGAGTGGCAGGATGAATAAGTGAGGGACCCCCCTCAGTAGCTGTCTGTATTTACACTCGCCTGCGCAAACCCCCCCTAACTATCCATATGGGCCTTGCCTTAGCTGCTTGCAATGTGCACGCCATGTGCACTGTGCTCGGCTTCACTCCATTTGCTTTGGGCCTTTTGTAGAGCGCAAAGCGACTTTTTCTCCTCCCTCGATCCCCATTGGGCAGCGATCCATTGTACCTGTGTGTAGAAGTGGAGGTCACACATTGTCATTTATTCATATTCATTAGAAAACTGACTTTGAGGACCATACGGCATTTATCAAAAGCTTTTTTCCACAGTGACATACAGCTGAGAGTAAACAGAAGTGCACCAGTAACAGACAAAGAGCTTTGGACACAGGATTACTGTTGCGCAGCTTATGTGTCTAACACCACTATGTTGCTAGTTGCCTGCAGAAGTGACAAGCAAATAGGAAATAATCAGAGCAAATGGTGTTAGACTCACTTATGGAGCTGTCAAGAGATCAGCATAGAAGTGGCTTTCAAAGAGATGGGTTCAAGACCCTTCCTGAATACTAGGAAGGACTCAGCAGCTCTGAGGGACACAGGGAGCTCACTCCACCACACCACGGCCTTAACTGAGAAGCTACAGACTACATTTTTGTACACCTTCTGAGTCCAATCACCAAGATGTGAACATAGACCAGATGCAATCAGCTCAAGGTGATCTGTTTGGATCAGCTGGGAAAGACAAGCCTCAGGGCCCTTGTGTTGTTTCCCATTGGACACCATTCAAACAGCAGTTTTACATCTTTACTCACGTGAGCTTCAGACCAACTCACAGTGAACCCCCGTCAGTCAGGTCACATGATTACTTATGTTAACCTCATCCATTATGTAAAATCCAAAAATGGCAGTGGCTCCATTTCACAAGCAAAGACAGAGAACTGTCTATGAAACACACACACGGGTCACCCCTTTCACTGGTCCAGTGAAAAGATGTCCCTAAAATCAGAAACCAATCAGGTCACAGATGAACCCATGGCATCCCATGATGGGATGTTGCTTTCAGCAACCCACAGCCACATGATTTCAGTTTGCCCTTAAATGTCATGAATAAAATATGGCATCACAGATGAAAGCAGTAGTGAGTTGGACTGGGCCCATTCCCCAGAGTCTCCAACATCACACACTCCTCAAGGCACTCGTATCACAACATAAACGCATGTAAGGCAAAATCGTCTCGTACCCCAGCACAATGAGCTCCCCGTACTTGACGGGTGCTTTGGAGGCCGTCGGGATGTTTTCTTGATCCGGGGAGAACATCAGCTCGGCCGTACCAGGGAGGGAGGTGGTGAAGGATCTTCAGAGCTGTTCCTCACTAGTCCTCCTTCATGACTGTACTAACTCCACCCCCCCCCCCCCCCCTCCACAGCTCCTGTGTGACACGCACAACCAAAGGAAAAGGAAGTTAGAATAGTATAAATTCATCTTGACACCTGAGTCCTGCTGACACTTGGCCACAACACCAGTTCCCTAGTCACTACACCTCCTGCTACCTGCTCATTTCTTCGCACCCCAATAACAAGGAACTGAGCTCACACATCTCGTGCCTGCTTGTTTCCAAGAGTTACTGTGATAGCCAGTAGGATCTCTAAATGATTGCACTTTCAAGAACCTCATAAAAGCAGAGGAAACAGATGCAGTGTGAAATAAAGAATCCACCCTTCAAATTAATAACAGCTGTTCACTCTGAGATGCTAAACAGAGCAAGAAGAAAAAAAAATAAAATGATGGTAAGAAAGTGAATGAGTGCCTTGTGTCTGCTCCCACGTAAACACAGCTTCAACGAGAGCAATGCAGAGGGTTCAAGGCCACTGGACGAAGGCAGGTCGACAGGGCTTCCCTGGGAGAACATCACACCGTTACAGACCTGTCCATCACATACACCTGAGCAAAAACTGATTCTGGAGGCGGGGCCGGCATGCCTCGTCTCTTCACTGTAAGGAACTGATCATTACCACTAATGGAAATCTCACGACTGCAGCAGGACAGGTGGGTGGGGAAGAGGGCAGAGCTCTTCTGGAATTATTCAGGAAGATTAGCAAAGGGCAGTGCCTGTCTGCAGGAAAGTCTGAACCCTGAACCTCTACATGCGATACTCTTGAATAGAGCACACTGCATCATCTCACAGCACGAGCGATATGCCCGAGAGCAGAGGCACTCATCAGTCCTGGAGCTACAGAGGAAAGGAACATAGTCTCATTGTCACAATTAGTGGTGCTGGATTTTCTCACATTTTTACGTACGTATTGATCCAGGGCTTGGGAACCTTCTTCAGCTGACAGACAAATGCTCTACCAACCGATACAAGACATGTCAAAGAAAGTATTTCCTCATTTTGCATTTGAAACCTTCTTTTCAGCATCTGACCCTAAGAACATGGAACCACTTTTACTCAACTCCCTTGCACAGTGTTTACAGCTCAAATCTGCTGTTGGAAGTTCATGCTGAGGAGGTATTACTTTCAATTTAAATTAGTTTTAATTTCACTGCAATTCAAAATTTATTAAACTTAGTTTTGCCTTAGTAGTAAAAGAGACTTTGAATTTATGAACAAGCTGAGGAGCAAATGTATTGTTTAATAATAAAAAATGCATATTAAACCAGTTTGTGTATCCTCTCTAACTGATTTTGAATTTGTAAAGACGTGTAGAAATATACAAGGGTCCAACTGTTTATCTTTTTTTTAAAAAAAAAGAAAAAACTGTGCTTTTACTGTGAACTCATTCAAAACTTTTGGTAACAAACTCATCCATCCATCCATCTTCCTCCGCTTATCCGGGACCCGGTCACGGGGCAGTAGTCCAAGCAGAGCCCCCCAGACTTCCCTCTCCCTGCACACCTCCTCCAGCTCCTCTGGGGGAACCCCAAGGCGTTCCCAGGCCAGCCGGGAGACATAGTCTCTCCAACGTGTCCTGGGTCTGCCCCGAGGCCTCCTGCCAGTGGGACATGCTCGGAACACCTCCCCAGGGAGGCGTCCAGGAGGCATCCGGAACAGATGCCCGAGCCACCTCAACTGGCTCCTCTCAATGCGGAGGAGCAGCGGCTCTGCTCCGAGCTCCTCCCGGGTGACTGAGCTCCTCACCCTATCCTTAAGGGTGCGCCCAGCCACTCTGCGGAGGAAACTCATTTCTGCCGCTTGTATCCGCGATCTCATTCTTTCGGTCATGATCCAGAGTTCATGACCATAGGTGAGGGTAGGAATGTAGATCGACCGGTAAATTGAGAGCTTCGCCTTACGACTCAGCTCCTTCTTCACCACAACAGACCGGTACAATGACCGCATTACTGCGGACCCCGCACCGATCCGACCATCAACCTGCCGCTCCATTTTTCCCTCACTCGTGAACAAGACCCCGAGATACTTAAACTCCTCCACTTGAGGGAGCAACTCCCCCCTAACCCGGAGGGGGCAATCCACCTTTTTCCGACTGAGAACCATGGCCTTGGATTTTGAGGTGCTGATTCTCATCCCCGCCGCTTCGCACTCGGCTGCAAACCTCTCCAGTGCACGCTGTAAGTCTTGATTCGATGAAACCAACAGGACCACATCGTCCGCAAAAAGCAGAGACGAGATCCTGCGGCCACCAAAACAGACAACCTCCGTTTCCTGGCTGCGCCTAGAAATTCTGTCCATGAAGATAATGAACAGAATCGGTGACAAAGGGCAGCCCTGGCGGAGTCCAACATGCACCGGGAACAGGTCTGACTTACTGCCGGCAATGCGAACCAAGCTCCTGCTCCGGTCATACAGGGAACGAACAGCCCGTAGCAACGAGCCCCGAACCCCATAATCCCGAAGTACCCCCCACAGGATGCCACGAGGGACACGGTCGAATGCCTTCTCCAGGTCCACAAAACACATATGGACTGGTTAGGCAAACTCCCATGAACCCTCCAACACCCTAGTGAGGGTATAGAGCTGGTCCAGTGTTCCACGGCCAGGGCGAAAACCGCATTGCTCCTCCTGGATCCTAGGTTCGACTATCGGTCGGATTCTCCTCTCCAGTACCCCGGCATAGACTTTCCCAGGGAGGCTAAGGAGTGTGATCCCCCTATAGTTGGAACACAATCTCCGGTCCCCCTTCTTAAAAAGAGGGACCACCACCCCGGTCTGCCAGTCCAGAGGCACCGTTCCCAAGCTCCACGCGATGCTGCAGAGGCGTGTCAGCCAAGACAGCCCCACAACATCCAGAGACTTGAGAAACTCGGGGCGGATCTCATCCACCCCCAGAGCCTTGCCACCGAGGAGTTTTTTGACTACCTCAGCAACTTCAGCCAGGGTAATGGACGAGTCCCCCTCCGAGTCCCAGGCCTCAGCTTCCTCTACGGAAGGCGTGTCAGAGGGATTGAGGAGATCCTCAAAGTACTCCTTCCACCGCCCGAGGACATCCTCAGTTAAGGTCAGCAGTGCACCACTTCCACTGTAAACAGTGTTGGCGGAACACTGCTTCCTCTTCCGAGTCGCTGGACGGTTTGCCAGAATCTCTTTGAGGCCTACCGAAAGTCTTCCTCCATGGCCTCACCGAACTCCTCCCAGGCCCGAGTTTTTGCCGCGGCAACTGCCAGAGCCGCGTTCCGTCTGGCCCGCCGGTACCCGTCAGCTGCTTCAGGAGTCCCATGAGCCAGCCAGGCCCAATAGAACTCCTCCTTCATCTTGACGGCATCCCTTACCTCCGGTGTCCACCACCGTGTTTGGGGATTGCTGCCGCGACAGGCGCCGGAGACTTTATGGCTGCAGCTCCGAACCGCTGCCCCTACAATGGAGGCGTGGAACATAGTCCATTCGGACTCAACGTCCCCAGTCTCCCTCGGGGCCTGGTTGAAGCTCTGTCGGAGGTGGGAGTTGAAGACCTCTCTGACAGGTAAACTCATCATTCAAAATCAGTTTCTATTTCTTGGTGCTAAATTTCAGCTACTACTCAGGCCACTGTGACCAGTATTCCAACTGAGGCTGGGGAATGTGTGTGTTAGACACCCCTGCACTAGTCAGATTACAACTTTATTGATCCCAAAGGAAACTGCACACAGTTACAGCAGACACTGGAACACCACAGGACTAAAAGGTAGTGCAGAGAGCTCAGTCACACCTCTGCAGGTCTAGATCTATAGAGACTGAGCAAGAGATGGCATTGCACGCGCATCTTAACGGACCTTCATTATCCCCATCTCCACAGCTACCTGCCAGTGAACCGTGACTAATGGTATTTTTTTTAATCAACACTGTTCAACAAGCAGCACTCAGCGCAGCAGTTGTTTTGGCTTTGCAGCTGGTTTAGAGTGTTCTTAGAAGGACAAAAAAAACAAAATATTAAACAAAACCAGCAGGAGCGGCTAGCTGAACCCCAGCATAGAGGGGAAGGTGTCAACACAGAGGGAGCTCATCGCCAGCTGCTTCCTGAAACGTGGTGCTTCTCCTCATAGGGGGAATGCAACTCTCATGGTCCACAGCTGACCTGCTTCTCTCACGCCCTCCTGAGAGACTTCCTCTGTGTTCACTCCAGCCAAGGTGGTGAGATGGAGGACATCAGGACAGACATAAGTTATTCTGAGCACCTGACCTCAACGTAAAGCCGTGTTCTTCGCAACACTCATTCAAGTAACGATCTAATACGTCCTCCACAGACATCACTGGCACTTTACAGCTGTCTTTCTACAGCAGTCACAGTTTTGCCACCAAATGACTGAAATTTACATTTACTTAGCTGACAGTTTTTTCCACTAATTTAACCATTTATACTGCGGCACAATTTTTTACCGGAGCATATTTAGGTAAGTACCTTGATCAAGGGTACCAGATCAGGAGATGGGATTCAAACCCGAGTCTTTTGAGACCAAAGGCAACAGCTTTAACCACTACTATCTGCAGTCCAAGAGGTATGAAAGGAAATCAGGAAGCTTTTAAATATGCCCACGGAGGATATTTTGAGAAGTACTAGAGATGCTATACCATACACCATATTCCATATACACGTTGACCATGTAGTTAAACAAATAAAACAAGAATCAAAACTGCTCTTCAGAATATAGGCGGTCCTCAACTGATGACCTACGTGACCTACGACGACTGTCCCGTGAACTTTATTATGTTATTTTAGAGTCCCAACATTTGGTTGTAACGTCTAATGACAACTGTTCAGTTTGCTGTACGATAACACAGGTTGGCGGCACTGCCACAGTTCTTATTGTTTTGGTCTCAGTCAGAGTTTGGCTCCCAAGCAGCAACTGCGTTTTGTATACACAACTTCTTGTTTGTGACCCCCTGCAAGTTACTTTTATTTATTTATTTACAATGGATAGCAAGCGAAAAAAATGTGTTCTGGTGGCCATGAAAAGTGAAAAATGCAGTAAAGAGATTTAGAAATGAAAGTGAAAATAGCACAGCATAAAAATAGAATTATACTGTGCCATATATTTTTATTCTATATTAGTATTTGACCATGAAGAATGTGTGAAATTAGTGAAAAGATATTACAAAGCCGATCTGTACAAAACAGCATTCATGTTAATTGTTTATCTATCTTTATGATATATTCGAGACACAAGGTTGATGATTTTTGAGCTACGAGGGGGTCGTCGGAACAGAACCGCACCGTAAATCGAGAACAAGCTGTAACGCCAGGGACCAGAGGAAGAACATACTCCATACACACACGCTTCAGAGGGATTCCCAACCACCGAGACCCCGTCTACTCCCATCTGCTGTCAGCTCAAGATGCTCTAGACAGCAACCCTCTGTTGGAGTGTAGACAATCTGTACACCTCAACAGCTCCGCTTACACCTCACATCCCACACCTAGCAAGGCCTGGAGATTCATGTTATACCTCTCGTGACACTTCCACACTAACACGCCCAAGGTAATTTTGCACACGGCCTCCTGACATTAACTACACAAACTCACCACACAAAAATTCATATGTCCTTAACCAGTCAATACAGCTTCTCATAACTCTTATTTTAGATGACAACTCGATGCCTTTCTAATTGCGTGAGGGAATTTAGGATCACATTAACCTTTCAACATGTCTATTCCCATGTTACCATTAATGGTGTGACCCTGTTAGCGTCAGGAAAGAGGCCAGAGAAGCCGCGCCACATCAGCGCAGACCGCCAGACCCAACCAAGCACCAGCTTTCCCTGCATCCTCATCAAGCTGCATTCCAGACCGGTCGTTTTAGGAAGCTTTCCCCACCAAACACACTTGCTGAGCTAAAACTGACACAGTGAAAAATTATCTACGGGCAACTGCGCCCAGGCCTCAGTTGTATCTTTTCTAAGCTTAAACTGTTCTAAGTGGTTTAAATAAAGGAGAAAGCCAAGATATTTCAAGACTAGAAGAAGCGAAACATTATAACGCTGGCTCCTCATTTCATATAACATTTGAGTAATGTGATTCATTTATTTTAAACAGCATTTTTTCACTGATCTATTTATCTGTAATAAAGGCAACACGACTTGCCTTTACCCTCCAAGTCAAAACATTACAGCAACAAGCAGCCAAAAAATAAATAAATAAATAAATAAATAAATAAGTGTGAGACTGTCTTAAATGATCTCACTTCCACAGTGTTTACAGCTCCTGTCTAGTTTTCCTGAGTGTCGGTGTTCATTAACAAGACGAGAGACGATGGAGATGTTTATGGGATGTATCAATCAATATTATGTAGGAGTTCATGGAGATGGCATATTTTTATTTTCCGTCATTTAAACAGTTATAATTTAATGTGGTTCAAAGGTAACAGTGGGACAGCTGGTTGTGTAGTGGTTAGAGCGACTGCCTTCAGACCCAAAGGTTTCAGGTTTGATCCCTGCCTCTGGCTGTAGTACCCATGAGCAAAGTACTTGCCCTAAATTGCTGCAGTAAAAATTACCCCGCTATATAAATGGGTACATAATTGCAAGCTCGTAATAATTGTAACCTTAACATTGTAAGTTGCTTTGGAGAAAAGCATCCGTTAAATGAATAAATTTATCACTGTAGAAAGTATTTACTATATCCAAGACTTTTACAGAACACTACGTGTAGAATAAATCAGTCTGAATTACTACGCATTTACATTTAGTGGCTAAAGTCACTTTATCTTTAAAAACAAAAAAATACCAACAGACTTTCAGTTCCAACTGTGCTCCTAAGATACAGAGCCAGTAAAACCACATTTGAGAAATGACCAAAAACCACTCCAACCAACCTGATGACCATTATCACATTAAATACCAAGACAATGCATAGACATCCCTGATTTCTGAGTTGACAAAAGTATTCAGAGAAAACTGTTCAGATACACAGCCCCAGAGCACCTTATAATTGTACATCAGGATCTGCTTCACAAACAGATGACATGTCTGCCATCTAAGCAAATTAAGGCTCCAACAAGGGATTCGATCCAAATGACACGGAGACAAAGGAGTGAGCATCTGGTGAGGGAGGCAAGATGCACGGGGCTGGAAAAAAAACACCCCACAAAGGGCAACACTCAGCTTTCTGAAAACACACCGATTTCTTCAAACCAACAAAAAGCTGTAGTATAAACAGCGCCGTAAAAGCCTCTGTCTCCATGCAGTAGTAGACTGATTAACAGGAAGGCGAAACAAGAGCGAGATCTGCAGGATCACATCCAGAAGGTCCCGAGTGCCAGTGTCTCTGTGATGGAGTTCATGACAGATGAACAAGACGTGAATATGATGAGATGGAGCAGATGAGAATTTTATTAACCTCATGACCGGCAGCATAAACACAACAGAAAAGACAGGATAATGGAGCAAAGTGTGAAGTGGGCAAAGGGCAGTAAGTGTTCATTTAGGGTTAAAGACACGTGGAACCCCGGTGTCATGCACACGGGACACCTGAGATGCTGGCGAGCAGCTGAGGCCAGGGTTCAACACACACACAGAGAGAGAGAGAGAGAGAGAGAGAGAGAGAAGAAATAGAATCAAATTAATCCTGAAACGAGTTTCAAGCCCAGAGTGTCCAAACACAGCCGGGGCAGTGTCAATTTTACTGTACATTTTCCTCCTCCTGTCGGTACTGTTGTGTATTGTTACAATTTTCTGTCAGAGTTATTGTTTTGATTTTCGGTGTGACCTGTGCCACTCTCTGTCGTGTCGTTACTTTCCTTATTTGAAATATTTCTGCCAATTCTGCTAGTTTTGCTGTCGATGTTGTATTGTATTTTACTGCATTATTATTATTATTATTATTATTATTATTATTATTATTGTCTTCTGTATTTACTCACTCGCCCGGACGGTTCACTCCTCTCTCCTGACCTGACTGAGTCCTGTCACTCACTGTGTTTCCCCGCCACCGACGACAGACCGCCTCCAGTCGGAGTCAGACCAGCTGGGGGCCACGGCGCCGAGGCACAAGAACAGCGAGTAGCCACACAAAAACTCGGGTGTGCAAGAAGCCTGCGGCGTTTTGAAGACGCGGAAGGGGCGACGAAAGCTGAGAACCCCGTTTTACTTCGTCAGGGACTCCATCGTCGTTCCCTTCGCAAGGTGCAGCTGTGCTGGTCTAACGGTGGTAGTAAACCGTCCCCGAGCATGTACTAGGCACGGATACGTGACGCGTCGTTACGTCACCTCAGCGAAATGCATTTTGGTCATTGTATTTCACAGTAGAGCTAACGTGACCGTTAAAGTAACTGTCCCAGCGCTTGTAGACACGGTCACCTGAACCGCTATTGCGTCACTGCTGCGCAAGGCACTGTGGTCATTATAGTTCTACATCAGGAACGCCACTGGAAATTATGAAAGAGACTACAACTCCTACAATGCACCTGTACAGAAAAATGATTTGCTTGTATGACATTCTTTGCCTCATTCTCTGATTAAAACTCTTTGGACTGAACGGCACTCTCGTATTAAAATATACAAATATTCATTTTAAAGACATAGATGTGATGATAAACTTTAATCTCATTGAAAATAATATGAAATATCTTTTGTAACTGACTTAATTACTAGGGATTATTACAGACAAAGGGTCAGAGTCCTACCTTTAAACACTTTAATTAGATGAAATGGCCCATGTGTGAGTATTTTCAAACTGTGAAAATATGAAATTGACATGTACCTTATCCTTGTTTACTCTGTTTCATACAGATATCTTCATGATGTGTGTCATTGTAATATTTAGCCTACTTTTCTTTAGCTAACCCTTTTCTCCAAAGCAGCTTACCACATTAAACTATTTAAAGCTAATCACCTATTTATACAGCTGGGTAATCATCTTTACTGGAGCAATTCAAGGGAATCACCATTCCCAAGGGTACTACAGGGGATTCAAACCTGCAACCTTTGGGTGCAAAGGCAGAAGCTCCAGCCACTACACCACTGGCTATCTCCATAACCCTTACCGCGTACCTAATCATGTACACATATTTGCGAGTTTATCACCTCAGCAGAGATAAGAGTAGACTTGTTACCTTTCCAAACAGCTGTTATTTAGCTGTACAGTGCATCTGACAAATGTAGAGATTTACTTTATGGGTCATCACACATAATACTAAAACATCTGTCAGTGTGGATGTGTGTATATTTTCAATAAAAAGCAATTATACATTCTGATTATTGTAATTCTACAGTAATGCACTATATAAGACAATCAGGTCGTTGTTCTCTGAGTGCTTGATGGAAATGACTGATGTCAGTGATGTATGAGCTGCTGTTCCAATAACTGCTCCATTGTTCATAATTATTTGTCTAAACGCATTATTATAATTTTTTGCATTCTTACATAAATTACCCCGCAAGCCGCCACTCCTGCAATGTGGGTAATCCCATCTAATATGCAAAACTAGACCTTTAATTCCCAACAAAATGTTGTTCCCCCACTCAGAGACCTCTGGCAGGTCAGCAATGGCTGCACCGCAACAAGGTTGTTATGTTGTTTCCACATAAATGATGTCAGCGCTTCACCGTCATTAAAGTCAGAGCTCCTGCTCTATGTGACGGACCTCAGCGAAATATTTTTCGTAAAGGGCCGCAAAGAGTGTAGTTTGACTCTGCGCCAGGACATTTATGTCTCTTGGACGGGAGACATCCAAGGCCTAGGGTGCAACTGCTGATATGTTCTCTGCGCTCTTATTCAGTACATGTCGGAGAAGTGATGATCAGCACATGAGCCCGTTCAGTCGGGGCGATGTGTACGAAAGATCAACACACGCATAGTTCCTTTCAAAGGGCGGAGGAGAGAGACTGGAGTCACCAGAACGAAACAGACGTCCATCAGGATCACATCAGGACCCTTCAGGGCCCAAATAACAAGTCGTTACCTTCTGGTACACCTGTGTACTTGAAATGTTCCTCCTCACATGGACAGGTAACCCGGAGATGACAAAGAGAAAAGAAGCTGCTCTTTTCACCTCAAGGAGACGGTGCTTCGGACAGTTCCCGCGGAGCTGCTTGGACCCGTAAAGCCATAAAAACGCATGAGGACGTCGCAGTCGTGAAAACCATCCCTTGGCCAAAGGCGTAAAATCCACCAGAACGCGTCGCACTGTACTTCAGGCCTGGCCGGCGGACGGAGTTGTAGCTGACAGTACGGAAAATAGAGCGGCTGAGAAAGACGGCGCTAATGTGAGATTTATTTCTGTACCTGCCAGCGCCACTGGTTGCCACGTGTCTCCGCTGCGGATTGCATTTTGGCAGGTAAACAGTGGAGAGCTCAGATACACAGCAAGGAGAGAGGAAGGTCATTGTCTCAGTTACACGGGATTTAACTTTGTACTGGCTCAAGACCTCATTCTGCAGAGTCGTTACTCCTAAAGCGGGGCCCTGAGTGAATGAGCCCCGGAAGGGCGTCCAGGAGAGCCCTCCAGGCATGAGCCTCCATCTGCAGGAGATGCCAGACCACCTCATGTCCCGTTACACACACATTTTATTCAGTCACATATACATGGAGTGTCTGTTCACAGAATGATCCTCTCCTGTATGCTTACACACACACACACACACACACACACACACACAACACAAAAGCTATCATGTTTCAGCTTTGCCTGTTATCTAACCTGACAGTCAAGGGGTGGGTTTGTGTGTTGCCATGGCAACAGACTACCAGCATCAACATTCCCACCTAGGACTTCCAGTGGAGGACACACCTCCCTTCCCCTGCCGTCTTGAAAGAAAACTGTCTTGTGATGACTGATGGTCCGTAAAGACTTGTTCTCACGTCAGCGAGAGTACAATCTGATATCAGGTACCAAGCGATCTGATTGAGCATCTCAGTCAAACCGAGCCCAACGCGATCTCGGTGAAACGAACCGCAAAACCGGTCTCGTGCCTTTCCGTCCAGTCAGAGCTACATTTAAATTTAGATTTATTCATTTCTCCAGCACGTTCTCCAAAGTCATGTACAACTCAAGGTGAACAGAAGAGCATCAACAACAGACAAAGAGCTTTTGATACAGATACAGAATGATCAAAGCACTGCTTGTGCATGTGACACCACCATGTTGCTGGTTCACATCCCTCCAATAGCTCCTATAGAAGTGAAATTCAAATAGCAAATACATAAACAATCATAGCAGATGGTGTTGATGGGAGGGATTCAGTAGCTCTGAGGGGAAGAGGGAGGTTGTTCCACATTTTGATGTTGGACCCTTGTGAGTGGAGCCACCAAGCAGCCAGAGGTGGAGAAGCTCAGCGCTCTTGCTGGGCTGCAGGCGCTGATCAAGTCCTCTAAGTATGCAGGGAGGCAGATCCTTTGAGCGTCTCGTAGGCCGGGACCACAGTTATGAACTTGGTATGGACAGAAACAGGAAGCCGGTGGGGTGAGGGGGGGATGACACATGGCAATCTGCGACTTAAATCACCCCCTTGTGATTTGTGTTTGTCCAAGGTGGAGAACGGGACAGCTGCTCGGTGGTCCTGCCTCTTCCTCCTGCTCACAAGGTGATGCGACGGAGCTGCTGCGTGGTGTTGCTGTTGTGGCAATAAAACACAAGATAACATAGCAACAGCTGTGAGGTGGAGGCAGCGGACGAGTCCAGAGTGCCGTGAGGCCCCACTCTGTCCACCACATCACGTGGTAAAAATGCTGTGCTGGCGCTAAAGCAAATATTACGTTTCCTAACTGCCCTCTGTTTTGGAGGTGGCTGGTGTGCTGTTGTCAGGGTGTCATGGCAACAGTAACCCTGTACACAGATCTGTTTACAAAATGTTCGAAATATCACAAACTTGCTGAGAACATGTGCGTTTTTGCGTGTCCAGCGTGTCTGTGTCCGTGTCCCTCCCCCCAGACAGGGAGATTAAACCACAACACAGTTCACACACCCACAGAATGCGGAGAAGCCTTTTCACTGGAGCGAACATCTTCCTCTGTTGTTATTCTATTTTATACGCTAATTTATCGGACACTTTTTGTCCAAGGCGAGTTGCGCTGTGAGCTTTCTTCACTAAACTCCTTACACTGATTGAGCATTTCCATGAATGCAGCAGGGTTATTTTTACTGTATTGCTTCAGGGTGAGTACACAGCATGAGGTGGGATTCAAACCCAGGTGCTTCAAGTGGAAAACTGACTCAAACCACTGCGCCACCTGCTGTCCACTCTGTCCTGCTCTTTGAGCCAATGAGATGAGAGGACAGTGTGAAGGAATCCTTTGGGGGGGGGGGGGGGGGGGGGGGGGGTCCTGTTTGCTCTTTTCAGTGAAGACATTTACACTGGGGTGGGCTGACGGCTGCTGAGTCAGAATTGACTTATGGTGATGCCTCGCACACTTCTGACAGTAACAGAGGGTATGGAAGTGGTTTACCACGATCTTGTGCTGCACGTGTCCTTGGACTGGGGAGGAGACGCCTGTGAACGCAACACAACACGCAGACCGCGCACGGACTGAGAATCCCCGCTCTCACTGTAATACTCACCCTGAAGTGATAATGATGGTAAAAATGATGAGTGTAAGCAGACGGACAGCGTAAGTCCATCTGCAGAACAGTTCCAGTGAGCTGCTCAGCACCGTATCCGTGTCTGTACGGGTACCAGCAGGACGTGGGGTCGGTCCCCCGGTGGGATGGGGCCCGCGACGACACCTCGCACACATGGGTCGAGCGGAGCCCCCTTTACTGCCAGGACTGCGGTGAGCGCAGTCGCAAAGCGGTTAAGGGCCCGGGCTTCTCGCCAACCGCTTCCAAGGTGTGGTTCCTGGAGGCGCCGCACCGTGCGCTCGGAATAGAAATGTCCGGGAGGCGGAGCGGGACCCCCGTGATGAAAGCACGTGCTACGCAGCTGGCGGATGTAATACAGTGAGAAAAGCAAGAGAGACGCCACCGCTCCTGTGGTGCGGAAAAATAGTCTGAAAACGTGTGTGAAAGAAGTGAATTATTCATTTGGCGTCATCAGGGCAGCAGCTGGTGACTCTCACCGCGGTGCAGGTGGCAGGTGTGTAAACACTGTGCAAGTGAGTTGAATGAAGGTGCTCTTACCCCCCCGTTATCATTGGCTGCTCTCTATTGCCATCTACTGGCTCGGAGGGTAAACACAGGGTGGAAATTCTTAAAATTCTAAAAAAAGTACAGAAGAAAAGGTTATTTAAAAACCTGGAAAACACTCATATCTGTGTAATTCGTATTGCTGTAATGCTCTTTCATAATTCCTAAGGCGAGCGTTGAAGGAGATGTGGAAGACGCGCTCCCGCCGGGTCGCTTCCCATGAGGACGCTGCACGACAGGCTGCGGATGGAGAGTCGAAAGGAGCGGGAGGAAGAGGAAGCAGGACATGACACGCGGGAGCGGTGCCAAACGTGACGTGTTCATAAGCGACAGTGCGACACCGTTTGATTGTTGCCCAGTTTGCTGCGCTGCGGTTCGGCAGTGTCCCCTGTTTCGTGTTGTTCTTATATTCGTACTCTGCGCCGGAATTATAGGAAAACCATCCGACCAAGAGGCTTTTGTAATATTTCATTTTATAACATTCCATCTTATTTGCATCCTCGATAGAAAGAAAGAAAAAAAAAAAAACACAAATTCCCAAATATTTTGTACATCTTCCAAAGGTGAGCAGAACTCAGCAGGAATATGAATCATAAGTGGAAAAATTAGAAAGTGAAAAGTCTGGAGTCCGAAATGAGGACTGCTGGTGGAGCCCAGAGCCAGATGGGGGGAGGGGGGGTGTCAACACAACCGTGTCTCTCAAACGCGCACAGTGATGAGACCCTTCGAGTCCGTGGTTGAGAGGAGTGGTAGAAAGATCCCCACACACAGAGTCTCGCACACCACTCGCTCTCTGGGCCTGAGTCATCGGTAATCACAAAGGGTCACTCCGGGCTACATAGTCTCCGCTGCAAATCTCTCGGGCATTTGGTCTCACACAAACACACACCCACACACTCAATTCCCATTAACCAGAGACCATGTGAAGCACAAACAAACGTCGGTACTTTACAGCACCCAGTAACACGGTAAGCGGTGCGGAAGGACACACGCAGGCACCACAGGGGTGAACACACTCATGTAAAGAGCAGAAAGAGCAGCCATTGGGGGGGGGCAGATTTAAAGCAGAGAGCCTCAGTAAAACTATCACAATATGCACATCTGAATTTACTCCACTGCGAACATAATGTACAAATTTACTGCAAAAACACACATATTTTTCATGTTTAATTATATAGGTGTCGTGCATGTTTTACCACGGTAAATGAGCCCAAATAGCACCCAAGTGGCTGCTGTGAAAGCCATGATTTAGGGAAACACACCGTGGGAATCCTGAGGTAACGCACTGGAGCAACTGTCCGGGGGGGTCGGGGTGGCACCTCCTCACGGGGAGGCCATCAACCCCCCCTTCCTGTTAAGAGCAGCCAGCAGGACCTCGGCTCTCCAGCACCAAGAGCAGGACGAGTGTGCAGCGCACCTCCCGGCTCCTCATGTCCGCAGCTTGAGGATGACCGTGGCCAGGATGAGAAAGAACGTGTTCCAGCCCAGGGTGACGGCGAAGCCGCGCCAAACCATCATCCGTGACAGACCCCACCCTGGAGATGAAAAGGGGGGGAGGGGATGAAACCGGGAGAACTCTGGACGAAACCGCAAACTGGCCACCCGGAGGCTCACCTCGGTACATGATGCAGCGCAGGGCCTCGGACGCGTAGGTCTGGGGCAGGACCAGGCTCAGGTAGCGCAGGGGGTACGGGATGCACTCCACCGGCCAGATGATGCCTGCAGAGGGATGGAGGAGAACACGGGGTGGGTCATCACGGTAACAGGGTCATGGAGACACATCAAGAGTGATGAGATGGGTATCTCTGCTGGTGTGCCCTCTCCAAGTCCCACCTATGGCCCCGTGATGGGGGGGTGTAACACCTGGACCTACCACTGATGATGAGGTTGGGGTAGAAGATGCCCAGAGCAGCCTGATTGGCCGACTGCTCGTCGTCAATGGCCGCCGAGATGACCAGGCCGAAGGAGATGCCCATCACGCCCTGCAGGACGATGAGTGTGATGACCAGCAGCAGGGAGCCCTCATTCGGAACCTGTGAGGAACACACACACACACACACACACACACACACACACACACAAAAACACTGGGTCCACAGCTTACAAGCACAACTGGGACTGGAACTGTTCATAAGTCAGTTTGTTCATAACTGCAGAGTCACATTCGCCACTAAATCACAATCCACAAAAGCCGAACATGACATCTCTTGATTTATCCACAGATAATGGCCTAATAAGTAAACATACTTACTTTAATATTTTTACTAAGATGACACTACATTAAAGTTAAAAACTCCTTTTAAATGGCTGAAGATCAGAATCTATCATTTCCATAAACGCCTGTTCAGCGTTGATTTTGCTGATCCATCCAATACACTCCGCAACACTCCCAATCATGCTATCGATCACTGACACTCAGGAACGACCGACATGGCCTGTAAACACCGGGAAAGCGAGCTTAATTAAAGGAGTAAAGCAAGTGGGAAATGTTTGTATCTTTGAAAGTTTGTAACTTGATTGTTCTTATTCTTACACCCCAGCTCTGAATTTTAATACTCCACTCACTAGTTCATTCAGCTGGACATATGCTCATGCGGAAAACCTTAGGGATCCGAAACACAAAGCCACCGATTATGAGTCCTGCTGCTTAACCACTACTCCCCCTGCTGGCCGTGTGCTGCTCGCAGTCACTGTGAGGGAACTGCAGTGAAAGAAGCGCTCGGGGGGGAGACACGCCTCCTAAATAATGCAGCCAGACCCCCAAAAGAGGGCTGCAACCCGTCGTTCTGCAGGTCACTCGCTGACGCCAGATAAAAATAGAGCTGGCGAAAGAGCAGGCTGCCCTTTACCATGGCAACCGGACCTGTTGTCAGGGCAATTACACACCTGCCCTGGGTGGAGGAAGCGGAGCTACTGAGAGCTGAGCCGGGTCCTCCCCGGGGGTCCCCAGTGAACAAGGTCACAGCTCGGTACGGTCGTCGGATCAGCGAAGGCTCAGCGGCAGCTCGCCGTAAATATCAATGCCGTGTGGCTGATGGCGGGTGTCGGATGCCACACGTAACCCCCGCGGGCGAGTTGCACAGGGTACATTGGCTGCTTGTGAGTGCACCCCCTGTCTGTGGCCCCAGAACCACACCCATTTACTGCTCCTCACACACATCTACCCAAGAGAAACTTTATAGGTACGGGTTGACCGGACGTCCCGACTGCCCGCGACCCCAGTGTTTAGGTGCGGAAACGATCAAACGTGTTTTTTGGGATTGCGGTTATGCCGGGACAGTCTGGTCACTGGTTAAGACCTTATGCGGAGAGTTAGACGGCGAGATGGCATTGACTTTTGATGATATCATGAAGGGACTGTCCCCCAAGGTGAACAAAGCAGCTTCTGGTAGGATCTGGTTGATTGTGTGTTTGACAAAGAGAGAATTGTAGAATGCACGCATTAACCTTGCCCGAAAGGGGTTGAAAATGGGAGCCTATGGTGTCTTTTTGAAGATCCGAGCTGAACTGAAGATCAGGATAAAGCGGGATGCGATTGCCTGGGGCTACCACGAGGCAAAGGACAGATGGAAAGGCCTCGTGGAAAAACGTGCCTGAAGCTCTGAGGATGGACGTCTGCTTTATGGAACTGCATTCTTTTAAAACATACTGTACTTTCTTGTATCCTACCCCCTTGTATATTTATTTTTTTATATTTGTTTAATGTGTGTGGCTTTTACTTGTATAGTATTTTATTCACAGATTATAGTAGTCTTGTTTTATTAGGTTTGTGCACTTTTAACTAATTCGTTCTTTTAATTTGTGTGGGTTTTACCCCTATAACATTTACCCCTTTACCCCTTTACCCCTATAGCATTTTATTTACAGATTTTCCTGGCCTTGTTTTATTAGGTTATTCTGTGCACTTCTAACCTTTTTATATTGATGACTAATTTATTATTATGTGTCTGTCTGCTTTGTATTTATTTGTCTGATTTTAGGTTTTAGGGGTATGATAAAGTTTTATACTGCAATTTAGAAGTGTATTTTATGTGTTTTGAAGGATGCATGTATGTGACATGATGACTTGAGTTGAGCTGCTATCGGGGGACAGTCCTTTCGTCGGTATGTCGGTGTGGGGAAGACATGGGTCAGTTCTATTTTTTGAAGCCAGGAAGTGGGATTGTTATGGGAAAGACTCTGTTACTGTCTTGATAATGTATTTTATGTAATGGCTGTTTCGTAATTTTGTTGACCAACTGTAGGAAATGTGGTTTTGGATTTGTTTGATTGTGGATTTTTTGATGTTTATTTTTGGTTGTGTATTGTATTGATAACTTTATTAAATAAAGTTTGGGGGGGGAAAAAAAAAAAAAAAAAACTACCCAAGAAGAAGATGATAGCAGGGGGTTTAATCACCACCAATGGTTCTCTGCTGACATCCCTCCCAAAATACCCCCAGCCAAACACCCCCTCACAGGGCAGCTTGGGCGACAGGAGCACCAGGGGTGTGGTCACAAAGCAGGAAAATGAAATGGCTCCACTGGCATATCAGACTCATCCACTTCCTACCAAAACACACTGCGACAACATGTTTCGCCCCGATACATTCCGTATCCGGTAATTGTGGGTAATTACTCTGTGCGTGTGGTGTGTGTGTGTGTGAGAGACAGTAAACGGACCTTAAAGACGAGGAAGATGAGGAGCAGCATGAGGGCAATCTGGACGCTGATAACAAACAGCTGGGAGAAGAGGTGGGCCAGCATGGTCTCCAGGGAGCTCACACCTGGGGGGGGCGGGTGGTATCAGCACAACCACAGCTCAAACCAGAGTGAATTTATGACAATTAATAGTCCAGCAGGACATAGCAGTGAGAGCTGTGTGCTGTACTGCCCCCCTGTGGACAGTTAGCAGTACAACATCAGCATGTTTTCAACATTCCTTGGTGTCTTTAGTCACATCATTATAGTGTCAGACAGGAGCAGCAGGGTCTCTCACCTGCTACCCAGCACCTGTCCAGAAGGCCCTCCTTCCTCTCGAGTACGAAGGAGAGGGCGGTCAGGCCCACCGCCAGGTAGAAGGTGATGCTGTGACAGGAGGGCAGCGGGCATCAGATGCAATCGCCCACCCCAAGCCCGCCTCAAGCCCGCCCCAAGCCCACCCCAAGCCCACCCCACAAGCACAAACTGTGACATCTCATCTGCACCTCAGGATGGCGCCTGGTGTCACAAACGTGGTGAAATCCATGTTCCTGCTGCCATAAACAGGCTCCTCAAACTGCAAGGGAAACGCAAACACAGAGTGTGACGACACACGAGGGAAGCGCAGCAGACGGGGGTATCACTTGTCCTCAGCTCACTCACCTTCACGGGCAGGGAAACCAGGTAGGACATGGTGCCAAGTTCGTGCTGGACGAAGGCCTGTTACGAGAAGCGAGAGAGAGACACAGCCAATCAGGAGTGTGACAGAGGTCAGCCAGTGAGGAGTGCGATGGAATTCAGCCAATCGGGAACGTGATGTAAATTAGCCAGTCAGATGAGTGATGGAAACCAACCAATCAGGAGTGTAACAGAGGTCAGCCAATCAGAGAGCACTGAAACCCATGTGCTACTGCAGCCAGTGATGCAGGTCAGGTGTCCTTTGCTGAAGCCCTGGGTGCCACTGCTTGAATTCCTATCTGACATATCTGCTCACCACGACCCAAAGCCCTGCCTGGTTTTATCGCATTGAATTCATACCTCAAATGCTTCTTGAAGCTTTTTCTGCAGCATGATGGCGATCTGTCGGTCTGGAGGAGAGAAGAGCAGGTGAGGGATCGTATTTCACAGCTGACAAATGCTTTGTTTATAGGGTGTAGGTCAATGCTCACATCCCAGTGGGCAGCAGGGGGCGCAGCGGTTACAACATGAAAACTGCATGGAAATTCATTTCTGAGTCAGATGCTGACAGTGGTATCGTAACATTCACTCGAGTCTGAGCATGGATCATAATGAATCAAATAAGTCTAAGTAGCTCAGAGTACAAACTTAACAGTGTAAACAGTTTTGGAGGCAGGTATCAGAAAATAATAATAATAATAATAATAATAGCTCTGAGAGGGACTTACTGGTCAGGTCCAGCCACACATGAACGGAGCCGCCGTCCACGACCTCCTGCGACACTTGCCTCTGCATGACCCTATAAGAAGACAGAGGAGCGGTTAGTGAACGGAAGGTTTTTGGGTCAGAACCCCTTTCTGCAGTAACGCAGAAAGCAGTTGTGAGGAGCACACTGGGGTCACGTTCACCACCATCCTCTGTGCAGCAGAGCCAAGAGGTTGGTGACCCCCAGAATGTGGGGCTTCGCACTGTTCAAGGGTCATTGTGGTGATAACAGTGGTAAAGATGTTGCCCCCCCCCAGTAGGAAAAAAAAAAAAAAGATGTCACCCCCTACTTCCCAACAGGGGAATCACATGTACACTGATGCCCTGAACTGGGAGGAAGGACATTTACACTGATCTCATTCTTTTCCCCAAAGCATCTTACAGTGTTATGCTACATACAGTTATTCACCCATTTATACAGCACAGTAACATTTACCATTTAAGGTTAACTACCTTGCTCAACAGTACTACAGCTAGAAGCAGGATTTGAACCTGTAGCCTTGGAGTCCAGAAGCAGGAACTCAAAGCACTTCACCACTCTGCTGCAACTCCTTTAATGGTCACACAGCTGCTCAGAACCAATGACCATGCTGGGACCCAGCTATTACTCTGAGGAGACATGGTTGTCATGGCAATGATGCATCCAGCACACTGAGTGCTGGTCCCCCAGCAGAATGCAGCCTCACCTCTTCATCAGGTAGCTGGAGAAGTTCTTGCCAAAGCCGACGATGCCCCAGTAGCGCCCGTCATGGATCCCAGCGAAGGCTTCCGAGTGGGAGAGCTGCACCTGGGGGTGGGAGAGGTGACCATGTGGTCTTTGCATTACAGCATGTGAAACACCCCCCGCACCCGCAGCGGAGCATCACTCAGTCACCCCCTGCAGTGTCATCCTCTGACTCCTGTACAGTAACTGCTTTCTTCATCAGAGGAGCAGCACAGGAACTCTGTGGGTCCTTCTTGCAGGCCGGAGGCTCTGCTGTACACTGAACTACCAGCGGTACTCAGGTCTTACCCCTGCCCCTCCAGAATCTCTGCTCTCTTCAATAAGCCCCTCCAAGACCTGGAGCTGCCCTCTGATTGGCTGACTGAAAGGTAGGTACCTGTTCCACACTGGAGTTGTCCAGGAATGAGAGCAGCGAGCGGCTGAGTAGCTGCCCCCCGGTCTCGTTGTTCACCACGGCGACCGTGATGCCGCGGGGGTCTCCGCCGATGCAGAGGCACATGAGGGAGATCTGGATCACCGGCAGAAGGAACTGGAAACACAGGAATCTGCCAGGAATTGGACATGGCAATGTGAGGGATGGCGTGGCACCCATCTCCATGGTGTTGCTTTCGGAACAATGTTATCTGCATCCAAGCCTTATTGTACATGCGGCACCGAGAGCGCCGATTGGCCGAGCCAGCGGTACCCAGGTAGGTTTCCCTCCATCTCACCCCGGCATCCGCTTCATCCGCACCATCGTCTTGATCATCAGGGCTGCGATGTTCCGCCACTTTGGGATCACATGCCTGACGCGCACCTTCCAGTCCACTGCGCGCACACACACACACACACACACACACACACACACACACACACACACACACACACACAAAACACAATTCCCTGCTAGTTAGCACTTGAGCCGTCGACCTGTGCTTTTATTAGAAAGCTGTGATTTAATGACTGATGATGCTCCTCTTCTCTTACACACACCCGTCAGTTTGGACCCCTGTGGTGCTGATGCTGCTCCCGAGTCCAGGATGGGCTGACTCTCGTCTCGGCTGCTGTCCGACGATTGGCTGCTGTTTGTGTGCCGTCCCTGGGGGCTGGGGCAGCGCTGGGAGCCCGTCTGGTCCCAGGACTCGCAGAGCTGCAGGAACGCTGTCTCCAGTGTCTGTGGGGTCATGAGGTCAAAGCTGTCAAGGCCCCGCCCACCAAGTCACCAACTGTGCCCCGCCCCCAACGGAACTTTACTCCCACAGATGTACATTTATTAATTTATCTGACACTTTTTTTCCGAAGCGACTTACAATGTTAAGTTACTTACGCTGATTAATCCACTTATTTTTACTGCATCGGTTCAGGGTAAGTACCTTAATCAAGGGTACTGCAGCAGGAGGTGGGATTTATAGTCGCAGACAATCCAGCACGAGTACAAGGCGACAGCTCTAACCACTGCGCCACCTGCTGCTGCTACTTTCTATGTCCTACATTTCACTGAAGTGGTTCAGGATAAGTAACACTGACCCAACACAGACCCACTGTGTGTCACATTTGTCTCCTTTCAGGCCCCGCGATCCACACTGTACGACCTGTAAGACCCAGAAAGAGGCCCCCCCGGGCTGCTGTACCCACCGGCGCATTGTGCTGCTTCATCACGGCGTCCGGAGGGGCCTCCGCCAGCAGGCGCCCGTTGCGCATAAGCCCCACCTGAGGAGAAGAGCAGGCAGGTGAGGAGGAGGAGGAGACCTCTTCAGCTGTGTCCTGTCCACACAGCGCAGTCCTGGAAACGTGACCTGCTTTCAAACTGACCAGACTGTCCTGGACATACAGACAGACTGTCTCTGTTGTCTCGTTTCTTTACCGGGGTAAACAGGGTGAGAGCTCTGAGCGGGATGCTCTCGCAGAGAACTCTGGCTGAGGGGTGTGTTTCGTAGTGGCAGGTCTTACACTGACACGTGTGGTGTAATCACGGTACAGTAAAATCACAGTGAGAGGTGCCACTGCCTGTTCTCACACCACAGCTGGTCAGAGTCACCGTGCAGGACCACAAAGTCCTGTTCAGCGCTCGCTGATGACCGATGGACCCCATAAACTCATCCAACGTTCCTCGTCTTGTTATTGATCACAAACAGCAGACAGGAGCTGTAAAAACTGCGGCAGTGAACCGAATCTAATTCAACACTCTGGTTACGGCCTATGAAAGCCTCAGTGGAACTGCTCCCAATATCTCCAACACCTGATCTCTCGCTACATCCCAGCCAGACTGCTACGCTCCTCCACCTCTGTCCACTTGGTGGTCCCACGCGCGAAAGGTCCAAAATCAAAAGCACAAAGGCTTTCGGTTCTTCTCCGATGCGGTGGAGCGACCTCCCCCTTTCACTCAGAACTGCTGAATCCCTCTCTACACTTATAAAAGGGTCTCAGAACTCACCTCTTTCTGGCTCATGTCTCCCCCAATCTCCTAAGAGTTCAATAAATGTGCAAATGTTTATTATCTGCATAATAATTAATTTTAAAAAAACCCAATATGTGTAATGCACACATATGTGACACATTGACTGTGATCTAGAATCACGTGTCTGTATCCAAATCTCTCCTTGTGCTGCTGCAGTGCACTTGTTGTACGGCCAAACGTAAGTGTCTCTTACGATCCTCCTCGAACCCTGATCGAAAACCCTCCCAGCACTTCAGCAGTCTCACTTCTCTAGAATTTTCTCGCTTGTCTGTTTGCAAGCGCAGAGGAAGTTGAAGTATGTCGGGGGTGTCGAGTGACCGGGGGGTTTCGCTGCTCGCCGGGGCTCCGTCTTGTTCTGTCTGCTGGGGTGGGGGGCGGGGGATCAACACAGATCCACAGTGTGGGTCCACTCAGGGTGGATCTCTCGCACTAGGAGGAAGTGGAAACTGCTGATGGACGATCCTTCCCCAGGGACGATCAGGCAGACGGGACTAAATCTAAGTCCCCCCAGGTGACCTGCCCTGCATGGCACTGAAACTACACACTGGTCTGTTGGTTTTGGTTCCCTTTTCAAACCTCAGCTGTGCTCACTTCCCTTAAAGAACTTCCTCGCTGCTGCCTTCAAGAACAGAGACACTGTGCAAAATCACTGTGGGATGAAAATAAGGCAGTGCAGGCAGAGTAAAATGGGGTGAAAACCACTTATAACACAGTTAATAAAACATCCTCAACCAGAAGGATGCGACCCAGCGATCGCTCGAGAGCCCGGGTTCCGCTGGATCGGGGCACCCGCAGCTCGGCTACCTCACAACGCGGACCTTTCGGCATCTCTGCGCTCCATTGTGTACGGGTTTCCGTGGCAACCCCCGCTTCCACCTCATGCGTACCTCACAGCGAAGACGGGTAGCGCAGACGGGGACGGGAACAGAGGAGAGTGGGACGCACCACGTGAGCTTGCCTGGCCTCCTCGATGTAGTGCGTGGTGATGACGACGGACACCCGGCCGTCCTTCACGATTTCCACCAGGTGCTGCCAGATTCTGGACGGGCCGTGACATCAGGAGGGTGGACATGGGGTTCAAAGAGAGGAGGACACACAGTCATTACTTGTCCACGTTAATATTCTCATTCCTGTTAGTATTATCATTATTATTATTCCTATATTATTATTATCTGACTCTTACACTGATTTACCACAGGGGGGTCCAACCTTTTATGGGCAGGGGCCACAGTCGTTGGTGCGAATGGGTTCGAGGGCCACGTGTGTAAAACTCCCACTAATTGATACACTGAGTCTTAAATGTATAAATTGAAAACATGTGAGTTTACTATATTTTATTCAGGTGTGGGGTGTGTGCAACTAGGACTCCATTCGGTGATTAAAGGAAACGTACGGTATTGAGGGTTAGGGTTCGTAGTTCGTATATATGGATCATTTTACCATCGTTTTCTGCGGGCCACATCACGCAAAACAACTGGCCACATTGGTACAGCTGGGTTATTTTTACTGGATCAGTTCAAGGTAAATACAGGACCTCGAACATGGGCACCGGGGCAGGAAGTGGGATCTGAACCTGAGCCTTTCAGCGAGCGAGCAGGAGCTCTAGCCGCCGCGCCACCCGCTGCCCCCACGTGCTACCACACTGTGGGTGTCCAGCAGAACGGGATGAGGAGACACGCGGGGACGAAACCCCGCGAACCACTGCGGTCCACAGGGAGGGTCCAGCTCGGCGTGGTCCAGCTGTGCCTGCAGACGTGCGGGACAGTCACGCTACAGGTGAGTTTCAGGTGCGGTCGGCCGGGGGTGCGGCGCCGGTCACGTACTTGGCTCTCAGCACGGGGTCCACCCCCACCGTGGGCTCGTCCAGAATGAGCAGCCGGGGGTTTTGCAGCAGGGCGGCGCCCAGCGACACTCTCCGCCTCTGTCCTCCGCTGTGGGGCAGAAGAGCCACACTGAGCAGCGTCACCAAGACCCCCAGCCACCTCGAGGTGTCCCCAGTCACCCACATCCACACTCGAACAGTCACCCCGCTTTAAACTAACTTACCGCAAAACTTAACTGGCAACATAGCGGACAGCGAAACAACGTATTCATTATCTCTGAGAATATGTATTTATTGAAAAATAAATAGATTTTAATTGAATAATGTGTCACAAATTGTCACAAATTACACCAGCTGATGGTCAGTCTTCCACCCCTGTACCCTGTTACTGTGATATGGTCATATGTACCGCGGTCACCGCACTGTACCGTCGCTGTGTTTTTCCATTTACTGCATCTTTGCAAACTCTTACCATATTTTTACCCCTCTGTATGTTTCCTATGTTGGGGGTGCGGTCCTGCTTTCCGGTGGGTCTGGGGTTCGAGTCCCGCTTGGGGTGCCTTGTGACGGACTGGCGTCCCGTCCTGGGTGTGTCCCCTCCCCCTCCGGCCTTACGCCCTGTGTTACCGGGTAGGCTCCGGTGCCCCGTGACCCCGTATGGGACGAGCGGTTCTGAAAGTGTGTGTGTGTGTTTCCTTATGTTTACCCCACTGTATGTTACCATGCTTTTACCCCTCTGTCTGCTACGTATGTGTTTCGACTAAGCACTTCTGTGCCAAATTCCTCGTATGAACATAATGTATCTGCTCGCTAAAGTTCTCCGAATGTCACGTTTCCAGAGTTCTTATCACTTCTCTCAACAGCATGTGGGAGAAATTCGAGGATCGACGGCAAGGGCTGGAACTCAAAGCGCAGCCTTCAGGTTTCGAGTTCACGTCCTCCGGCCATACGGTGCCTCCACGGTTGGGCGAGTCGGGCGGAGGATCGGTCAGACCAGCTCGACGGCTCTCCCCGTCCAGAGTCCGCAGCCACCGTCATACCAAACATTTTCGGCTGCTTTCTGAAAACCGGCTGCGTCCAAAACCAACAGAAGAAGCAGAGAATGCGGAGCGCGGCACAAAAAGGAGGGTGTGGCAGACAGGAGATCGACCAAAGGTTACAAGCAAGAGGTTGTGGCCTCGCCGCAGCCCATCTCTTGGGCCGACAGCCGCGCCTGGGGACGGCTCCTTAGCCGAGCCGGCTGAGGACGGAAGACGGAAGGTAGGCAGAAGGAGCTCCGAGAAGGTCGCTCTGTGCAAATCCACCGGTCGCCATCCCACATCTGGTCACTGCCTGGACTGGACACGTCCTGTTCGTCACGAAGGCATCCTGAAAACATGCAGAACCTTCCCAGAACTCACTCGGACACCGTGCGTCTCCGGGGCCTCCGGTCAGGTGCCACTGGGGGTTTTACGTCCACCCGTAATGTGGGAATCGGCACAGAATCCCTTTCGCTGGGAAGCGGGTTTACAAAACTTCCCTTTTCGCTCTGTTTGGGAAGCCGACCGTACCCGGACGTCCTCCTCGGCGGACAGCGCAAAGCAGGTGTGGGCTGAGTCCCAATAGGACGGTGCGAAGAAACACATGAAGGTGGACTCACAGCAGAGCCGCTGCTGGGGACAAGCAGTGTAAGATAACCCTTGAGGGCCCCGTGAGCATGAGCGCTGGCATGAGGTGAGGGACAGGTGAAGGGACACGTCGCCACTGGTAAATCAGCTGACATCATACAGCTGAAAGGCTCGCGGAGGAAGTGTCGCCCCAGGTCATTTTCACTAAAATAATTCATTTCGAAACACTGCAGAGGGTGGGGTGCGGTGGCGCTGCAGGTTTGGCCGGGAGTTGCTCTCTGGTGGGTTCGAGGTTCGAATCCTGCTTGGGGGGCCTTGCGGCGGACTGGCGTCCCGTCTTGGGTGTATCCCCTCCCCTTCCAGCCTTGTGCCCTGCGTTGCTGGGTTAGGCTCTGGTTCGCCGCGACCACGCTTGGGACAAACGGTTTCGGACTGTGTGCGTGCGTGTGTGTGTGTGAGGGAAACACTGCAGTGAAAATTTAATTGTCTATAATTGGGAGATGTTTGTACAAACTATTTGTAATATTCAGAACATCACGGTCCAGCTACAACCTAATAAGAATGATAAGGGACAGAGGATAGTGCAGTGGTTAGAGCTACTGCCTTTGGACCCAAAGGTTGCAGGTTTGACTCTCACCTCCAGCTGCAGTACCCTTGAGCAAGGTACTTACCCACAATTGCTCTGGTAAAATTACCCAGCTGTATAAAAGGGTGAATAATTGTAAGCTTCTTTGAAGAAAAGCATTTGCTAAATGATTAAATATAATAACAACAACTAACTGTCACTCACAGTGTGACATGTGCACACTCATCTAGCTATTTTTACTGCAGGGTACAGCTTTTTACAGCTTCTTTCATTGGAAGGTGGGAGCTGTAACCATTGCACCCCCGCTGGCTCCCGCTACCACGTGACCAGGAGCCGATGAGCCTCGGATGAATCCGGAAAAGACGCCGGCGCCTCGCTTACCTGAGGTTCCGCACCAGGCTGCACTTCTGCGGCAGGTCCAGGAAATCGATGAGGAAGTCCATCCTGGCGCCGGTGTCCTTGCTGGAGAGCCCGTGGATGCGGCCGTAGAAGGAGAAGGTGTCGCCGATGGTGAACTCGCTGTAGAGCGCCAGGTCCTGAGGGGCACACAGCGCCGTGACGAGCGAGGAGAGACGGGGACGCGGCGTCCCGGGTACGAGGCGGAGGGGCTCACCTGGGGCATGTAGCCCACCATTCTGCCCGGGACACCGTGGCCAGGGAAGGCAGGGGGTCTCCCCAGAACGGCGATGCGGCCCCGTGAGATCTTCAGCGTTCCCACGATGCACTTCAGCAGGGTGGTCTTCCCACAGCCGCTGGGTCCCAGCAGACCGTAGCTGAAGGGCGAGGGGAAGGGACGAGGCTGTGATGCTGAAGACGTGCGGATGATGGACAAGCGGTCAGGAGGACCGGGGACCCACTCACATGTGTCCCTGTGGGACCGTCAGGGTGAGGTTGTTCAGGACCTTCAGCTTCCCGTAGGACCTACAGACGTCCCTGCACTCTATGGCCGGTGCGTCGCACCTGGACGGAGAGGACGCCTCGACGTCACTCTTCATCCCGCCGGCCGCACCCTGTTCACCGCAGCGAGGAGAGACGCGAGGAGCCTGGAGGAGAGCAGGAGGGACGTCGGCACACCGGTGGACATCCGGCCTCGAGGACCCGCGGTGCGAAATGGACACGCGACTCAGTAACAGCGCTTCCGCCGTTACCCAGAGGACCTCTCAAGCGCCGGGTCGCTGCCGCCCGGGTCACATGGCCCCTAATCTCTAATCTGTAATCCTGCCTCCTTTCTCACACTTTGCGGCCTTTTCGCCGTCAGCATTTCACATGTGAACCGGACCTGTGGAGTTTACCTGCCGCCCGGTAAAGTACCACGTTCGGACCCCAACTTCATAGCTACCTTTACAGAGTAACTCTTTGCATGAAGGAGACAGGTTCAAATCGCATCTCCTGCTGTGGCACCCTGAACTAATGCAGTAAAAAAAGCCTTAGTGAATGGCAGTAAAGTCACACCTGCTGAATGAAGATTAATAACCATTTATAGCAATAAAAATGACAAGAAGCAGCGTGGACATGCGGACATGCGGTAAATCTGCAGTGCAGCCACAGGATCATGTGCAACTTGGGACGTCTTGAGCTCCACTCACCTGGATGGACGGCGCACAGGTGAAGAGGAGAAGTCACGCTGGTGTGTGTGTCGGTGTGTGTTGCTGCGAGCCCGTGGTGTCGTGGGAGCAGAACAGGTTTGGTTCGCACCACGTGGCCTTCCGCGCGTGTCACTGACAGTTTACCGGTCACGGAGCCAGCTGCTGCGCCGGAGCGCGCACACGAACACCGGAAGACGCGCGAGGGCTCACAGACGATGTGTCACGCGCCGCACTCGGTCTTTGCAAGGCGAACGGGAGGAGGTGTCCTCTAGAAACACACCGTGGAATCCGATGATGAAGCCAGGGGGATCCTGCAGGAACGCGACCGCAGGGGGGGGTAGCGTTGCCTCGGACCCTCGGCCAGGCGGCCCACGTGTCTTTGTTAACGACCCAGTGCAGCTGGGGCTCGCGACACGCGCTGCCTGTCCCTGAGAACGGAGCGCAGTTCGGTCATCCGGCCTTTTGTACTGTGGGCGCGCGACGCGTCACGCGCTGCACCGCTGCACCCGCCCCGCCCCCCAGCACCTGCCCCAACCCCCCCCCCGAACAGCCGCCGTCCTTTAACCGCGTCGTCGCTTCTCGCTGCGTTTTCGCGAGACTCGCGTTTACGGGTTTTTTTTTTTTTTTTTTTTCCACCGGAGCCGTTGGAGGAGAAGCGAGCGCGTGGAGCGTCGCGCGCGGCCGCCTTACCCGCTCGTCCATCTCTGTGCCGTCCGGCGGAACGCGGCGCGCATCACCGGCAGCATCCTGCGCCATCGTCGCGAGGGCCCGGGATCAGGGATGGCGGCGGGGGGTCCGGCACGGGGGGGGGGCGGCGGCGGATGCTGGCGCGTTAACGCTTCGGACGCCGCGAGCTCCTCCGACAGCGCGTGCTGCTTTCATAAGAGCCAGAATGGGGACAGGGTGGACGAACGGGCCCGTGCAGCAGGGCTGTGACGTTCTAATAAACGGCTGCAAAAACGTTACGTATGCAATATATGTTTGAAAAGCATTAAAGCCTCACGTGCACGGCTCTTACCGTGTCTTCCTCCGATGTACTCCATTAATTACACTGATGGCAGTAATGAGGGACGGTTGGTGTGGTGTCCATTCCCCCTCCTCTCCTGTCCTCTCTGCTACATTTACATTTACAGCATCGCCTTTCAGGGCCTCCAGCATCACACAGGACGAGCGAGGGACCTTCTGTCTCAGCACCGACAAACACCTAATAACCTTATAATAACCCGCAGACATCATCGGTACCTGATCTTTTAATAACTGATGACCTTTCTTGCCAGTGCTGCTGGTGAAGCTGAGGATTTCATTCCCTTTCATACGCAATAGAGACAAAGGCTGTGATTTGGGGAAAATATGATTCAGTAAAAGTGTCAAAGTCTAGAGCAACAAAAAATGAACAAAATGAGAGAAAAATAACGAAAAAGAGTGACAGCAAATGCAGAACACGGAAGGATCATCACCGTTACGTCTTTCACGGTCACGTCCGAGGTAACGTCCTTCCTTTTCGACAGCTGCCAGGTAGACGAGCCCTGCAGGGTAACCTCTATAATGGAGTGAAATTGAAAAGTGCACTATGTTCTGTCCCATGTGTTTACCGAACATCCTAAAGCGATCAAGTCGGCTAAATATCCGCAACCTTAAAGTTTCGGTGTTCTGAGCCGGTGTTGCTCCGCGTGCTTCTCCCGCTCGGACACGCTGCCGTACTTTTTTAAAACCACGTAACAACGTGCGGTCGCGTGGTGTGAAAAGGGCTCCAGACTTCACCAGGGTACAAAGCTGTGGGAAAGTCCCGAGGTCGCTGGAGGGCCGCAGTCGCACCAAGGGCCGTGCAATAGCATCAACTGCCGCACGGTGGCAGTGTCCCTTCGTTTTGACAAGAGGCGCCGCGGGGAGACGAGCTGGTCAATAACTCGCTCTGCTCGCAACCCCCCCAAGTCATAACATGTGCATAACAGTAAAGATGTTCCTCTGTTTATTTATGGGTTAAGCTCTGTTAAAAGCTCAGATGCACCTACAGGATACAAAAAACACTCTGGAAGGCTTTTTCATTTTACAGTTTCATTTACTGCAAACAAAGTGAAAATAAAAAAATGTCCTTCCCATAAACTTTTATTCAATACTCATCAGCTGGAAATCCATCTGGCCCAACAAATCCAATCAGCGACACCCAGGAACGCCATAAACAATCTGTAAACACCGTGGAGGTGAGTTGAATCACTGCGGCCCACTCCCCTCTCATCTTCAGGTGCTCTTTACTGCCATCCGTTGGCTCGCGGGGTAAACACGGGTCATCGTGGCTGCTCTACAGATGTTGGTGTTACAGTCGGGGTGAAGGTGGCGGGAGGCCCCAGTCTATGGTGATGGCTGTCTCTAGAAACCAGGAGGATGGTTTCCTGCAGCTGCCGCAATGGAGGACTTAAAAGTCCCCCGGGGAGGAATCGGGGGATGGACCGGCGGGCCGGCGGAGGAGCTCCGGCGAAGTAACCCGACAGCGGAAGTGCGCTGAGGGAGAGGGGCTGGAGATCGAGCGCTCGGTCGACGTCCTCACCTTCGCAGCAGGACGGAGGGAATCTCGCTCACCGACGCGGTTTGGGTCTCAACCCTCTTTGAAGGTGTCCAGAGCACTTCTGGTGGTTTTTGCTCCTTCGGTCAAAGGAAAGTACACCGATAAGAGGGGTAATTTACACTGCAGCAGTTTAGGGTGAGTTCCTCGCTCAAGGGGACGACAGTAGGAGACAGGATTTGAACCCGGAACTTCCAAGTCCAAAGGTGGCACCTCTAACCACGACGCCACCCGCTGGCCCTTCAGGAGATCTCGAGAAACCTTTAAAGCTCGGTGACGCATCATTCATTTCCCCGGTGAAATTCGTGCTATCAGAGCTCGTTTTACGAGAATCGCCAGTTGGAGCGGAGCGCAAATCGGGGGAAGCAGAAGTTCCACCTGGGGGAGGGGTGGTAAGGATCGTGGGCTGGATGGGGATTAGGGCTGAGAGGCGCGAGACACACACACGGGGGGGGGAGGGAGGGAGGGAGAGAGAGAGAGAGACCAGGGAGCGCATTCCTGCGCTCGCGACTGCCGCCCCGCGCGCTCCCTGCTCTTCTGCAAGATGGCGGAGTCGGGATCAGCGCGGGACGCGCGGGTGAGTTGAGCCGCACGAAACCGCACCGAAGAGTCCGGTACCACGCTTTTACCACACCGCTTTGCCCAGGAATAAACCGCAGCCGTGTTTTTTCGTAACTCGCCGTCCGATCGGACTTTTTTCCTCTCTCTTTTTTTTTTTTTTTTTTTTTTTCTGTGCTCGTTTCCGTTTCTCTGGGCGCGACGACGAACGGACACTGATGTGATGCAACGGCACGCGAACCTGGGGGCGCGAGCGCGCCGCGTTTGCCGCCGCCGTCGCGAGCCACGGGGGTAGTCGCGCGGACACGGTGCACGCGGCATCTCTGGTTGCCGCCGGCTCTGGGTTCGAGCGGGGTGTTGGGGGGGGGGGGCAGCGCGCGCTGCGTGTCAATAAAGCAGCTTCACACGCTTCCCTTTGTGCGCAACAATAGTGTGTGTGTGTGTGTCTCGCAAAAAGCGCGTTTCACTTCGTCGCGCCTTCAGTCTGCAAAAATGAGCTGAAAAAGACAAGAAGAATGAAGCGGTGAGTAAAAACAAAAAGGCAGTAAAAGTAACACTGAACTCCTTCTGTGTGTAAATCATAAGGCCGAAGAGGAGCACGTGAACAACTCCGTGGGGAACCCGGCTCTCATCTCTCCTGATAAAGAAGACCCCTCCCGACTGCTGGTAACGCTCCGGCACACACACACGCGCACACACACGCGCACACACACACTACCCCCTGCCAGCGACCCCTCTGACCCTTCCGGACTCGCTGTCTCCCCTCAGACCGTCCCGTTCAGCGGGCGCATCCGCGGAGGTATGAGGCCGGGCAAGAAGGTCATGGTGATGGGCATCGTGAAGCGCGAGCCCGACAGGTGAGTGCCGCACGGGGGGGAGGGGGGGTCCTGCACTTGCACACCTTCATAACGAGGAGGTAAATCCGCTCAGGACAGGTCACCACACACACACACACACACACACACACACAGTTCTGCAACACACCTCACTGATTGCCTCCCCACCTCTGTGTGACGTCACGAGGTGCGGCTTCCTTTCAGCGGCACGTTCTTCACACGTGTCCTTTGCGCTCCTTTGCTCCGCAGCTTCTGCATCAGCCTGACGTGTGGGCGGGGCACAGGGGCGGAGCCTCCCGCCAACGTGGCCCTCGAGCTGTGCGCCCGCTTCGCGCGGCGCCAGTTCGTCCGTCGGGCGCGCGTCTCCGGATCGTGGGGGGCAGAGGAGACGCCCATCGCCTACTTTCCCTTCATCCCGGAGCAGCCGTTCCGGGTACGAGCTGCGCCGCCTGGCCGGTCGCTTGCGCCCGGGCACTTTGGGGGGGGCCGCGCGTGCGCGGCCTGCTTCTCGGCTTACGGAGGGTCGGGACCCCGAGGCCGTTCATAACTCGTTGTGTTCGTAGCTCTGAAGTCCCCTCTACCTCCTCATTCAGCGCGGTCCACGAGTACGGACGACGTCGATTCGGGTTCTCCGTATTGCTGTAAAAAAAGTGTTATTTGTTCATTTCGAGGCGCATTAAATTCAAAGCCAATTCAAAAATACGCTGTTTTCACCAAATCCTGTCCTGTTCAGTGCCCATCGGGGAGCAGCTGATGCCGCGAACGCGTGTTCGTCTTGTCGATCGCTGACCGTCACTGACCGTCTCTGACCGTCTCTGACAGCTCCAGACAGGGCCGTAAACGCTGGGAGTGAGGGGAAGTAAGGTGGTGTCACAGTCGTCTTCTGTTCACCTCCGTTTACTTTGGGTGGGGAAACGGGTTGCGTTTGTGACACGCGAAGAGCCAGCGCAAGAGCTGTGCGCTGCGGTACTGTTACTACAGTAAATGTGCAGTAATGTATGTGGGACAGTAAATGAGGATGAGTTGTGTCACTTAGGAGAAAAGGCTCAGCTAAGTAAATAGATTTTAAATATAACAACGATGATAATAATAGTAATGTCTCTCTGTGCCCTCCTCCGTGACCGCTGTCGCCGTGTCCACCTGTGTGTCCCTGCAGATCGAGATCCACTGCGAGCACCAGCGGTTCAGGGTGTTTGTCGACGGACACCAGCTCTTCGACTTCTACCACCGCGTGAACGCCCTGCCGGCCATCGACACCATCAGCATAAGCGGGAGCCTGCAAATCACCAAGCTCGGCTAGCCTGGTCCTCGGCGCGCCGGGTCCCGAACCCGCCGGCACCCCCGACGCGCGACCTCCTGGGCGACTCGCTCCGCCGCCTGACCGTAAGCGGTTGCCTCTCTGCCACCTGAGCACAGGGCCAGGTGCGCGCGCGTGTCGGCCGGAGCCGAAGCGCTTCGCTAACACCTCGCTCCAGGACGCTGCGGCCAGATTCCGCGTGGAGAAGCGAGTCCCGAGCAACGGATTTTTGTGCCATTGAAACTGGACGCTCTCAGGAACACAGTGCTTGTAGCCGTACAGAACAGTGTGATGTATTGGGGTCGGTCGGGGGGGGTGAAGGTGAACTGTACGCTGCAGGGAGCGTCCTGCTGGACTTGGAAGGACAGCATCCTGACGTGTCCTACGGTAAACTGGGTGTGAAACAGTACAAGGGGCGGCGGCCTGACGCCTAATCGGTCGTCAGTCATTCCTGTCTGTTGCTGATATGATCGTTTGTCCAGTAGATGATGTCAGGTGCTGATTGGTCATCTGCGAAATGGGGCGGGGCCAGCAGCATGCGGACGCCTGCAGGGGGCGCCGCGGTTCAGTTCCACTGTTCAGGGGTGGCTTGGCTGGTAAATTGTCATCTCGTGGTGTTTCGGGTGTAAATCGGAGTCGCTGACAGGTAATCGTAAAAGGCGCGGGACCGCAGCTCTTCGGGACTCCGATTTACCACGGTGGATGGAGTGGTAAACGGAACAGCGCTAAGAGGGGACACCAGGCCGGTTGCGCCCTGTCAGGAGGTTTGGGACCTGGGTCCCACTTAATGTGAAGGGTTTCAAGGACAGGTAAAAACACGGTACAAGGCACGTGTCGTGTGGCCCACCCCCCCCTCCCCAACAGCACCGTATGACTGTTATTGACTCTTCTCAGCAGGCAGAATGTAGAGCGTCTGTGTGCATTGGAGTCGAGTCGCCATCACCAGCAGTGCTCTCGTGTTCCAGAAAGGACTTCCACTGGGGAGTAGCAGCGCCGCGTACCGTAGTACTTCGACACTCTATATCCCCACTATAACGTCAGCGCTGAGACCTCCTGTGTTACCCACGTGCCCCGGACTTTCAGGTGACCCGTTTGAATCTCCACCAGGTGCCGAGCTGCCGACGGGGCCCTTCGGCCCTCTAGCGCCCGAGGTTCCGGGTTCGAGCTCTGCTTTTATCGGCGGATCCCGGCGTGCTGCTGGAGTGCCGCGTCACCGCGTATCAGCGCGTCGCGGCCTTTCCGTCACGGCTCAGTTCGGAGCGCCGGCTTCGGGGAAACGCGCAGGAAGTGAGTCGGCGAAGGAGCCGCTCGTCTCGGGGGGCGTGGAGAGACGGCGCGCGAGCCGAGGGCGGTGCCGCGGACGCCCGCGCCGTCGTCTCCCCGAAACCGGAAGCGTCGACCACGGCACGGCGGACGCTCCGGGAAGGACCGGACCCAACGCCCACTCTGCTCTCCAGGGCACACGAAGCCAGGAGGACTTACTGCTTAATCTGCCTGAGTCCACCTGCTTTGTGCAAAAGCTGATTACTCTATATCAGGTGCCACTAATATCCACACGATGGACGTGCGCCTGCGTTCCCAGCGGTCACGCGAACCGACCGTGGGAGAAACGCCTCGTTCTGCTTGCGTTCGCTGCGTTGCGGCCCGTTCTGACGAGGGTGCGGGATGCAAGCGTCGACTCTGCGCCTTCGAGGCGAGACTTGCTGACAGGTGTCTGCGAACACCTCTGGGAGCAGGGTCAAGACAAGTCCCGCTTTGAGGGGTGTGTGTGTGTGTGAGAGAGAGAGAGAGAAATGCTGCACGCAGGAACAAGCAGCACCTTTCACTCAGAGCTGGAGGCACTCGAGACGAATTCCTGGGTGTCGACGTGCGCGTGGCGAACGTGCAGCCGGGGCAAGGGCTGACGCGGCCGAGGGTCGCGACCCAACGTGCCGCGCTGCTCCTGCTCTCGAACCCAACAATGGCGCATTGTGTCCCCGAAGGCTTCTGAGACTCGCGCTGTTTTCTAAACGATGCCAACGCGACGAGTCCTTCTCGCTGCGTTTGAGAGACGCTTCAGCCGCCGCGTGACTCAGCTCGGCAGACTGTCGACATGTCATCGTTTGGGGAAACTGAAAGGTCCCGGGGGGGGGCCAGGGTCACCGCAGAGGGTGTGGTGTCACGGCCGTGGTTCGTGTACCGCGGTAACGCTCCTTCACACACTGCGCTCTCTGTTCAGGGAATTTTTGGCAGGAGATGATTTAAAACGGAAAAATCTACGCGGACGACGTCCAGCGCCGCGTGCGAGTGCGAGGAGGGAGGTTTCTTCGACGAGCGCGTGCGACGACGATGCGGGCACGCCGCGTCAAGCGATGGGTCTTAGAACTTTCTGACCGGGCCCGTTCACGTGTTCTCGTGGAAAGGATCTCATTTCTAGAAAGTCGCGCCGCGCGTTCCTGGCCGCAGAGCGGCTGTCGGCACAAAGCGTTTCCGTCGAGTTCCTTCATCGAGGGACAGCGGGAAACGAAGAGCGGGAACCGGCGCCGTCGGAGACGCCCTCGCCGAAATCCTCTTTCCGGGAAACGTGTAAAAGAGCGCGAAACAGCGTTTGTCCCGGCGTCTCCGGCGTCGAGAGACGGGCTCTTCCCATAATTCCGTGCGGCACCGAGTCCGGCGTGGGCCTCCCGACCCCCCACCCACTCAGTCCGTTGTCAGCACCGCGTCTTTGAATAAAACACGTCCGTCTTTGCAAAAGTGTCTCTTTTCACGGTTCTTGTGCGACTTTGTTCATTTTCCCAACGTCCTCCGTCCTCCAGTTACCTGATCAAAGTCCCGAGGACGTCCTCGGCCACGAATCCGAATCCCTGCGCTGCGGGGTTTCCGCTTTGCTCCAGTCATGTAAAACATCATACCATCTCATTATTATTATTATTATTATTATTAATAACTGTAATGCCTGTATATAAAGGCTTGCGGGCAGAGACAGCAGCAGGGGCCGTAGTGCTTGGAGCCGCTGCCTTCTTCTTGCGCTCGAAGGACCGCTGTAATTTAATTATATATTTATTAGCAGAGGAAGCGCGGTAACTTAAGTAAGACTCAGACTGCTCAACGCAACGCAACGCAACGCAACGCAACGGTTCCTCTTCGGCGACGCGACGCGACTCGCCGCTCTCACCTCGTCTCTACCGTCACGTCAGCGCGGTTATTATTTCCGCGGTCAAACCTTAATCGTCGCATTAATGGGATAACGAGGGAGCGTCTGTGTGACGAGGTCCCCCCTCCTCGCCTCTCTCGGTCAAGGGCTCTGGTCTGGAACACACCACCGCACCGGCCCCCCTCTCTCTCTCTCTCTCTCTCTCTCTCTCTCTCTCTCTCTCTCTCTCTCTCTCTCTCTCTCTCTCTCTCCCCGCAGCGCACCGCGTGTGTGTTTGCTGTTTGCTGCGTGTTTCTCATTCCTACTGCTGCTCTCTCTGTCCTGTGCGGGCAGGGATTTCCTCCTGCGGAGTGGGGCCTGAAATGCAAACGCGCACACAGAGAGAGAGAGAGAGAGAGAGAGAGAGAGAGAGAGAAACACTCACTGCTTTAGTTTCTGTTTCAGACTGAAACATATTTGTGGAACAAATGTTTCTTATAATAATAATAATTACATTATGAAGAAGAATAATAATAGTAGTAATAAAAATAATTTTAATAATGATTAGCGCCTTCAAAGCGCTTCACAGCAGGAAGGCGGACGAACGGGGTACAAACAGGGGATGATGACGTAAATCGTGGTAAAGTGTACCCGGCAGTGCCGCGCGCCCTCGCTCCCTTTATGAATGGAAACTCCGCTGTGCGGGTGCGAGATGCGTCGCGCTACTTCCGGGTCCCGGCAGCCGCGCTGCGTCACTTCCGGCGGAGCTCGGATACATTGTAGCGAAGAAAGGGGATCAAACGGGACTCGGTTCCGGACGGCGAGATGGGAGCGGACGGGGAGGAGCGGAGCGGAAGGTGACGGAGCAGGAGCAGGAGCAGGAGCAGGAGCAGGAGCAGGAGCAGCAGGTGCGGTACTCTGTTTTTACTGCGCTGTGGGGGTGGTGCTGATGATGATGATGATGATGATGATTGAGATGGGGTGTGGGGACTCCAGACAGAGCTCAGAGCTGGATGAAGAACGTCCAGCGTCATGCTTCTTACAGCAACACACAGGTGTGTGTGTGTGTGGTGAGTTAATCCACACGCACGCACGCACGCACGCACGGAGAACTGGGCTCTGTTTAAATCCCACACCCACGTGACGATGAGTCCTCTCACCAGACACACCTCTACTGACCGTCTGGCGCACGCTCCATCACCACGTTCCTGCCTCTGCTGCGTCACTCATCCCATCCCACCCCACCGGGGGTCCCGGGTCGCCCGTCCTGTCACATAATGACACCTGGTCGCGGGTTCAAATATTTTAACTTGACAGATGCCCGAATAACGTGTCGAGTGTAGAAATTTTCCAGGTGAGTCGTGGTACCGAAACGCTGATCAAGGATGAGACTGAATAACCGGTGAGGGTTTGTTACATCGATATTTCGGGGAGCTGCTGCTCCCAGTGTTTGTGGAACGTAAGCAAAGTGTGAGTGATGCTGTGTGTGTCGAGTGGGGCAGAGCGCTACGGGCCGTGTGGCTTCGCTGGACGTTTGTCCATCTGTGTGTGTGTGTGTGTGTGTGAGGGGTCTGCAAAACCTTCCAGTGGCAGCACATCCCATTTTGCTACCAAACTTAATGAAAATGGTGTTGCTACTTGCTGATGGTCTTACCGTGATTTCCGCTCCTCCTTTACTCCTCTGTTCTCCTCGGACCGACCGCGTTCCATCACGCGGTCGTTCCTGACCACGACCGAACGCAGAATGTGCCTCTATTCTGAGCCCAGGTGTCTCATTACTCTTTTATTTTGTTTGCACTTTTTCTTTCGATAAACTCTGTAAATGATCGGTTTTCTGGGACAAAAGTGTTATGAAATTGTTAATAATAGACGGTCTGTCGAATCTGTCCAACTGTGTGTGTGTGCGCATGCGCACTGCTTTCAGGTGCGAGCACATTACGCGGAACATGGAGCCAGATGTGATCCACATGTGTTCCTCCTCCTCCCCACCCCACCTGGATGAGGAAGATGGCGACGACTTTGGAGGCTTTGGCGACTTCGCCAGGGTCCCATCTCTCACCATCCCGCCTCGACCTCCAGGGCTCCTCAGCAACGGCGCCGCCGCGTTCCCGCATTTGAGTTTCGGGGGATTAGCCGGAGACCCGGGGAACGCGGTCTCTAAATCGCACCGCGGTAAACTCCGAGACGTGAGCTGCGGCTTTTCTCTGTCCCATCCCAGCGCTGCAGCTCCAGAGGTGGATGGGTGTTGGCGGGAAGGCGAGAGCCCCAGCTGGGATGATGGACCGCTGCTCACGAACGTTTTAATAAATGGCTTTGAGGACGAGCAGCGTTCGGTCCCCCCTGCGGTCGAACCCGGACGGGAATGGCGCCCGCACGTCGACGTGGGCTCTTCCGCGCGTTCGGGTGCCTTGTCTCGTACGAGCTCCCCTCGGGGCGCCGACCGCAACGCAGGCTGCCGACCTGCGGCCGAGGAAGCCGAAGCCCTGAGCAATGGCTGCTGGGACGAGCGCGAGCGGCACCGGGTCGGGGGTGGGCTGTCTCCCGGAACCGGGGCGGAGGAGCGGAGCCCGGTGGGCGGTGCCGAGCGCGGCCGGGGGGGTGTGTCGCAGAACTCGGGGTTCGTGCGCACGGTCAGCGCCTCCACCAGCGGAGACTTTGCATCCTTCTGCCAGGCGGTGTCTCCCGATGGCCTCGAGGACTTCGGAGAGCTCGGGTTCGGGTTCGGCGCCGTCGCCGCGGACGACGAGAAGCTCGGCTCCGGGGACGACTCCGCTGACTTCGGCGCCGGCTCCTCGGGGGGGCGGGAGGGCGACTCGGACCCCTTTCCCAGCAGCGACAGCTTCGCCGACTTCCGCTCGGCGCCCGCCGATCCGGACGCCGCACCCGAGTGGGACCCCTTCGGGGGGCAGGCCGGGGGGGGCTCCTGGGCCGCGTTCCAATCGGAACGGAGCGCCACCTGTTCGGGAGAAGGGGAAGAACGGCAGCGGGACGGTCCTGGCGCATCGCCCCCCCGTGGCAGCTCCTGCACCTGCAGGAGGAACAGTGTACCGGTGAGGCTTACTTTCCACTTTGGTAAACAAAGGTAAATTTGTGGTGAACTGCTGTGACACTACAACTGAATTATGACAGTAACATCCCCCCCCCGCGTAGAGCACATGACTTTCTGGCATCCCAAGCGTTTGTTCTGCAGTCGCTCTCATTACTTGTACCGTCGGCCTCCTCCTCCGAGTCGAACGAGCCGCACGTTCCGGTCCTTAATCGCTACCGTACCGTGTCGAACCGAGTGCCAGCGGGTGGCTCGGCCCTGCGGCTCCACCCCACCCCCTAAGAAAACTTCATTGAACACTAACGGTGATGCTCCAGTTCTGTGACTTTGACACAGCCCTCCCGTCACTTCCCCTTTCAGGTGAGACTACAGGTGAGGTGTGTACCACCTCCTAGCGGTAAGGAGTGGACAGCAGCAGAGCTTGTTCTTAGACCGCCGAGTGTTTAAAGCTGCGTCCTCCTTTCCAGTCCATCACCCGAAAAACACAATTTCACGAAAATGCTGCAGAAGGTTTTGGAGGATGTAGGTTTTCCAAACGGCACATGATATGTTTGGTACGGTTGTTCCGGAGGCGCTGAGGTCTCCTGCTTTTCTCAGTTGTCTCTGTGCAGTCGGCTGGAGAGCCTCTTCCAGACCAGTTTCCCTGTGGAGCCGATTGCCGAAGCCCAGGAGGAGGTCTTCTCCCTCTGGGCGGCGCTGAACGGGCGGGGACAAGAGCAGGGCGTGTCCGGCCACAGGTGACACTTCCTTTTCCTACCGCCTCCCGACGACCAGGATGGAACCTGGTTTGGTATTTGCCGCGGGAGGAGATGTGCAGTCCTGTCGTCATGCGTGCACTTTTATCCTCTAATGATCTTGATGTTCAGTCGCACACCTGTCGCCCCTTGCTGGTTGTGCAGGACGCCGCAGGACATCTGGAGGCAGCTGCAGGACATCCATGGCGCTCTGGGCCTCAAGCACCGGTGGGCTGGTTCCCATAGCAACAAAGCACTACTTCGTTCCCTGGGCGTCGACAGTCGGAACATCGTAAGTCCTCCGAGGTCCTCGGCTGCCTCGTGTCTGTTTGCGCCGCCCGTCGAACCGGGAACCCCCTGACCGCCTCCTGATTCTTATCCCAGCTTTTCGCAAGCCAGAGGAGCCACCTGGCTGCGGTGTCGTCACACGCCACCGATCTGGTGAGTGTTGGTTTGGGGGATCCAGGAGGCCGCATGCGCAGGTCCTTCTCATCTAGGACATCAGTAGAACGTGGTGCAGAAGAAGGAGATTGAAACTTAGCACATGGGAGCTAACAGACGTCACGCTGTCGGTCATCCACCGTGGCCAAACTGTGCCTCTCGCTCTCAGGGTATGATACAGCGCCCGCCTCCGGAGGCCGAGAAGATCAACTCCGTTGCACAGAGACCTTCAGGGTCCCCAGAAATAAGCACTTCCTGTCCAGAGTCAAAGCAGGTGTTGAGTAATAAATAGTATTTTTCATTTTCTGTGTAACTGTGTGCTGTGGGTTTTTTTATTTTTACTATTGATGGAACTGGGTGGGGGGGGAACCAGACCTCACCCGGTCCCAGACCTCACACGTCACCGCTGTTTGTTCCTCCTGCCAGCAGGGGGCGCCGCCACCCGTCCGGTTTGACTGCGGCGACAGTGGCCGTACCGACCCTGTGGATGGTACGTCTCTCCGCCATGCCGCCTGTGCCGCCCGGTCCCGGCAGAGCCCCGTCGCCTGATGGCTGCCGTTTCTACCCTCTGACCGGTGGAGCTCAGGTTTCCTTCCCGCCCCTCAGCGGCCCCAGAGGTCTGTTGGGTCTCAACTCTGCAGGGAACCGTAAAACAGCACAGTTAGGATACGGCGCCGACAAGCGAACATCCACAAGCGTCTTGGCAGCTGGAGCCAGTTCCCTGTTGAGCCGTCATTTCGCTCGTCTCTTACCTACGAGAACCGCGTACTTTTTGACGGACATCTCGGCACGTCTTTCACGCCTACTTTTCACGTCCTTCAAGCGCAAGCATGTGGCTGTAGTGTTTGGCAGGAGCTCTGGGAAGAGGACATTTAGAAGGAAAGGAAAGGAAAGGACTGCACTGCATTTTGAAGCAGTTGCACTTCAAAGGTAATTGAACATATTTTGAAGGTGGTCAGTTGACCCTATTGCTGAACCTAGCAATGACCGCATGGTGACCCTGCTGCTGACCCTAGTGCTGAACCTACTGTTGACTCTGCCACTCAACGGGGTGTTGAGCTTAGTGTCGAACCTGTTGTTCACCCTACCGTTGACCTTGGTGTCAGCTCTGCCGTTGACCCTAGCGTTGACCTCAGTGTTAACTTTTGTGTTCACTCTGCCCCTCACTGTAGCGTTGACCTTGGTGTTGAATCTGCCGTTGACCCTTCCGCTGACCGTACCTTTGACCCCAGCACAATTCATCCACGCTGGAAGCCTGGGTTCTTCACTTGGTGTCTTCGCTCTTTGAGCTGCAGTCTTTCCATCACCTTTTCTGTCCCTTTTCCTTTTTCTTCACTTTGAAGGGAAACAATATTTAATGAACTAACCCTGTAATACAGTGTGGAAAGTTTCCAACTTTCCCATCAAGTTTTTTTTTTTTTGCCTTTGATTCCTTAGAACTAAATGCTTTTTTTTCCTGGTTGCAATAAATGGGTCTTATTAGAAAACTCTGGTAGCAAGTGACCATGTTCTGCTTTTGCGTCCCATGACATCTGGCAGCCTTAGTGTGCGTGGGCGCCGATTACTCACTCCATGCGTTTAAAGAAAGTTCCAGAAGGCCCACTGCTCACGCTACGAACACCAGCGATTCCTGTCGGAGGAGCCCAGACGCTCTGATGCAGGACCGCTTGACGGCTTTAACAGTCGGTCAGTTTGCACACGCATCATAGAACATCCCTCCTGTGCCCCTGGGGGAGGTAAGTGGGACATTCAGCTTTGCTCATGTGGCTGTGGTGACGGGAGCCGTTGCCACGAGTCCCAGGTTCGAGTCCCAAAGGAGCAACAGCAGCTCTAACCCTCTACTAGCTGGGTTCCAATCCCAGCTCCTGCTGTAGTACCACTGACCAAGGTACTTACCCCAGAGCAGTACCTCCTTTTTAGAGCAGAATAATTTACTGTAAGTGGAGAAAATGGTCAAATACATTAACTTTTATTGAATAATATAAAACTACAAAAGTTACATTAAAATTCAAACACATACATCCTTTAGTCCAAAAGAGAGGAGAGTGACTGGAGGGGGGGTGTTTCCTCCCCCCCAGAGACAATATTGCATAAAGAAGGCACAGCAGAGGAGCCATCCCCACTCACACACTAACCTCTGTCTCAAATCTGGTGTGTGTGTGTGTGTGTGTGTGTGTGTGTGTGTGTGTGTGTGTGTGTGTGTGTGTGTGTGAGAGACACTAATAAAACTGTATGAAATGGAAAAATTAAAGAGTGGGTGAGGATGGTTATAAACCTGATAGTCATTTAAATATTACGGTATATGTTAAGTTACCCAAAATAAATACAGACTAAAATCACCCAATAAATACTCATTAAGATAAATTATCCAATCAGCAGTCAGAGATCCAAGAGCCTCCACCTCCTTTCCATGTCCACCGGAGGCTCCCGAGACGCTGCTTCTTAACCGCTTTCTCGGTACACGTGGAATTCACAGCAAAATAAATATATTTACACCGAAAGCAAATAAATGTCTTCAATGTTTCAAATAATCATTAATTATGAACGAGCAACACACCCCCGGGCTCTGTCCCGGTGGTCGTGTCCAAAGCGGACGTTCACTCGAACCCTGCGCCACAGCGTCAGGGTCGCACGTCTCCATTGTGTCATTAACCCCAGGAACACGTTCAACGCTCCTCATCTTCGTTATCGATCAGTGATGCTGAGGAAGAGCAGGCGGGAGCTGTAAACGCGGCGGAAGGGAGTTGAACGAAGGCGGTTCCTCCCTCCTGCACCGTCTGCTCTTTACTGCCCCCTAGTGGCTATTGGAGTAAACGGGTGTCGTTCACGATGCTGCACATGGAAAATTTTGAACCAGATAAGCTGAGAGAATCAAGTAAAACACAAATAGGAAAATGTTTGAATCTGTGAACATCATCAACTTGGTCTCTGTAACACAAGGAGTGGTTGTATTTGTTCTAGCTGAGCGTATGTGTCCGGTCAGGGCCTCCCGACAATCGGGCTTCAAAAAAAAACTAGTGGTTCCGGCGCTCGCTCCCGTTAACCGGAACGCAACCATAAAAATGTGCAATATGAACATGGTCCCAGAGTGACTGGTACCATTCCAGTCCCGCCCAGAGAGCGGTCTGCTGGGCTCACACCTCCTCCTTTCGAGTGAAACACTATGTTTTAGTTCAATGCTCTTTGCTCTATACCTGTGTGCAAGATGCACACGTGTCACCAGTTACAGGTGCCTCACCTGAACACCCCTGGAAAGGGGGGGAGGGGGGGTGATAATACAGTAGCTGTGTCCTTATGTTTGCAAATATTTAATTGTTTATGAAAAAAAAACACACGACATATCACATGCCCAGAACCACCATACAGGACAAGCACATTCTATCCCAGAATCCCCTTCTCCTTCAGCAGCCACATGAAGAGGCACCAGCAACACTGGCTTGAGAAGAAAAAGCAAAAAAAAAAAAAAAAAAAAAAAAAAGATTATTTCTGGAATTATTTCATACCAAAGCACACATGCAGGAGCAGAGCAATCTGGGAACTACTTCACTGTTGCACCACAAGGGGGCGCTGCTCTTGAGGAACAACCACTGAGCACAAACACACCACCTGACTCTCAGCGGGAGGAAGCGCTCCAAGAAAAAGCACCGGGGTCCAAGGTGCGACCACTCGAGGCACCGGCGCCTGCGCCAAGAGGAGCGTTTCTGGAATTTTCCTCCCTTTCCTCAGAGAGGCCGGAGGTCGTTCCTAAGGCGACGCGTCGCGGGAAACGTACAGAAACCGCGGCGGGAAGGCGACGTCACGACCCGACCAGCACCTCCATGATGTGGTCCAGTTCGGACAGGTCCGGTCTGAACGGCTGGCCGGACCCCATGGGGAAACTGCCAGCTCCGCAGGGGGGCGGGTTCTTGACCAGGTCGTCGGGCGACACCCTGGAGGCGGCGCCGCCCCCCCAGGCAGAGGAGCACAGGTCAAAGTCGTACATGGAGGTGTCAATGTCGGCGAAGAGAATGTCGTCCAGGGTGAGGTCGGCCAGGAAGGACGAGGAGCTCGCGTCCACACCCCCGAAGGACAGCGTCTCCACGGTGACACCCCGCCTCCGCCGCTGACCACTGGCTCTCTCGACATCCCTGGGATCCACGAGGGGCGTCGCAGGGGGCGGGGCCACAACAGCTGCACCCTGGACACGACAAAGCTGTCCCGTGCCGTGCGGCGCCGACGGGACCGTCCTCGGTGGAGCGCGGGGGACGGGACAGGGGGGAGCCAGGGTGCAAAACACAGGGGTGTCGTCCTCCAGCAGAGATGCAGGCGTGAGGCAGGAGTCCTGCGGAGTGGGGGAGCGGGGTGGGGGCAAGGAAAGGGGCGTGGCCACCGGGGGCGGCGGCGGCGGCACCTCGCGGAAGCCCTCGTCCAAGGGGTCGTCCCGGCTCGGGTTCGACGGAGGGGGCAACAGGAGGGCCTGTGGGCCGCCCTCGCGCCGCAGTTCCTCCTGGATGCGCCGCAGCACGTTGCTCACCAGCACGCATCTCTGGAGGCGGGGCTCGGCCGGCGCCCCCTGCTGGTGCAGCTTCATCAGCGACAGGTTGAAAACCGTCTGCCGCTGCAGCGCGTACGACAGCTCGGAGGGGGAGAGTGCGGGGAGCTCCGCCCACAGCTCCGCCCCCAGCCCCGCCCCATCTGCGTCCTCGTCCCGTTTCCGCTTCGTCCCCTTGCCCAACATAAACCTGCGCGACAGAGGGAGGTTCAGTCAGTTGCCAGTGGCAACAAGTAGAAGCAAACAGACAGGACCCCCCCCAGAGTCCACCTTTTACCCCATTTTACCAGAATGTTCCACAATGACGTTCTGTCTCTCGGCCCAACTGTGCTCAACGAGCCGTGGGGTGCAGTACCAAACCCAAGCACTGGGGGCGCACTTGAGGAAGAAACAGGCTGTAGGCATTACACATGGTGGGAAGCTCCTGCTGTAGTACCACTGACCAAGGTACTTACCCCAGAGCAGTACCTCCTTTTTAGAGCAGAATAATTTACTGTAAGTGGAGAAAATGGCTGCCAGGCTACCCACAGGTATAGCGTGTGTGCGTGCGTGCGTGCGTGCGTGCGTGCGAAAGAGAAAAGCCCCTACACACGCAGGCCAGGGGAAGGGCTGTGATGTCAAGAACGGAGCCACAGGAAGAAGAGCCGGTCGGAGCAGTGGAGCCGGTCGCTGGGTGCAGCCCTCAGTCGTCACTCCGCTGTAACTTGTCCAACACCAGTTCTCCAGTGGAAGTGTCTGGGGACCAACCGTGTCTCTCTCTCCCTCTCTCTCCCTCGCGTCCCCAGACACTTCCAGGTAACATGGGGTAAAACACACTGCAGTTACACCAAAACACCCCCACAGGACACACCTGGCCCTCCTGGGACTGTATCCTTTCGGGGTTCGAAACCACGATCCGAGTCCAAAGGCAGCAGCTCTAACCACTGCGCCCCCTGCTGCCCAATTTATGCTTTTACCCCAGAAACACCAGAAATATGCAGATTCAACCTGTCCAACAAGGGGCTGCAAGCGCACTCGGGAGCGAGAGGCAACTCGGCTATTACTTGTGTTCTTTTCCCAGAGTCACCGACTGCAGCACGCAGAGTTTTACCACATTTACGTCATTGACGGTAACGCGAAGTGAGCAGTGCCTGGATTCACCGTCTCACCCGAACAAGGGGATTTTAGCCGAGGAGAACGAAGCTCCTTCTAGAACAAACCACATAGTGGACAAGGATACCGACGGCCCTCAAAGTCACGTGGGCAGCAGACGGTCACCTGAATCACCTCGACATCAACCGTAACCTTCGTCTCAATGTCAACCATCGTCTGAGCAGCGGTCAAGCTGAGGAGCTCACGGTCAATGCTGACCAAAGAGCTCACGGGAGCTCCGCGCGTGCGGTTGGTGACCCGCCGCCCCCCTGGCCCAGATGTGTCACGGTTCATCGTGTCCCCACCGTCTCAGACCAGCAGACAGCCTCGTGACCAAAGCGCCACTCACCGAGGTACGACCGGAGAGCGTCTCCACCCTCAGGCTCTCTCTCATGCGGTCCTCGAGCCCACGAGTGTCTGGTGAACGTGACGACCTGTAGCTTCACGCGACATGGAGATCTGGAGTTTCCAGCAGCGCTCCTGCTGCACCAGGGCGAGTGAGGGAGGGAGAGAGAGTGTGTGGGGGGGCGGGGACAGTGCTAAAGTAAAGTATCTGGTTACAGTGAGGACTGCCTCTGGTTCTCTCTCTCTCTCTCTCTCACTCACGCAGTTTTTTCCCTGGACCGATAAGAGCTGGACGTCACGCGCAGTTATGACATCATACGATACCGAGGTATGACTTGCTGCAGAGACGCCGGGATATTTGCACACGTCTCCAGACGTCGTCAAGGACACCGAGGACTCTGCGCCGTCCAGTGGACAGGTGGACTGCAAACTCGGATAAAATATTAAGAAAAAGGACAGGATGCGTGTCACCGATGTTCTCATGTGAGCGCCATGTTCTAGAAAGATGTGGGACACTGTACATGTACATGGCCGTCCACTGCGCAGTTGGACAGGGGACATGTGGACACAGCTGAACTGGGGACAAACATTCGCATCGGACCCTGAGGCTCCTTAAGTGTCACTGTGACTAAACGGTAGAAATACAAAGCGAAACTTGTTTGACGGGTCCTTTCGGAACCTCGGTCAAACATCATCTCACGCTCTCTCTCTCTCTCACACACACACACACACACACACACACACACACATCGGCGCATTCACTGGTGGACCAATAATCCGCCACATCATTCTGTTTATTAAAAACAATGTAACGACAGCAGTCAACGGGCCCAAGGCCTTCTTTACCCGCAATCCCCTTGATGCCTGTCCACTTCCTTTCCCACTACAGTGACCCCTGCTGCCCTCAGGCTCCACCCTACCTGGCCCAGAAAGCCCCACCCACTCCACAGCCTCGCAAAAGGCAGTCAGACGTACACGGATGCTGCAAGACACGTCTCTGTCCCTCAACAGGAAAAAGGAGACGTCAGCGGGGGGCTGATGGAGGGCCGATGAGAAAACGGCAAGGAAGCGGGTAAGTGGAATGATGACCGTCCCAGCCTGTCCTGTCCCCTCCCCCAGCCCTGACAAAAGCAATAAGAGAAGCCTGTCAGCCGCCAGCATCCGGAAACAACGCTGCCTGGGCACCGAATGTGTCCCCTGGTCCTTGCCACGGCCAGACTGTCCAGGAGCCCAGCGCCACCATTAACAGGTAGGGTCGTGTCCCACTGGGGACGACCGATGGAATATGTGCAGAAGTGGAGCGTCTGCGCCGATGGGCTGGACACGTGTCCACATGGGTTCATAGCCGTCACAGTTCTTCTAAAACTGACACTACGCACCTTCCTTAGTCTTAGTCCACCGAGAGGAGGCAACAAAGAAGGCAAGAACACGGACACAACTGGAAGGCTGCAGGTTCGAGCCTCACTCCCCATCACTGCTGCTTTTGTCTTTTTATTGTAGCACTGGGAATCACTGTGGAAGAAATGTCACCGAAGCAATGTTGACTGTTCTGACCCTTGCTCCCATGTCTTGAGCTCATACCCACAATGCATTGCAAATTTGGCCACATGAGAAGAGCTGGCGAGGAGTGGGATGCCAAGCTACGCATTCTCCTCTTCTACTCGAACCCTTCCTTCCTGCCACTCCAGATTCCTGGATTCACGGTCAAGTGACCTGGGCCTCTGCAGACAGTATGGCGTGGGTTCGAGTACCACAGCGCAGATAGGACACATTCAATCACTGCGACTGTGTGCGATTCCAGCAGGGGAACCTCCAGCGGCGGGAGAGGGGCCAACTATCCCCTTTTCTCTCTCATACACACTCACACACACAGGTAACACTGCAGCTCCTCTTATTAGACACTTATTGTCCATTTACCCCGTTTCACCCGCACAAAGCAGCGCCGCCCGGTAAACCTTCACTTTTCTTTCTCCAGCTGCTGCAATGAATATTTCCAATCGCCTCGTTTCGCAAGTGGCGCCGAGTTGCGAAGCGCAATAAAAGTGAAATTCAACTTGTCGCGTCGATGTTCGAGACACTTTCGCACCAACCAAGACTCCGAGAAAGAAGGACTTTGAAAGAGCGAATGGAACCCAAGGAGCTGCGTGCGTGACCCCGATGGCCCGGGTCTGAGGGGCGGCGGGACGGTGGGATCGCGGGACGGGGACGGGGACGCGCTCGGCCCGTTACTCACCCGTCCGTTCGGTTCGGAGGGACAGTCCCGTGCGGATCCGGCTTAATTAAACGGAGCTCATCTAAACAAAATAAATAAATAAAAATTACACTGCACGGGGGAAAAACTGCTGTTGTGGCGCTCTCCGAAGCCCCAGGTCACTTTGGTGAAATGGTTAAAGAGCTACATAACGTCAGCCGCCCCGAAGGGAGGCCGAGCGAACGCGCACTGGCAGCGCCCGCAGGAACGCGGCCCCCACGCCCCAGGGCATTTAACCTGATTGATGTACCTGTCGACGAATCGTTGGACTGCTTTCCGGCGCACCGTCCCACCCACTTGGAGATAACGTCCAATGGGATTGCGCACAAGTGAGCCTTCGTTACCTGAATCAGCCTATCAGAGCTCGAAAGAGGCATTTTGTTCCGCCCCCCCCCCCAGGCTTAGATAATAAGGCGGCGAAGGGGCAGGGAGCGCGCAATGCTTGCGATCCTGCAGGTTTGTGGGTGTGATTTAGAGAAATCAAGTCGGAACGTAGCAAAGGTTGACATTTGAAGAGGGAAATGAGTGACTCCGATGTTCAGGAGTGTTTCTGTCGCAGCCGTGTCAACAGCGCAAGGACAAGTTACCAGCATATTATTAGTGCGTTCAAAATGTAATATTCATACTAATCATTCATAGTCGTGTCCAGAAACAGCGAAACACGACATTAAAAGGCTGCTTTGAATAAAGGCTCGTAGTCACGTGTCTTTATTCGCTGCGTATCTGTTGAACTTTGCTCCCCGAGAGTCTATTTTTATCTGTAGCGGTTAGTGCGTCATTCCTTTGAGCTGGAAGTGCGAGTGCGTGCGAGTGCGGGCGCGCGAGGGAGACGGAACCTGTTGCAGGTACAGCCGCCCGAAGGACGCTCTCAATGCTGAGCAGAACCGAAGCAGCTTCCAGGCCCCGTTACATCTCAGAAATGATTTAAATGAAATAAAATAATGGTTATTAAACATAATAGTGTTTTTGGTTTGCTTACCCCCGTGATCGATCTCTCCAAGTATCATAAAGAAGTGAAAACCATGCTTTAGTTCACTGTATATTTCTCCATTCCGAAGATAAGAAGAGGACAGTGACTTTGACAGCTGCTCGTGTTAGTTTTAAGAGCTGTAACAGTTTTAATAGCAACAGTTCCGTTCACTGTGGTCATTACTGCGACAACTGGCTCCCTGGACAATGCAGTACGAGTGGACGTCGCGAAGGAAAACACCTTTAATGTCCCTTCTTGGAGCGTCACGCCCCCTAGTGTCCAGGAACGGTACGACACCGCGGAGAGCAGGACTGCCTGCAGTTCGCACCGCGCCAGAAGGGGGCGCCACTGGCTTGTTCCAGCTTGGACTGCGAGATGCTTAAGACTGTCTTCGCTGCCCACGACAGACTTTCTGTGAAACACACGAGCACATTAATACATATTTCAGAAAGAGTTGCGCACATTTCGTGGTTTATGATGGGCTGGCCTGGGTCTCATGGGATTCATTTATTCAGTCCAAAACCTCAGTCAAGGCTTATTCATTAATCAAAAAAAATTAATTAAATCTAGAGGTCCTCACACCCCGTGCAAATCAAATGAGACCGACTCACAAGGAAACACATCGAACACAATGTTTCATAAACTTTGTTGTGTCTACTGTCCTGTTTCAATGCTGCACCTTTATTACGGTCTAGCGCAAGGGCAGCAAGTGGCGTAGTGGTTAGAGGGCCACTAGGCTCAAATCCCACCTGTTGCTGTGGTACCTTTGATTCTGGTTCTCAGCCGGAATTACCCCAGTAAAGGTTACCCCGTTGTATAAATGGATCAATTGCTGAATTCAGCTTTGGAGGAAAACATCAGCAAATAAGATCTCAGGACCACAAACAGGGTTCATATTGAAGTAAATACCCCCCCCCCCCCACACACCCCACACACACACGGACACAGAGGAGTTACAGCACCGATTCCTTTCCAAAATAAAACTGGAATTTTCTGGGGCGGTACAGAGTAAAATCCCACAGCCACGCGGTGCTCCGATGGCACCGTGACTCCGAAGTCCGTTGGAATGTTGCTTCTACGGGAGCTACTGCAGGGATGTGAACCGGCAACACGGTGGTGTCACACACACACAAGCTGTGTCCGTGTCTGCTGTCGATGCGCTTTGGAGAGAAGCGTGTGAATAACGAATAAAAGAGAGAAAGAACATGAGGAAGAGGAAGGAGAGGTGCGCTCCATTCAGATGAAAACATACTGTAAACGAACACATGAATCCAGAAGTACCGAAGGCGCGAGGAGCTGCTTTGTTCCGGCCGCCAGAGCACACGTGCCGTGGGACCTTGACCTTTTTATACTCTTCCCCCTCGGGAAATATGACACCCCGGGGAGAGGAGAGGGGGACTGCCCTCCCGCCGCGTCACCTGACCGTTATTTGCGCTTCGGGGCAAGCGGGCGCACCCGTGGTCTCGGCCGAGCGGAGACACATGGACAAGCGGCAGGACCCGAACGGCCACGTGGCAACAGCGATGCCCGGCATCGCGCCCACACCCCGCAGGCAAGAGAAGTTGCACGCGTTCCTCCGCAGGAACCTCGTGGTGATCCTCACCGTGTCCGGGGTCCTGCTCGGCGTCGCACTCGGCATGGCGCTCCGGGGCGTGCGGCTCAGCCGGGCACATGTGACCTACGTGGCCTTCCCTGGGGAGATGCTGCTGCGGATGCTCCGGATGGTCATCCTGCCGCTGGTGGTGTGCAGCCTCGTGTCGGGCGCGGCCAGCCTGGACGCACGCTCCTTGGGCCGCTTGGGCGGGATCGCGCTCTCCTACTTCTTGGCGACCACACTGGTGGCCTCGGCCATCGGGATCACGCTCGCCTTCGTCGTGCGGCCCGGCGAGGGCGCGGGGCACAGCGCCGCGGTGGCGCTCGAGGGCACGGCCGTGGGAGCGCGCAAGGACACCGTCGACTCCTTCCTGGACCTGGCGAGGTGAGCGCCACATCTGAGCCACATTTTAGGTGATGTAAGACATTAAACTTTTTGGTCATATGACAAAAAAAACCTGCAGGTGCTAAACACGGTTTTTACCATTTACTCAGTGAGTGTGTTTTACTGGAAACCCCCGCCGTGAGACAAAATGTTCTGAAAATGACACTGCGGTAAAGAGTTGGGTCCGGAACCCGTGACACCCTGGCGTTTTACTGTGGATCTGGGTGGATAAAACACACCTGAGACGTGTGCAGCCGTACTGCAGATACACACTGGACATACATACATCTTTTGAGCTTCCACTGGAAAAGCAAACACACACAGTTGTCCCAGTTCCCACCGAAACGCCAAGGACAGGGGTCCCTGTGAGTGTGAGTGAGTGTGTGGGCTGGGAGCCGCCGCTGGATACTGTGTGTCTCTGTGCGTGGATAACTCCAGAGCACAAACAGGGTTCATGTTGGAGACAAACAGGACTTTAATGTGCTTTTTTTAGCTTTTTAATTTTCATTACTTATAATTTCATTAGTCATTTTTAAAGTAATGAAGTATTTCTTTCCCCTCCCCCCAGAAACTTGTTCCCAGCAAACCTCGTCGCTGCCGCCTTTCGGACGGTAAGTCACGTCCCCCTCCCCGTTTCTCCACTCCTCTTTGAAGGACCCCCACGGAGCGACACACGCCCCCCCCTGCCCTGCCGTCCCTTTACCGCAGTAGTTTACCGCTTGCCGTTGAAGAAACGGACCTCCTGGTGCCTCTGCCTCTTGATATGGAGCGTCGCCACCTGGCTGCCATTGCCATGGTGACCCCATTCCGGTGACAATAAAACTAATAATAAAGTGCGTTTCACAAAGTGCCGTGAAGAGCACCTTCTCAGAGTGCTTCACAGTACGCAGTACACCTGCCCTCGGTACCAGCGGACAGGTACTACCGCGGTACAGACACACGCTGGCACAGAGTGGCGGGTATAGAAGGAGGCATCTCTTCTTGAGCTGCTCTCCCCAGTCAGTGCTGGAGCCGTGTAGCTCACGCTGCTCCTGGACCAAGAGGGTGCTCAGGGGCCCTGGGCTGGATGTCTCCTCAGCCGCCCCTTGAGTGCTGGCACTGTCTCTGTGTCGAACCCAGCTCAGCACCGCACGCGCACACACGCGCACACACAGTCTGAGACCGCTTATCCCGAGCGGGGTCGTGGCGAACCGGAGCCTAACCTGGCAACACAGGGCGCAAGGGGACACAACCAGGATGGGACGCCAGTCTGTCGCAAGGCACCCCAAGCAGGGCTCGAACCCCAGATCCGCCAGAGAGCAGGCACAGGCCAAACCTGCTGTGCCACCGTGCCCCCCTGTCAGCTGAGCGGACCAGTGTAAATGTAGAGGTAAACGTAAATGCACCCAGGTGCGCAGGTGAGCCGGTTCCCAGGTAGCAGACACACATGGTGACCTTCCTTCTCAGTAACGCAGTGATGGAAGATAACAGGGCGTGACCCAGCCAGCGTCACGATATGGTTTTGGCTGCACATGGAATATGGTACAAATAGCAACTTACCACAATGCTGTTAATACACGTGAGCTGCAGCAACCAGCTGGGTAAACAGTGAGGTGCAGGAAGAGCCTCTCAAGGACTGCAGCAATTTCCACAAGACGCGTCACACCCTGCCGCTCCCCGTGGTGACACCTGTAAACCAGGACTGAGCTGTGTCACAAAGACCCCCTGCTGACATCTACTTTTACCGATTATTCCTTTATCACACACTTTTCTCCACAGTGGTGTACAGCTCAGAGGGTATAGAAGAGCAACAGAAGATGAGGTTTAGACACACGCAGGACTATCGACACACAGGTTCTGTGTGTGACACCACCATCTTGCTGGTTCACATCCCTCCAGTAGTTCCTATAGAAGTGCCATTCAGATAGCAAATACACAGATAATCAAAGCAGATGGTGTTGATGGGAAGGATTCGGCAGCTCTGAGGGGCACAGGGAGCTCATTTGATTCTATCTATGGAAGTTAGATTCAAATAGTAAATACACAGGCATTCAGAGCAGATGATGTTGGACCCATTGATTGAACGGTCAGGAGATTGGGAGAAAAGTGGCTCTGAAAAAGTTCCAGACCCTTCTTCAATGTGGGAGGGATTCAGCAGCTCCGAGGGACACATTGCAACACAGTGCAGCCAAAATTGACAACTGGATGAAGATGTATTTTGATTACTTGTTGCCATCTATAATTTCTAATAATAATAATCTATAACGGCTGAAATTCCCAGATTGGACCCCCTTGACGTCCACTTTGTGAACTGGTCCCTCAGCAGGATTCAGTCCTGTGAAGTCTGGACTCTTGCAGTGGAGCTCGTCCACACTGCCCTGTGAAATGCGGCTGCGATGGGAGTCGACTTTCCACTAAGATCACATTTCGGAGGGGTCTGTCAGTGTACCCTTGGGAGGAATCCACCCCATATTGCAGTGCGGTATTCTGGAGCACAAACACTAAAAGGGTGTAACACAAAAACAGAAGCTGGTTGTTACAAAGAAACACAAGAACTAAGTGTCACAAACTTTATTTTCCCTCATTTTCATGATCTTCAACAGTCACCTGCTTTAGGCCATATTTTTGGTCAGGTCTGTTTTACTTTCTCATTTCATTCTGGGTGTGATAATATTACTGTTTTATGGGCTCCTGCAGCATGCATAAGCTGCCAGGAGTACAAGTACCGTGTTACTGCAGAGCGCACTGAACGCAAACACACACTTGGGCCTGTGTCCCGCCCCCTTCTCTCCATATGTTTCTCTGACACGGGCAGTACGCCACCGATTACAAGATGGTTGCCGTGGGAAACCTCACCAACGGAACCCTCACGTACCAGAAGGTGAGTGGATTGGTACTCGTGACCTCAGAAGACCAGAACATGTCCAGCCTTTGAGATGTGAACCACCTCCTGCTGACGGTTCTGGACTCTGACCCGTAGGTCCCTGTGGGCGTCGACATGGACGGCACCAACATCCTGGGCCTCGTCCTGTTCGCCATCGTGTTCGGCGTGGCACTACGCAAGCTGGGCGCCGATGGCGAGGAGCTCACGCGCTTCTTCAGCTCGTTCAATGAAGCCACCATGGTGCTCATCTCCTGGATCATGTGGTGAGTGCGTCGGGGGGCCGGGGAGGGCGTTTCGGCCTGCGGTCTACACATTCACCTCGACGACTCATTAATGCACTGCCCAAGGGTGTCGCTCCTGGAAGTGAACGTTCCAGAACATCGGCTCTTTGTGCACGACTTGCTGGTGCTCTCCAGCTCTCTGGGGTCAGCTGAAGACTTCCTGGCAGAGCTGTGCTGATGGAGCTGCTCGGCATCCCGCACCGCCGTTCAAATGGCCAATGATTCACCGTGGCTGAGGTCATGGTTTGCGCAGGTCCCTGACAACATCGCCAAGTTAGCGTCTTGTCCGCCTGCCAGGAGCAAAGTGTGCAAAGGTCACGTCGACCTCTGACCCTGTTGTGGTCTTCTGCCTCTTGCAGGTACGTGCCCGTTGGCATCACCTTCCTGGTGGCCGGGAAGATCGCGGAGATGGAGGACGCGGTGCTGCTCGTGACGAGCCTTGGGAAGTACATCTTCGCCTCCATCCTGGGCCACGTGATCCATGGCGGCGTCGTGTTGCCCCTCATCTACTTGACTTTCACCCGCAAGAACCCCTTCAGCTTCCTGTCGGGCCTCATCGCGCCCTTCACCACGGCCTTTGCCACCTGCTCCAGGTGACGTAACCCCTGTCCAGTGACACTGGGACAGAGTTCTTACCGTGTTAGAGCTTCCCCATGTCCCATTTCTGCTGCTTTACAAACGCAGTCTGTTTGTAACTTGATTTGTTCATAACTCCCAAGTCACTTTGACCGCTATGTCACAATCAGTAAAAGGTTCTCAACAGAGACGTAGGACGGTTTATTCAGAGCTTCCAGGAAAGTCACAGATGTTGCTGTAGTAAATAAAAACAATGTTTTTTATTTTGAGCTGAGTTAAAAGCATTAAATAGTTCAAATGATTTGAAATGACTGAAAGGATGGCTTGTTTCCACAAAGTCTTGTTCAGTGCTGACTATTGACTCGTTGGTCCCATAAACGTGTTCAATGTTCCTCGTCTCATTACTGATCTCTGACACTCAGGAGCAGCAGACAGGGACTGTAAACACTGTGGACGTGAGTTGACAGAAGGTGGTCCCGCACCACTGTTCTGTTTGACTGCTCTTTACTGCCACCTATTGGCTTGGAGAGTAAACGCAGGTCATGACTGAGCTGCTGCAGACAGAAATGTTAGAAAACAGGATGAGCAAGTGCAATAAAACAAAACAGACTAGAAAATGTTCACATCTTTGGAAATTCATAAACAGGACATTTGTAATGTGACAAACCAGTGTAACGGTGAGCAAATTATTTTGCCACTAGGAGGTAAGAGGGTAGTAGTAATAGAGGGTAACCATGGCAATGGTAATCTATAAAATATTTGGCGCTCAGCATCTCGAAGGGTCTCCTCTGAACATTTAGACATCTGAAAAGTTCAACACGCTGATAAATTCTGTTTTTTTTGTCAAGCAGAGTTAATTTCAGTGATGACGACACTGGCGGTTAAGCACTGTTTATTTTAAGGGATCCCAGGACTGTTGTCCTGTTGCCATGGTGACGGAATAGCAAGCCCCTGTGATCGTGTGACGGCTGTATGAAGGGGGACCGCTGACGCCCTCTGGCCTCCACAGCTCGGCTACGCTGCCCTCCATGATGAAGTGTGTGGAGGAGAACAACGGAGTGGACAAGCGCATCAGCCGCTTCATCCTGCCCATTGGGGCCACGGTGAACATGGACGGAGCTGCCATCTTCCAGTGCGTTGCCGCCGTCTTCATCGCCCAGCTGAACAACGTGCAGCTGGACGCGGGTCAGATCTTCACCATCCTGTACGTGAGGAGTGGAGGGAGTGCCCCCCTGCCCCGGCTGCACGACTGCGCACCCCATGCTCCTGCAGGGATACGCAGTTGTGCAGCTCTGCGAACCTCTGTACGTGTTGCCATCCCACGGGGAGAGAGGGGTTCCTCACGCCGTCCTGCCCTGTGCCCTCAGTGTCACAGCCACCGCCTCCAGCGTGGGCGCAGCTGGGATCCCGGCGGGGGGCATCATCACCATCGCCATCATCCTGGAGGCCATCGGACTGCCCACCGAGGACCTGTCGCTGATGCTCGCAGTCGACTGGATCGTGTCAGTTATCCTCCGATGTGTGCGTGAGAGACGTGCGTGATGAGTGTGGACCCGTCCCCGCCTCCTGGGGGAGGTTCTAAGTCCTGCTTCCTCTTCTTTTGGTGCCGCTGCAGGGACCGCACCACCACCGTGGTCAACGTGGAGGGGGATGCCCTGGGGGCGGGAATCCTCCACCACATCAACCAGAAGGAGATGGAGAGGAGGGGGGCGGAGCTGGCCGAAGCGAGGGTGGAGGCGGCAGCCGACGCTCCCGCCAAGAAAACGGAGACGTCGCCTCTCGTCACTCGCAAGAAGGCGGACGCGTTGATGGCGACGGGCGGCCTGGGCAGCAGGGAGGACGTCGAGTCCGTCCTCTAAGTTGCTTTCGGAAACGGTGCCCAGGACAAACGTCCAGGGGAAAAAGACACAGTGTGCACACACTACTCCTCCTGCACACTGAGCCACAGATTCAAATGAATGTTCTCTAGATGCCAGAAGTGAAGGTTCTGCCGTTAGTGTCTCATCTGACCCTCTGTAGCGGACAAGGAGCTGTCCTCGGCATGAGGGAGGTCAGCTATCGACCGACATTATTTCAACCTGCTGGTGAAACATTAACTGTTCTGTCTTGGGGTGGAAAGTGCACATCGCAGGTGTGTGGGGTCCTCAGGACACAGGACTTTCTTCAGGCGCTTCATCTCAGGGCACCTCCCTTTACTGCAGTGTGACGGCGGTTCTGGTTCCACGTTCCCTGCAGTCACTTTGTCGCTCACAGTTGCGCAGCGAGTCCCGTTTTACCACGAAATTCCTGTTTACCTGCACTTCGTCGGTGTGTTCCTGTTCCATGTGGCCCTTGATTGCAGGCTCACTACTGCCACCTAGAGGTTTCACATTCTATAGCCGAACTCCCATTAATCTTATTATTATTCTTAGTATTCTTCTTCTTCTTCTTATTATTATAATAACAAAGGAAATTAAAAAGTAATCAGAGCTGTTCCCTGCCTTCCTGCAGTGACTGATGGGTCACACTGACTCGTACACAAATACTTCTGGGCCTACTTTATTTCTTCAAACAAAATCAATGGGAAGGAAGTTTGGAAATGCTGTTTTCACTGCAGCTGTAATAATAATTTAACAAATTATATGTATATGCATTTATAAGAATAACTTTTTAAATCATTTCAAAATATTGTGATAATTGCTGCTGGACCGAATGTAGCGAAAGCGTTTCATTCACATCAATCATTACTATTATTCTTTTTATTAATAATTCATGATTTAGCTGATACTTTTCTCACAGGTAACTTACCTTATTGTAATTTGTACTGGTAACGGTTCATCATGTTGTTTCATGACACTTTTGCTAATTAATTCTCTTGTGCTTCGTTGACGACACTTGTGACTCTCCATTAAACCTGAACTTTCTTCCTTTTACACTCGTGTCCAAAATAATGACTTAGAGGCGTAAACTTGTACTTCTGTTCACTGTGACCGTTACTGTTTGTGGTGAAATTCCGCACCTCCAGTTTTGGGGCGGTCACACCCCCTCACCCCCCGCCGCCTCCCGCGCCCCCGCTGACCTCTGACCTCTGACCCCCCCCACTTTCTGTTTGAAGGAAACAGTCCTCCTTTACACGGCGCTCCCAACAGCTCACGCAAAGTCACAGAATTTCTTCAGTTTTCCTTCAACGAAACCAACTTTGTCGCGCTGTTTCTCTTTAAAGGTACAAAGTTTCGTGCGATTCCCGCATCTTTCCGCGCTTTGTTCTCGATGCCCTGCTGACAAACTATGGCGCCATTGGCTGGAGAGCGCGCTTGATCCCGCCCCGATTGTTGAATGGCGTTCTCATTGGCCAGAAAACAGCCCCGTGGGTTGACAAGCATTCTCATTGGTTAGAACGAGTTTTTTTTTCCCCTTCGTCCCGCCCACACATCGCAGCGCAGTTTCCTCCGTCCGTCGGTCCGTCGTCGGCGGGACTCCGAGTGTTTGTGAGCCGGGAGCGGGAACATCCGGGTCCCAGAGGGACGAGCGCGGCGGCCGGGACGGAGGCCGGAGGAGAGGACAGCGGACGGAGGGCAGCGGACAGCCGGACTGGAGCGAGCGGCTCCGGGGTGGGCGGTGGAGGTGGGTATCGAGCGGCGCGAGAAATCCGACCCGAACCGCGATCGATCATCATCATGTTTGACTTTTTAAGACTTTTTACTACTATTTCCGGTGGAGCGCGTGTCCTCTGGGTTTGTGTCCCTGCACCGACGGTCCGACGGCAGCAGGTGGCGCAGTGGCTAGAGACGTTGTCTCCTAATAGAAGGTAAAAATGTCCAGGTGGGTAAATCAGGGTAACTAAGTGTCGTGGTGTACAAACTCCACACTGAGTCTAAGTTGCTTTGAAGAAGCGCCACGTAAATGAGTTATTTATGATTCATAATCAGTTATTGTCAGCGAGCAGGGAGGGAAACTCTCCCTTCATTGTTTAATTAAGACAGGTTCGAATCCCACTTCCAGCTGTAGTCCCCTTGAACAAGGTACTTACCCTGAATTACTGTGGTAAAATGACCCAGCTGTATACATGGATAAATAGGTGCAAGTACTGTAACAGTGTAATTTGCTCTGGAGAAAAGTGTCTGCCGGGGAGGAGGGGGGGGGCTGCACCAACACCAGCACCAACACCAGCACCAACACCAACACCAACACATCTACCTCATTTACCTGGCATGAAGACCGTTACCTGCATTATGAGCCAGTGATGCTTGTTACTCTTTTTTTTTTTAAATTTTTTTTATTTTAACCCTTTTTAACCTCGTTTCATAATTACCTCCCAGTTGCGATATTCAACTTTTTCTCACTTGGAGTATTTTAAAAAAGTCTCTGTGTCGAGGCTGCAGGTGTTTGTCGTGCCGTTATACCTGAGGCGTGTCGCTCGATGTTCGTGCTGTAGCTGCGGTCGACGGTGTCCTGGTGGGAACATATATGTGCCAGTGTGTGGATCTCGCTGCTGGGGGGGGGGTCAGAGGTCAAGGGTTTGGGGGGAGGGGGGGGGCTGCAGCTTATATCCCAGCAGAAAATGACTGACTGACAGACAGACAGACGTGGGGGGGGGGTGAGATTCCTGTACAGTTGCGGTGTTGTGTTACCTGGAGTATCGTTACCTGCGGTTGCCGGGTATTAAGTGGACCTGGGTCATGCTGTCAGCGTTTGAGTGCTGATGAGAAGATGCTATCGAAGCGGGTTGGAAGGAGTTGAGTGCCAGTGAAGGCAGAAAATCATTTAGTCACAGTTGGAATTGCAGTGTTTGCTCACTAATAATAATAATAATAATAATAATAGTAATAATAGAATAAACGCACACAAAGCATGCTGCTCCCTGATCGGCCCACTTACCTTCCGCCTCGGTCTGGACCGTCCCACAACTCGGCTCTTTGTTACTGTTGACGGTCTCTCAGCTGTTGTTGTTCCACAGCCATGTTCCCCGGATGTTGCCATGGCAACGGGAGATGCTTGCCATAGGAGGGTTGTTCAAAGGAGGATCATAAGTTGTAAAAGATGAAGGAGGAACCATCTGTGAATAGTTCCCGCTAGGAGTCACGAACGTCCAGTGACGCTGTCACACACTCCCTGTCTGTATATGTGTATTTAAATATTTGCTCATAATTCAACAACAGTTTCACGTTCCACCAGCAGGGGGCGCTCTTCATTGACTGCGATGACAGGAACACAATTATAAATACATGGATAAAACAATCTGCAGCTTGACAGGTTCTGCGGAGGTACTTGTGTCTGTGCTGGGGGGGGGGGCAGCTGGGAGGGAACGGTGGGTGGGGGGGGGTCTGTGGCTGGGGTTGGCAGTCAGACAAAGAGCTCCATTCTTCCCGCCGGTACGATGAACAAGCCTGAACACGCCATGTTAGCGAGATTCACGGACCTCAACGGGCAGCCGGGTCACACATGGGGTGGGGTGGGGGGGGGGGCTCGCTGTGGTGATCGCCATGGAAACCTTGTCACCGAGAAACATTGGAGCTTATTGAGCTGGTTAGTTTTAGAAAGGTGACGCCCTTTCCCAGGCAAATGCAAACGTACCAGTCCGATCCCATTGTCTTGTGGTTCACTTTGGATCGGTTCTGTAGAGACCGCGCTTGACCGCATCGCCATCTTCTCCTGTCCAGGGTGGCCTGAGTGCGCCGATAAAGTGGATCAGCTCTCGCGGTCTCACTTGTGCCCGTTTTTGCAGTGGCAGCTCTGCAGACGTGATGGAGGTGCTCTGCTCCCGGCCCGGGGTCATACAGGTGGACAACAGCCTCCTGGAGTCAACCGCCTCCGTCGAGACTTGGGGATACGGACGGCCGAAGGAGGGGGTGCTGGACTCCGTGGACGGTGGGAGCACCCCTGTGTCCGAGGCTCGGCCCCGATGCGCCCTTCAGAGGGCGGAGTCGTGCCCAAATGTGCCGCCTAAGGAGCAGGAGAAGAGCGGTCGCAAGAAGACTGTTACCATGGCGCCCAGGTCCCGGTATCTAACACGGCAGGGCCAGTACTTGACCAGGAAGCCTTTGTTTGCCTCAGAGAATCGGGTTTCAATCCTGAAGAAACCAGCGCAGCAGGAGCCTTCAGAGCAGGTGAGGCAGCTTTTGGAACCCGCGATCAGAGCCGACCTCCAGGCGGCTGCGGGTACGAAAACGGTTGTTTGCGAAAGTGTTACCATCTCTCCTTTCTCAGGACGGGGGACCAGATGGCGGGGGTGCGGCGGAGCTTCCCGACGAGGAAGAGGAGTCTTTGTTCCTCCCGAGGGAGGACACCTTGCGCAGCAGTACCTCCCGGCCGGAGGAGCCCTCGGCTCTGTGGACCAGCGAGGACGACCTGGACCCCCCGCTGACCACCTCGGATCTGCAGACCTGCGACTCCTACGAGGATCCTGCCACGGGTTGCGAACTGGGTTCCGGAAGCTCCCCCCGTCGCTCGCTGTCCAGCCTGCCGCTGGACGTCCGCAGCTTGACGGTACCGCTCCGCCCGAGGTGGACGTCCACTCTCAGGTCCTCCTCCTCCTCGGAGCCGCGAGGTTTGTCCCGTACATCCGGACAGAGGTGTGGTGCTTTGCACTCGTGGACAGCGCTTGGCGGCAGTGCCAGACACTGTAACCCCCCCGTGCCGCAGCCCGTGTCGCCCCATCAAGCCGCCTACTGGGCGTGTGCGATCCCGGGGAGGCCGCCACCCTGCCCAGACAGGAAGTCCCCGAGCTGGGATCCCAACAAGGAGTACGTGGACCTCCTGGACTACACGTACCCGCTGCGGCCCAGCTCGGACCCTGCGGAGCGCCGGTGCTTGTCGGGCGCCGACACGCTGCTGCAGGACTCCGGCATCGAGCTGGACCGTCTCTGCCGCTCGACCAGCCCGCCGTGCGCCGAGCCGCCCCCCGCCACCTTCAGAAGGGACGTCCTGGCGGGGAGCCGGCCGAGGAGCGTTTCCGACTCCAAAGCATCCAGTAGCCGTCGGTCTTCCGTGGACCAGTTGGGACTTTCGGCAGAGAGTCTCCCGGGGAGCGACGGCACCCAACGCTCTCGCTGGCAGCGTCACCACGAGCAGGGCGGCTCCTCCTCCGTCTTCATCCCCACCTGGCGAGTCCTGCCGCCTGCCGGGGCTCCGTGGGACGGGGAGGACGAGTTCCGCCCCCTTCCCGATCGGCTGCAGGAGACGGAGGCGCTTTCGCGGCACGTTCGAAGCCTCCGGCTGGGGGCCGGGGAGCCTGCGGACGCCAGCTGGGAGACCCTCGCGGAGGAGCCTCTACGAGCCGGCGAAGGCTCCGCCTCCGAGGCTTCTGGGAGTGCGCTGCCAGTGGTGGCCAGCCTGGAGAGCCTGAGAGTTGTGTCTTCTTGTGTGGAGCGCCTGAGGGGGGCGCTGCTGAGGGAGCTCCAGAAGGCGACCGAGAGGGACCAGGGGGACACAGGGGGCAAGGAGTCCCTCACGCAGCACATCCAGGTGACGGGAAAGACGGGTGCGGGGATCGATCGAGGGGACGGCCGTTTGCGTGTCCCCTAAGAACGTTCCCTAACCTTATCTCCTCTTGCAGATGTTCTCCTCGAACCTGGAGGAGCTCATACTGTGGCTCTACCGGCTGCAGGAGAAGATGGAGGGTCTGACGGCGCCGGCTGTGGACATCGACAGCGTCAGGTCTTGTCTGGCACGTTACAAGGTGTGTGCTGGGGTCTGAGGTGGTCGGGTGGGGAGAGAACTTGATTTTGGGGTCGATTTGACCATTTGGGCTCAGCGGTCCTGCCCCCTGTCCCCGTGTCTCCCAGAGTTTCCAAAGAGAAGTGAGCACACGGCAGAACCTGACTGCGGCGGTGCTGAGCGCGGGGGACGCCCTCCTGCATTGCATGACGTCCACCTCCCCAGGTTAAGTGTCCGTCCGTCCATCCCTCCCCCCCAGAGTCCGTCTCCAGGGTTCAGTAACGGTGCTACGGACCGGACAGCCCAGCATATTGCTCTTATTTTTTCACGTTTAAAAGCGGTTCATGCATTGGCAAAATAGAACCCAAATTATAGGAAAAAAACAGAATTTAAATATTTTTGAAGATTTTCTAGCACACAACTTTCAGTAAATGACTGAAAAATAATTTTTTTTTTCTTTGGAAATGCAGTATTGGAAAGAATCATTGTATTCACCCTTTTATTGACATCACTGGTCCGTTTTGTCCCGAGTGTTGATTTTGGGAAAAGCGAAACACTGTTTGTAGAAAAGGAAAAAAGGGGGTGCGGTGGCGCAGTGGGTTGGACCACGGTCCTGCTCTCCGGTGGGTCTGGGGTTCGAGTCCCGCTCGGGGTGCCTTGCGACGGACTGGCGTCCCGTCCTGGGTGTGTCCCCTCCCCCTCCGGCCTTACGCCCTGAGTTGCCGGGTTAGGCTCCGGTTCCCCGTGACCCCGTATGGGACAAGCGGTTCTGAAAATGTGTGTGTGTGTTTGTAGAAAATAACTGAATTCCAAGTGTACAACTCTAAACATAACAAAAAAAAATCCTTCCAATTTATTCTGGCGTTTATATTACGTGTAGCAGCATTACTGCTACCCCATTTGTCTGCTCATGTCCACATGGACTATACTACCAACTTCCACCCTGACCTCTGACCCCTTTGTTGCCCTGCTCCTCCTGCAGTGTTGAGGGACACTCTGGCACTAGTCGAGAGGCAGTCCCAGGTCCTGGAAGCCCACAGTGAGAAGCTCTTCTCTTCCATCCTATCAGCCATGGACAGTCTGACGGACCCGCGGCGCTCGGCCGAGGGCCGCTCCCCTCAGGTGTGTCCCCGGTTGCCGTGGCAGCACAGAAACTAGGTTTCATAAAAAGCCCTGCATAAACGTGATTAAAATTAAATTTTTTTTTGCCCCTTTTCAGGAGCAAAATCAGAGTGAAAGTGGCTTCCTGGAGCAGGACTGAAGAGAAGGAAGACGCCGTGCTCTGATGTGCCTTGTGTTCCTGCTCGACTGACAGCTTTCACTTCCCCAGCCGTGTCCCAGCGAGGGACTGCGCTGCGTTTGACAAGAACAAGCGGTGACCCAGGAGCCTTCAGCTGGAGGTTGCCAGTATCACCCCCCTCCATGATGACTGGTGGCACAGCGGCCTACTTTTAATACCTGTGTGCATTAACCACTTCAGTGTTCATGTGCTGTACAGCCACTCACTTGGATGTTCTGAAACCAGCTCCACTGTCTTGTGGAACCCATCAACCAAACTGATTTCTTGCTGTTTTCTCATCGCCCGTCAACTTTTTACTGAAGCGGCTTTCTGCTGGGGCTTTGCTCCAGTGGCACTGCTTGGAGTCACTGTCACTATCTCCCCCCCCTTGTGTTAAGAGGGGATTTCAGTCCAATACGGGAGCAGCAGTGAGTCCGTAGGGAGGGATTATTAAATGCACCAGTCGGTACAGGCCACCCTTCCCCTTCCGTCTGGTAATGCAGTAGAAATCCCCTCCATTGTAGCTGGATCCTTACCGCTCCTTACAGCGCACATGCTTCTGGCACCATTTTGTACTTTCGGAATGAGAACTTCCTCGTCCCACTTTCAGTGCGTTTTGAATGCACACGGAGTGCTCGAGTTTTACTGGAGTGAGCTAGATGCTGCACGATTCCTGGGGAAATGGCACAGCAGCTCCTCATCTGCACACTAATCTGTGTGTCCACCTAAATTCCAACACAACGAGCAGCTATATCTGAACAGTGTGGGTGGAGATGGACAATTAGCAAACTAAGCATACACTTTCAAGTGCTCTCCCCCACAGGCAGAAAGGACAGGTTGCTAGAGGCTATTTTTAGAAATACAAAAAAAGAGCATTTAAATAGATGCGGAGACTTCAGTATCCAAACATTTGTTCAATTGTGTCAAGGTCACGGCTGTGACCTTTATCGTCCTTGATCAACCTGCTTCACCACATCACCCGCAACCCTTTCGTTTCTGACACAGTATTTACCCTATGTTCATGATGGTCTGAATGTCCAACATAGTTAAATTTGCTTTCTAATAAAATGTTTACTTTGTATGTACTCTTCTCAGTGACCTTTGAAAGGGGTTTATTAGTTACAAGAGTGCAATCCTAACCACCACACCGCTATGTAGCTCTCCTTCCGGCTTCTTCACTGTTGCAGCAGCAAAGATGCACTTCTACATAAACAGACTTACCAGCTTATTTTAAAACTGAATCCAGTTGCCTTTATTATGAAAAAGAACATAGTGTTTCATATATGCAATTCTGACACTGCAACTCGCAATCAGGTATTCCACAGGTGATGGCCAAACTGTAGACAGAGTCTAAATTACTGATACAAGATATCTGCCATATAAATGTAGAATAAATAATTAAAACACGCAATGTATTCTACATATGCCACTAAGAATCGCAGACAATTTTTATATCATACAGTCTGGTGGTACAATATTTATTGAACAGTTCCTCCATTTGTTACATATTATGCAACAAAATTACAATGTCTTCAGCCACAAATTATATGCAGAGATGATCAAATAACTATTTTCAGGTAATGTATTATTTTTCCCAAGTAATGTTCTACAGAATTAGCAAATCAGATCCTGCATATATACATAATATATATATATATATGTTACATATATATTACATATATACTGTACTCCACTAAACATTAGATGGTGGACTATGAAACACTCGCGCTGCTGGCTGAAACACTTCGTCTGGAGAGGACAGAAAAAACTTCTACACATGCTGATATAAACAACAAAAACTGATTAAAGAAAGAGGAAAGAAACTGACCACAGAGCAGCCCTGTGTAGGAATGTGGCGAGGTTCATACAAAATATTCATAAACCTGCACACGCAGAGGGCTGCACACGGCTGTGGGAGGGCGGCAGCGTCGGCCTTTCTGAACACGAGGTGGATGTGGCGGGGAGAGGCTGTGAACTGACTTGTCAGACTGCTGACCTTGTTGATTTTGTATCTTTTTTCCCCCGAAGGTAAGAATTGAATTTTTTTTTTCCCCCTGAAGTGCGGCTATGTACAGTACAACTCAGGCAACTTTTAATATTTATCTCTCTGGCTCTCTGTCGGGCCTTCTGGGGCCCTTGGGCGTGTTAGGTTACAGACTCTGGGAGGAGGCTTGGGGGGTGGGGCCTCAGGAGGCCTCAACAGCAGCCTCCAGAGGAAGGCTTCACTGGGGTGCTCTGGATCTTGACGTTGGACTTCTCGGAGCCGCCGGCAGTGGCCCCGGGGCCCATGCGTTTCTTGATCTCTGCAGCCATGGTCATGAAGGCCTGCTCCACGTTGGTGGCGTTCTTGGCACTGGTCTCCAGGAAGGGGATGCCTAGGGAGTCCGCAAACTCCTGGAAATCAGACGAGAGGAAGCAGAGGGATGAGCGATGGCGTTACGGAAGAGGCGCGCACTCGAGATGAGCGGCTGCTTTGGAGGAGGCTCGTGTCGGCGCTGACAACCTGCTACCATCAGGCATGCCGCAAGGAGGCGCCCATTCACAGCCCAGCCAGGCCACGATCCTTACGTAGAAATGACGACTTCAAAGAGCCCAACAAATCATTCTTTACAGGACACACCATTTCTGTGTTACAAGAAAAGCCATTACCTTTGCCGTTGTATAATCCACGACTTTCTTCGTTGTCAGATCGCACTTGTTCCCTACCAACAACTTGTTGACATTTTCACTGGCGTAACGGTCGATCTCCTGTAGCCACTGTTTGACATTATTGAAGGACTCCTGTGGGAAAAGGCAGTTGAAAGCTTTAACACGCTTCAATATCAACAAGCAACCTGGAAATATGAGCGCTAACAAGTCTCCTGGCAAAGGACTCACCTGGTCTGTAACGTCGTAAACTACGATAATGCCATGGGCTCCCCTGTAGTAACTCGAGGTGATTGTTCGAAACCTCTCCTGGCCCGCCGTGTCCCACTGTAAAGAAACAGCATCTCCGTGAGACATGCAGAAGCTACTGGTCCAAAGCCAGGGATCATTTTCCGACAGCGATGTGACCTACTGACTGTTTCAAGCACTGAACGGCCAATCAGGTTACAGACAAAAGCCACGGTGATTAAAAACTCTGAATATGTAAAATACTTTAACTGGCTCACATTCACACATACAGGTACACTCCGACACAAAAGCTAATTTGAACTGTCTGAATTTACTTCTGCTCTTCATTTAACAATGCATTTTTGTTCCCCAAATGGCAAAAGTACCAAATCTATGAACTTTGCAAAATGTAAACCACATCTACTATGAAACCAAATGCAAAACATACAGCGAATGAAGAAGGAAAAGAGTACTCACAATCTGAAGTTTGATAGTCTTTCCATCTAATTCTATAGTTCTGATTTTGAAGTCCACCCCAATAGTGCTAATGTAGCTTTCTGTATACGTGTCGTCCTGGAGGGGGAGAGGAGTGTGAGCACGTTTGACAAGGACGCGGTGGCCCAACATCCTGCCCGATGTAGTTCTGCGTTACTCAGCATTCGGCCTTCCCTTGCGTTCTGCTGTTGCCCTTGCTCGCCTCAAGCCCGTGAGCTCAGTTCTATGGAGATATCGAAAGCTGCCCCCCCATCAAGGGCAAAGTGGGCTCAGGGTGGAGGGAGATGGCAATGCCTATCTGTACTACACATTGGCAAAGTAGAAGCCCTTTGCTGTGCTGCTCTACTCTGGGAACATTTCAACACATTCATTGAAAAGAAAGAAAGAAAGAAAAAAAAACACACACACAAACAGTACACAAACAGATGGAAGACAAACAGCCTTGGGATGACTACAAAGTGAGCTCCTTTCCATCACAGCATTGCAGTTAACATGGTTCAGGGAAAGCGCACCTGTGGGAGCCAAAAAGGGACAAAGCCAGGTGACTTACTGCAAATCGGAGGAGAAGGCAAGACTTTCCAACGCCGGAGTCGCCGATCAGGAGGAGCTTGAATAAATAATCACTGTGAGACAAAAGAACACAGGTTACCAAAGTTACCAAGCTACTTTTTCGCATTTCCTGCTTCACTGAGGCTTCAACCACGGGGTGTTTTGCCACATCAGAAATTGCAGCAGAGAGATTAAACCAAGATTGTATCACATTCCTATCGGGCATTTGTTCAGTTCAGGGGTGGGCAGGTGGTCGGCAGCCTACGCGAACACGCATGCACGCACGCACGCACGACTCCACCAGATGCTACTTTAACACCCGGACTGTTGGACTCCCTGCCGGGGGGGGGGGTTGGCACCGAAGGGCCGGGTTGGAGCACAACTCGAGGAGGAGCAGTAGACTGACAGCACAAGCCATCGGAATCACATTTGCAGCATCACCAGCCTCACATCCTGATGCTCAAGGTCCTGTGAGAGATGACCAGTCCCTCCCTGAAAAGTGCTGAGACAAGTCTTACACCAATGACTACAAACCCTGTCACCTGACACACACACTTTTGCTCGTAGATTTCATGTGCCATTTCCTGGAACCAGAGGATGCACCGTGTCAGTAAAGGAGCAGATGCATGTCCTCAGCCTCTCCTGTGCTGGTGCGCTTCCTGTGCTGGTGCAGACACTTACTGTCACAGTCTCAGTCTGCACTCAAAAGCAGTCAAGTTAATGCGAAAAAACTAAAACCATAATACTACAGTGATGTGGGTAAGTGATGCCCGAGTGCCAAACCATTTCTCTTTGACACTGAGCTGAAGGGGGGGGGGGCGCTGTATTCATCACAGCCAATAGCAGGATTCTGCACAGACTTCTCCAGAGCAGGACTCATGCCAGAGGAAGCCCAACTGCACTGGTAGTGGGTGCCCTGAGCCGCTTGCATCACAAGGCTCTTCCTCAGCAATGGTGAATCAGTAGCAACACCTCGATGAGTCAGTGCCCATGTCACTCCTGAATGTGATGCAGGGCTTCAGCAAATCCATGGAATTCACAGCTGCACATAATGGGCTGCAATTCATTGACGACCTTCTGTTGAGAGTTTCAGAAACATACCGTTGCCTCTAACAGGGACAACAGCTACTTTTGTCAAACTGGATTTTTAGGGAACCTCCTCAGGAAACGTTTGCTTGGTACATTTACAATCACAGCTATGGTCAGTTACCACAATAAATTTGTATGCTGAGCTACTACTATGATTTAGCCATTTATGAAGTAGTAAACAATTCAGGGCAAGTACCACAATCAAGGGTAATACAGCAGGAGGTGAGATTCCAACATAAGTCTTTTGTTTGGAAGATGTCTGGGCTAACCGCTACACCACCTGCTGCCCTGTTACCAGTTCCAATTGCTACAATTTTACATCGGCCAATTGTTAAATCACTACGTAGATTTGATTTTTAACCACACTGATTCATGATTTAAACGTGTTGGAGAACCAAACAAAAGCAAAAAGTGAGACAAATGAGAATTTCTGGTATTTTCATGCTGTACACTAATGAGTAAGCGGAAGAAACACAGAGGACTCAGTGTGCTCAAGTGAAACCCACTGAAGTCACCAGCAGTTAGAATCTGGTACAAACAGGAACAAACACGGTGAGACCAAGGTCACTCTGTCACACTTGCTTTTCCTTGTAATCTGAACACAATCGAGCCACCCAGCGAGTCCCGAAACACACACGCACCTCACCTGACAAGAGAGCAAAATGTAGATGTAGGTTTCCAGCAGCCCGTGCTTACAGGTGAGGTAAGGACTCACACTGGGAAGACTGATAACGAAAATTAAAAACCCACAGGTGAAAATGAGTACAATGAAATGCAGGAACGCGGGACAGAACAGCGTGTGTGTTTTTCACGATAGGTCTCACCCCACACACAGCGCTGCCACTGACCCATCTGGGCAGAGAATGTCGCCGAGAGGAATTCACACAACACGGCCATCACAAGAACGCCTGGCATACCAGCACCATGGTTCACTGCGGAGCCCTCCCAGAGGATTATGGGAGCTCTAGGATGAGCAATGGTATGTTGAAATCACACAACCTGCCTCACCGTATTACCAAAAAGGGGGTAAAAGTTGACATTTCTGTGAGCTGACATCCAGCAGGTGGCAAAGAGGGCCACAAGTGTTGCGCTTCAACACTGGAGACAGGTCTGTTGAACCCTGAACAGCAGGACACCAGTGAGCTGACAGGAAGAATGGCCACAAGCAGGATGACAGGAAGCGGAGGTGCAGCAGGAAGAACTGCAGTCAGGAGGAAACATGAGTAGCTCACATTCTTAGATGTGGCAAAACAAAGCAAGGAAACAACGTAAAACTGCAAGTCTTCTACCACAAAACAGGTCCTTTGCGGTGCCGCATCGTGACGAAAATCAGTCTAGGCAGCAGAAACAACAGCTCTCCACTTTATAATGGAAATATCTCATTTTTAATTGTCCAGTTTGATAGAAGATAAAGGTACTGTTGTCTTATGAAAACAGATAAAAAGGATTTTGGATATATTTCCGAGATGTTATGTTGTCCACAACGCAACCCAAACACGGTATCAAGTCAAAGCGTAGTTTCCTCAATAACAGCACGTTCAGACTCTACACCACAGCATGTACAGTAACGATGTCGTTAAGTCACTCTCAGTGACTGTGGGCTATGACAAGGGACCCCCACTCCCATTTTCCACAGTAGAAAAAAAAAAAAAAAAAAACAGCACTCATCCACTGCACCACACAGCCAACTGAGGGTGCAGATCACAAAACGCACATTTGTCGGCTGCTCCCTGATGGAAAAAGGAAAAGTTCGGCTAAGCTGACCGGCGAATTAGAACCCTAAACCCCTTCCCCCTTCCACAGGAAGGGAGAACAGTGGTTGAAGAACTCATCCATACCATGTCAACCTCTGCCTGTAATGGTACCTCCCCAAACCCTGGTGGTTGTCACCAGAGCACCTTGCCCACAAAGGTCTTGTCGCAAAACCGTGTAATGAATGAAAGACCTGTGGATGAGGCATTTTACACCCCAGCAGGAACAAAGATCAAACAGCACTCGATCCTCCCACTGCATTGCAACAAGTGAACAGAGAAGTGTGGCACCTGCAAAGGTTCAGCTCAGGTGAGAAGCCCTCAACGCTCACATGGCAGCAGCCGGAGAGAAGCCAGGCTGGATGTTTCCTGAACTGGCACAAAAAATGAACTTCCTAAACTGTCTTTAAGGGAAGAGGTGCTTTTCCTTTCTAAAAAGGAAGGAAGAGAATGAGACAACTGCCATCGAAAAAGTGTTACACACTCAGAAGCGATATAAATGGAAAAGTCGGTAACACAAAGAAGTCTCAGGGCCCAGATTACCGCGAATAATGGACCGGCAGGGGACGGGACTGAAGAAAACATCTCGCAGACGGGAGGGAAAAGGGCCACCGGTGCTGCTAAAGCACATAATCAGGATGGACTTGAAGGTTGTGGTGAAGTGCAGTGGCACCTTTCCCCCTAGTGCTGGTTAAAACCATGGGGGGTTGAGGGGGGGCAGTTCAGCATGCAACAGGAGAACGGAGGCAGGGTCTCGAAGACATTCAGAGGACACTTCAGCCCGTAGCACGGGCTGCCCGTCGAGTGTGACGGAAAACACTCGGTGTGCAACAGGAGGGTGGCACCTGCACACCGAACATTAATCCTGAAATTCCCCCAAACTGCAATGGTATGAGAGCCCCCCCCGACGGCCTCACCCTTCAAATTCGCTTTCCTGCTCTCGCTGCAGACAGGAAGTGCATGTGACCGCTTGGCACCCTGAGCACACATGCAAATCCGCGAGTCACTCAAACAGCAGCAGGCAGAAAGACTAGAGCAGCCGAGCAGGAGCCAGCAGGGGGCGCAGTGGTTAGAGCTGTTGCCTTGCAGTTGCACTCAAATCCCACCTGCTGCTGCGGTGCCCTTGGTCCCAGTACTTAGCCTGAATCGAGACAGTAAATATTACGATGCGGTATAATAAAGGGAGTAACCGATGTATCTTTAACACGGCAAGTCACTTTCGGGGAAGTGTCAGATCATGAATGAATCAATGAAATGATGGAACATGTAGAGGCACATGAGCAGCACGCTGAGCCATGTGAGCAGTAATCACGTGACCTGTGTCTCGGGTCCACTTGTTGAGCCACACAGACTGAGGGACAACGAGCGACGTGCCGTTCACTCAGTCACTCGCTGACTCTGCGCTTGAGTCAAGTCACGTGACCAAACGGTTTGGCAAACCAGTACAGAACCACGGAAAAAAACCACAAAATGCTGAACGTGTGTGTGTCCGGCACGAGCTCGGTCGGTCACGGTGTGTGTGTGTGAGAGGAGATGTCCCTGCTATCCATCCAGAGTTCTGTCCACCGACCACCCGTGTCCACCCTCCGCGGCTCCGGTAAACCAGGTAAACGTAAAGTGTCCAAGAAGAAGGCGGAGCTGTCAAACCGCACAACTCAGCTGCCCTGCTGCTTACTCAGCCACTGGCCCCCCCGACCACAGATCCCAGACCCCCCACACACACACACACACACACACAAAACTATACCGGGCGACCCCGTCACCGAGCGACCCGGCAGCCGGTGGCTCCAAAACTGACACAACTGGAACTGCCACCCGACAGACGGTTACTGCACCGACCGAAGCGAAGGCGACAGCAGCTCCCGGCCGTTTACCGGGGTTTTACCGCCTGTACCGGGCTCGCGGGCCGAGTTGACCCGCCGCTTCTCTGACAACCAACTTGCGAGCCGAGCCGACTAGCCGAGCGAGCCGCGCCGCCGCTACTATCCGCTAGCCGAGGCGAGCTCTCGCCATTTGTCACGGACGGAGATGCGGGGGTTCCCACTTACTACTCGGGATTCATTGTTGACATCTCACAGTAAACCCCTTCCTCGCGTGAAACCGGCTCCTTCTTCGCTGCGCACAACCGAAGGCGCTCACCGCTTTATTCAATAAAAAAAAAAAGTAACTAGCACTCTAGCTACTCCCCCACAAACCCAAAGCTACTCGTCTTGAACTCAAAATGGCTGCCCGTCAAACCAGGAAATAGCTGCTCCTCAAACAGAGGAGCGTTATAGCCGCGTCGCTAACACTGCTCCGCATGCTCCTCGGTAGTTGTAGTCCAACATTAAGAAACGCAGAGCCACTCAGCTCTCAGCGTTACCGCTATTAAAACTACTCTTCCCAGAAAGGCATGCGCGCCAGGGACATGCGCGTTGCGATACACCTGTCCCGACTATTTCGCAGTGTCTAGCGCAGCCCTACTGCTCCCTATGAAAAAAAGAGAAAAGATGACGTCACCAGTGAAACGTGGCAGAGTGTCCGGTACGAGCGGCGCGAGGGACAGTTTCAAAGTCTCTGCAATCAGTACCCAGGACAGAAAGGTTTAAATTTCTCTGAATCCAGCTTCTATATTTACGCAAGTCTTAGGGCAGATGTATCGAGGTCGTATTGAAAAAAGTCGTCATTACGTGCCAATCATGTAGTGTGAATATTTCTTGCACAGTAAGTTACTAACTGTTGCGTAAGACCTTTCTGACAGTTGCAATTCTTCTTCTAACAGATTCTGTCAGTGACACAGATGTTCAAAAGCGCTTGAACCAAAATTGCTGTTAAAGTACTGTAGCGGATGCTCCAGTGCATCGTTTCATCAGTTTTTGAGTTCCCAGCCCAAAATGAGCCACGTGACTTTGACAGGTGGCTCACCTTGCTGGTGCCGGGAGGCGCACTGCACTCAGACAACCGGCACGGTGACATCTTAAAAAAAGAAGCCCAGGCAGTGGTGTGTTTCTGTTTATCCCCTGACCCCATCAATGGTCTCAATGGTCCAACCTCCAGGTCTTCATATTTGAATATACTGGTCATAACTGTTCAGTCCCTCGGAACTGCTTGGAGGAATAAGAAGACGACAACCAACAAGCGGAGGGATGGACTTGTCGTCAGTACAATGGAAGCATGCCTTTCAACACTAAGGGCACAAGTGGGGGACAGAACCTCCTGGAGGGGTTCTGAATATGTGCCATTAAAAGCTTTGGGATGAAGGAAACGTACTTGTGACTTGATGTCGCATATCAACGCCCATTTGTGCTTGTGGAACTTGCATCAGTTGGTGCTACAGACTAGATCAGGTCCAGCCAACACCATGGAAATGAGTACTTTGTTCACACACCCAGGTGGCACGGGGCAGGTTGGTAAACCCCAGGCGATATTATACATGAATTGAAACACCACAAACGCAGCAGAAAACCGAACGTGAGATTTCTCCCTACAGCAAGTGACAAAAAAGATCTTGACATCACTCCTCTGTGGTAAAAATGAGTTAGGATGCAGGTTCACACCTGCACAGGCACTTCGTATCATGCACAAAGAAGGGTTGGTCTCACTGGGTGTACAAAGCACACGATTATGAAGATTAGTGCAACAACCCATGAAAAGTGCACATTTCTTTCCTTTCAACTGTTTTATTGCATAACGCTTACGGGTTCAAGCATCTCATTCACATGCTAATCCAAGCCATTTTATTTTGCAACATATGATTAACAGAAATATCTTTTCAAATATGGAGACAACATAAAAAAATGTCATTAATCCAACAATCTTTGATCGTTCTGGTGTTCGTCTCTCAGGCTTCCTGTCACAGCTGTGAGTCGCACCATTTCAGTGAAAACAAAAGTGAAAGAAAAAGTGGGAGGACAAAGCTGTGAGCAGCGTTCAGTTCCGCCAACACTAGGCCCATATGTTTACCCTGGTAAATGTAGTAATGTTGGCCTGAGATCAGGGTCAAACCCTTTGGCCGCCACCAAACCGGCGAAGACGTCGTTCGGTGGGTCCGATCACAGGATGTTGAGCCCAGCGACTGGTTCCTGGACGCATTTCTGCACAGAGTCCTTGCCGGAATTCCAGAAGGTGTAGGGGAACTCCATGGTGGCAGCTGCACCCGCTTCCCCCTGCGGCAGGGAGACGGACAGAGACACGGCCCCTCTGGTAGCCCATCAACCACACCGCCTGGACGAACCGTTACGAGTTCACCTAACAAGACTTCTGGTCACCTCAATTAATTTTGAATACTGAAAATAATATTGAAATATTATTATTATTAATTTCTGTGACACTTTTCTCCAAGGTAACTTGCACTGTGACGTTTGTATGTTAAGCTGCTTACACTGACTTACCCGTTTATACAGCAGGACCGTTTTTACTCCATAAATCAGGTTAAGTACCTAGACCAAGGGTACTACAGTGGGAGATGGGATTCAAACCCAGGACCTTCAAACACAAGGCAGCTACTACACCACCTGTTGCACCCAATTCCTTTACTGTAGAATTACTGTTATCTACTCAGGCAGGAAATGTATTTTACTGTTTTGGTTGATATCTGAAGTTCTTCCAGTAAATAAGCGGACGATCAAAGTGTTCAGTTCTCTTCTGCTTGAAAAATCAACATTTCTGGGGAATTCTGGAATGTTGGGAAACACTTCTGGAAATTACTACAAAATGCTCTGTGATCGCACTTGTGAAAGTGTGAAAGTGTGTCAAAGAGTGTACCCTTCTTGCCTTCTGCCCTTGCTCTGAGTCTGAGGGTGTGTTTGACTTTCTCTTTCTAAATCTCCAAGCCGCTGTGACCCTGCACTCCTCACACAGCTAAAGATGAAGAACCTGCTGCTCTACAAGGACGTGTCCCCGCACAGTAAAGAGTGGCTCCGATCCGATAGCTCCTGGCGCCATGGGAACGAGGCTCTCAGCAGCTCCTCCAGGGTCACACCAGACCCCCCAGGTGGCTGCCAGGCCTCGAGGAACACTCCTCAAAGGCCTGCTGCCTCCCCACCATCTGCTCTTGCCCAGAGCGCCATCCGCTCAACTCGGTCACGTGGAGGAAACGGGTTTAGATCTCAGAGGACTACAGTACCATGGTATGTACCTTCATGTTCATGGCCACCAGTCCGAGTTCGAAGACCTCGTCGGGGGCTGTTCTCCGGGCAACGTCCCTGAGGACAGCCTCGCACGCCTCGGTAGGCGGTAAACCCTGGAATGGGGCAGCATGTTAATGGGTTTAGGCTGGATAAGAGCTCACTGTGTTAAAGCTGCCCTGCTCTTTAATACGATTTACCTGCATCCTTTCCCCTGCTGGACATCAAACCTACACCATGAAACTGGCACAGAATGACTGAGAAGCCCCTCCCCGTTTTCACACCTCACTGTGAGAAAAGTCAACGGGTTTGCGTGTGTTGAAGGGCAGCCTGAGGAGGCAATCTCAGCTCAGTGAAATGTGACCCCCCCCCAGGTGTTACCTGCTTCATGAGCTGCACGGTGTGGAAACTTGGGCAGAAGCACATGATCTTATCGCCATCCCCCGTCGCTGGCAGGAAACAGTGGCGTCAGAGCAAGCAAACAGTGTGAGTTCACACACGGTGCAGTACTCCCATGAGCCGGTCAGTGGGAGACAGGAACTTATAGTAGGACAGAAGGGTGTGTGTTCACCCCCCGCAGCCGCTATCGAACTGATGCACTAACCTGCTGCAGCCCCCGCCTGAAACACAGAGCGAGGACGCATTTAGAGCAGGGCAGACAGCAGGGGGCGCAGTGACTGAGGGCCTGGAGGATGGGGGAGCCTTGGGAGATACTATACCGCAACAACTCCACTGAAAACATCCTCTTTCACCGAGAGGTAAACTATCATGGATTTAAATATTTCCAAATTCAGGAAAATTATTATCATTCAGCTGATGCTTCTTTCCAAGTTAACTTACGGTGTGAGGTTTGTACACTGAGCTACTTACACAGATTTACCACTTATAGAACAGGGTAATTTTTTTACTGCATCAGTTCAAGGCACTACTGCCAGAGGTGGGATTGGCACCCAGGGCTTTTGACCCAGATCTGCACCTCTAATAACTTTCAAATAACGGCATAACTAAATAATAAAGTCAAAAGAAATAATACTGTAAGAATTAGATTAAAAACAAACACCCCACACTCCATCTATTTTCCACAGAGAAGGGGGAGGAGCGAACTTGCCGTGTCATCGGCATACAGCCCACAGCCTGGCAGCGGCGAGTCTCCCACCCTCCCAGGAGACTTGAAGGGGACCCCCGAGCTGGACACGCCTATGGAACAGGAACGTAAGGGTCGTTGCTGGGTTTCATGCGTCTCCTCCGCAGTCTCAGCAGCTGCAGTGTAAACTCACCGACGGCGATGCCCCCCTGCAGATCCAGAGCAATGAGCCCTTTTCATTTGAGAGGGAAACCGAAAATGGTTGTTATACACTGTAATATCAAATATCAAGTATCCAGAGCTGTGGTGCTGCAAGGCCTCTGAACAGAGTGTGTTACAGTGGAACTACAATCGTTGTCACACCTGTCGTCTACTTTCCTCAGCTGGGTACGAAACCCAGTTTTACCGCCCTGACCACGAGCAGGCTACACTACCAGCCAGTGTTAGACAATCAAATCGCATTGATGTGCGTGCCATGAGACCGGCAAGGTTACAGTCTGGTCATGTATAGAATGGTGGTGAGGAAATGAGTGAATTGCTTTGTCGACCTTCTCCAGTGTGACATGTTTGCGGCGCCTCCATGTGGACGAGACGCCGCACTGCGTCTTGACAATAAAGCCCAAAAGGATGAGCTTCCAAGCAGGAAGGAACAAACAATAATCTGTACAAACACTTACAAACATTTTATTCTTACCCAGTGTATCGTGTCCAGGGACTCTTCTCTGCTTCTCCAGAAATTCCTAGGAAAAAGCAAAGAATCATGCATTTGAACACAGAGACTTTACAGATGAAAAATAAGTTTCCCCAAAACTGTTTTTCCACATGTCTGAGAAATATACAAGACAAATGTGAACTAACTGTAATCATTTTAAGAACATGCACTATATCCATAGTGACTGAATGTGTGTGTAACTGACATACTAAAAATATGAGACTGCAATTCTCTTATAAAACTGCAAATATCTTTCTGCATGTAACTAATATATAGAGAACGTGTCATTATCCCCTCAAGTTTAAAGACTACGTTTAAAACAGTAAGAATGTCAGTAATGTTCGCTCCATTCACTTCCCCTGTACACCTGGTAAGCAGCAACTGCACTGGGGGTCAGCAGGCTCTCATTGGGCTCCAGGGGAAAGCCCTGATCCTGGGCAAAAGCCGCAGCCCCCTCCCCAACCAGCAGGCTGTGGGGGCTCCTGTCCATCACCCTACGAGCCACGCGGATGGGCGTCCCCACTCTGGAAAGACAGGAGACACTTCCTCACACACACACATTGGCCATGTTCTCTGTCCATGAGAAGTTCCAATGTCATATGAATATTTCTACTGTTTACGATACGCATTATTCCAATACACAGAGAAAGAGAGAAGGTGGAAACGCTGGGGACTCACTGCAGAGCTGTGGGGAGTGTGCGTGAATGCTGTCGATTCAGAGTAACAGGTTAATGTCAGCGGTGTCAACAAGCCATTTATAACACAGTTGACAGGCGAAAATGTCGGATGCAACAATGCGAGGGGACGCCGAGCGCAACTTGTTCTCTTCGTACCCTCTCAGGGAGGCCACGCCCCCAAAGCGCCCCGCCACGCCCTCCATGATGGCCGCATCACACTCCAGGACCCCCGCGCTAGTCGGGAAGCCGCCTCTGCCCACGACGAAGCGCCCCGTCTCCCCGTCGTCTTCCACCTCTGGGGAGTGTGGGGAAAGAGGCACGCCGTGGCAGTTCGAAGGCCGTCAGCACGGAAACTCCGTGGGCCTCGCGGCCTAGGGGCTGCCCTTTTGACCTGCGCTCACCTGCCACAGCTCTCTCCACCACGTCAGTGGCGTGCAGCCCGGCCGATACGAGGGACCTGATCCTCTCCACCGCGGGCTCCGAGAAGGCCCACGTGCCAATGGCGGCCATTCGCTCCCGTGGGCCGGTGAGACTCGATTTCTCCTGAAGTCAAGAGGAGAAACGCAGCACGGGTCTCTCTGCTCCAGGAGGCCCAGGAAGTTCAAAGGAAACGAGCAGGACACTGGTTCACAAAAGTGGCTGTTAGTTGTGTGTTCTCAAAGGAATAGCTGTTTTAGAGCAAAAAATGAATGAGCCAGACCTGTAACTATGACACTCTGACTCTGACTCTTCGGTAGAGTCACACTGACTGAATCACGGTAATAATTGTTTAACTTAAAGGTAATCATTCACGAATCGTTACTCCCTATATAGTTTTATATAATACACAACATTTAAGACACCTGCGTCATTCAAACAAATATCCAAACATCCAAAAAGAATGTCAAACCTGACATGATATACTGTATTCACACTGTCATTCGTCTAGTCAGGTATTGGCGCCTCATTGGTTGTAGTTTTTTCTGTGTCCGGTTGGTGGGTGGGAATAACTCAGATATTTCCTAACATGATTCGTCAAAATTTCTGTCTGTCATCAGTGAGTGGGTGGAAACAGCCGGGACAGTTCAGGATGTGATTGGATGTAACTTATGTCTGTTTTCTGATGTGTTGGGCGCGCCAGCTTAGACCATTCTTAGATTTAACTGGTTGTAGTTTCTGTCTGTCATTGATTGGTGGGCGGGAACAGTAGAGAAATATTTACATGTGATTGGTTATGATTTCTCTCTGTCTTGCGGCGGCGAATGGGGGGGTGTCGTCACGTTACAGACATACCGGAAGAAGCGGCGTGCGCGAGCTGGGGCGCTGACTTCCGGCTCTTGGAGAAAGTTGAGCAAGAGTGGTTTGCAGGTTCCTGGTTTCAGAAAAAATGGACAGTAAAGGAAGGAAAGTGGTGGTTTGTGACAATGGAACCGGGGTAGGTTTTGGGTCTCCTCTCGCCTTGTCTTTGGTTGTAGGTTGTCACTGTTCCTCGCCCCCCGAACGTTGTGTTTTTTTTGTTTGTAACATTGTGACGGGCGAAGATTCCCTGAAACAGGAAGTGAGGAGCGGCGCGCGGCGGGTGGGGAAGCGAGCGTCCGGGGCGTCTGTCCGGCTCTCTTGTGTCTCTCCGCTCCTCCGGTGACAGTGATGATGCTGAGGAATGGCAGTGTGGGCTGTGGGCCATGATGCCATGGGCGTTGGGTGGGCTCGGGGTGTTCTTTTGTTTTGGCTGTGTACTGTGGGTGGGGGGGTAGTCGGGGGCTCCGCCCTCCTCACAGGTTGGTTCATATACAGTCAGTCATATAAACATTTGATGTGTTTCTTACATGAAGCCTTGGTGTGGAGCAAAGAGTAGGTCGCCATTGCAGGCTGGGTACCGGACACACCCGCCCATCCATCCACCCACCCGTGTCAAAAACTGCTTGTCAAGTACAGGCTTGCGGTAGTCCGGAGCCTATTCGGGAAGTATGGTACGAGAGGCAGGGTACACCATGGACAAGATACCAGCCCATCACGGATCAAGCGCTCTCTCTTACACACACACACACACACACGGAGTACAGGCAGTTTAGAGTCACCAGTCCACCTGAAACACATGTCTTCGCACCATGGGAGGAAACTCGCAAACTCAACACAGACTGAGCCTGCTTCAAGCCCATGTCTGAAGCCTCAGCCCAAGTACTGTACGGCACCGGCGCTACCTGCTATGCCTGCCTCTCCCACGACGGGCTGTGCGTCCGCGCACGGGGCCTTTCAAACGACGGCAATTGAGCCGTGAGCGCCAGCTGGTGAGGAGCTGGGGCCAAAACATTGGGCCTCATGTGCCTTCAAAACTCGACCGCCAGCAATGTGAGAAAGCGACGTAAGAAATGGCGCCGCGGTCTTTGTGGGAGACAGAGCTGATCGATAGCAGCGTTTCCCGGATGCGATGGAAATGAGACGTTCCAAAACAAACAGGTGTTCTGCGTTACCTTTGGACCAAAACAGTGGAACAGGTAGAGCCTTACAGGGTCTAATTTTTTTTTTTATGTTAAAAATCTGCCGATAAAAAGCCTCTATGTTTAATGGAAAGTGAAATGTAATGTTTAATGGATAAACGCTGGTGTATCGGATGTTTTCACTTCTGTCATGCAGAGACACACTCCAAGTGACACTTACGTCAGCACTGCTGTGTTTTGACTTCCTGTCGGCAGTGCCAAGTGGGACAGTCGCTCGGCTTCCTCTGTAGGACACCGAGGTTTGCGTTTTTGTGAAATGGAAGACCTGCAAGGCGGGCAGTTTCACCTTCAGATCTTCTCACCCTGGTCATCGTACTGAAGCAGGACATTCGGGGTTTACAGCGGACAAAGCGCCATCAGGAGGGGTGACGCGTCCATTCTTTTGGAATGATAGTCAAGCCTTTTCCACCTGACTCAGCAGCTTTGGACGTTTATATCTGTGTGTGTTTAAACAGCTGTATCCCATAAACCGCCCCAGGGGGTTTCAGTGCTGTACTTGTACATTTTGAATAGTTGCATTGTCTCTAGACCTTCGTCTGGGAAAAGCGTTTTTATTTTTTGTTTATGAATGCAAATCCATGTGTTGGAGGTGAGGGAGAGAAGCTCCTCAAATCAAGTCTTATGGGCGACACGGTGACACAGCGAGTAGTGCTGCTGTCTCACAGCGCCTGGGTAGTGTGAGAAGACGTGAGTTTGATTCTCTTGGTCTGTGTTCGGAGTTGGCATGTTCTACGCATGTCTGTCTGGGTTTCCTTCCACAGTCGGGCGAGAGGAACATTCTGTTCAGGTGGATTAGTGAATCTGTCACCCATACTGTGTGAGTAACAGTGTGTGTGTATTTCACTAATGTATAGATGAGCGACCCATGGTAAGTAGTGTGTCTAGCAGTGTAAGTCACCTTGGTCAATAAGGTGTGGGCTGAACACTACATAGTGTTCACTGGAAGTCACTTTTGGAGAAAAGCATCTGCGAAATGAAGTAACATGAATGGCTTAAGGCAGCGGAAGGAAATTGATTAAAATGAAATTGTGGGTTTTCTTGCTGCTGTTGGGGGGGACCTATCTCAAGTATCTCGTTCCCGAGTCCAGCTCCTGATAGGCTCATCTCTGCTTTCACCTGTCCTGCTACATTCTCTCAGGACCTGTCTAAGCTAAGGTAGGTGATGGAAGTGTCGGGGGGGCGGGGGTGGAGTGTGTTTATCACAGGATTTAAGTTGCCGTCGTTCGTGGTTTAGGAGCCTCGGGTGTAAAAGTGTCGTTGCATCTCCTGGAACCTCGTCTTCCAAGCGCTGCTTTAGTAGAAGCCAGACTACCTCTGTCACAGTGTGTTCCCACCCCTGAGCCTTCTGTGTGTCCCCTTCTTCTCAGTTTGTCAAGTGCGGCTACGCTGGCTCCAACTTTCCCGAGCACATCTTCCCCGCTCTGGTCGGCCGGCCCATCATCCGCTCAACGGCCAAAGTGGGCAACATCGAGATCAAGGTATGGCGCCGCCCTTCAGGTGGCTGCTGACACACAGGCTTCCTTTTGTCTTCTCCCTTTTGTTTGCTCATGATGTATTTTTGCTGCCGGTGGCATTGTTCCCTGGTGTCCAGTCCAGTACTGTCCACTCCACTAGAGCTCAGCCATTTGTCTGGGGTTCCTGTTATGTGGCAGGGGCTGTTGGACCTCCTCACTAGTCTTGACAATAGGGGACACTACACACACAGCTCTAAGGCTGATCTCTGTGGGGCCTTACACGGGAGTGGTACATGAATGGGGATCAAGTGAAAAACAGAATCTGCACACTGAATACTGTGGTAAAACATCAGTTACAGACCTCCCAGTTATCAGGTAACTGGGTGACACCTACACTTTATATTTCTTGTGTCAGCCGCTTTATTTCCTCCCGTGACGTACAGCTCAATGTAAACAAATGTGTATCTCCAGCAGTCAAAGAGCCTTAGACACAAATATAGGATTATGTGGCTGACAGAAGATCAGGAGAGAACTAGCTCTCAAAGTGATGGGTTCGAGACCCTTACTGAATGTGGGAGGGATTCAGCAGCTTCGAGGGACACGGGGAGCTCATCGCACAACATTGGGGACAACGGTGAGAACTGACTGTCTTTAGTTTTTGAACTCCCTGTGAGTGGGACCACCAAGTGGCCACAGCAGCCGTGTCTGAAAGAACATTGGGCACCAAGGTCTTCACCTCCTCTTTGTCAAAGCTGGATCATTTTGGATGAGTGAATCTCTATTACCACAGTATCTGATTGTGATCAGTTTAATTTTTTTTTTTTTTTAGTTTTTTCTTTAATTCTTTTTGTAAGCATTTCTCTTTGTTGGCTTTTAAATATTCATTTTTATTTGTTTGTATTAATTAATTTGGCATCTTGATGGACCATCAGAGACCTGTGGTATTTGTCAGGATTTAACTCCCTTTCAGTTTCCCTTAAAGGGTAGAAGGATGTGAAATTTACTTTGGGATTAATAGTGCTTGTCTGTCCGTCAATCTGTCTACGAGTTTTACAGCTAACTGTATTCCGAATTGGAAGTTAGAGTCCCTGCTGTATCACACTGTCACACACATTGCGACGCTTGCAGCCCTCTGTGCTTGAGCTGTTCCCTGGGCGTTTCCCCCTCATCGCTGACACTCTGCCTTTGCCCTCTCTCCCCCTCTCTGTCACCCTGGTGAAGTAGAGTAGGAAAAGGATGGTAAGTGTTGGATTGCGGTGTGCTGACTCGGCCTTGTCGCTTTTACTCTTTTCTGCTCTTTTACTTGCTTGCAGTTTGACCGAAGTCACTTTTCTTCTTTTAGACATTTTGCTTGAATCCACTGTGTAAATATTCCTTTGGATTTCAGTTTTCCTGTTCTTGCAGTACTTAGTTCCTGGAAGTTGGGCATTGAAAGTGAGACGTGTTTTTCAATGTATGTGATCGTGTGTGTTGAGAGCTTTCCTGCAAGGATTAATACAGTATGATCCCATGTTATCCTGTCCTGTATACAGCAGGAGGAGCACCAGTCAGTGTCCAGCTTCAACATTCCCCTTTTTGTGTCTCGCACTATGTCTGGCGAAGGGCTGATGAGTGTAGGAGCCTTCAGTCTGTGTCAGTCGTTCAGAAGTGCCACACGTAACCCTCGCCGTGCCGTCGTCTCGCCTGTGTGCAGGGTATCTACCTGCGGCGAAAGGCCACGATTACCGTTGTGTGAACACCGGAGACGGGTTGTTGCTCATAGAAATCCAGGTGAGGAGTACATCATGAGTGTAAGGAAGGTCCCTGGGATACTCATCAGATAACTGACCTTAGCAGCATGCCATTCTCTTTGGAAACACCAGGTGGCGCTGGACTCCGGTTCCACCGCAGCTGAGGATTTTGTGTTGCAGAAATATACACCAGGGGAGGTGTCTCCACAGCTAGGTGCAGCAGTGATGCTGCAGTGTATGAGCTGAGGTTGACGGGGGGGTCCCTCCAGAAGAGCAGACATCGGGTCCACTTGATAGTGCAGCAGTGGGCGGAGTTTGCAGTGACTGCCCCTAACGATGCACGGGCATTTTCTTGGTGTGTGCATGCTGGCTTGTGTTTTCAAAAGAGTGCTCCACGCATGGGCTGGATCGCTTCCCGTAGCCCCATCAGCGCCGCCCCATCGCTGACTGTCCTACTGCAAGCGTCTGGGGTCACTGACGCTCAGTGGTGGTGAGGACACCCACTGGGTCACCGAGTCCAAATAGAGGACTTCCGTCATCGTTCTGTGTGTCAGTTTTCTGACCTTTCACCCTTAGCTCATAGTCAGACATTTACATTCATTAATTTCTCAGACCGTTCTCTCCACAGTGACATACAACTCAGTAAACCACAGGTCCACACCAGTAATGTACAAAGAGCTTTACACTCAGACAGAGGATTATTGTCACACAGCTTGCGTGTCTGATACCACCATGTTGCTGGTTCAGGAGATCAGGAGAGAAGTGACTCAAAGAGATGGGTTTGAGACTCTTCTTCAACGTGGGAGGGATTCAGCAGCTCTGAGGGAAGCAGGGAACTCATTCCACCACATCGCTCCTTATGAGTGGGACTACGAAGTCAGCAGCAGCCCTTGATACCACAGCAGTCAGCAGTGATAGTGATTCAGGGGAAGATTCTTGAACTCACCACCTTCCCAACAAAAAGTGTTGGGCCTTTTCATTTGAGGTTGACCTCTGACCTCCCAGGACCTGATGGTGGGTGACGAAGCCAGCGAGCTGCGCTCCATGCTGGAGGTAAACTACCCCATGGAAAACGGCATAGTGCGCAACTGGGACGACATGAAGCACCTGTGGGACTACACCTTCGGGCCTGAAAAGCTCAACATCGACTCACGCAACTGCAAGATCCTCCTCACAGAGCCACCCATGAACCCCACCAAGAACCGGGAGAAGATCATCGAGGTGCATACTGCCTGGGGGCTTTTGTCAGGGCGCCAGCGCCACCTTGTCATGGCAAATGGCCGGTGGCCCAAATGGGAACATGGTGACTTTGTCAGTGTTTCTCCCTGTACTCACTCCATCATGTCCCCTCCCATCTTTCCCCAGGTGATGTTTGAGACCTATCAGTTTGCCGGAGTTTACATCGCCATCCAGGCAGTGCTCACTCTGTATGCCCAGGGTAGGTGGATTTGCACCCGTGGCTGAGCCAGACTTCCGCTGCTTTTCTTTTGCAGTTATCGTATTTGTGCTCTATAAGTGCAGCTCGTGTTTCTTAGCGTTCGGGTTTGACCTTTGGACTCTTTAGTGAGGACATGGAGACCATTGTCACTTAGTGTAGTGGCTAGACCTGCTGCCTTTGCCCTGAGAGGTTGCAGGTTCGAATCCCACCTCCAGGTGTAGTACTCTTGAGCAAGGTACGTACTCTAAATTGCTCTGGTAAAGTTGCCCTGCTGTATGAATGAGTAAATAATTGTAGGTAGCTTAACACTATAAGTCACTTTGGAAAAAAGTCTCATTAAATGAATAAATGTATTTATTCACCCCTAATTTACATTAAACATGTTCTGATGAAAATTTCCGGTTTTGGATCTGTCACTGAGTAACTGTTCGGCTCCCCGGTGTTCTGGAACTCTCGTATGTCCTTGTTTGCGTGCCGAAATGCCTCATGGAGCACCAGGTGAGGTAATGGTGGCAGCTGTTGCCTGTAGAGGCTGCACATTCAAGTTCCTCTTTCTGCTGCAGTGTTTACACTAAGTTGATACAATAAACAGTACTCTGCTGTATATATGGGTAAATCAGTGTGTGTATCTTAACACTGCAAGTTACTTTGAGGATGTGTGTCAGACAAATGAACTGACATGTTAAGTTTGACAGTTAAAGGTGTACAGGGAATGTACTGCCACCTAGTGGCCACAGTGTGGGGGCGTACAGGTTGTTCTGGACCATGACTTGTGGGCTGTCGCCAAATCATAGTGGTCACCTTGTGGTTCAAATGGTGGCTGAGTGACCTGTGTGTTGGAAAGTGTTGGGGGGGCATCTACCGGTCCAGCTGCAGCGCTTTAGGTTCTTCTGCGATTTGCGTCCAGGGCTGCTGACCGGCGTGGTGGTCGACTCTGGCGATGGTGTCACCCACATCTGCCCCGTCTACGAGGGATTTTCCCTGCCCCACCTGACCCGACGGCTGGACATTGCCGGGAGGGACATCACGCGCTACCTCATCAAGGTGTGTAATCTTACCTGTCTTGGGCGTCGTCATCTCCACAAACATACACACTCGCGCCGTCTCTGATGTGTCCGTGCCACTCGCAGCTGCTCCTTTTGCGTGGCTACGCCTTCAACCACTCGGCCGACTTTGAGACGGTGCGCATGATGAAGGAGAAGCTCTGCTATGTGGGCTACAACATTGAACAGGAGCAGAAGCTGGCGCTGGAGACTACGGTGCTCGTGGAGTCCTACACGGTGAGCCAGAGCCCCTTCCCCCTCCCCGCAAGATCCATGTTCTAAAATCCCTTTACTTACAATGTGTTTACCCTGTGAGCTGGGAAATGGTGGTAAATTACACCAAAACAGAATAGCAGAGCGGTGCCACTGTCACGTGTGAGTCAACTCATTTCCACAGTGTCTACATTTACATTTATTCATTTAGCTGACGCTTTTCTCCAAAGCAACTTACAGTGCTGAGGTTACAATTATTTACCCATTTATACAGCTGGGTAAATACAGCTCCTGTGTGGTGTTCCTGTGTGTCAGTGATGAGGAGCAAGATGAATGTTCTGCGTGTTTGTGGGATGAACTGGTCAATAACCGGCATTATAGAAAGAGTTGTTTTAAGTTGATCTTCATTATTATCCAGCAAACAGTTAACTTTTTTTTTGCAACTCAGTATTTTTTTCTTACATAGTTATGTCTGAGCTTTGTGTGCAGCCAAACCATTGAACACATTGCAGTACATCTATAATATTTACCATTTACTGACCGTGACTTTGAAGTTACGAACAGAACTGTGTTTGCAGTCGTGTTTACAGTTGCCTCTATAGCTGAAGAGTCTCTTTATTGCACTCCGGAGGGGCCAGAGCCCAGCATGGTAAAGGCAAGGTAAAGAGAATGCCCTCAGTCAGTGGCTCATTGCTGTGAGTCGCCACAGTGACCAGTAGGGGGCGGTACCATCCAGTCCCAGGTCAGACAGGGGCACTTTCTCTTTTCAAAGCGAAAACAAAAAAGCAGCAATCGAACAAGAGCAGCAGTGTGGCGGTCGCGTGGCCAACGGTGTGTGACATCACTTCCTGTGCAGCCACGATGCTGCGCCCGCTGGGGCTGAAACTCGAACGTCACGCCGTCAATGGGTCCTTTGTGCAAATCCGTGTCTTGTTTCTGGCTCTTCCCTCAGCTGTGTTCAGCCACCTGGAACACTTACAGAAATAATGTATGAACTGGCGACTGTAATTATGTAAGCAACTGCAATTATAATTATGTAAATTTTTTTTTTTTTTAGTGTCCATCCAGACTCTGACTTTTGTCCCATATTGTGTGGCTCTTCTGTGGCTAGCGGAGCGGTTGGGAGCGTTTTTGATGTTCCCTCAGTATTTGCTGCTCTTCATATGGAATACATTCAATATTTTATGCATTTCCTCCTCCGGTTTGACAGCTGATAAGGTTGTGTTTCAAACTGATGCCTCAAGTGAAGGGCTCAGGTGTGAAGTTCACCTCCTGCTGTAGTTCCCTTGATCAGCTTGTAAAAATGTAAAAGCTTCAGCTTTGCCTCAAAATAAATGTGTTGTGAAGGTAAACAGGTTATGTACCATGCTCGCTAGTTCAGTGACAGGTTCCCTCCCTGGGTTTGAACTTTGGGCTCTTTCTGGTCGAGTCCATCACTTGTGACCTGTGTGTCTCGCAGCTCCCGGATGGCAGGGTCATCAAGGTGGGCGGGGAGCGGTTTGAGGCCCCCGAAGCCTTGTTCCAGCCTCACCTTATCAATGTGGAGGGCGTTGGCGTGGCTGAGCTTCTCTTCAACACTATCCAGGCGGCCGACATCGACACCAGGTACATATCGGGAAGAGGCGTTTAATATCGAGGGGTGCGTGTCTTGTTTTCTGCCATCAGTGTGTGTGAGATGCTATGTGTCCCTCCCTTCCCCCTGCCAGGGCTGAGTTCTACAAACACATCGTCCTGTCGGGGGGCTCCACCATGTACCCCGGCCTCCCGTCCCGGCTGGAACGCGAGCTAAAGCAGCTCTACCTGGAGCGAGTGCTGAAAGGCGACGTGGAAAAGCTCTCGGTGGGTAACGCCCTCCGGGGCCAGAACATAAGGGGCTTGTGAATGTGTGCTTGGGGCTGTTTGGGCAGCACTGCCGCAGTGTTTGCCAAGTGCTCCATTGCTGTTTTTTGGGCCAAAGGGTTTCCTGACGGCTTGTGTTTTTAAAAATGGAAGGAAAAAAAAAAAAAAAAAAAAAAAAGAGGGAGGGAAAAAATAATGAATCCCAGCATCAGTTTAAGCATGTGCAGTGTGGGCTGCCGACCAGCGGGGGGGGTCAGACATCCATCCTAACACCTTTACCAGAGCCTTAGTAATTACTGTTACTATTATTATTGTGGTTATTATTATTATTAGCTGTTATTTATGCAACACCTTTCCTTTTACAGTGTGACCTTTGCACACTGACCTTTCTACACTACTTACAGTGATTTACCCATTTGTAGAGCAGGGTATATTTTTTTTTTTTTTTTTTTTTTTTTTTTTTTTTTTTCTCCCCCCCACTGTATTGCATCGGGGTAAGTACCTTCAGGGATACTATAGCAGAAGGTGGGATTCAAACCTGGGTCCTTTGAGTCAAACAAAGGCTATAATCCCATGCTGGAGTCAGACATACAGATATACACCGTTTGAAAGTGATGGTTCATTGTATTAAGATTTTACTCCTGTAATTACAGTAATGGGGAGGTCAGGTTTTATACACACGCTACTCTTTGAAGTGCAGCTTTTGAGGAACACGTGTGGACAATGTGCCTGTGGGGTCCATCCCGGATCTTTCTGGTTTACCCTGTGTGTGTCTGTCTGTGTGTGTCTGTCTGTGTGTGTGTGTGTGTGTGTGTGTGTGTGTGTGTGTGTGTGTGTGTGTGTATCCCATTTCCTCCTACACAGAAATTTAAGATCCGGATTGAGGACCCCCCTCGACGCAAACACATGGTGTTCCTGGGTGGAGCCGTTCTGGCCGACATCATGAAAGACAAGGACAACTTCTGGCTGACGCGTGAGGAGTACCAGGAAAAGGGCGTGCGGGTCCTCGAGAAGCTCGGTGTCACGGTCAGATAAACCCCGACCGCGCTGAGCAACACACCCGTTCCACCCTCCCCCTCTGTTCTCTCGCATCGGTCAGGAGGGCGGGGCTGGGGGCGGGGTTTGGAGCTGGCCTGGGGAGGGAGGGGTTCTGGAGACACAGGGGTGGAGGTCTGACAGGTTTCCTGGGGAAAAAAGTTGTTCTGCCCCATAACCATCACTGAATCAAACTGCCGACGTTTCAACGGTCTCTACGTGTGTGTGTGTGTGTGTGTGTGTGTGTGTGTGTGTGTGTGTGTGTGTGTGTGCGCATGTGCGTGCGTTTAAAGGGCCCCATTCAGACAGGCTGCCCACTTGTACCACTCAGCAGGTGAGCCCAAATGGATGAGTAACTGGGCTTCCGCCGGGATCTGCCTTTATGAGATGTATAATTTGAACCGGTGGGGGGAGGTGGTTTCGTCATCTCATGTTACTGGGGTTGGGGGGGGTGTCCCAAGTGCTGTTTGAGGTTTAGAATCAACTGGAAACTTGAAAACCCTGAGTTACCCATTCCTGATAAAGTTAAAAATGTTCACTGAGACCACAGAGGACTGTATTTGGTAATTATGGGAAAAAACTGTTCTGTCACCTTCTTTCCCCCCCATGGTGGGGGGGCAGGTTTGCTCTGTTTCTTTGGATATGTATTACTTTGAAATTGCTTTGTTTTGTACTGCGTACTCTTTGAGGTGCATTTTCTCCACGTGACACCTTACGAATGTGCCTCACACCATCACCACTGCTCCCCACGGAGCTTAAGAAAATGATCATTTTCTTTTAATGAGAAATGAGGGTGAAGGGGGCGGGGCTTCCCCACCGCTGCCCTTTGGAGGCTTATTGCGAGTCGACGGGTGACGTTTGTAACGCAGGTGGGACCTTAGTGTTATTGGACATGGAGACCTTGTGTGAGACGGCATTTCACTTTGGTTTGGCTCACGTGTGTATATTGGAGGCACTTCATATGCAGTATATATAAATATTTTTCCCCCCATAAACATTCATGCAGTGCCAAGTGCAGTTGTTTTTACTGGACCTACTTTTTCACAACATAACTGCCTAATGCCAATTTAAATAAAGTGCAGTGATTTATAAGACTGTGTCTGTGGATTACTGAGAGGGGTACATATACAGTGACAGGTGGACATGGGTGGGGTTACAGGTGGGGCCAGGGTGGTGGGGGGTTGAGGGGGTGTGGTCAGGGACGGAGGGGGGCTCGAGGTGAATGGGGCTGAACTGACCTGCTTTCGGTCCCTCTGAAGCGCCGCATTCCTAGATAGAAACCGTTTCTAAACGCCAACAACCCAAATGTTGTTTTTCCACAAGAAAACTGAAATACTTTAAGGTTGTCATAAGTTTGATTTTAGAGTTTAACTCTTCTTTTAAAGGCCCAGAGGTGGGAAGAAGAGCATGTAAAATACTTTTGCAGAGACTCTTTTTCGGCGATGGACTGCTGTTACATGTGAGATCGACAAAAAATGGAGTGATTGCTCTTTGGAGTATTTTAGTTTATGAAAAAAAAAAAATGGCCTGCATGAAACTTGCAGTGTATGCAGTTGTTGTAGCCAGTCTCTATACGTCTAGGTGTTCATAGGTGTCGCTCTTGTAGCAACTGGTACTGGTTAGAGCTACTGCTTTTGGACCCAAAGGTCACAGGTTCAATTCCCCCCTCCAGCTGTCGTACCCTTCAGCAAAGTGCTTATCCTAGATTGCTCCAGTAAAATTACTCAGCTGTATGAATGGGTAAGTAGTTAAGAATTGGGTCAGTAGATAAATACTGTAAGTTGCTGTAGAGAAAAGCATGAGCTAAGTGTTTAAAAATGGTTCGGTATTTGCTCACATTCACGCAGCAAGGTAATATTTCCTGGAGCAATTCAGGGTTAGTACCTTCAATCCTGGGCCCTTCAGCCTTAACCACTATGTAGCAGTCATGTGCTAGTTTACCTGTCTGAGAAAGCTGCTCAGTTCAAAGTGCTGGGTACCTGCTGTTGTACCTGTGAAGAAAGCTCCATGAGCTCATTTAGTTTGCTGCCAAAGCCAAGCTCTATAAGTTGTGTCCGTGGTGTAAAAGCACCCGCTAAGCGAATACGTTTTAAAGTTGCCGTGATCAAAAGTGTTAGGTGGACCGGGGCCAGAGGAACAGGGCGGTTCACGATGATCTTGGTCCACGTGTCTGTGCGAGAAGGCAGTACAGGTGCTTATCCCACCCCGCTGCTGGGACAGCATCTCCCAGCACTTTGAACGTATCCCCCGCTGGATGACCACAGAAAATCTCAGCTCAACTCGTATCCGTGGCAACGGTGCAGGTGGAGCCATTTCGATGGCCTCCTGCTGCACGTACACATGTGGGCGGGACTGTCAAATTTAGCCACCAATCGCTGAGACCATGCAAGGGTTCGAGGCCCACGTGGCCATGTCGCCGACAGGATGACAAGCTGAGGACCCAGGGGAAGTGGAGGGGAGAGGAGTCGTGGGACCAGCTGGGGGCGAAGGGTCCGTGGAGGGGCGTGACCCTGACCCACTGACCGAAAGGATGTGCCCGAGTGAGACGGGGCCCCTCAGGGTCGTCGCCACGGCTTTGAACCCAGCAGGAGACGGCGGCGGGACCTGGAGCCGTGACGGCGTGCTTTCAACGCTACTCCTGCAAGGGACACGCTTGGCAGGCCTCTTTATCGGGAAAGCAGCCATGCGTTTCGGCACTCCTCTTTGACCACAAGTCTTTTTGTGTGGGGAGAGAACAGCAATGAGATGCTCCAGAAATTCCATTTGAACTTTTCGTTTTTATCCCACGTTAGCTTAGTGCTAAAGGAGTGCAGCGTTTTTTTTTTTAAATGTCAAAAGTGCCAATTTTAAAGCGGATAGCGTTGTGGAGCGGAAGGGGGTGCAATGGCGTTGAACCTGTACACAGCTGCTCCTCGGCTGTCAAACACAGCTGAGACAGAAGCATGTTCGTAACTCAGTTTGTAACTAAACTCACTTTTATATCCAACTCGCATTATTCTCTGGTTTAGGTCTGTAAAAGTCTCGAGCGTCACCGTAATAAGCTTTCAGAGTGATTGATGTAAATTAAATTGTGCCCCCTCCCAAAAAAATCTTCCAGCTTCCCTGTTTCATTGCAGGTGCACTTCTCTTGACACTCATGATAAACGTGTTCACGTTCCTCATCTTGTTAATGATCGCTGACACTCAGGAAGAGCAGACAGCAGCTGTAAACATTGTGGAAAGGAGTTGAACTGAGGTGGTTCCACATTCCTGTTTTGTTTGGCTTCTCTTTGCTGCCACCTGTCAGTTTCAAGGCTGAACAAAGGCTACAAAAGTGATATAAAATAGATCAGTGAAGGAGGGAAATGGAGAAACGTGAAAATTCCCACCTCGATCGTTAGCAACACAAGGAGCCAGAAAATGGGTTTGTGACGTCGCAGGGGGAGAACTTGACACTGCAGCTGCAACGAACCACATGGAGGTTGAAACCAGACAGCAGGGAGCAACCCAGTGCAGCAGACTGGTGCAGGAGCCTGAGCCCAGGCTCATCTGGTCACTTGGATGTGAGTGTTTACCGAAACACAACCGGCAGGAACAGACCCATCCAAGTCTGCAGGAGCCTGAGGATTAAAGGTTAAAGATAGATCTTTGTGTAGCAGGCAGTGGCTTCCAACACCGTGTTTCTCTTGGACCAGCCAGGAGGGTGTATTTTCGAAGCCCGTCTCACCGACCGCGCGGCCTGTCCTCGATTTCTCCGCCTACAATGCTGTCCCAGACAGCACGTGTGCATGGATCTTGTTCTGCGTGTGTGATTAAAGGACATTTTAAAAACAAGTCTGTGTGTGGAGTCATGTATTTATACCGGTGTGTGTGTGTGTGTGTGTGTGTCTGTTATGGGCCACCTCATCCAGGAAGCTCTGAGACACAGCAATTACATGATAGACCGTTAAACACACACCTCCCCGGACCATGGGGGGTCTGCTTGTAAAGGAAGGAAGTGATTTCTGGAGTCCAAAGAGAGCAGGAAAAAGAAGAGTGGGAGTCAAAACCTGCAGAGGGACAAAGGGTAAGGGGGGTAAAGGCAGAAGAGTTTGGCAACATTGCAGCACAAAGAGGCTTCGTGTGGCTGATCACTCTGTCTAGAGTGTGTGTGTCATTCGCATGATACATGACATTTCCCCACGACAGTAGTGTAACATGTAAGAGGTTTGAATAGAGTGTTTTCATGGGGCGTACTTAAAGCTCTGCGTTCGCAGATCACATTAAATATTGAAATGGTCATTTTATTCATTTACCAGCTGCTTTAATGTACCTGAAAAAGGCGTTAAAGCAGTGTAACGGTGATGCGCTGGACTTCACACTGGGACAAGACCCTACATCGTCTCATATCGTCGCAACTCAGAGCAGAACGTGACTGCCCTGTGACACTTGGGACCTGTGACCCCGTGACCAGGTCCCCTTTCACAGAGCTGGTAGGGTAGGGGTTAGAGCTATTGCCTTTGGACCCAAAGGTCGCAGGTTTGATCCCCACCTCCGGCTGTAGTACCCTTGAGCAGGGTACTTACCCTAGAATTGCTCCAGTAAATTTAAATTACCCAGCTGTATAAATGGGTAAGTGATTGTAAGCATAACAGTGACCTTAACATTGTAAGTTGCTTTGGAGAAAAGTGTCAGCTAAATGAATAAATGCGGTTCAGTGGCGCACACACTGCTGCCGAGGCCCGAGACAGAGAGGTGAAGGGTCGCAGTGACCGGTGCCATCTGGCCCAGAGTTCTGCTGAGAAAATATAACCGTGGAGACTAAAATAAAAACCCCAAAGGGTCAGTGAGGGGGGAGGAAGGAGCCTGTGTGTGTGTGTGTGTGTGTGTGTGTGTGTGTGTGTGTGTGTGTGTTTTCACCCATCTGGCCAACAGGTCATAATGCTTGAAAAGCAGTTGTAGAGACAGGGGAGGAAAGGGCAGTTAGTGCAAGTCTATATAAAGAACCGCTATAAACGTTAACCGCGTTCGCGCCGTGGGCCGGAGCGGGCGCCAGCCGAGGACCGCGTTCAGCTCACAAGCGAACGCGAGGACGAGAAAACACCTGTCAGCGCTGAGGCTCCACCCCTCGCATGGAACCCGTCTCCAGCCATTGGTCCCCTAGTCATAATCACCCGCACACACACGAGGGTAAACGTTCTGGGGAGACTGTGGACCACGTCAGCTCGGTTGCCAGTGTTGCCTTTTTACATAAAGCCCTGAGGGACAAACATTTTGGGAAGTTCTATTTACAATGGAGCTCTGACACCAACTCCTCACGTTACACACGTTTGGGTTACGAATTTTCCAAACATACAAACGTTTCCACATTACTGTCCGTTTTCTAATAGTTGTGCTGGAAAATATGGAAAAAATGTGAGCTGTGGGACCACCGTAATCCAACTCACGTCCACAGTGTTTACAGCTTCCGTCTGCTGTTCCTAAGAGTCGGTGATCAGTAACATAAGGAACCTTAAATGTGGTTATGGGATCAATCAGTTGCCGGTCTGCACTGGGGGGAATTTTTTTCTCAGTCATTTTAAATGTTTCCATTTCACCATGGGCACGCCCCCCCCAGCCACAAGCCCCGCCCCGCATCCATAGCCACCTCCTCAAAGCAGGATGAGCCCACAGACAGCAGAGCGAGTGTCCCCCGGACGTCAGGTCGAGTCCCCGCCCACAGCCCCTCGAAGCACACGACACCAGTCGCCAGGTGCGCTCTCTCACTTTTATTGGCGCCGTCCGCTGGTGGTGCCCCAGGAAGCACAGGACACACGCGAAGAAGGGCTTCCCGGTCAGGCCACGCCCCTCGACACGCTGCTATTTACAGTCCTTCGCCTTCCTTCTCCAGCAAGAACTACATGACGGTACATATTAGAAACAATTATAAAAAAATAGAACTAAAATATACATCATACACACAATAGAGAATTTTGCCTTTTTTTACAGAGGTAAAAATGCTGATTGTAAAGAACAGGGTTCAGTCTTCTCTCTCCAGGGATGAAGCGTGCTGCAGGCACTTGGGCGTGTGCACGCAGGCACATGCACGCACGCACACGCGCGCGCACACACACTGCACCAAAGAGGTCAAAGGCTTCTGGCTCACATTTCTTAACCACATAGAAAAATAACGTCTCTTTTCACTTGATGAGTGATGGTAGCATGACACAGCTCTGTCTCTGTCTGTGTGTGTGTTACTCCTGGCAAAGCGGAAACCCCCGGTCGCTCCTGTAGTTAAAGTTACTGCTGGTCATTTAAGGGCTGCTTTTATGTCACGTGAGGACACGCGCATGTTTGTGCGGTACGCACACTCGCAGAAACCCTCCAGCGGGTGGCCGCCCTACACATGCCCCCCCCCCCCCCCCCCCCCCCCCCCATCAGTCAATTTACTGAAAGGCCCCCGGCACCTACTGTTGCCTACAAAGTGCCTTGAGACCTAAAAAATGGGCAGATTGAGATCTCCGGGTAACAGCCGACTGGACCACCGGGGTGCTGTGGGCAGGTTTTGACAGACAGCTTCATTGGGTGCCCCCACCGCTCTGCGCGATACATCATCATTGTCATCTTCATCGTCGACCATCATTAGAGTGGTGAGCGTGAAAGAAATTGCGTGTTTCTGTTTTCCTGCTGGGCGGCCGCCATGTACGTGTCTCGGGTTCGACACCCCAGGTTGGTTGCTAATGCCGTGATGTACATCTGTCTGGGCGAAAAAAAAAAAAAAAGTTCCCCTGACCTTGTGCTAAAGGTTTTGCTCAGTACTAAATTTTCAAAGAATTTATAATTAACAACCAGAGGATTATAATAGTAGTATCTAACAGTAACCAGGATTTTACCTCATTTATTATTCTCATTTTTCTGCTACATGAGTGTAACAAAAATGATGTTTGCACCATGAACATGAAAGCACCATAAACTGAGGAGCGGGCGGAGAGGAGGCGGAGCCTCATAGGCCACACCCAGATCCAAAGCTGACAGACAGACCCCCCCCCCCCCCCAGGCTGTTTCCTCAGTGAAGTTAGAAAATAAATAGTTAATCTTTGGATGTAAAGCACTATAAAAGATGAGCCTCTCCCTGGAAACGAACGAATGAAACGATAAGCTGTCGACGACCACGTGGTTTTCACACACAGCCTTCGATGCACAGCGATGCTGCGTTTTCATCCCTTTCTGGATGCTCCCGAATACACACTGCCGACCTAAACACGCTACTTCCTGTGGGTTTGCGGTCCCCCCCGATTCACTAACTCCCTTTTTGTACCGCGGAAGTGTGGCGGTTCGTGGAAACGCTTCTATTGGTGGAAAAGAAAAATGGTAATCGTTGCTTAGCAACCCGATGCTACAAACACAGGGTGGCTGAACGCAACACGGCTCTTCGGTTTCTCGGAGCAACTGATGCGGAAACAGAGTACCTGTGCGTACAGTGTGTGTGATCAGTCTCAGTCCTTCGCGGAACCTGAGGTTGGTGGCGGCGGTGGTGGTGGCGGCGGCGGCGATGGCGTCTCCGGTGGCGCCGCTCCGTTCACTCGCAAGAGATGCCAAAAAAGCCCAGAGCTCGGACCGGAGAGCTCCTCGGCGAGCACGGTTGTCCGAAACGTCAAGAGCGTGACGGAAGGGGTCCTCAGCTCACGGCCTTGTGCTTCCCTCCGCAGCAGCGGCAGGCGACGGCGGCCCGGTGACACGCACGCAACGGCGGGTAGCAGCACATGCAGGGCACCAGCAGGGAGAGGCCCAGCAGCGCCATCCAGCGCAGGCAGAAGCGTTCGTCGCCCGGTTCGCACGAGCACGGGTCCGAGTAGTCGCCCTCGGGGTCCGACAAGCAGTGGTACAGCAGGCTGTCCGCGCACCACATGCAACTGGCGCGCCGGATGCAGGCTCGTACGGGGTCCGGAGCGTCCTGGCACCGGCCGCACCCGTTCTCCACGGGGTCAAACATGTCGCGGCAGTAGATGCAGCGCGAGCGCCGCCCGTCACCCTTCCTGGGGAGAGTCTGCGGCTGCGTCCCCACCACACCGCCGCCGCAATCCCCGTCCCCCCCCTTGCGCAGACCCTGGCCGCAGTCCGGGCCGTAGGGGTAGCTGTAGTCGTGCTTGTGGCACTCGCCCTTGGCAAAGTGCACGTAGGTGTCGCCCTCCTCAGCTCGGACGGAGCGGTCACGGGCGGTGGCGGCAGCGGCGGCGTGTCGGTAGTCCTCGTAGCCCGTGCTGAGCCAGCGCCGCTCCCTTGGGTTGATGCGCACGATCTCCTCGTCCTCGTCCCTGAAGGTGACGTGCCGCGGGAACCTGGGCAGCGGCTGAGAGGAAGAGGAGGGACAGGGAGGGATGTGGTGGTGAGATCAGCAGCGGTGAGACAGCCAGTGAGCTACAAACAGGGCAGATTATATGTTCATGTACAAAAATAAGGGGCGCAAGAACAAACGTAGAAATAAGGAAATAAAACAGACACTTTTTGCAGTAAGTAATGCAACGTCTATAACGGAGCCTAACCCAGCAACACGGCGCAAGATCAAGGAGGGGAGGGGATGCACCGTGGACGGGACACACTCTGGACGGGTCGCCAGTCTGCCACAAGGCACCCCAAGCAGGGCTCGAACCCCAGACCCGCCACACAGCAGGCACAGGTCAAACCCTCTGCTCCACCGCACCCCCATTTTTTGTGTACTAAGTGAATAATAAAATTAAGACATTAATCTCCATTAATATGGTTATCAAAAGTTTTATTGAAAAAAAAACTCTGTACTGGACACTCTGGTCACTCCAGTGTCTAGTGACTTGAGGTCCAGTCAGTGTGGACAGACTCTCCTCCAGCATTGTCCCCGGCGTCTCAAATGTTTATCAGGACAGTTCTGTTTACCATGTCACGTATGTACAGGGCTACTAACACACACACACACAAACTCAATCACAAGCTTGTCTGAACCAACCTGGTCAGGAAAGCAGTGTTCTGGGGACCAGTGCTGGTCGGCCCAGTGGCCCAGGAGACAGTGGTGGCGACCCGGCTCACAGAAGTGGGAGGAGCCCAGCGGCGGTACTGAACTCTCTTTCTTCTGGGAGGAGTTTGATGAACTGTCTGTAGCGTTCTGGTGTCATTGGAAAGAGACAAACACACACAAGCGAACAACCAGTCTCACACACATTAATGAATAAGGAAGGGGTGTGGTGTGGTGTGGTGTGGTGTGGTGTGTGTGTGTGTGTGTGTTGCTCGTGAGAAAACCACTGAGATGAGCTGGGTGTGGAGGATACAACAGGGGTTCGAACTACTAGGATAAAGAAGACTTTCAGATTTGGCCCTTATGCTGAAAAATTAGACAAAGTTCACAGTGTTTGACTCTTGGGATCAATAATGGACAACAGAGGTCCAGCAGTCAGGAGACACAGGGAGGAGCAGCAGTGGACGGAGTTGCAGGGGAAGATGTGGAGAAGCTCCTCAGATGTGCTCATGAATCCACAAGGACAATGAGTAGTGCTGTTCACTCAGGGCTCTTTCTAGAACACTCCATGGGTGTGGGAGGTGGGCACTGAAGAAGCAGGACAGGAGACACACGGACTCCTTTGGACTGTGGAGCTGGAGGGCATTTAAGGACACTGGACAGGTAGGACAACAAACAGATGGATGCCGGGTCCAGTCAGAGCAGAACTGTCCCTGGAAGCTCAGATGAGACTGATGTTTTTACACTTTGGACACGTCATGAGAAGGTTGGACCCTCTAGAGAAGATGGTAATGATGGGAAAGTTGGAGGAGGAAGAGGATGAAGAGTAACCAGCCAGATGGGTGGACTCAACCACAGTGACAGCGGACACAGATCTTTCAGCACCGCGGACACGAGTGCAGGACATAACTTTCCGGGAGGAAGCACCTAGATCAAGGATACTACAGCTGGGGGTGGGATGTGAACCCACGTCCTTCCATTGAAGTCAACAGCTCCAACCACGACACCACCTGCAGCCCACTCAGTGTCCACTTCCCACACGTGTCCCACTCCACGCAGCGTGACGCACACACTCGGTACACTGCGTTCGGTGTCTGCGGTCACTTCGGCAAACGTGGCCAGAAATAACAGCGACGCCCCCGGCAGGAGCCCAAGCCAACGGCACTTAAAGACACACGGCTGGAAATGATTAAAAACACAGACCCTCTCAGATGTTTAGCCCTGTGTCATCAAAACAGGGGGAACGGGGGGGAGGGGTGTTGAAGCAGGGAGACCCTCCACACACACTCAAATTCTGCCACTCGAACAGCTTGCTGTCGCTTTGCCTAAACCAGAGTAATGGGGGGGGCTCCACCGGGGGGGCGCAACACCACCTCTCCCACATTCACTCTTACTTCACCAGAAAAACCCAACCAAAATCAAGTGACCACATGAAGCCCGGATGAACCCGGTCGAACCGGGATGGACTGTGACCACATCTGTTCCGAGCGGCTCGCAAACGGACGGGCACAGGCGTAGGAACACTGCTTCAAAAGACACGCTCTGCTTTGCCAGCCCCCCCCCCCCCCCCACTCCTATGCCAGACAGACATCTGAGAGTGAGGGGGGCCTGTAGGGGGGGGGCTGTGGTCACACCAATTATCAGCATTATTTTGGACACCAGACCAGACAAGAATGGAACTGTCAGCAGCTGATGGTCTAAAAGAAAACCCTGTGTGAGTGTGTGTGAGAGAGAGAGAGACACAGACACAGACACACACAGCAGAAGGTCTGCTGCTCCACACGGAGCACTAAATGGTTCAAAAAGAAAGCCATGTGAACAAGGGGGAATGGAGTTGAACACCAACAGCCCTCGATGGAAACCAGAGAGCAGCCGAACCCACCGCCACCCCACCCTCACCGCACAGTGCATCCCGGACCCCCTCGTCCCGGTTCCGCTTCCTGCTGGGTGTCTCACGACAGCGTGGGTCCCTTCAGCCACCGAAACGGGAAGCTGTCAATCACCCCCTCCCACCCCACCCGTCACCACGCCAACGCTGCTGCCTCTTTCTCAAACAAGACGTATGCAGGCTGAGCCAAACTGGGGGTAAACACACACAGGCATAAGGCTTGAATACCGACAAATGTGTCTCTCACGCTCGCACACGCACGCACACACACGCAAAAAAAGTTAAATTATCACAACAGCACTTTCATAGCTTTGGACTTATTTAGCTTGAACAGATACAGTAAAAATGATACATGCATAATGATAAATCAATAAACTTGCAGACACAAGTTGATGAAAACACAGCTTGTGTGTGTGACACCACCATGTTGCTGGTTCACATCCCTCCGGTAGCTCCTATAGAAGTGACATTCAAATAGCAAATACATAGATAATCACAGCAGATGGTATTGGACTCATTGAGGGAGCTGTCAGGAGATCAGGAGAGGCGAGTGTAAAGGACATGCATTCGAGACCCTTCTTCAATGTAGGAGGGACTCAGCAGCTCTGAGGGACACAAAGAGCTCATTGCACCACATCAGTGGCAGGAAATGAACATCACTGAACTGCTATTCACCTTTTCTAGTCGCTCTCTGTCTGAACACAAACTGATTTGCTGCCCATCGGCAGGCAACTCATTAGTGCGTCTCACACCTCCACACACACACACACACACACACACACACACACACACCGCAGTTGCCTGCTGTGACAGTTGGAAAGGAAGCAACTGCTAATGATGGCCCTGCTGGGGGGAGGAGGGCGCAGGAAGTGACCCCGTGACCCCGCCTGCTGCTCCTCGTCTCTTGTGACGACGACAAATGGACGGAAAGGCGAGTGGTGAGTGCGTGTGTGCGTTGGGGGGGGGGTCCCAGTCACTTCACCATGGGAAACCTGGGCTACCCCTCCCCCGCTCGCCCCCACCAGACAAAAAGTCCATCTCCCTGGGAGCATCATCCCCCTCCCCAAAAATAACAAGAACCCCCACATCCCTTTCTGGGATCTTTGCATGCAGCGCACAGCGAGGGGGCGGAGCTTCTCGGGGCTCTTGCATTGTGACGAAGACAAGAAAAGGAATACGAGGCACAGCAGGAGGACACACCCCCAGAGGCTGGACCGACGGCTGCGTGACTCGGGTTTGAATGGCGACGAGTCAGCAGCCCGCACACAACCGACCCCTGTGCTCAACAGCACCGTGGCAGCAGGGAATTGTGGGGAAATAAAACCGCTTACCATAAAGACATCGTCGTCGCCCAGCTCCGCCTCATTGTGGACGGTGGACGACGAGGTGGTGGAACCTGGAAGACGGAGGACAAACGGTCACACGAACGCATTCGTTGTTGGGATTTCGAAGGCAACGCGCTTGCGGTCCTTACCGTCGGTCAGGTCCTCGACGGCCTTCCTCACGCCGCGGTCGAAGGCCCGGGCGTCGGCAGGGCTCTGAAACGTCAGGCCGCACTTCCTGTCGTCCACCTTCCAGTGGTGGAACGTGGGCGTGGCCTTGGTGTACACCAGGTCCTTCTTGAGCAGGCAGTCCAGAAGCACCTGGCAGCGCCGAGAGGTGAGCGTCCGTGAGCGGGCGGAGCAAAGGAGCCGGCTGCTCTAGTGCTCGTGGCACGGGCTTTCACATAAAACTCGACTCTGTGTGTGTGTGTGTGTGTGTGTGTGTGTGTGTGTGTGTGTGTTCACATTCATGTCTGTGCCCCACACAGGGTCATTTCAGGTCAACTTCCTCCCTCAGAAGCTCAGTGACACCAACTGTATGTGGACCATCAGGACCCATCATTAATATTCATTTTACTATGATTAATTAATTGATTGATTTGCAGTCCTGACTGAAGTGGTCGATATCACTTTATTCTGCTCAGCTGTTTCAAGTTTGGGGGGGGGGGGCAGCAGTACCCTTGCAGTACCCTGTGATGGACTGGCGTCCCGTCCGGGGTGTGTCCCCTCCCCCCCCAGCCCTGTGCCGCCAGGCTGGGCTCTGGTTTGCTGCGACCGCACTTGGGATGAGTGGTTTCAGACAGTGTGTGTGTGTGTTTCAGGTTCAATCACAAACAAGAGCGGCCCACAAAGACAAGTGTAATTATTAACGTACCAACCACAAATACTACCGGTATATGTTTTACAGAATGATACATAATACAGTTACAGTTGGACACATACTTTAACACCTCAGGATTCTTTCAACGGAGACGTGTGACATTCACTTACTATCATCACATGACTCTCGAACCCGTTCACAGTAGTGACTCAAAGGCCCCCGCCCCCCCGCAGGGGCCACTGCTTCTTACAGTGTGACATTTATCTGACACTTACCGTGTTAAAGTATTTACAACTATTTACCCATTTATACAGCAGGGTAATTTTACTACAGCAATTTAGGGTAAGTCTAAGGGGTACTACAGCTGGAGGGGGGATTTGAACCTGTGACCTTTGGCTCCAAAGGCAGCAGCTCTAACCACTACGCTACCACTTTGATTAACAATAATAAACTATCAGGATGTTTAAACAGTACACACGCAATTTAAACTTTGTAAACTGTGTAAATATTTATATATACACTAAAGAATATATAAAGATAATATTTAAATAAACGCACACGCATCATTGAGACGAAAACTACGTGTGCGGCACAGGCAGCGGGAGGCGCAGGGGGGGTGTTGGGACCGTCGCCCCCTTCGCTGTCCCAGGACGGTCGGGATGCACACGCGGCAGTTGCCGTCGTCCTGTCGGGACCTCGTGCCCCGACCGCTGACTCACCTGCCGGTCTCGGAGCCGCTCGCCGTGGATAAGGAAGTCCCTGTGGCCGGGCAACTCGGCAGGAAGTACCTTGCACACGCCCACCCTGCTGAGGCCGCCGCCCTCCTGGGCGAGCCAACCTCCGCTCGAGTCGTCCCGGGTCATGACCACGGCTTTGACACACACGATGTAGCTGTCACTGCGGGGGGGGGGGGGGGGGGGGGGGGACAGGGACACGGCTCGGTCAGAAGGTCCTCCAGCGGTCAGGAGGTCTTTTACTGGCAAAATATGAAGGATCATTGAAACAATAATTAAAGCAGAAAATACTACAGTAGAACCATGCGGTATCCGTACAGATGAAATACGGTGAAATCCGAGCGCGCTGACATCCGGCAGCCGCGTGTCCGGCCGACCAGCGAGAAACTTCTTTACGCTTTGTTCTGGCTTGAGCTGTGAGCCCCAAAAGGATGCAGTACCGCAGTAACACTTCGGGTAACCGTGGAATACAGTCTCCGTTTCGGGGAAATTTGATTTTAGTTTTGTCCACTGGGAAACTCCTGGAAAATTATTAATTATAACAATTTCAAAATGATGGTCAGTAACACTACTGTGCATCAGCGGTCAGGGTCACCACCAAACACCGTTGGGCAGCGGTCACTTAGCTGGTCGGGTCCCACGGAAGGGCCTAGAGGTGCACTGGACGCTTCGCGTACGGTTTTACCGCAGTGGTCTGACCCCTGCAGGATGGGCGGGGGGGTGAGAGCGAGTTTCTGTGCAGAAAGGACCGCAACAACGAGTTTCCGGAAAAGCTGTAAACCGAGGGGAAAAGGGTCACGAGTCAGAGGTCAGGGGTCAGGGGTCAGGGGTCAGCAACCAACAAGGGGACCTCGATCCCCGTTTGTGGTCGAAGCGATGTCCCCCATGTCTCACTTTTGTCCCTGTGAGTCACGTCTGAGAACAGCGGGAGGGACGGTGCTGCGAAGAAAAGCCCATAAAGACGTCGTCCTCAGAACCAGGCACCATAACGGTGACAAAAGGACTTGTGGTCACATGCCGGAGGACCGTTTACTTTCACGTGTGGTTCACACGGCTGTGCAAACACCGCTCCCTGCTCTCCTCTCCAGGCCGCCATCCACGCCCATATAAGGTAACCTGCCTGGCTGGTCACTAATTGACCGTGCATGGGCTCAGGGGACAGGATACACAGGGTGTGAACGTGGTCAAAACCTCGCCCTCAACCCCAGTACCGTCGATATCGGACGCTCCGGCACTGGACTCAACCGGAGCTATTAACACACTGGGCTGTCAAAAGCATTTGGGGGGGGCCAGCGGTCGAACCCGTTACCCCAAGTGCCAACAGTGAGATGGTTCAGCCAACAGAAGCCACTTGGTGTCACTCTTCCCACGAGTGACCGTGGTTAATGTGAATGGGGCAGTTGGTGAACAACGGTAAACTCTGCAAGATGTGAACGCAGGGAGGCTGTGAACTTCATACAGAGCAGCACATACCCTCCACACGCACGCCGAGCGACCGTGACCTGGCATTGACCCAACACACCCCTTCCTGCAACAGAATGTAGTGCCCAGCAGGGCAACTCAAACGGTGGCCTTGCCCCCCACCCCCTGCCATACAGTGCCAACCATCTGCTGAGGGCAGGACCATGGTAACTGATAGAGTTGCAATCCTCTCTCCCCGTCTCTCTCACACACACACACACACACACACACACACACACACACACACACACACACACACACACACACACACAATCCATCTGCACTCCTGATTGAAGGACTTTTATCCTGCAGCATAGAAGTGCAAAGTGCTCCTGGACAGAGGCGTCTCCATGGCAACCGAGTGATGTAACTTGGCGTCTCGTCAGATGAGACCTGTGTTCCTCTGCTCGGAAGGAGGCGTATTTTTACATGCATTCAACACCAACACCACCAACGCGACGGCACTGCAACCCGAGACCACGCAGAACCGCAAACCAGACCCTTTGTCTCCATGGAAACGGGAGAAAGACAACAGCAATAAGTGTGTTTTGCCCTTAAAGCTGCCAAACTGGACATTAAGGGCAGCAGGTGGCATCATGATTAGAGCCACAGCCTTGCAATATGAAGGAGCCATGTTCAAACCCCGCCTCCTGCTATAATCCCTCGGTCAAGGGACTTACCCTGAACTGGCAGTAAAAATTACCCTGCTGAATAAATGTCTAAAGTACTGTACCAGTGTACAAACCTCACACTGTAAGTCACTTTGGAGAATCGTGTGCGGTAACTAATATGAGCGTTAACAATCAATGTCCTGTATTGTCCACTGTGGTCACATATGGTCATGATTTCTGCTGACAGTCGCCTCTAAACGGTCACTTTCCACACGGTGTCGTTTAAAGGGTTTGATTGTTCTGCGGGATCACAATTCTCCACAGATTCTTCAGACAGGTAATACAAGACGACCTTGTGGCGGACCACGACCGGGAAGGGATCACTGTCGCCGACTGGACGGTGGCGTGGGGGGGGTGGGGGTCACCAGGTATCCAGCGTCCCTGACGGTATGCGATACGGAGATGGAGGTCACTAGAGGACAAAGCGAGTCATAAGAAATGTCTGCATTCAAAGGAATGTGTTACTGTCACTGCAAAAGAGCGGCTTCCAGGTGGGACCCATCACGGTCCAGTAAATTGTGGTTGAGCAGCGACCGAGCTGACGCCCCGAAATCATAACCGCACAGGGTGAGACTGTAGGGACTCCAAGGGACACGTTTCCGTTTATTCATTTGACAGGGGCTTTACTCCACAGTGAGGTACAATTGAGAGTAAACAGGAGAGCTTAGTGAAGTTAGTTTGGAGTTACGAACAAAACAAATTATGAACAAACTGTGTTCATAAGTTGGAATGTGTATTTATTTATATATATATATATACACACACACATACACACACACACACACACACACACACACACTCATAACATCCAATAAGGAATAAAACAAAAAAAAAAAAAAAGTGCTGCCAGTGAAAAAAGTGCTTCTGCTGAGACTCCTAAACACCCCGGTAAATGATCCGATTCTAAGCACAATGTATTTTATACCCAGTCAAAATGACTAATTTATGACTCCAAGGCAGTGGGACACAGGACCTGGTTCAAGGTCACGGTTATTGATTTATACGGCTGTATCTAGAGGTCACGGTCACGTGACATCAGCGTGAGCAGCAGATCCATTTCTGCATGTGCAGAATGGTCCACCAGGGGTGACCTCCATCTGCCAGAAATCTAAGTGGCATGGGGGTCAAATGGTCAGAGAGGAGTCCTGAGATGAGTGTCCTGCAAGATGGTCAATAGATCTGAACTCTGATATCTACAGGACCTGGTGAATGAACTCTCTGTGTCCCTCAGAGCCGCTGAATCCTTCCCAGCATTCAGTAGTGGTCTTGAACCCATCTCTATGAGAGCCACTTCTCTCCTGATCCCCTGACAGCTCCATCGATGAGTCCAACACCATCTGCTGTGATTATCTATGCATTTGCTATCTGAATGTCACTTCTTTAGGAGCTACCGGAGGGATGTGAACCAGCAACATGGTGGTGTGACACACACACAAGCTGTGTGTGTCTAAAAGTCTTTGTCTGTTGATGATGTACTTTGTTCGCTCTGAGCTGTACGTCACCGCGGAGGGAAGTGTCGGTGTGTCTGTCATCTACTGGCGAAGTAAACAAAGCCGCATCACAGCACCTACTTTTACCCCACAATGCTCCTGCCCCCCCCATTCGCCCCACCCCCGCGCCGCCTCATTAAAGCTGTGGATCACTTCCTCTGGGCTTATTTTTAAAGGACCCTGTGGCTTGTTACTACACTGCAGATATCCTCCCAGTTGGACGTCGGTATATTTAGCCCAGCAGGACGAGGAGAGACTACTCGCTGTCGCCGGACACTGGTGGGGGGCCGCTGCAGATAACGCGCACACACGCCCACGCACACAAACACGCACGCCTTCTCCTCACCAACTTGTTCTTGCAAGAGTGAACAGGGGTGTCTCGCTGACCTGTGAGCTTCCCGCTGTCCTCCGGCGTGTCGAATCGCTCTCTTTGAAATGAGTCTCAGCGAGAAAAACCCTCAAGCTGGAGAACGACAACCGCCCTGGGTTATGAATTTGCATATATTCATTCCTCACACACGCTCAGAGTCAACAGACGTACGTCGACACTCGGAGGCGTAGCGCCACAGCCCCGCTGACCACAGCTGAAGGCCACTTGGTGACGACGCCAAAGGAAACGGTCGAGGGACGTGAGCACTGCGGTCAAATGGGGGGCGGAGCTGTCAGTTAGCGTCATTCTCACCTTGGTCAAACAGGACGAGGAAGCCTTCGGTGTTCCTGCAGATCTCACGTACCGTGGTAAATGACACCGAACACGATCAAAACCAACTGCGAATCGACACGAACAGTTTTACATCCACTATTAAAATTCAAATACAAACCACCGTTTAAAACCGAGGAGAAAACTTCACTGCTCTATACGCTGGTTCCCGACTTACGAACAGACGAGGTACGAAATTTCAAAGATTCAAACATCGTTTTTACCACAGTGAAGCAAAACAGCAGTACGGAGCAGCAAACAGAAGAGCGGTGCGGAGCCACCTTAATTCAACTCACTTCCACGGTGTTTACAGCTCCTGCCTGCTGCTCCTCAGACTCAGTGATCAATAACAGTAGTTACAGCTGTAATGTAAGTCAAAGTCAATAAAAATATTTCAAATACTTTCATTTATATAAAAGGATTCAAAAAAAAAAAAAAAAAAAACGTAGTTAATCGAGTCAAGGGAGACCCGTACCGGTGACATTTCACCGTGCGACGATGACGTGACTTTAGAGTTACAAACAAAACGAGTTACAGACAGACTTCCGGTCTCAACTGTGTTCAGAAGCCCGTTTACGTCGAACACGAAACCACTTGGGAAAAGGAGCGTAAGAGACGGTTCGGTGGTTATTTATGGCGCGAGGAGCAGCGCCCGGCGGAGCTGCGGGACCGAGGCCGTCTGCAGGCCTTCCGCGCATAAACAGTCACGGCGTCTCTCCGCGAAGTTCATTTCCCCGCTGCAGATACATTCCACGGAGGCCACGTGATGCCTCCTATTTAATGGCGCGCGAGAGACCTTCACGCGCAGGGCGGCGGTGGGTTCCGGAAGCGGGCTGCGCTGAACAGGCTCGGTTTTCACCCACCGCACCGGGAGCGGAACACGGGTCTTGTTTGGACACAAAACACAGTGAGAAACACCACTGCAGCGCTGTGTGTTTTGACACGGGTGGGGTGGGGAGAGACGCACTGAGGAGGTGAGAGCAGTCATAGCGCTCGTGTGTGTATGCGCGCGCTGAGGAAGTCACACCTGGGTGCCGGACCAGGCCTCCTCCACACCCCGAACCCTGCTGTCAGCAATGAGGACCGGCCTCATAGAGCAGTGAGGTCAGGATGTGATCGTTATGACGTCACGACATGATCAGGTATCTCTCTCTCTCACACACACACAGTGTGATCAGGTATGTAACATGTAAATGTTTAACAGAAGGTCATGCTGTATATACATGTGGGAAGAGACATTAAGAACTGTGAAGGATACACTCCGCAGTGTCAGTGAGGCTCTAATTTACTTCTTATCTTTAACACACAGAGTTAAAAGATGCTCGCGGACTCCAGTCGCGCGGCCCTGGTTCAAGGTTCTCAAATCTCTGAATGGACCACATTCCGCCCCATTCTTAAAAACCCGCAGTGTGTGTGTGTGTGTGTGTGTGTGTGTGTGTGTGTGTGTGTGCGCGCGCACGAGGGATAGAAACACGTTTACAGACTCGAGCTTCCCTTGGCCTCCGATTGGTGTTTTTTATGAATGAAGCGCGGTATGCAAATGAGGGCGATTCACCAAAACAAATGGCGGGTGTTACATGTCAGCGAGTCCGCGTCCGTTCCCACCGCGGTGTGTGTGTGTGTGTGCGCGCGCGCGCGCGAGAGAGAGAACAGTGCAAACGAAACGACCAACACACTAACAACAGGGCAAGAATTAAAATACTTAAATTTAAAAGAACACACACACAGCATGCAGTGTTTGCCTCGGCGCAGCGAGCGAGCGAACGAACACACACACACACACACACGTGTTTCCGATCGATCCCCGAGTCAACCCCCACCACGCCGTCGGTGCTCTTCAACTCTGCGGACCGCAGCGAAAGGGTCTCGAACCCACACCCAGGTGGCCGAGGTCGAGGAGGAGGTGCAACGGCGTGTGTTCGCTACTCACTCGTCTGGGCGTCTTTCCTCCGTCATGTTCTGTTGCTTTCACCTCCAGTAAGTTCGCAGCGCGGGCCCGCAGTGCGCGCTCCTGCCCCTCCTCATCTTCCCTCTTCCTCGCGCCGCGTCCTCCTGCCTCCCCTCACACTCACACTGACACACACACTTGGTCACGCGTACACCGCCTCGTCCTCGTCCTCGTCCTCCGGCGGCTCACTCAGGACCTGCGATCGGCTGCTGCTTCTGCTGCTCCTGCTCCTTCACCTTCACCCCCCCCCCGAATTTCTCCTCCTTCTCCGTCTGGATTCTTTCAGTCCCCCCTGCGAGCGAGTCGAGTGTGTCCGTGTGTGTGTGTGTCCGTCCAGGCCCCGTCCACCCCGCACTCGTCCTGTACACGCACTTTACGGCCGATGATCGCTGCTCGAGATGAGGGAGGGCCCGCGCGAGCCCCATCTGAGATCTCCTCCTACTCCATGTTGGATTGTGGAGCTCCGTGCTGCGCTGCCCACGCGGGCGGTGGGGGGGGTGGGCTGGAGGAAAGGCGGCGGAAACGATGACGTCAGAGTGACCGCCGTTGAGTCGGGGGGGGGAAGGCCTCCTGCCTCCTGCCTCCTGCCTCCTCTCCACTTTGGAGGGGAGGGCTTCAGAAAATCTGGCCACGAGTCCGGAGTCTCCCGTCCGCTAAATACCATGACAGTGAGTGCATTCGCAGTGCGGTACTCAATGTATTCGTGCACCAGTACAGTACTATACCTACTGTACATCCTCAGTACTCAGTAATCGGAAGTATAACGGCCAGCGTTTGCGCGCATCTTCAATAAAACACTCCGTTCCTGTCGCATTTACATGATTTTGTACCCTTGAGTTCATATTTTACTATGTTTTACCGTGGTACTTGTGCGCAGGGAGTCAGCAAAATTATGTTGTGTGGTTTGAAAAAAAAAACATTTTTAAACAGTTAATATTCACATCGTTTTCACAGAACTCAGCCAATCGGAGAGAATTTCACTTAATTAATTTCCAACTAAGTATCGCAATCGCAAAACAGAAGTGTAACAAAGTATCATTTTCTATCGTTTCCAACATCAGTGCAACAAAGTATCATTTTATATCATTTTGTATCGTTTCCAACATCAGCGTAACAAAGTATCATTTTGTATCGTGTTTTTTAGCACCAGTCCCAGTGTGAGTAACAATGAATCAATGTCTCAAAAATCAACATCGTCGCTGAGTAACTGAAGTAACCAAAACTTTCCACAGCGAACGCTTTATAATTAACACATCATTATTGTATGCTACGGAATAAAGTTATATTTAATTCCACCAAGCGACGAAGTACATTAATAATGAAAATAACCTTCTTGTTCAGCTGAATATCTCGTTTGGACACGTGGCCTTTGCTTGCAATTTTACTTTACGGTTTGTTGCGTCATCTAGTGGTGAAATGGGAGGGAAGAAAGTTGAATTTAATTTTTAAGAAGGAAATTATCAGATCGTCCTGGTGTCATGCTAGAAATGGATGGATAGATTTCAAAAAAGTTCCTTGATGTTCCAGTGTTCATTGAGTAACTGCTGATTGTTTTAGAAACTTCTTGTTTCTTTAAATGCTTGTGGCTGTTTTTATTGTCCAGTAGAGAGAAACTGTGAATTGGCTAATTCTGTGCTTTGGGTGGCGCAGGGACGCTTGCAAACCTCCATCCTTTAATCAAAAAGCGTTCGTCCAGTACAGGGTCACAGTGGAACACCAACACAAAAACACTACAGGCAATTTAGATTCCCCAATTCACCTGAAACGCATGTCATTGTGGGAGGAAACCAGAGCACCTGGAGGAAAGCCACGTGAAGGCAGGAGTCCATGCAAACACTGCAGAGGAAATAAAAGGTTTGTTGCTTTCAAATCATTTTGTCGACCTTTAAAAAATCGTGCAGGTATTTCAAAACGGCTTTGAAATTCTGTGCACATCTACGTTGATCTTCAAGAAAACCTGGACAAAAACAGCTCAAAGTTGTCTGAAAAATCAGAGAACGGCAGTATATAAACGAGCCACAGCTCAACTGTCGCTGGTGTGATGTTTCGCCAGAAAGGAAGAAGAGAAGAAAAGGTGGTGCTTGATGTGAGGAAAGGCAAACCTGTGTAACCTCTGGGTGACCTCTTGGTCCAGGCTGGAGCTCAGGGGACAGCGAGCAGCAGGATGTGGGACCGAGGCTCTGCAATAACACCACGGGGGGCATTGCTCTGTTTGTCTCAGTCAGTGATCTTTGGCAGCAGACATCGATGGAGACACACAGGCGGAACTGGTTCCTGTGAGGCTCATTCATGAGGAAACCCCAAGCTGCTGGTGTCCACCAGGCTGCTGAACGCACAAAGAAAGTGGTGCACTCACGACCCCCTCCCCTGGTGAGGTGAACATAATCATGACAATATGCACGTGGGTCACGTTACCCAGCAGGATTTCCTCGGGGTTTGGTGGGTTGAAGAGTGGGGAAGGGGGTCTCGGCAGCACCGCCCTGCAGCTCGTGAAAAGAAATGATGAGGAAGCACTTGTCTGAGGTCTCCAGCGAACCCTGGGTCCATCTCGATGAATGAAACTGAATATCTGAGAGTGGCCTGGATCTCACAGAGGTGGCATCTGCGTTGTTGTTGTTCAGAGTCGCTGAGGTGATGTTGACTCCTGCAGACCATAGAGGTGGAGTTCTTCCAGAGTCTTCTGTCCTCCACTTACACTGACATTTATTCACCACACTCTCTTCTTGAACATGACTAAACAAAGAGCTTTAGAAATAGACACAGGATTATGGACACCACCTGGTTGCTGGTTGACATCCCTCCGGTAGCTCCTATAGAAGTGACATTCAGATGGCAAATGCAAAGATAATCAAAGCAGATGGTGTTGGACTAACTGATGGAGCTGTCGGGAGATCAGGAGAGAGCTGGCTCTCAGAAAGATGAGTTTGAGACCCCTCTTCAATGTGGGAGGGATTCAGCAGCTCTGAGTGACACAGGGAGCACATTCCACCACATCCAGGACAAATCTGAGAACTTGTGGACTTTTGATTTCAGACCATGGGTGGTGGACCTCAGCGTTCATGCTGGGCTGTACGCAGTGATCAGAGGATGTAGATATTGGGGTGCAGATACTTTGATTGTCCTGTAGACCAGAGTGCTGGACTTGATATGGAGAGAAAGAGGGAAGTAGTGGAGAGAAACGAAAACAGGTTCATGGAAATATTTTAGCAGGTTACACAAGTCATGTCATGGCATTTTGGATCTGCTGGAGAGGCCTGGTGGCCAGACAGGAGGCAGCTGCAGTAGACATGTTGCAATGCCCAAGGATATGTCTGTGTGCACTGGAGGGACAAGAGGAAAAGCCAAGTGTTGTAATGACTGTGCCAAATGGTGCAGATAGAGAAAAATAAAAGGCCAAGTACTGAGCCTTGAGGAACCCCAGCTGAGAGAAGGAGAGAAGTCAAACTTGCCGGCAAGATCTACCCAACAGGTAAGACTCAATCCTTTCCAGTGATGACCCTTGGATGGCAGCCCGTCCTTGCAAGATCTCATGACACGTCCAAAGTATGAATGTCTGTCTCACCATCTGTCACTTCTGGTGACAATTCTACTTCAATGTGATCCAAAATCCATGTATTTGCACTCCTGCCCATCCTTGGTGTCCTTAAAAGTCTTCTTAAGCTCCACAGTTTAAAGGAGTCCTTATGTTCAGTCATATCATTTTGTGTCTCCTGTCCTGCTTCTTCAATGTCCACCTTCCACACCCTTACACTGTAGTGAAATACCTGTAACCGGTGTAATTCACACTGCAGCCGCAAAGTGCTGGTCTCCAGGAGAACGAAAGGCATCGAACCGGTGAGTTACCAGCCTCCGCAGGCAGATGTCACAACGTAATGGAAATTAAATTCGGTCCACATGCTGCGTGACTTATGATCTGAGATGTATGAAAAATTGCAAATCTGACATGGTTTTGCTGTGCACTCAGTTTTCTCCACTCTGGAGGACACATTTGACAGCGTATCTCCCACCCTGAGCTGATGGAGAGGACACAATCTGCGCTCCCACAATATGCCTCTTGTTTAGGACTTCCTGTGTCGTGGGGGAGACGTGTCGCTGTGTCGCCCGAGTCGAGGGACCCCGATCTCAGCAGCAAACACCTAGGGGCCTGAGAAGGCCACCAATTCGCTCCTGCCGTGCCGTCATGCATCACAGCCTCCCCTCGTCCTCCTGCCGAACCAATGGCTTGATGGGTCGGGTCGACAGGAAACTCCCATGAGACCCCAGTGGCGCCGATACGCAGAGCGGCTCTGTTTACACTCGGGTTGCTTTGGTTGGGAACTCGCCTCCAAACTCGTAGAGGCAAATGACAGGCAAACTTTGTCACCTTTGCTGCTGCTGGTCTTTCATTCATGGTTCGACTTTTGAGATCATATGTCACTGTGATTTTTAGCCCGAAGGGGGAGCCAGAGACTGGTGGAAGTTCTCTTCTCTTTGTCGTTTTAGGAGCAAAATGTTTCTCCAAACAAACTGCAGTCTAGTTTCACTCCAGACACATTGAGAACGAATGATTTCTCATTTAAAAGAGAAACGTCCACCGTAGAGGACATCTGGACTTTGTGACGCTGCTTGACCTCATGGGACGGCCTCACGTCACCCCACCCCAGCCCTGCCATGGGCCCCAAGGGACTCATTCTCTACGTGGTTTCAGACACCAAAAGGTCTTGGCCAAACTCTAAGGAGCAGCACAGTGCAGCATCCAGAGGGGGGCGCTGTGAACCGCAGCACCTTTAGCAGCGGAGGATGATGACCGTGAGCACGGGACAGCGGGGTTCTTTACCACGCAGAATAAAGTGTCCAATCAACCAACCAACCAATGTCAACAGCTGCTTGTCTCGAGCAGGGTCACGGTGAGCCGGAGCCTATCCTGGCAACAAAGGGTGCAAGGCCAAAGGGAGATGTGACACACCCAGGATGGGACACACCTTGGATGTGTCGCAAGGCACCCCAAGCAGTCGGCTTTAATTACCAGTCAAACCCTCGTTCCGCTGCTCCCTGTGCAACACTGCTAATAATACACTGATTTTACACTTCTACAAACAGTACTGCACAGAAACCCAGCTGTTCCACATGTAACACGTCAGCAGTTATTAGTAGGAGAGGATTTGTACTACAGTAAAGTTTAACCCTTCATAACATGAGAGAATGATGTTTTAAATCGTTAAAAGCACCGATTTTACCTTTTAATTACCACATGCACTATGGCCAGCAGGTGGTGCAGTGGGTAAGGTGGTTCGCTTGCAATGCGGGGCTCCCAGGTCTGAAGTCCACCTCCTGCTGTAGTACCCTTGAGCCAAGTTCGTACCCTGAATTGGTACGGTAAAAATGAGTGCCAGACAGATGGATAAATGAGAAAATCGCTGTAAAATTCAATATGTAACGCTGTACAATAGAGAATACGCAGCAACAGTGAAAGGTTTTCTGCTATGAGGAGCACAAGGAATCAGCTCCGGAGTACAGGTGCTCAACTGGAGGTGTGTCAATGGGCCTTTGTGCGGCGGGACGAGAGGAGAGGAGCTCTGGGACGGCCGGCAGTGGCGCTGAAAGGGGTGTGGGGCCCCGGGGGGCCACGGGGGGCCACGCAAAGCCCGCACTTGTTCTCCTCCCTGTTCTAAACTTGTCTCCGTCTCACTCATTTATTTGTGGCTCAGCTCACGCGGTTTATGGAGTCTGGCAGCAGCCGAGGAGCCCTTGGCCGAGCACCAAGCTCTTCACAGCAATTATGAATTCAGTCGCTCTTTCCCCATAGCAACGGCCCTTTGTGTTTCCCGCAAGTTCGACTCGTTTGCTGATCTTGTCCGCCTCCGCGCACGCCCGATTGGTCAGTCGGCGGGGCGTGTTGAGCGGCTGGCGGGACGTTGCAAACGGCCACGCGGGGAGCGATGCTGCAGGTGAGGAAGCCTGGCGGACTTCGCGAGGACGCCCGGTGAAGATGTTTGGGGACGGATGAACTGGCTGGCGATCCTCTCTGGCTTCTTGGTTCCAGGGGGCTGCGCCGGGTGGGCTCTCGTCCCGCCATCCGAAGACCAAGCCCACCTGGCAGGTGAGGTGCAGATCCCCAGGTCGGTGGGCTCGCGGTGGCCCTCGGGGTCCACCGAAGTTTCTAGAGCACCGGCTCCTCGACTTGCAAACGCAAACGGGACCTGGAAGTGTGCTTGTAACTTGGTTTCATTGCAACTTCAAAGTCACTGTTACCCACTTAGTCCCCATCAATGGAAGGAAAGTGACGTATTTATTGACGGGTTTGGTTCTGTCAAAATCTCTCATATAGTTCTAATGATTAAAATCCTTTTCCAGAACCTACCTTTCATATCCTTCATTCAGTTTACATTAAAATGAAAGCTAAACTGATATGAGTGAACAGAATAATAGCCATTTCTGCAAACTCCTATTCAGTGCTTGTTACTGACATAAATTAGCATGAAATAAAATATATTTAACTAATAATAATTAATTCCATTTATTTTAAATTAGCATTTTAAATGTAGCATTCCATAAATATGTTCAACGTTCCTCATCTATGTCACTGACACTCAGGAACAGTAGACAGGAGCTGTAAACACTGTGGGAGGGAATTGAATGAAGGCGGTTCACTCGGTCTAAGTGTGTTTGGTTGCTCTTTACTGCACTCTGTTGTCTCGGAGGGTAGACGCACATCCCGTTCATTCTGCCGTAGAGAGGTGGTGTAGAAAATACGCAGATAAAAGGACAGATGGATGAACACTTGAGAAGTGAAGAAAAGGAAGTGGACAAGCGAGCGCAGAAGCGTAATTGAACGTGAATAAATGAACTGGAAGGAACGTATTTTGGACGAGTTGTAACTCGAGCGTGTAGGAAAGAGAGGAGCTGGAGGGATGCGTCTCAGCGCGAGGGTTGTTGGTTGGGTTGGCAGTGAGGGTTGGCCTCCCGCAATTTCCCACCACTGGGAAAACGATGTCTTTGTCCCCGCTCTGTCTTCCGCTCTCCCTCTCTGTCTCACACACACACACACACACACACACACACTGTGAAAGAGACCACCCGAGCACGAGCACAGCTGGCCGATGGGCTCTATACGCACAAACACATGCCCCAAGCACACTTGAAAAGTTTCCCGAAGACCGCGGATCCGGCCCGGAACCTTTGCTCGTTTTTTCAGCGTCGGCGAGATTTCGGTAAGAGAGCCCCGAAGAGGAGCCGTCAGAGAGTAACTGCGGAATAACCGCGCTGTCAGCCTGTATTAAGCAAATCCGTCAGCTTTCACGTTGCAGTTCCTTTTGTCTGTTAGCCCTTCCAGCACGTTGCTCTCCTCCTCTCGTCTCCCGTTACCCACTTTCACAATAATCCCAGGAAAAATGAAGTGTTTCCAGCTCTGCATCCCTTCACTGGCAGCTCTTCCTGAGCCATAACTAACACTCTCATTGTGCTCCTTCTGCTGTGTGGTTTATCTTCATCATCTCTGGTCTGCGTGAGCGCAAACAGCGGCCAGAAGAAAGCCCCTTTATTTCCCCTCGTTCCTCCTCGTTTCTTTGAAAATGGGATTACGGCTGCTGGGCAGAAAGAGGAAGGCCTGCGAGGCGAGTTACGGGGCAGAATCGATCCGCGGACGTGTTCCGCCGAAACTCGGGCTCACCTGGCGCAGGGAGGAAGGGGGAAGAATGACGAGCCGTGGATTTTGGGGTCTCCTCTCGCGGCCAAATGGATGGGTGACGCACTGTAATGGGTCCGGGGGGCAGCAGGGGGCGCAGCGGTTGAGAAAACGCACATTAACGTGTGAAACACTGACATTTATTCACTTATCTGACACTTTTCTCCAGAGGAACTTAAAATGTTAATTACTCATTATTCGGTGGTACAGCGGGTTTGGTCTGGTCCTGCTCTTTGGTGGGTCTGGGGTTCGAGTCCTGCTTGGGGTGCCTTGCGGCGGACCGGCGTCCCGTCCTGGGTGTGTCCCCTCCCCTTCCAGCCCTGCGCTGTGTTGCTGGGTTAGGCTCCGGTTCTCCGCGACCCCGCCTGGGACAAGCGGCTTCAGACTGTGTGTGTGTGTGTGTGTGTGTGTGTGTGTGTGTGTGTGTGTGTGTATTTACCTATTTATACTGGGGGACAGTTTTGGGCAAGTACCTGGCTCAAGGCTACTACAGCAAGAGGTGGGATTTAAACCTGCAACCTTTAGGTCCAAATGCAGTAGCTCCACACACTACACTACCAGCTGTTCAGCGCTTGCATGTGCATTTATTTATCTGACAGTTTCCTCCAAGGTGACTTATGGCACAAAGTTTCTTCACAGCTACTGACCCTGTTTTAGCTAATTATGCAGCAGGGTCATTTTTACTGTAAGTACCTTGATCGCAGGTACTACAGCGGGAGGGGGGATTCAAACCCACGTCCTCTGACTGGAAATAGACGGCTGTAACCACTGCGTCCCCTGCAGCCCTACTTGAGAAGCACTTTGAAAATATGTTCTGACTGGATGGGCCAAGTAGGTCAAATAAGTGCAGCAGCAGCGAGTGTATGTTGTTGCTCTGTGTGTGTGTGTGTGTGTGTGTGTTAGCGAAGCACTTTCAAACATTCCACTGAGTCGTTTCTCATTTGCAAGTTTCTCACTATTTTTCTTTTCTCTCTCTCTTGGTTAGATGTCTGCTGGTTTGGAGCACCGGCGCTGATGGATGGTTTGTTTGGATCCCAACGGCGCTGAGCGATTACAGAAGCCATGATGGTTTTCCAGGTCGTTCTTCTAAGAAACGTGTAGGCTGCTGTTGATTCGCTTGCCGCCGAGGCCGTCTGCACCCTGAGTTGGCGTTCGTCTCAGCGCAGAAGCTCCACACGACTGGCTGTCCTTCGCTGTGCTAAGAGCCTTTCCCACGATGGCCTGCAAGCCACTCGTGCTTGATGGCACAGCTGCACGTTCATCTCCGTAGTGTAGCTGCAAACTGCCGCTAGGCATCGCTCTTCCTTATTGCCTTGCAAGTGCCACCAAATGAATCCACCAACGATACCAAAGCCTCAGTCTTCAGAGTGTCCAGAACCGTGAGACCGATGATGTGTGAATGGACCGCAACTGTGAATTAGCGCCAAATAGCTGACGATGTGTGACAGTGACGTCCTGGGGACACCATGCAGCTCCACTGGGTTCTTCCTGCCGGGACCAATAGATCATATTTAGGATGGAAGTCGTCACCATTGTGTCCTTTGTCCAAGTGTCACTTGACCGTGTTCTCTGCTGAGCCTCAGGAGTCATCTTCAGTATCAGAGACCAGGTGGTTTTGCAGTAATAAAGCTCAGTGGAAGTGTAATGAGTCGCATGACACAGCAAGACAGCGGATTCACTTTTATGCTAAATTCCTTCAGTTGAGTTTATATGCAAAAAGACGGGGGAGGGTGGGGGGTGGTACTGGGTACTGGGTACAGGGTCCTGTCTCTTGACTCCAGGATGCGTGCATGTGATCCCACTTCTTACACCAATGAAAAAATAGATATCTGAAGAGTTGAGTCACACCAGCTCTTTCCTCAAGCTCCACACTCTCACAACAGTCCAGTCCAGACTACCGAGCTGAAGCTGAACTCTTAACCCCCCCAAAACCACAGGAGGAAGCGAAAGGTAACAGGGACTGAAAGAAGGCAGACATCCACACCGGGCAGCAAGGCATCGCTAACAGACGTCCAGTAACTCCTGTCAACACAACAATTAACAACAAGCCCCCCCATCAAGGCACAAAGGACCCCCAAAGCAGGGGCATGATGGGAATTTACCTTCTTGTTTTCGGGGTCATGTCTGAGCAGTTGGAGCGCAGCACAGCTTTGGTCACAGCGCTCCGTCCTGTCGTGGACTCTCTGCAGCTCCTCTCATCCTTCATTAGCGTCACAGGCGCTCGGCTTGATACTCGATGCCGAGTCTAATCTGATCACCAAAATCGTTTTTTCCCTCCCAGGATCTGAACATCTGCAGACATCATCTGGGAGAAGGGAAGGAAACGGAGAGGAAACCGAGTTTGTAGGTCATGTATCCTTTTGTTTATAGAAAGGAGACAAAGATGATAATCTGGGTTTGTCACATGTGCCAAGAGCGATTACATGACCCTGTGAGTCGCGTGTGCAGAACACGGCACGAGTCGAACCCTCTCACCCCCTCTGAGGTCTCATTTTGATAAAACACAAATGTTCCTTAGTTCTCGGAGCTACGGACCGAGGGGATGGGCCAGGTGATGTTACCACGCTAGTGTACTCTAGTGACACACTTGCTGAACTTTGCCTTGTCGATGGTGTCGCCCGAGAGACGGGGAGTCGTACCACCTGTGTGTCCCTCGCCTCCCTTTCCAGCAAAACTGGTGCATCGTGGGCCGCGGTGATCGGAGGCGCGACTGGAGGACGCAGCACGAAGTACTGACCCCAGAGTGAAGGCAACAAACACGAGGGACGTGTTGCCTTTTCTCGGAGTTCTGGAGGAAATGCCCTCGTACACAAAAGGCAGAGCTTGGCGTCGCCGTGGAGACTGACTCCAGTCCTAGAGGCCCCGGGGGCCATTAGTGCGGCACAGCGGGATGCTGGGCTTGGGAGGCAGAGGGCCCTGGCGACATGGCCCCAGGTCAGCGGTGTGGGGTGGGGGGGTCCCGGGGGGGTGGGGTCAGGTTTGTTTAGTCTGAAGGTCAAGCTGCTCTGATTTATGTGAAAACCTTCAAATCCGTGTGGTGCCCCGAGTGCCCCCACCCCCTCAATACGAGCCCCTCACGCCCATAAATGCCCCCCCACCCCCTGTGACATTGATCAATCCTGACAACCACAACCAGCCCACTGTACGCAACCCCCAGAGGCCCCCCGAGCGGAACGTCGAGGAGCCGCATGCGAACCGCACCCGCTGCCCATGCGCTCCTCACCCTGTCTGGGTGGTGCCACCCGCTGGTGACCAGCTCCGTCAGAAAAGCGGAGCCAGTGTGTTCAGCGCTCCGCCGTCCCGAGTTAACAGTCGTTCTCGTTGCGCGCTCTGAAGGCTTCGTGCCTTCAGCAAGGAGCAACCGAAACTCACCAAGTTTGAGCAGAGCTTTCCGGAAGGTCAGCGGGGACAGTAGGAGATGCAAGCTGCACGTCTCCTCGCCTGCAACGCGAAGACAGGATGAAGAGGCGGAGAGCGGCGCCGACTCCCTCGTTTCCCCCTCGTCTCTTACGTTTGATATGCGAAGCCCCGTGGCTGCGGAGACCCAAGGCCTGTGAGAGGAAATGATTGAGCTGTGGTGAGAATAAATGGAGAAATTAAATTGTGCTCGAGTGCCACTTCTTAATCACGCAGAAAGTGTTGAACTTAAAGCTGCTCTTGGTTTAATTTGCAATGGAGTCTCCAGAGAGCCTCTGCAGAGGGAAGAGCCGGACTGCCGGCGGCGGAGCGGGGTGGAGGGAGCTGAAATCGGGGGGGTCTCTGTGCCCCCCACTTTCATATGGATACTTCCCCCCATCCCACTACAAATACTATACACAAGCCGGTGGGTCCAAGTGCGTCGCCTACATGCCTCCTTACTGGTGTCACGCACAGGAGGGACAGGAGGGTGCCGAACGTGACGACGTGTTTCCTGCAGGACCTGGTCGCTGCGGTTCTAGGGCTTCAAAGTTTGAAGTCTGTCGGTTCCTATTTCTGTCCCCAATGCGGTGGGATGAGTTCCCAGTGTCCCTCCGAGCTGTCAAATCCTTCTCGCGGTGAAGAAGGGTCTCAAACCCATCTCTCTGAGAGCCGCTTCTCTCCTGATCTCATAAATGAGTCCAAGGCCATCTGCAAAGATTATCTGCGTATTTGCTGTTTAAACCTAACTTCCATTGGGAGAGTCGAATGAGCTCCCTCTGCCCCTCAGAGCTGCTGAATCCCTCCCATCAACACCATCTGCTATGATTATCTGTGTATTTGCTGCTTGAATCTAACTTCTATAGCAACTTGACGGCGTCACACACACAACCTGTGTGTCCGTAGTCCTGCGTGTCTATCTAAAGCTTGTCGTCTGCTGGTGATGAACTTTTGTTCACTGAGCTGAACATCACTATGGAGAAATGTGTTTGATAAAAGAATAAATGTAAAGAACGCAAGACCGCTGTTGGTCACCGTGTCCTGACCGTGTTCGGACCTGAACCGTGGACCAGAAGAAAGCAGAAATGATGAGATCACACCTCATGTGGTGTCCAGCCTCTGGTTCCTCTGTTTTCCTCCCCGAGCCAATAAATCACTTATTTCGGGGGAAGGAAGTGAGATGTAATTTGGGCCAAAGAACCATTTTCCACCGGAGTCCATGATTGGCTGTCTGGGGATTTCTTATTATTATTATGAATATTATTAATGCAAACTCCTTGTGTTCTCATCGAATTGAGACCCTAATTTCCTGCACCTGGAACAAACGGGCGGTGCATAAAAAGGGTGAAAATGTGACTGAGGCTGAACTGCGTTCCTCTTCCTTAGACCGGCAGATACGAAACTGGAGCAGCTGGAGGTGTAGTGCTTAGTCGCCACGTTGCGACGAAACAGGTTCGAATCCCACCTCCTGCTGCAGTACCATGGTCCAAGAGACTTACCTTCAAGTGATGCAATAAAAATTACCCTGCTGTAAAAACGGGTAAATCAGTGCCAGTTGTTTTGGAGAAAAGTGTCTAGTGAAGAAAGAAATGTAAATGTGAACTTAGGGAGGGAACAATGTGTGTGTGTGTGTGTGTGTGTGTGTGTGTGTGTGTGTGTGTGTGTGTGTGTGTGTGGGACCCCCCCCCTGTCCCACACACACAGAGCATAAATGGCGACCACAGGAAACCACAGCAAATGTGAGACTATGGTTGAAACGACACACCTCACGCTCCTGACTGCTGTGTCCGAAGTCCCTGACCTGCTGGTGGATGCGATGTGTCCTTGTCCCCGTGTGACCCCTGCCTTGTCATACAGCCGCAGGGTCCGCAGTTCAGCCTCCGGGGGGCAAAACACACATCCTGAGATAATAGGATGCGTTTCCGAGTGCCGTGTTACATGCGCATGAGCGTGAGAGGGGATCCAGAGATACTGGTCATGTTCACATGACTGGGGGGGGGTCCGGTCGTGCGATTGACCACTCATCCTAGTGAGTCACATAGGTCATTTTTCAAATAATTTTGACATTTTGGTAATCTTGTGAGATGTAAATAAAACACTTACTCTAACATGTTAAGAGCTGTCTGGAAGTTGCTTTGAACGTTTAAATTGTGATTTTTAATTTTTTTTTTTTTTTACAATTTGGGTTTTATTGCAAAGATAGTCGAGCCGCTCGAGAGAAGAACGACTGATGACGGTCTTGGAAGGTGGCGCACTCTTCATGACACTTCCTTGCCAGATGTGCGTTCATAGCACACTATTTTTCCTGTCTTTATTAAATCGGGTGGTTTAACAAAATGTGATTCTCTTTGCAGATTCCCTGAAAAATGCTGTGGAAAGTTCTGGAAAATACCGTATATTGAAAAGTAACAGTGTGCTGCGCTGGACTGCCCGGTCCGTCCAGTACGCGGTCGTACCTCCAGTGATCTGCTTACCTGGAGCTCGAACCGTGGGGCGTCTGTCCTGGGCTGCAGGGGTCAGTGCTGGTGACCCCTGAGCATCTTCCTGTGGACACAGTGTCCCGCAGTCCAGCCTAGCGGCAAAGTCACTCGGTGGGGCTTTAAATTACTCTTTTCACCGTTAATTGCCAATTAGGGAAGGCCCCTCCCACTTGAGCTGAAGGAGCTCGGAGGACACGAGAGGAGCTGCCCTGCTTTTGGAGATGGAGATGGGATTCGGTGTTAATTAGCCTGCAGACCCCCTGGGGGGCGGCTGTCGCCTGATGGCGGCCAGGAGAACCGCAGAGACACCAGCAGAAGCATCCCCTCGCCCCGTCCTTATTTCACGCCAGTCAGGTCCTGCTCCCTCACGGCGCAGCGAGACGGACGGAAGGGGCGAGAAAGTCGTCCAACGAGTCGAGATCTCACTCCACGCCGCACGTCCGCGAACCTCTCCGCCGCGCTCTACGAGTCGAGGTCCCTCTCCTCTCCCTGGGTCTGCGTGACTCGGGACGCCGTTTCCCTCAGCACAGGCCATGGGTTCGAGTCGTCCGTTGATTTCAGCACAACACCCGGGGCGGCGCCCTGCCTCACCCTGTTGCCGTGAACCTGCGCACACCTGGTGCTCGGGGGCGGAGGGAGGCAGCTGGGATTCTCCAGCTGGCAGTGAAAGTATCACTGGCTCTGAGCCCTGTTTATAAACAAGGCAATTAGAGAGGGACAATAGGAAGCGCCCGAGCGGTGCGTGTGTTCGGACCCTCGAATCCTGGGATCTCTCGTTCGCTCGACCCCCTCGTCCTGTTTCGAGCTCAAGCTGCAGATGAAACGGGAGCTGATGTCTTCGTGTTGTCCACCCTCTAGGAAAGGCGGTGAGTAAAAAACTCTTGGTCCCTGGTGTCGCTGCTCTTATCCCCCCCAGGAGCTGTACAAACAGGGTAAATCAGGGGCCCACTGGGGTGAAATAAACAGTCAAGGCCAAGAGTCTGAGGAGGCAGAATTTTCCAGAGGACCTGGGAGGACAGTTGTTTTGCGGTGTCCGGTCACACCGTGGGCGGGCGGTAGAGCTAGCGGCTCACGGCCCCTGGGCTGCGTGGCTGGATGTGGGTTCGAATCCACCTTAGTAGGTTTAGAGTGGTAATGTTCGCACTCTGACTGCGGGGCTTTGCTGCAGGTGCAATGGAGCACAGGAGGTGCGGTGAGACAGAGGTGCCGTCCAGCGGAGGGCAGTATCACACTTAGGGTGGGGTCAGTACAGCCTCCTGTAGACATGAGCGGACAGGTGTCCCCACTCTGGGTTCAGGGCTGTGGGACAATGTCCAGGAGGACCGTGTTGGACCGCGTGTTCGGGATCATATTTCTGAAGCAGGTAGTTTGTCCTCAGAGCTCTATGGATTCATTCAACTTTGATTTTATCTGAAATTATTTTTTATGTGCAGATATTTTACACTGGAAATAATGTCAATACAAATTATAAAAATGTTTCCTTTTTGCCTCCCGTTAAAATGTTTTCATACGATTATGTAGTTTCAAAACGTTTAAAATTAGGTAAACATTAGCAAATAAGTAAATAAAATAATTTTACTTAGTTTACAGGTGATGAAAGAAGGTGACTCAAACGAAGGTATAAGAACCCCCCCACCCGAAGCATAAGGAAGAAGAAACAGTTAAACAGAAATTGAAATTGAACAAAATAGGGAAAAACACAAATGAAAACATCCATAATGAGAGCATTTTGATGACGATGCTTCATGATTTCTCGGTGGCGAGACACACCAGTTGTGTGCAGATGTTCTCCCAGGTGGGGGCGACACTGAGAACGTTGGCCTCCTGATGTCACTGCCCAGTGGGAGGAGGAGCCAGGCTGTGGGACCTCATGAATAAAACATGAGCGAGGTGGTGGCGGGGCGGGGGGGGTCGCATGGCGACGGCTCCCCATGTTTCTCTTCTGCTCTCATGGCTTCAGTGGCACCTTTCTGTGATTCCCCTAATGGCACTTGCTGTAAAACCACAATGTACTGCGAAAACGCTGTAAAAAAAAGGGGAGAGCGTCACTTCTGGTCCGAGCGCATCTCTCCATTTTTCTGCTGCTCTGCTGACTTCAGGTTCCGGACGTTTCTGTACCGCGGTCCCGGACCCAACACCACCGTGCTGGGTCTCTGTGTGACCACATTTCAACAGAAGGCTCTAGGTTCGAGGCCAAAACTAATTCTACTAGCGATGAGGGGGTGACTCTGGAGCAGATGCCAAGGGTATGAGCTGAACAGCCCCCCCCCCCCACAGCTGGGGGTGTTGTGGCTCTGTTCTCCCGACTGTGTCCTCGACCTCCCTCAGCGCTCCAGGGGAACTCTGGGTTCTTTCAGAGATGTTCTCCTTCTTCTGGATTCACTCGGTTGCCAAGCGCAGGTAGATGGAGGTGCACAGAGATCACAGCGCAGACGTGGATCATCTCTACTGAGCATCGCACAGGCCGTCGCTCCTGGAGGAACAAGCAGAGCAGTTTCCACAGTCTAATACCTACAGGACCTGGTCTCTCCCTGCAGTCCAGCAAGAGTGCCGAGCTCCTCCACCTCTGACCGCTTGGTGGTCCCACTCACAAGGGTCCAAACTCAAAAGTGTGCAGGTCCTCAGCATTGTGATAGAATGAGCTCCTTGTGTCCCTCAGAGCTGCTGAATCCCTCCCATCAACACCATCTGCTATGATGACCTATGTATTTGTTATTTGAATGTCTCTTCTACAGGAGCTACCGGAGGGATGTGAACCAGCAACATGGTGGTGTCACACACACAAACTGTGTCCATAGTCCAGTGTCCGTGTCTAAAGCTCGTCGTCCGCTGTTGATGCACTTCGTTTACTCTCACTTGTATATTTCTCTGCTGTGTGTCAGCGGACCTGTGTCTCTGCTGTCCTGCAGTTCGATGGGCGCCAGAGGGGTCTTTCTGCTCTGTTTGCGTGTGGAGAAAAAACAAAGGGAGACGGGGGGGGGGGAATACAACGGTATGAAAGTTTAATAATGAAACAAAAACAATGTTGTTCTCTGGAAACATTTCAGATGCACTGCGTATGGCGGGGGGGCCGGGGGGGTGGGGGGTGGTCTACCTGAGGGGGTGCGAAGTGTTAACATGGAAAACACATCAGAGAGCGGGGTGGGGTTGGGTCACACATCATGGTCCGCCCCCCCCACCATTATGCCGCCACCCTCCCAAACTTTGCCCCTCCAGCCCAAGCCCAGGATGCAGGCAGGGTGTTTTTAAGGTGTGTGTGTGTGTGTGTGTGTGTGGGGGCCATCCTGATGGGATGATCATGTCGCTTTGTGTTATTGGCTCTTTTAAATTTAAAGGAGCCAATTCCCATGTTTATTTAAAAAAAGAAAATATTTAAACAAAGCAGCAGCTAAATATTAATGCTCCATTTTGGGGGAATAAAACTTGGCAACATCTCACAGTGAATCTTTAATACAGTTTCCCCTTGAGCGAGGCCTGAGTGGGGGTGGGGGGTGCGGGGGTGCAGGGGTGGGCCCTGCCTCTAGGATGCCTGTGGTCACTGGAGGACCCGCTCCTCGCTCCAGTGAGTCCCCCCAGCCCCCTCGCCCAAAGCGTACCCCCCCAGCGTGTGTGTGTGTGTGTGTGTGTGTGTGTGTGTGTGTGTGTGTGTGTGTGTGTGTGTGTTCAGTCCTCACTGGGTCCTTTCGCCACTGCTCATGGGGAGGGGGGAAAATAAAAAAACAAGGAGGAAGACACTGGAAACTCTTCTCAGTTCATTTAATGGAGCCTCCCCCACATCCCCACCCAGATGCATTGTGGGGACCCCACCTGACCCGGCGAAGCCGCACCCCGAACGCCTTTGCTCTCGCTCCAGATGGTTGTTAGGGTGGGGCCAGCTCCGGTCAGTGTCCAGAGGGCATCTCACTGCCGGAACTTTCCCACCCGCCTTTGGACAGTGACTCCGGCTCATTTGCATAGCCCTGCCCAGCTATGGCGCTAACAGCTGCGCTCACCTTCCAGTGCCTGCATTTTTAATAAAGCGGCGAGTGTGTAATTCGCCCCGAACGGATGGTCAGTCGGCTCCTCCGTTCAAATGTGCTGACCGTGCAGCGTCCCGTCGTCCGCGCGGCCTTTGGGGGCTCCGCCGCCGCAAATGAGAGCAATAAATTTCTGCCGTTTCATGGTCACGTTTTAATGATAAAATCAAAACGTGGCACCGGTGTGTGTGCGAGCCTTGTGTGTTTTATTTTCTGCATGGTAGGCTGGCTCTGGGTGTGTGTGTGTGTGTGTTGCGTGGGGAATAATGCAACATCAGCTGGATGAAATGTGGTGGTATTTTCAATGTTCACTCTTCTGGGACCCCCGAGTGTGTAAAGAGCTTTATTGCAGCTGCCTGAACATCCATTTGTTTTATGAGTGTGTGTGTGTGTGTGTGTGTGTGGGCGGGGGGGGCTGCTCTGTCTCCCGGGGCACTGAACGTTCGACTTGCACAGCCCACCTTTCTTATACACCGACTGCTCAAGGTACGAACCCACCTGGGACTGGAAGCGTGTCTCTAACTGGGTTTGTTCAGAAGTCCAAAGTCGCGACCAGTAAAAGTTCCATCATAGAGACGATCCGCAGTTTCACGTTCAGCGTTTATCGTTACTGATCAGTGATGCTCAGGAGCAGCAGACAGGAGCTGTAAACACCGTGGCGGCGAGTTGAATGGAGTCGGTCCCACCTTTCTGTTCCGTTCGGTGCTCTTTACTGCCCCCTGTCGGCCCGGATGGTCAACTTCAAACTAGAAAAAGAAAGTGCCAGATGCGGTTCGGAAGAAATTTCTCTGGAAATTCATAATTCTGTAATAGGGGAAGCCGGTGTACACGTGTGTGCACACGTATGTTTTCGCACACACGACACGCCGCAGCACTTTGTAAGCAAGCCATCGTCCCTCGCTGTGTACGCACGCCTCCTCCGTCCCGCAGTGCCGCGCGTGGAAGTGACTGACGCCGTGCACATATTTATGCAAAAGCGGAGAAGTTATGAATTATTTCAATGCGATCGGCGGGCATGTCTGGAGGCGGAGAAAGAAAGAACACGCAGCGCACGGCCGGTCGGACGAGGCTTTGTTCGACTTGCACTGGGGGAATCGCGACTGATTTTTCATAAAAATCTGCACTGTGCTTCGGAAGAAAGAAGCGAGAGCCCACAAGTGATGAGCGGAGCTGTGCCGGTCGCGCTTGGCAGCTTCCTGGCCGCGCCGTCCCGCCGTCCCCAACTCAGCCTGGAGAAAGAAGAGGCGCCAAACACACGGTGCGCGTGGAGCCCCCGCCTCCCGCACCTGGGCAACCCCCGGCGAGGCCTTGCCGCAGTCGCGTGGAACCTGAAGAACACGCCATCCCCGCCGTCTCTAGGCCCCGCGTTCTCGGGGACGGTGACCGCGCTCACGGCGGAGCTCTTCATCGCCGACGAAAATCACTGTCGGAGATTAATGACGGCATTAGTCTGTAACGATGCTGCGCTAACTGAAATATTTATTAAAGATCCCACTGCTAGCAATTAGCGTGCCGTGTAATCGCTCAGCTGCACAAGTCGAGATGATTGCAGTGCGGCCCACCGCCCACCGCCCCCCCACAAAGCCTCCGACCCCCTGCTCCATTCCCGTGATCCTCCTCTCTCGCCCGCATCCAGGCCGGAAGGCGCCGAAAATCCCATCGCAATTACGGCGTTTCCAGCGGTGCAGCGACCGCGCTTTTGCGGCTGTCGCTGAGCGGCTCAAAGCTGCAGGAAGTTGTACCGTGTTTGCGGGTCGCAGCTCAAGCGGTCGAACCCGGAGCGTCCGTTTAGTGACCGGTTGTCGCGCAGCGAGCTCCTCGGTCAAGGCAGCGGAGCGCGAAGGAGATCAGTCATCCCAGTTTAGCCACGCGAAGGGAGGGAGGCTGGAGAGGCGCCGGGTTCGAGGAGGGGAGTGTAATGGCAGATCGCTCTCTGTCAAGGTGTCGGGGACCCATCAGTCAGAAGTACCGTGTTCAGGGTCCAGGGGGATGTTGGAGACACCCCCCCCCTCCCCCCGGGGCCCTTCATATCCCCCTCTCACCTGTGAGGTGTCTCCTATTACACAACACTGATTAAGGTTTGGGGGGCAAGGGGGTGCGGGGGCGCAGTGGGTTGGACTGGGTCCTGCTCTCCGGTGGGTCTGGGGTTCGAGTCCCGCTTGGGGTGCCTTTTGATGGACCGGTGCCCCGTCCTGGGTGTATCCCCTCCCCCTCCGGCCTTACGCTCTGTGTTGCCGGGTTGGGCTCTGGCTCCCCGTGACCCCGTATGGGACAAGCGCTTCAGCTGATGTGTGTGAGTGTGATTAAGGTGTACCCTCCTCTGCTCCGGGGCAGTGGTCCTGGGTTCGAGTGCCACCTTCTGCTGTACTACCATTGATCAAGGCACATACCCTGAAGTGAGACAGTAAAAATCACTCTGCTGCATAAATGGGCAAATCAGTGTAAGTAGGGTAACGCTGGAGAAAACTTTGGAGGGATGAGTACAGCTCCTCCTCATGTGGGCTCCGCTCATGCGCTCCACTGGTCATTACCATGTATCTCATGCGCAATTTTTTAAAATCATTTTGACCGTGAATTTTTTCACAATCTGGGTTTCCTTCAGCTGAGAGGGATGTTACTAATGACCGTTACTAATGACCGTTACTCTATTCATAATAAACATTTTTTATGTCATTGTTAAAAGTTTTATGCCAGTCATTCACCTTAGATATTGAAATCATAACTCTATGCAAGGAGGGGTAGGCCAGAGAGGGGGTGTGGTGTATCATATGGCAGTGGGTGGAGCCTGATATGCTCTTGCGGCCACATGCTCTTGCGGCCAGGCGACAGTGCTCCTGGAAACATGGTAAAGGTTCTGAGACCTGAGTGTTTTCCTCGGAGGGCTTCCACATTTGGCACACAACCGACGATCCCCCCCCCCACATACCCAAGCTGGGGTCGCAAAGCGCTGTTGTGGGAGGGGCTCCGACCTTAAACACTCCCCGTTGCCCTGATGTGCGTCTGCTGAAATCCCACTGAAGCACTTTTGTCGCCAGGAGATACAGTACAAATCATCGCCGGTTTTATCTCAGCTGGGGGGTCACTCTCCTAAATGCACTTGTTCTTCTCCGCTTGTCTGTCAGGCTGCCCCCCCCCCCGGCGCGACTGCCCCCCCGATCGAGCATTTCTGTGCCACTGTTTTTAGGCTTTTGAGTGGCTCATTGTTTGTCTGGGGGAGAAGGAGCAAATGGCAGGATGGATCCAACGCTGTGCTGGTATTGTTGCCCCCCTCCCTGCCCCCGCCCCTCGTCCCCAGGGCCGCGGCACATTGACTGGAGAAGAAGGGCGACACCGAAATTCCCCTCTTTGTTCTCGATCCCTTTTTGTGTGCAGCGGAATGTGCCTAATCTGGTGGCTGATGCTGCGAGCGCCTGCCATCCATATGCAAATGAGATGCAGAGGCAGAGGGGGTGTGAGGTGGGGTGCGGTGGGGTAGGGTGGGTTGGGGGGGGTGATAGTACTGCAGCCTGTGAGCAGGGGGCTGAGTGTCACGCCAGCAGGTTGTGGGTTCGGGACTTGTGACTTTTTGCAACCCTCTCAGCCTCCTCCTGTGATGGTCTCTATTGAGACATTGGACAAAATCCACCTGTCCAGGTCATTTGTTCTTCTTGACTGTGGCAGAGTCCATGTCCACTTCTTGCAGGCCACATACTGTATACAGAGTTCTTCCAGAAAGTTCCGTCCTCCACTTGTGCCCACAGTGCTGAAAGGGCTGTGTCCTCTGTCACTGTGGTTGAGTCCACCCATCTGGCTGGTTACTCTTCATCCTCTTCCTCCTCCAACTTTCCCATCATTACCATCTTCTCTAGAGGGTCCAACCTTCTCATGACGTGTCCAAAGTGTAAAAACATCAGTCTCATCGGAGCTTCCAGGGACAGTTCTGCTCCGATTGGACCCGGCATCCATCTGTTTGTTGTCCTACCTGTCCAGTGTCCTTAAATGCCCTCTAGCTCCACAGTCCAAAGGAGTCCGTGTGTCTCCTGTCCTGCTTCTTCAGTGCCCACCTCCCACACCCATGGAGTGTTCTAGAAAGAGCCCTGAGTGAACAGCACTACTCATTGTCCTTGTGGATTCATGAGCACATCTGAGGAGCTTCTCCACATCTTCCCCTGCAGCTCCATCCACTGCTGGACACCCTGTTGTCCATTATTGATCCCAAGAGTCAAACGCTGTGAACTTTGTCTAATTCTTCAGCATCACAACCAAAGCTGAAGGTCTTCTCCATCCTAATGGTTCGAACCCCTGTTCTAGCCTACACACCCGATGTGGTTTGAGGTCTTCAGGACTGTGAGCCCTGTCTACTGCGTCCACCAGCTTGCTCAGCTCTCAGCCTGAGCCGTCCTGCTGGACATGCTAGAGCACTTCTTCACCCACCGATCCTGGTGTTCCTCGAACGCTCAGGTAAAAAGCTTTGCTCTGAAATATTAAAGAGTAAAAAAAAAACTTTCCTTGGAAATTAAAAAGTAATTAATGTCTTTGGCTCTAATGCAAAGCCCCCGTTTTGGTGGACCGGGGGCTGGGGGGTGGGGGTGTCCCCTGCGGGGCCCTATCGAGGTGTCTCTTAAAGCGGCCGAGTTGTCCGCACCGACTCGGGCTGCATTAGCAGTTAGAGCCCACGGCCTCAGTAATACAGGTGGAACCCCACCCCCACCCCCATCCTGTTCAGCCTTTCATGTTTAGTTCAGGTGTCTCAGCTGTGTCTTTTTCCTGTCCTGAAATGTGGAGACTTTCCGCTGTGAGTCATTCGGTGAAGGTGCCCCATCTCTGCCGTGTCTCCTGTCCGTAGTTTGTTTGCCGCTGTGTTGCTGCGCCGGGACATCGAGTAACGGTTTAGTGCTGTCGCTGCGGGGGCTTTAATTAGCCGAGGAAGATGCCCTGGTAAGTGGAGCCAGGTGACCCCTGGCGATGGAGCGTCGTTGGCGACAGCTGGTGGGAACTAATTCGCCTGAAGGAGAGCAGTGGTGGTGCCCCCCCCAAAGATTATTATAATTATAATAATACTCCTCATTGTTTATAGCCTGTCATGGTGACGCAGGGTCGCAGTGTTCCGGAGCCTATTCTGAAATCACTGGGCACTAGGTTAGCGAGGGTGGACCCGGGTGCGACACAGGGTACTTAGGGATTTATCGAGCGTGATTGGATGCTGCGAGCGGCCTCACGGTGCAAGCAAAACACGCGACCAACAGACTTCCTGCACTCGTCGTGTTCCTGGGACCCAGAGCCGCTGCGTCCTCATTCGAACTTCTGCTCAGCTGAAAAAATATGGAAAGTTCCGGAAGTTTCCTGACATTTGTGCAAGCGAGACCCGCGGAAGAGCCGCACAGTACGTGATGCATGGCAGCAAAGAGCAGCTCTGGGAGGCGCCGTCATGGTGGGAGCGACTCGCTGCTGACAGCCTGCGCTGGGGTTCGGGTGCGAGCGAGGAGGGGGTGTCTTGGCTCATGGCACCAAGTGGCCGTACGTCTCGGTAATTAAAGGCCAAGCTAATGATGCAGTCGTGTGTCAGCACGGGCGTGTGTGTGTGTGTGTGTGTGCGCGCGTGCGTGTGCGCTGTCGCATGGCTGCTTCATTAGGCGCACTCGGTCTAACGAGGTGCGTCTGCAGTGAAGTGAGCGTGACCGCGTGTGACTGCGCCTCCGCCGCGTGATGGAGAGCAGTGTGTCGAAATCTAATGATAATTGGAAATGGACCCGTGCGGCTATTAGAGCTCTCCTTGTGTCCGTAGGCGTAGCCTCTGGCGTGTGTTGTGTTTCACTGCGATTCTCTCTGTTTTGCTGCAATTCTTTGTGTTTCACTGTGATTCTCTGTGTTTCTTTGCAACTCTCAGTGTCTCACTGTGTTTCCCTGGAGCAGGCAGTAGGTGGCGCAGTGGTTAGCCGACCACTTGCACTCAGTGCCTTCAGAGTTTCCACGTGGAATCCCAGCCTGCTGCGGTGACCTTGCGCAGGGAAGCTGCCCCGAAGTAAAACAGTAAAAATTACCCCGGTGGGTAAATGGGTACACTGGTGCCTCGCCATGCCCGAGCTGCGCGTTAGGACACGGGTCCGAGTCCTGCTCAGGAAGCGTACACTTTGTTCCCGGTCTGAAAACACGGAAGAAGGCGACTGCTTCTGCACGACCCGCTCCGCGCAAACCGACAGCCGGCGGAGGGGTAAATCAGTGTAAAGTGGATTGTTTCACGGAGCCAGTCACTGTCGGAAAGATGACCGTTAAGAAGCTTGCAGCTTCCATATCTGGTAGCGTAGTGCTTGGAGCCGCTGTCTTTGGAGCTAGAGGTTGCAGGTTTGAATCCCACCTCTGGCTGCAGTACCTGTGAGAGCACTAACCCTAAATTAGTGTGGTAAAATGACCCAGGTGAGTAAATGGGTAAATAATTGCAGTCGCCTTAAGAGCGGAAGTTGGAAAAAGGTGTCAGAAAAACGAATCGCAGTAATAAAGGTAAATTGCGGTGAATGTCGAGAGGGCAGATCAGGAGGGTCTCCTGCGGGAGCCGTGAGTCCAGCCCTCTCCCTGCCGCGGGGGCTCTTCCGCAGGGCAACGTGGGAATTCCACGGAAAAGCTGTGATTCTTTCCTTCTTTTTTTCCCTACATTTTAATTGGTTCATTGGAAATGTTAGCTGTGATTAGTTACACAATCTAACATTAACCTGTAAATTAAAATTCCTTGGTGCAATTTGATGGGTGATTTAATTTGGTGCCTCTCTTCACTGTCTCGCGCGTTCGCCCCAGGCTAATCCCATTATCAATTCTTTATATAGCTTCTTCCCTTAATGATGAGCAGCCTGTGCGCGAGTCCTGATTACTATAGTACACTTAGCACTACATAAAGCGGGGGATTAATACGCCCCACAAGGCCTGTTGCCATGGTTCCCGCTGCTCCCTCCGCAGGACACGTTTCCACAGCTCCAATTGTCCATAAATTATGATCCCCGGCGAGGCGCCGCGGTGCCGAAACGCGGGAACGAGGCAGACGGGGCGGCGGGTGAAACGGCGGCGCGTTTAGCTGCGGTGTGACCCGTCGACCGCCCCCACCCCCGAGAGGAGAGCGAGCGGCGCAGGAGGACGGGCAGGTGACCAGGGTGTTGGAGGATGCTGCCCGCCGCTCCCTGGCGATGTACCGGGCCGCCCCAGACGGTGCGGGGGTGGGGATCCTCGTTTTCGAGGCAGGTCACGTGATGTGTCCGGGGAGAGTTTAAGGTAGCGAGCCGCAACAGACATGGAGACGCAAGGCTGACCAAAGCACCCCAATCCCCTCCCACCCCAGCCCACCCCAGCCCACCCCATCTCATCTCGGTTTCGCAGGAGCGCTGAGCCTCGTTGCACTCGCCGGACGGGTCTGGACCACCCGAACAACGGCGACTGGGATCTCTTGGGTGGAATCTGGGCTCGGAGACGGCGACGCTCGGCTTGACTCGGACACTCGCTGGGACAGCGGGCGGCGTAGTGGTTCAACAGACAGGCAGACGGACAGAGAGGCAGATGTTTCATTTTACGTCTCTTCAGGCTGTGATGTGATTCGCTGCGTTTGACGGCGCCTCCCAATGGCCTGCTGGGGAAACCCGCCGCGAACCCGTCTCCCTCTCTTTCTGGAGGGATGAGCTCTGAATATGTAATTAGCGAGCGGCTCTCGGCAGTCATGGGAACCTCCGTGGGGAGGCCGGCGCCCCCCGGGGGGAATGCTGGAGGATGCGCCGGCGCGGAGCCCTAAACGTCCCCACAAAGGGCCGGCGGAAGTGCGGGGGTCTTTGTGGCAAAGTGCAAGAGCGGAGCCCCCCCGCGGGGCCCGGATCCCCCTTTTGTCTTTCGCGTCAATAACCCCTCATATTACTATGCGGGTCCGTACGGGGGGCGTCCGCTCATCGTGTGCAGCCCAGCCACGAGCAGCATCCCTGTTCTGTGTCCGCCGTCTTCCTGGAGAGCTCCCTCCGTGCTTTGTGACCGTGGAATGAAACAAAAAATGTCCTCCTTGCGAAAGGTCGTGGTGTCGCAGCCCCGAAGACTCGCCGAGCCCCGGCGATGGTCACGTCTTCCCCTCCCGCGCAGCTATTATGTGGCTCGGCCCACGCCCGCGCGGTTCACTCCGAGACGAGAAGTGCGTCTTCTCGGGTCTGAAGGTGTGCAATTGGATCGCATCCCGAGCTCGGCTGGGGCTTCAATTATTAATGGTCCAATAAGAGGGGAGCGTCCCTGTCTGGAGGAAAGGGCTCAGTGTCCGAAACCCATTCTGGCTGTGATCCGACCGGACACGCGGCACCGGGGAGCGTGTGCGCGGCTGGAGGCGCACGGTGATGACGGCGTTCGTCACACACGCTACGGGTTCGAGTTGAAACACAGACTCGATCAGCGATATGAGACACAGAAATTGTGTATTTTTTATTAATTTGTCTGACATTTTACATTAATTTACCCTTTTATACAGCAGGGTAACTTCTACTGTATTTTTACTGTGTTGATTCAGGGTATCATCAGAAGAAGGGATCTGAACCCATGTCCTTCGTGCTGGGAAGCAACCTTAAGCCCTAAGCTCCCCGCTGCTCTTAGTGTCTTTGGTGGTTAGAGCTGCCACGCTTAACTCAAGGGACCCGGGTTCAAGTCCCACGTCCTGCTTGCAGTACCTATGTTACCGAGGTGTGGAAATAGTAAATCGGTGTAAATAAATGGAGGTACTTTACTGAGAATTATGAATTATGTCAAGTGTAAGTGGGGCTCAGTGTGTCAGTTCACAGGTGGGTCCAAACACTGTGGAAGTTTTTTCTCTCTTCCCTTGTTGAGAGATGTTTGAAAAGCCTTCATAAACATTCTCTTTTTAATTGTCTTTTTACTTCCCAGATGATGGTGACATCCGAAGCCTCGTGCTGCTGATCGATGTCGTTCCTCATTCATTCATCTCATCATCATTGCTCATCCTGTCACTGTAGTCTGCAGCAGGAGGTGGCGCTAGCGAGCGCGCTCCGTTACCCAAGGAGCCCGGGTCTCCGGCACCTTCCAGCACTTTCTGGATGCCGGCGCACGTTCCCAGGTGGGTCGGGGCACGAAGGCGCTGCACACGCTCTCCATTGTGTGTGTTTAGACACTTCTGTTTCGCAGGGGGTGATGGGACGGGGGTCTGAGTCTCTCCCCCCGCAATGGTGCTCTCTTTCACGCTATGGTGCAAATGGGGCATTACCCCCCCCCCCCTCCCCCAACCCCTCAGCCTCGGGCACAGGACCTGGGCCAGGTCTGCTTCTGCTTGGCCAGGAGGACTCTGGGAAGGGAAGGGGCGGGGTGGGGGCAGCACATGGCAGATGGAGTGCTGCGGCTCAGCCAGCGGGTCCCCCCCACCGCCCCACGCCCCCCCAACCTTCTACACTTTTTTATTCGGGCTCTTTTTGAAGTGATGCTCCGCTTGCCAAGTACATGAATATCGCTCTTTACAATAAATAGGTGGCGTGTGTTTAAAGCGCACGTTTTAAATAAATAAATAAATAAACGTAAATATGTAAACGTTTCGCTGCAACGAGCACATTCATAACTGGACACCGCAGCCGGGGAAAGAGCAAAGGGAATGCGTGATGTGCCTGCCTTCTCATTGGCCGCTTTCTGGAACTTTCAACGTTATCGCTATTATTATTTATTCATCTACCTGACACGCTTCTCCAAGGTGACTTACAGCGTGAGGTCCGGACACTAAGATACTTACACCGATTTACCCATATTTACTCTATCGGTTCAGGGGAAGCACTTTGATCCAAGGTATTACAGCAGATGGGGGGATTTGAACAAAAGTCCTTCGGCAGCAAGACAACAGCTCTATGCGTGTTGTATCTTTCTACTGTGTGTGTGTGTGTGTGTGTGTGTGTGTGTGTGTGTGTGTGTGTGTGTGTGTGTGTGTGTTTATGGTTACTGTCGCCTCCGCACAAATGAAATGTGGGGTGATGTTTTACGGCGTGGTGTTGGACCGCAGTACCGTCTGTCTGTTTCACACACTAAGCACTACGCCACCTGCTGGCCCCTTGCACACGTACCCGACAGGTAGCGCTGGGTCGACACTCATGGGGACACTGATGTTCTCCATGGTCTGATGCTCAGAGACCCACGAGTCCGTGGTCGTCATGCTGCCCCCTGCTGTACGGCGTTGAGACGAATGACCGTGTGGATGTGACATCACGCCATCCTGGCCCAGGTGAGCATGCTGGGAGGGGCCCAGGAGGAGGGGCTCAGGGCATCTGCGTAATCCCCGACGATGCGCACTTATTTGCCGACTCATTAGCCGTGGGTGAACAGCCCTGGGTCCGACGCCCGGCCTGCAGCCCCCCCCACCATCTCTGTTGTCTCCTCTCATCTGCTGTTGAAGGAGCACGGCATGATGGGAAGCGGGGCTGCGTAATGCGGTTACGGTGCGATTGATGCTCGGTGCCCCTGCTCTGGTTCTTGTCAGGGCCTCGCCGCCCAACTCAATTACGGTGCTCAACAGGATTTATCATTTGTGTAATCGAATGAGCGGGAAGCGGCACGGGCAGCGCCATTGGTACTAGGGAGCGATCGCACTCCCCCAGTATCATTTTTGAGCTTTGCGGTAAAAGGGAATCGAACCCAATCCCCTTTGGTGCCTTCCGGCCCTCCACATTCGCAGTGAGCCCTTCTCCCTGTGCCCTGGTGCCGTCCCACCCCCAGGTGGCGCCATGGCTTCGTAGGGTTACAGGTCCGAGTCCCAAGAAGGGAGACCCCCCCCAGAAGAAAGGTGCCACAGCTAAACTGATTCAGCTGGGGGGGTGTGTGTGCAGTCCTAATTGATGGCTGGATGACACACAGCCAGGGGTGCAATGGTCCACCAGCCTGACTCCGCCCACTGATGACCAATCGAGGAGGAGCACCGTAGCGTACATTTCAGGACTGGAGACCTGGACCACGACCACGGAACTCCAAATCTACGCTCCAGCCTTCGGAATGAGTCTGCGACGAGCTCACATTCCCCCTCCTCGGTGGATGTTAATCGGGGGCTCTGGCCCCGCCCCCTTTATAATGGTCATTGCATGCTCATGGGCCGCCTCAGGCTCCGCCCACCCCTAAGTGCTGGCGATGGGGCTGCGGCTCAAGAAGAACATGCGATCGGAAAATAAACCTCGCCTCGCCGGGCCCTCCCACCCGTCAGCCCCGGCCTCTGGGGGTGTCGCCCCCCGATGGCGAAGGAAGGTGCTGCAATGGGCGCGCAATAGGCGTTGATCAGGCCCAGTGTGGTGAAGTATGGTGCGGTACGGTACGGTACAGTGCGGTACGGAGCGGTGCAGTATGGTGCGGTGTGGGGATCCATCACCCGGCGAACAAGCGTCTCATTCACTGTGTAATTATTGGGGCTCCAGTGCGGGTTAATTACAGTCATTAGCATCATGTGTTCCAAACGAGCGCATTATTGGGGGGGCGCTGGGGGGGTGCTGGGGCGGTGGGGGTCGGGGGGAGGCAGATGAGCAGATCGTTTGGATTTGGGAAAATTGACAGGAAGCAGCAGGGAAAGAGCCGAAAAGGGAACAATTATTTTAATGGTGCGACTCGCGCAGATGCTGCAAATTAGATTTAGTTCACGGCTTCCGTGACGGCGAGCGGCGTGCCGACCAGGGGAATGCTGGGAAATAGCGCCTCTGCGCTTCTCGGGCCTGCGTGCGGCGTGTTCACGTGACTGTCGGCATGCGTCCTTCCCCACGGTACCGTTCGCGCTTCCTTATGATGTGTCTGTGTGTCGGTTCAGGGTGAGTACATCGATCAGGGTACTGCAGTAGGCGGTGGGGTTGGAACCCGGCTCTTTCAGTTGCACAGTGACAGCTCTAACCGGTGCGCCCCCTGCTGTTTGGATCCCCACACACTTGCAATCACAGTAAGTCGAGTACTGTGCCGGCGCTATTTTTACCGCGCTGTTTAGCCGAGTGACGTGACAATCCGAGTGAACTCTGACAAGACCAATAGCTATGAATTATTTAATGATGGTTCTACTTTAGTAGAATTATTTAAAGTATCATAATTGCAGCTGTGCTTCTCGGGCCTCGTCTCGGAGCCGCCAGCTCTTCTGGGAGCGATCTAATCACCCGGCGGTGTCACGTTCCCGCCTCCGTACAAAAATATCTCCTTAATGACGGGCAAATTGGCCGAAAGCGTTGACCTGAATCTGGACCAAACAGAAGACGTGTTTTTCCGAGGGGTGGGGGGGCGAAGGGGGACGAGACCCCCCAAATTGTCACCATATTGCTGCCCCCTTTTCAGTCTCCGGTGAGGATCGACGTGGGACGCTGTAGCGGGGAGTGAAAGAGCCCTGCTGTGCGCAGCTCGTCCCTGTAGTACCTGTCATTTACGCTTGTTTTACACCGCGATGTACAGCTCGCCTTTACCACGTTTCACTGGGTAAATAACATGGGTTCGAAAGGCACCTTTAGGAATCAGTCAAGGGCACAGCGGAGCCCCGGAGTTAAGAGCCGAATGAAGAAGAGTTCAGCTGCAGAGTTTAATCAAGGGGCACACGCACACATGCACACACACACACTAACTGAAACCGCTCATCCCAAGTGGGGTCGCGGTGAGCTGGAGCCTAACCTGGCAACACAGGACGCAAGGCTGGAGGGGGAGGGGACACACCCAGGACGGGACGCCAGTCCACTGCAGGGCACCCCAAGCAGGACTTGAACCCCAGACCCCCCAGAGAGCAGGACCTGACCAAACCCACCGTGCCATCGGACCTCCTTCACAGCTATATATATGAGAAAATTATTTTTTATTTTACATATCCGTACATACAGAGCAGGAAGGTGGCGAAATGAAATTTCAACTTATAAATGTTACTTTTTATTTCATAATTTATGGAACTGCATGTGAATATTTACGCAGAACACACACTTAAATTTGAAAGCCTCAGAACTACAGTAATGCTCAGCACTGAAGGTGGTTAAGGACACAAATAGATATGAAGTGTTTCCAGTGTAGAGCGACACTTTCTTAGAGTCTCAATCAGCTTGAAGGCACGGGGTGGGGGCGATGCCTCGTACCATGTTTACATCATATAAAACGGCTAAATCTTCAGTTATATGATGAAACGGTTCCTTTAGTTTCAAGCGCTGCTTTTCTGTGGCCAAATTAATGCCCCCAGAGCGACGGCTCAGGTTTGCGGCCGAACTGGGGAAGAGGCCCCAGTGGGGTTTCCCTCGACAGGCTGCGGGACAAAGTCCTTCCTATGAAGAGGCTCAGTGTCTTTTTCTCACTGCTTCTCATTCCCACCCGCGGCCAAGAAGCACGTCGCAGGCGGGCGCTGCCGTTGTACCTTAGAGCGGGACGCTACGGGACAAACACTCACCCGTTTCAACGGGGCCGCCGTTTGAGTTCACGTGACGCAGGTGACCCTGGAGCGACGATGAGCGATCCCGGTTCCCAAAGGACGACTGCGCAGCGGCTCCAGAAGGGCTGCCGTGTACGAGAGCTGGAGCCGGGACTCTGGCGTCCACCCCCCGCTTCACGCCCGCCTGCCTTCGCCATCCCTCAGCGCAAACCTTAATCCTCACCTGCGGCACCGTGAGGAGCGAGAGTCCCGCCCTGCCGAGCGAAAAGGACGTTTCCTTCACCGGTTCGTCCCTGAAGGACAAAGGAGGGCGTCCTGCCGAGCAACGTCCCGCCAAGCAGCGTCCCAGCTCACCTCCGTCGTTCCGCGTCCCTTTGCTTCGTAGGACAGGGGCTGGAAAAAGGATCAGTACGGGTGACGCTGATTCATTTTCAATAATCATCTCAGTGCGGAGCTGCTTACACTGATTTACCCCTCAACAGAGCAGGGTACAGTTTACTGTATCCACAGGAAGTGGGATTTAACCCAAAGTCCTTCACTTCCCAAAGGCGGTGACTCTAAGCACTACACCACCTACTGCCCTGAATGGTAAAAATGCTGTAATCCTGGAGTTATGTTGAATTAACATTTATATTGAATGTATATTCATTCGATACATTGAATCTATAGAAAATGTTTTGAAACGCTGATTTCAATGGACACTCAAAGGTGTGTTTTTCAGCTGCGAGACGAGCGATGGTGTGTATGCTCTGCGGGGTGGGGGGGGGCCTGCCATGCGCCGCTGAGGAGATAATTACTGGGATAATTAACATCCATTCGGGGAGGCTCTCTAACTCTCTATACTGTGTGTGTGTGTGTGTGTGTGTGTGTGTGTGTGTGTGTTTGAATGCCACTTCCAGCTGTAGTAGCCTTGAGCAAGGTACTTACCCTAAATTATTCAAAATTACCCAGCTGTATAAATGGGTAAATAATTGTAGGTAGATTAACACTGTAAGTTGCTTTGGAGAAGTGTGTCTGATAAATTAATAGATGTAGTGTGTGTGTGTGTGTGTGTGTGTGTGTGTGTGTGTGTGTGTGCGCTTTACGGATGTCTCACCATCACTTTGTTTAGTAGGTTGATGAGTGTCTTTCACACTCTGATGTCTTGTTAACTACTCCCGTGAAACAATGATGTCTCTCGAACCCTGATGGTGTCACAAAGCGACACACACACACACACACACACACACACACACACACACACACACACACACACACGCACACGCACACACAAACACGGCTTTGACAAAGCTAAGAGGCTGCGACATCAAGCAGCCTCAGAGGTGTCTCACCACGATCTATCTGTCCACACCTGCTCAGAGACCTGAGAGCGGAGCCCCGGGGACGAGCTCGTCCTCCAAGGTGCCGAGAGCACCGGAGCGTGGTGAGGAATGTGGTATAAAATACCCTGCCTCCCTCGCTCTTCCCACACCAGGGCTGTGGAGATGTGGGGTGGATCTGCTCTGACGCACACGATGCAGAGCCCTGGCACAGACCCCACGCCGACACCCTTCGCCGGTTCCTGCCCAAACTAAGCTGCAAACTAGATCATGTGAGCCTTGCTCCCTCCCTCCCGTGCTCTCGCTCCTTACTATATATGTGTTTAAAGTGCCCTGTGGTATGATGGACCGCTAATGAGGGAATCAATTAGACCGTGACCCAGAAACTGTGCCAGGCGGGATTCCTGCAGTCCTGCTGTGATGCCCCCAGGGCTGCAGTACCTCACCTGAAGTTAGGGGGCGCTCCAAGGCCACGCACACAGCCAGACGGTTGCTGGAATACCCCCCTCTTCGGAGACGCCTTTGGCTGCTGGGGGACCCCAGGATTGCGGCGGATCGGGTCCCGAGTGCGGGGTCCGACGCCCTCCGTCTCCAGACTGCAAACGCCTTTGGTGCGGACGCCCCCCTCCCCCACACCGGCACGGTGGAAACTCCGGACCGAGAGCGTTATTGGTGAAGGTGTCAGCTCCGGGACCCAGGGGGGCGGAGGACAGCGTCCTTCGTTGGAGGCCCTCCAGGACCAAGTTGAAACGGCCTAATGGTGGCGACACGGAGTGAAGGTGCCGGCCGAGGACTCGCAGGGCTGTTGGGATGCCAGGACGCCGGGACGCAGGGAAGGGGATCCCTCGGCCCCGGGACGCGGAGCCCGTTTGTGTTCGCGGGCCGAAACAAAGGCGGCGGGGGGGGGGGCTCTGCATAATGACCCGTTTTCGCATGGACGTCCGCTTCTCGGGGGCAGCGGGCAGCCCGCGTCCCCGGCCACACCGCGCACATCTCGCAGGGGCCACTGTCACAAACGAAACGGTTGCCTTTTGTGCTCGGGATGGAAATTCCTAGAGTTGCGCAGGAGCACATTTGTGTGCGAGGCGGACGCCGCCAGATCGCCGTGTTTCTTATCTGAAAAGTGCTCGCGGAGGGATTGGGCTCCTTTGTTGCTCGTGGAGAAAAATCCATTTTTGTGGAGATGGAGATCTGGCCTCCCCTCACAAAGCCAGTGGTCCCGGGGTCAATGGAGGAGCAGGCGCCGCGGGCCTCTGCTTTGTCCGCCGGATAATTTAATCGGAAAAGCAAGACAGCGCGGCCCGTCTCCACATTTACCGGCGCTGACACCGCCTGTCCGGAGCTGTTTCTGCTCCTTCACGGGAGATTTATCCCAACATGGCCGTTTCTTCCCCTGGATGCCGGCTGCTGAAAAGCCCCATTGTCCCGCCTAGAGAGGAAGGGCTGTGTGGCCACTGGGGGGTGGCGGTGGGGGTGGGGGCCGGAGGGGTGTCGGAGGTGGGGGGTGGGACGACCATTCGTCTACCCCCGTCCCTCCCCACCGTCACCTGAGAGACACTCAAGGAGGACGGTGCGCTCGGTTCTCTGGGGTCAAGCAGCAGGATCCATGAGGGAGGACACCGTGCGGTCCACCACACCCTGGCACCTGGACACCTGGACATCTGGACCCTTATGAAACCATATTCAGGGGTTCCTTGCTTTCAAAAAGTCAAACTATGGCTTTTCAAAAATTTTACTTTAATTGCGTGTTCTGAAGTCGTCTGTTTTCTCCAGTTTACATTTACTTTTCCTTTATTCCTGTAGCAGACGAGCAAACGAAGGTGCATCAGCAACAGATGAAGAGCTTTAGATACAGACACAGGACTCTTGAAGTACAGCCTGTTTGTCTCACGCATTACGTAAGAATTGAGTGAGATGGGAAACGTGCCGATCCTGACGGACGGTGTGATGGGACTTTATGAAAATTTAAGTAGCTTTGTGAAGATCAGGGGGTCAGGTTGGGAGAGATAGGCTTTAGGCCTTTATTTCACATAGCAAGGGATTCAGCAGCTCTGAGGGACACAGGGCCAGAACTGAGAACCAGAGGTTGTTAATTGTATTTTTTAAATTATTTTTATTGACTTGTAATTGACTTATGATACTATGGTAAAAGTGACTTTGGAGTTACAAACAAAATGAATCCTAAACAGGCAACTGTGTTTGTAAGCCGAGGTGCGAGCGTTAAATATTCAATTCAGTACACATGAATGCAAATGATGAACAGCTACAGTGGGCTTCACCACACAACTGTGGGAACTTTGTCCGTCGAAGCGACCCTTAGCAAACAGTCACACACGATTGTGCCTCACATCCGAGAGACATTTCTAAAGGACTGTCTCCAGCGCAGGACTCGGGAGCGAACGTTCCCTGAAACCACATTTTTCGTACGTTCATCAATTCATGGAAACTGCACGTTCCATATAAACATGAATTCAGTATAAATTCGGGATTAAAGTCCTCGAGACCAACTGCCTGCATCTGTCAACAGGTACAAAAGTGGTTTATTATGTCGCTGTAGAAGCAGTGGGCTGCCGGTTCAAGTCCCAGCGCGTACCGTGTTACATCTCCCTTGAGCAGGGTACCTGAGCGCTTAACCCGGAACGCTCCGGCAAACACGTCACCATACGAATGGGTGAAACGTAAAGGGCTTTGGAGCGACACGTAGCTCCTGAAGCGAGACATGGAAAGTGCTGCGCACACGAAGGCCAGAGGATGATTTCGACTAAGTGCTCCACCTTAATGAGGTGGATAAACGGAGAGGCATGAGCCAGGAGTACGGCGCTTAAAAAGATTTAATGGACACTGGTGCATAATCCCCCGGAACCGCATTTTTACCAGCAGTGCGCCTCCCTCAGAAAAGGACTGTTTAATGATTCCAAGAGCTGCGCCGCGCTCCAACTTTAATCAATGAAGTGTATCAACGGGGAGCCACATCTGAGCGCATTGTTGCCGGGGCGCTCTGTCGCAGCCGCCGGAGATAACCATGGAGAGGAGTCCCGTCAGAAAGGGCGCTCTTTCAGCCCTCAATGTCTGGCCCGGGACGCGCACAGCCATTATATAAATCTCCTTTCACAATGTGGGCCTTTTTCAGCCCGGACTCTTTTCAGGGAAGGAGAGAGAGCGCAGAGGGCGGGAAGGAGGGAGAGAAGGAGGGAGGGAAGGAGAGAAGGAAGGAGGGAAGGGGAAAAGGAGGGAGGGAGGAAGGAAGGGAGGGAAAGAGGGAAGGGGAGCAGGAAGGAAGGAGGGAGGGAAGGAAGAAAGGAAGGAAGGAGGGAGGGAAGGAAGGAAGGAAGGAAGGAAGGAAGGAGAGAGGGAGGAAAGAAGGGAGGGAAAGAGGGAAGGGGAGCAGGAAGGAAGAAAGAAAGATGGGAGGGAAGGAAGGAAGGAAGGAAGGAAGGAAGGAGAGAGGGAGGGAAGGAAGGAAGGAAGTTGGGAAGAAAGGAAGGAAGGAAGGAGAGAGGGAGGAAAGAAGGGAGGGAAAGAGGGAAGGGGAGCAGGAAGGAAGGAGGGAGGGAAGGAAGAAAGAAAGATAGGAGGGAGGGAAGGAAGGAAGGAAGGAAGGAAGGAGAGAGGGAGGAAAGAAGGGAGGGAAAGAGGGAAGGGGAGCAGGAAGGAAGAAAGAAAGATGGGAGGGAAGGAAGGAAGGAAGGAAGGAAGGAGAGAGGGAGGGAAGGAAGGAAGGAAGGAGAGAGGGAGGGAAGGAAGGAAGGAAGGAAGGTGGGAAGAAAGGAAAGAAGGAGAGAGGGAGGAAAGAAGGGAGGGAAAGAGGGAAGGGGAGCAGGAAGGAAGAAAGAAAGATGGGAGGGAAGGAAGGAAGGAAGGAAGGAAGGAAGGAAGGAGAGAGGGAGGGAAGGAAGGAAGGAAGTTGGGAAGAAAGGAAGGAAGGAAGGAAGGTGGGAAGAAAGGAAAGAAGGAGAGAGGGAGGAAAGAAGGGAGGAAAGAGGGAAGGGAGCAGGAAGGAAGAAAGAAAGATGGGAGGGAAGGAAGGAAGGAAGGAAGGAGAGAGGGAGGGAAGGAAGGAAGGAAGGTGGGAAGAAAGGAAGGAAGGAAGGAAGGAAGGAAGGAGAGAGGTGAGGGAGGAAGGAAGGAGGGAAGGGGAAAAGGAGGGAGGGAGGAAGGAAGGGAGGGAAAGAGGGAAGGGGAGCAGGAAGGAAGGAGGGAAGGAGGGAAGGAAGGAAGCAGGGAGAGAGGGGAGGGAGGAAGGAAGGAAGGAAGGAAGGAAGGAAGGAAGGAAGGAAGGAGGGAGGGAGGAGGGAGGGATGATCGAGGAGATGTTCACGCTCCTCTAATCGCATCTGCTAAACCACTAAAATTAAGAGAGAAAAGGGGAAAAAATAGTTCAGGAAATGGAGACGTCTTTACAGTCTGAGCTCTTACTGTATTTTTGTGAATTTCACAAGTGCCAGGAAGCCCCCCCCCCCCCCCCCGCTATCCCAGCATTCCTTGCTCCCTTAAAATGTGTTTACTTTTCGCCTCCACCGCAGAGGGAGCCGGTCAAGCACCGATGTGTGTCACCGACCCCAGTGAGAGACACACGTGTGAAACACGCAACACACACGCAACACACGCGCGCACACACTCGCGCTCACACACGCACACACACCATCCCCGCAGAAGATCAGCGGAACGTTTCTGCATCTGTTTAATAGAGCGGCTGGACGCGGGGCCTGCGGAGACACCCATGTGGCGCTCTGACAGTTTCTCGGTGCCGCTGAAAATGAGCAGGATTCTCCTCACCGAAACTGTGTGACGGTATTATTTACACAAGGAATCCTGCTCTTTCTCAGCCTCATATTATTTATTGCTCACATTAATTTTTGTTGCTGTGAAACTGTAGCCGCCGTCATATTATTGCACGGTAATTTTACACTCGCGCTCCTCACACACACTGAGCGCTGTGACGATGTGTGTCTTCTGCTGAAGTGTGCGTGTCGCGGCGCTGATTCTTTTCGCTCTGCAGCATGTATGACACGACGGCAGTGACTCCCAGGTACTTTTCGCCGCCGGAGATCCGGGTGCCAAGGTCGCGTGTTTCTCCTCCATCTGCACCGTAGGGTTCGGCCATAACTTCTCCAGACGCCGCACTTAAAGACGCGGTTCTCTGCCAATAAATCTCCCAGCAGCACCTGGGGCTGGCGCAGGGCGGGCGGCAGGCAGTCCAGCTGTGTTGTCCTCTGTGGCTGAGCGCGGAGCATGCTGGGATCTTACAGAACACACCAGGCATTTGGGTTCTTGACTTTTAGATGGTGCAAGCATGACCCCCCCACCCCCACTTACTCCCATGTGACTCCCGTGAGGAGTGACCTCCCTTCGTCCTGGGGAATCGTGGATTTGCCATACTTGCCAAGAGGTGTCCTGAGTTTTGTTTTGAACGTTGTCTTCACTTCTCACTCGAGTTTTGACCTGAAGTGGCACCGGGCAGGGGTTCGAGGAGGCCTTGGGTTGAGTTTGTCTCAGACATGAGGTAAGAGGTTGGGTTTTGTTTCTACGAAAGCGTCTACATGAGGGCTTCTTGCAAGTCAAAGAAAAGAGATTTACCTGTTTGGAAGACCAACCCCTTGGAGTTGAAGCATTTTGTGTGAATGTGCACAGTGCTGCTTTGCTTGGCGTGCGTGTTTCTGTGTGTGTTTTTCTCATCAGAAACACAACAAAAAATGTTGAGCCCCAAATCTGGGACCTTGCTGTGGAACATAGCATCTTTACTTTTCTTCAGATCTTTTGCGGAGTCGCCGTTTCCTCACATGGTCACTTTGGAGATGTGGATCATACTGTATCTGCGGCGGTGGAGGCACATCTGCGCTCCATTAGCAACGTTGCTTTGTTTCATTTCATTGATAAAGAACAGTTGGAAGAACATGTGTCTTTGCAGTTGAAGCCAGGAGAATTCAACCACATGTAGTCCAGATCTGCACTGAGAAAAATGCTGAGAAGACCCTTACCATCAAGTACCTCATCATCAAGACCCTCACCATGGAAAGCATCACCATCAAGGCCCTCTCCTTCAAGACCTTGACCATCAAAATCCTCACCGACAGGACCCTCTTCATCTAGACCCTTGTTATAAATCCATCACTGCCCTCTCCTCCAAAACCTTATCATCAAGAACCTCAATATCAAGACTCACCTTCAAGACCATCACCATCAAGGCCCCCTATGTCGAGGTGCTCTTCATCTAGACCCTCACTCTCAACCCATTGATGTCCTCTCCATCAAGACTCTCACCACATCAAAACCTCTCTGTCTAGACCTGTATCGCCAAGACCCTCATCGTCAAGAAGAGAAGTTTGTTACATTAGTGCCGAACTGACTTTACGAAAACCGCAGCAGAAGAACGGAACTCAAAATTTGCAGTAGGGGACTTCCTGTGTCAGGCCTGTGGGGGAGAGGCCGGACAAATACTTGGGGCTCCTGTGTCCACGTATCTCTGACTTGTCCCGAGTAGCCGACAGACAGAAGGACGGACGCACCGCGCCTGGAATCGCAACGTTCTTCTGCTCCAGCTCCGCGGCTCACGTTTCTAGAGACACGTGTTGAAACCACACCAGAGTCGGGAAACTCATTATTGATGTGTCCAAGTAACAAATGTGTTTACACCTCTTACGCTGTGGACCGCACATTGAAACGACGCAGGGGCCCAAACACGGAGGTGCGATGTGGATCACCTATAACCCGAGAACCTACGATATGGTGCAGACTATTAGCGCAGGAGGAAGTGTTAGGTGATCCCTAATAGACCCCACCGGCGGCTCGGCCACATTAGGAAATGAGATTTCGGCGCCGTCGTCAGTCATTCGGACGTCGCTGAACAACGCCATCATTTTTTCGCGGCGCGACCTTTGGCTGCAGCCCCTGGACTAAGTAATGAAAATAGAAAGAGGGCCGGGAGGGAGGGCGCTCTCGTCTCTGCGAGCGCAGCGCTCGTCCCTCGTGGTTTGGCTCCCGGGACTCCGGCAAAAAAAAAAAAGAAGAGAAAAACAGCGAATGTTCTGTAAATTCCTGATTTATGAGTTCCCTGCAAATTTCAGGGTTATTGGATTGTTTTGTTCTCAAAACCGAAATTCTTGGAAAAATCATTACAGTGCGAAAGCGAAAGTCTCCGAAGAGTGGAGTGTCGAGAAGGAGAGAGAGGGGGTTGGGCGGGACGAGCGGGGCGGGACGAGTGAGGCTTGCTCTCCGAAAAGACCGAGAAGGAAGGAGCTGAAAGACGGAAGGGCGGAAGGACAGAAGGGCGGAGGGGCGGAGGGGCGGAGAGGCGGAGGGACGGAGGGGCGCTCTCGACCCTCGTCGACTCATTGATAACACGTGTGTTGGTCCCGATCAATTATTGACGCCGTTTCCGTCCCAGAGGCCCCCCGTGAAATCTGCATCCTGATCTGTTTGTCACATATCCGTTATATCTCTAAATTCTTTATAGACCCCCAGTGGAGTCATGTATCATTCATGGGCTCCTCTGCGGAGCGCTCTCCTCGATCCCAGCACATTTTACATGTCTCAGAACCTTCTGCGTCTCGCCCGTTTCACCTCGAGCGTGTGGAGCACCTGAAACATTTAAAAGCTGCTGTGTCGTTTTTCTCTGGCCTCCCTGGGGGGTGGGGGGTGTACATGCAAAGGCTCCCAAGTGTTTCCGTCCTCAGCACCTCCGCCATCCTAGGGGGTGAGGCGTTACTGTGAAGAGGCGAGGAGTCCATGTCGACTCTTGGGGACTGCATACTTGGACTTCTTCCAGAAAGTTCTGTCGTGAGCAAAGGGGAGAAACCAAAAGAGAGAATCAACGAGAACTTCAGTGGAAGTTCTGGAAGGGATGAAAAGACCCAAATCACATATTGTTGTAGTTGAGAATCAGTGTTGACTCCTGTTGACCATATATAGACCTGTCCAGGTCACTTCTTCTTCTTGACTGCTCTTGGGTCCATGTCCACTCTTTGTAACCACACATACAGAGGCCTTCCACAAAGTTCTGTCCTCCTCTCGTGTCCTTAGTGCTGAAAGAGGAGCGTCCACTGTCACTGTGGTTGAGTCCGTCCACCTGGTTGCTCCTTGTTCTCCTCTTCTTCGCCTTCTTTCAACTTTTCCACCATTCTTTCTAGAGTCCAACCTTCTCACGATGTGTCCAAAGTGTGAAAACCTCAGTCTTGTCATCTGAGCTTCCAGGGACAGTTCTGCTCTGACTGGACCCAAAATCCACCTGTTTGTTCTCCTGCCTGTCCACGGTGTCCTCAAGTGTTCTCCAGCTCCACAGTCCAAAGGAGTCCATGTGTCTCCCGTCCTGCTTCTTCAGTCTCTACCTTCCACACCCACAGAGAATGACAGAAAAGGTCCCACCTTCATTCCTGTGGGCATTTCGGCTGATTCTGACGCTGTTTTCCAGACCTTGGGTCATGTGACCTGGCGAGGAGCTGGTCCTGTTCTAAATGTCGAACAGAAGCCTGCAGTACCGAACACAAAGCAGCTCCGGCCAAAGGCCGCATTTGGGACGGATCCATTTTCACTCAGAAACGGCCATAAATGCTCAGTCTGGCAGAGTTTGTGTGAGAAGAAAAAAAGGAGGGAAGCGAACACATACTGCACTGGGCTTAATTCTGGGCCATTTTTGGAAGACGTGTTTCCCGGCTGATCTGCGGAAAGTGACAGGAAGCGGGAGCCATCGTTCGGAATGAGGCCGTCATCCCATCTTCCACGGTGAGCGGCGCGGCTCCGGGACTCACGTCGCACGGAATTAACCCTTCGCCGCCCAGCGCCGCGGATGGAGATAAACGCGTTGGTCATGGTACGTTTCTCATTTCCGTCTGCGGGCCGCGGGTTTATCCCCTGCCTTTCCCTCGGCCTCGTGAGATTATTCTCATTTTGCTCCTTTTGCTCCTTTTTTCCTCTCCTTCTGTACCAGATGCTCTGGTCTCGTGTCGACTGTTACGGTAGCTTAACTTCACCAACGCGGGTCCACGCCACATGTGAACAGCCCATCGTATGACCGTGAGCCTGCCTGCGCGCTCCTTCCCCGGCCTCTCGACCAGATTGCCCTTCCGGAACGTGCCACTGAACCTTGCGATGCCCATCTGTCTCTGTGGAGCGCCGGACAGGGGCCGGGTCCGCACCGTGCGCTCCGATGACGGAGGAACGATGCCTGGATGCCCCCGCGAGCCTGTGAGCCGGGCCCCTCGCTCTCCCAACTGGCCCCCGCTTACGGTGATCAGTCCTCGCCCATCGCGGACCCCGGGACCGTCGGTCGGTCTGTCGGTCGGTGGGGGTGCCGAGAAAGGCCTTCTGTGGCAGATCCTTCCGGCAGACGCGCTCTCGCCGCACGGCCGTGTTCCGTCATTTTTAATGCATGCGCCTCCACCTGGTTAATGGAGTTTTCGGATCAGACCGCTTCTTTCCGCCTCAAACGGGACGTGTTTTAAATAATCAGCCGCATGCCAATGAGCAAAAAATTATGCAAACCTCCTGCATTAGAAGCCGCACATAATATAATATGTAAATATTAAATTTGGGAAGTGTCAGACAAAGTTAGGATGCTCTGACAGGAACCAAAACAGCGCGGTGTGTCGTGCAGAGAAGACGTTCTTCAGCTCGGTCTTCTCTTCTCCTGTTTGTATCACCGATGTTAAATTCACACACGTTTGTAAGGGAGGTGAAAGGTGCTCTTGTTCTCGGGATTTTTCCCTCCTCAAATAAAATACATATTTATGTACTGTAAGTTACAATAAGTTTCTTCATCATTTCAACCAGATATTTCAGACATGTGCCATGGTGTAATTCCTGCTGTAGTACCATGAACCAAGGTGCTTACCCTGGACTGACACAGTAAAAATTACCCTGCTGTATAAATGCGTAAATCATTGTAAGCAGCTAAACAAGTTAGGGTGCTTTGGAGAAAACTAATAATAATAATAATAATAATAATAACGAGTCTTGCTGCGCAGCTGAAGGTGTCATACAGCTACACCCCCCGCTATGACAACACAGCTCCTGCAGTCCATTAAAAATGATTAACCTTTATTTGACTCAGGTAACTGAAAACTGTACATGATCAGTTTTACAGTGATTTACTGGCTTCTACAGCAGAGTAATTCAGATGGCAGATCGAGAGATAAAGACCAAGGCTCCCGCGGCTGGAGCGTCGGCTGTTTCTGAGCGGTGCTCCGGCACAATGATGTCGTGTTCTCAGTTCACTTGTGGCTCTGGTCACTGCGACGCTGTTTTGGTTCGTACCGCAGTATCGGACCGTGTTCCAGGGTTATTAGAAGGAAGGAGAACCTCGGTGCATAAACCACGTGAGGCGTGAATAAATGAGACATTGACTGAACGGAGCACCGAATCCAGTCACGGGCGACACGACAGGGACATGTCAATTGCGTTCACTGGAGATGGAGGTCCCGGGTGGGACAGGGCCGAGGACACGGGTCCGCGGGGACCGCGAGGAATGCGCCCGGCAGCAGTATTAGGATTCGAACCGGGGGCCCAGACCCCCGAGCTCCCCTCATCCAGACCGTGGAGGGCAGGAAAAACAGGGAGACGCCGAACGCGGAGTCATCTGTGACAGATGTTAAATACGAGCGGGATCCGCTCCCGAGACCTGTGCGTTCCAGGGAAAACACTGCGCACTTGGCCGAGAGGGGAAACGGTACTCAACGGTCGCCTCAAATGCACATTCCTCATCGCCGTCGAACGTACGTGTAAACCTTTTTAACAAGCTCTAAAAGCAGACCTCGTGTAGCGCGAGACAGAAAGACTAACGTGCGCCATGACCGCATTCTCCGTGACGGGCGACCGCCCTCGTTCGCCACCGACACGCCGCTGACGCAAGGGCGCAAACTGCCTTTGAACTCTCGCTGCGATATGCACGATAAGTTCATTAAAACGTAAGAACTCGACAAACGAAACGTGCAGGCGAAAAGGGGGAGTAAGAGGATTACTGCGGAATTTGGGCACCGAGGCCGACAGGGTCGAGCGCTCGCGGTCTTAATTGTCGCCGGGCCGTTTTCCGTCTCGCTGCCGAACGAGACTCTGGAGAAAGAACCCAAGAACACTTAAAGATGGTTTATAGAGATGACGTGAGCTTTTAGGAGCTCTTTGAGCGCTCGCTTGGTGCCCAAGTCAAACGGAGGGAAACGGAGGCAATTTGAGACGACCGTTTTTCAACCGTATTGAGCAGTTTTCACATAAACGCTCACGCTGCCGCCCAACTCTCTCTCCGCCGCTGTCATCCACACGGAACTGTAGCTTTCAGCCCAAATGCCAGGGTCCTGTCGTCACATTATGGTCCGGGACTGAACCCGGGTCGTGTGGTGCGGCGCTACGGAGCAGGACTTTGGGCCCCTGAGTTCACGGCTGATCCTTCCTATGTGAGCATGAGGACGAGGAGCAGGACAGGGGACGAGGACTGTTTCTCTATGTCCCGTCCATGTTAATCAAACTGGTCTCTCACTGTTGTGGTGCAGCATGTGGAACAGTGGGGTGGGTCAAAAGCCTCGGGTTCGAATCCCCTACCTTGAGAAGGTTGTTGTTTGGTCAAAATGACCCATTTATGGCCTTTTTCTCCAAAACAAGGTAGGGTTAAGTTCATTACAATTACTTGCTCATGTACACAACCGGGTAAAATTTACTGCAGCACTTTAGAATAAACACCTCGATAAGGTTCACTACAGCAGGAGGTGGGATTTGAACCTGACTTCACCAGGCAAAAAGAGAAGGGCCCTAACTGCTGCACTACCTGCTGCCCTTCCCCTGTAGTTTGAATGGGTAAATCACTGTAAACTGAATGACCCAACATGGTAAGTCATTGTGGACAAAAGGTTCAGATGAATGAAGTGCTGCAATCCCAGCATCCTCTCTGGTGTCTCATGACAGCAGAAAGGTGCCCAACATACTGGAGTCAAATGTTTTCAACTTCAACTGGTCCAATGATGAAGAGTCGCTCTCCATCGCTCTCCATCGCTCTCCATGATTCTTGTGCGCCAGTGTGGTACCAGTGTTTTCTCTCTCTTCTGTGTGTGCTGCTGTAGCAAGTGCTGCACAGTCTGATCTGTGTATATATCTATGTCCATTGAGAGACGTTGTCTCAGCCAGTCACTGCACAGACTGAAGAGACATGAAGTAAGACATCTATCTATCTATCTATCTATCTATCTATCTATCTATCTATCTATCTATCTATCTATGTATGCCCTCGACCAAGGTACTTCCTCTTACCGATACAGTAAAAATGAGCAAGAAGTATAACCTGTCTATCTATCTATGTATGGAGGGCTCCAGAGCTGCTGGGTAAACGTTAGCAGGCTGGAAAGCTCTCCTCAGCCATGTGCGGGGGGGGGGGGGCTTCGGAAGGGCGGTGGGGGGATCCTGGAACATGCAGCAGATTTTTCACCTGGAGGCAAATGAATGGGGGGGACTGAGTGGGTTCAGCAGGGGGCTGCAGCGCTCAGCTCAGTCCCAGGAAGCACATCTCATCACCATTCATTATTCATCGCCGGTACAATTAGCTCCAGTAATGGTATTTTTATGTGCACAGCTAAGATAGAATCTGTGTAGGAGAAAACACATATTGTTTTATATTGCTTTTTTGTGCTTAATGCCTTAGAATGGCACCGATGTAAGTTTAATTTGATCAATTATTTACTTGGTTTTTTAAAAAAAGTTATTTAGCAGCATATTGTGTGCAGCACTTACAGGACCACAAGAGGAAGCGCTCCTTGAAATCCTCCACGGCAAAAATGGGGAAAAAAGAACACAATAAAGAAAAAGTGAATCTGATATTATTTAAGTAGTGCACGTTGCTATGGGAATAACAGACTGATCGTCACATAATGTCCTGATTGTTCTGCAAACGCGCCAGACACGTTTCTCCCGGTGACGAAATTCCGCCGTTGACTTTGCCGCACGGTCCCTGCAGAAATTATATGTAAGATTTTCTTTGCGGTGGAAGATTATTGTGCTGTTCCCAAAACACAAGAGTGGGAAGACGGAGCGTCAGTCGGAATATTGGCACCAAGTTGTGGAGAAGCTTGTCAGGAAAGATCCTCGGCAGATCTGGAGCTTGTCTGGATGGCCTTGTGATGCAGCCGCAGCTCATTCCTTTCGTACGTTTTTTTTTCACTTTGAAATAAATCACTGCACACGGTCCAGCGAGAGCGCCGAGCGCCTCCAGCTCTGGCCGCATGGTGGTCCCACTCACAAGGGTCCAATACGAAAGATCTTGAGGGTCTGAGTTCTGTTCTCGATGTGGTGTAGCGAGCTCCCCGTGTCCCTCAGAGCTGCTGAATATCACCCACATTGAAGAAGGCTCTCGAACCCATCTCTTTGAGAGCTACTTCTCTCCTGATCTCCTGACAGCACCATCATTGAGTCCAACAGTATCTGCTATGATTATCTGTGTATTTGCTATTTGAATCTAGCTTCCATAGGTAGAATCGAATGAGCTCCCCTGCCCCTCAGAGCTGCTGAATCCTTCCCACCGACACCATCTGCTTTGATTATCTATGTATTTGCTATTTGAATGTCACTTCTGTAGCAGCTAGTGGAGGGATGTGAACCAGCAACATGATAGTGTCAGCCACACAAGCTGTGTGTCCATAGTCCTGTGTGTGTGTCTAAAGCTCGTTGTCTGTTGTTGACACACTTTGTTCGCCCTCAGTTGTACGTCACCGTGGAGACGAAGACGTGAAAAATGCACAAATGTAAAAGCAATAACCACCTTTAAGCTGCACAGAGCTTTGTGTCGTTGTATCAATTCTCCACAAGACACTTTCCTGCTGTTTGACACGCGGCCGGTCGCCAGATCCCAAGTGGCGACCGTGTTTGTTCGTTCCGCTCCCTGCACCGCAAAGTATTTTTAGCCCTCGTAGACAGATGAAAAACGCAAAACGATTCTTCAGGCCCGCTTCATATTTCAGAACTTTATGTGCAAATCCCAAAGTTATGGCTATGACATAATTCATGGCAAATTGGCGAACCTGTCATCTTCAAAGAGCAGAGGACCAGAGCTTCTGCGAAGTGATATGAGCGCCAGATGAGGAGGCCCAGCGCTCTCAGAGAGCGTCGGGCTCTTTCTTGGAAAACTTTCCGCCATTCGACCGCACTCTTTGGCTGTGGGGAATTTTTGTTTTTTTTTTTTTTTTTTAAACTTTTTTACTTTTGCTCATGTGCATGGGTTCGGATCGGGTCTCTGCTGTGTCGCCTCTCCCTTATCAAAGAGAGCTGTGTTTGATTATCTTGAGGAATCTTAATTTGATGAAATAGTCATCGCCGCACTGCATCTTCCACCCGATTCGCTGTGTTGTGTCGCTCGCAGCTAAACCGACTTTGCTGATAACAGCGTGTTGGGAAAAGCGTCGAAAGAAGCAAGCGCCACAATATGGCTGGGATCGGATTCCCGGCCTCAGGACAGTGTGCTCCTCCGCACCGCTCCTTCGTCCACTCGAGTGCGGCTTTGCCAGTGAAGGATCCCTCCCATGTGACACCTTCCGGCCGGGCCCAAGTGCTGGCCTTCATTAACCTTGCCTACCCACCAACCCTGGCGGCTAGTCCAGGGGAAGTGCCTAACCGCAGACCCCCACCCCACCCCCATGTGGAGCCGCCTGGCTTTTACTTTGGGGGAGGACAGGCTCTGTCTGCAAGAGTCAAAGGGACTAACAGGAAACAGAAAGCAGGACTGGGTTGTTTCAGAAAGGACCATGTTAATGACCACTGAAGATGGAGGCGGGGGGGACAGGGTCATTGAGTCCTATCAACAGGGGCTTCGCCTTTGAGATCCTTTGGGAAAAGGTCAGGAAGACACGAGAAGGAAGCTGGTGATTGGACTCTTGTGTGCAAGTCTGGAGCTCTTGAGGCGATGTCAGCTCTTGGCGACCACAAAGGGAGTCTATCCTGAAGATTCCGCCATGACAACGGCCTTCTGGTGACCAGAAATATCTCCTGTAACGTCCTCTGCGTTTGGATACAGAGGAGAAGAAGCAAGGTGAGGAGAGGCAAGACAACGCTGCAGACTGCTACCAGGGGAATGTCACAGCGAAACGCTTGACTCTTATCACCGGTGACCCAGAATGGTGGTCTTGAGGTCTGGTCCCAACGGAACAAATACGGATCCTTTAGAGCCAGAGCGGGTGGATGGTCTGGTCACACTGGTCACTCTGGTCATTGGTGGAGCCTGAGGGTGCAGGATAGACTGAGCATCGCAGTCCGTGTGTGGGCCCCTTAGCGAATGGCTCCAAACGTTCCCAATGAACTAGGCATCCTTCAGGACCCCGGAAATCGTGCCAAGCGATTAAGAAAAAGTCCATTGTTTGAGAGAGGGTACGAAACGGCGCAAAACAAAGCACAAAGTGGGAGAAAAAGGAAATTGTTCCGAGGCTGAAACAACGGCACGACTCGATCCTTTGTGTCCTGTGAGACAAAGAGCCCGTTCGTGGGAAGCGCTTTGATTGTGTGGAAGGACAGCTGTTAGTCTCTATAAAGCAAAGTCTGAATTTGCCATTGTCCCCCCCGCTGAGCCGGCACCTTCGGCGTGCGCCGCGGAGACAAAGACACATTGTTCTCCAACACCTTCCAGGAGCTCGGCAAGGAGGAGGACGCTGCCGCGGTGACACATTCCGAGGATGAACTGCGAACGGCTTATTGACAAGAACAAAAGCTTGGTATAAAAGAGATTTCTTGCACGTACTTTTATGAGCAACACCAAAAATAAGAGCTCTGTGCCGCACTGGAAAATACGCCAGAGTAAATTGACTCTAGGTGTTTTTCTCGTTAAGACTCATACCTTTACGGTCACAAAGTGCGCAGTCCGTCGCCGAGTCCTTCTTTGCGTTTGTGACATGGCAAGCAGGTGGTGTGGTGTTTAAAGGTGTGGACTTGAAACCTAGAGTCCTTCCAGGAAGTTCCATCCTCCACTCGTGTCCTTAGTGTTAAAGAGGTGTGTCCTCTGTCGCTGTGGTTGAGTCCATCCGCCCGGTTGCTGCTCGTCCTCTTCTTTTCCCTCCAACTTTCCCATTATCACCGTCTTCTCTAGAGAGTCCAACCTTCTCATGATGTGTCCAAAGTGTGAAAACCTTAGTCTCATCTTCTCAGCTTCCAGGGACAGTTCTGCTCTGATCCACCTATTTGTTGTCCTGCCTGTCCACGGTGTCCTTAAGTGTCTTCCAGCTCCCCAGTCCAATGGAGTCCATGTGTCTCCTGTCCTGCTTCTTCAGCGTCCACCTCCCACACCCATAGAGTGTTCTAGAAAGAGCCCTGAGTGAACAGTACTACTCCTTGTCCTCGTGGCTCCATGAGCACATCTGAGGAGCTTCTCCACATCTTCCACTGCAGCTTCGTCCGTGCTACTCCTCCGTGTGTCTCCTGGGCCACCTCTGCCCACCTCCTGTGCCCTTCCAGGACTGCAGACGGTGATGAAGGAAGTGAGGAATCGCCGACCAGCAGTGTGATGTTCCACCTGCTGTCTCCTTTGACTCGGTGTGTTTGAACATCCCGCCCCATCCTTGAGTCCGTCGGCCTTTTTGACGTTTTCCCGCTCGATGTCAGGGGTCCAATCTCGTTGCTGAAAGCTGACAACTACAGGAGCACTTCAGTGCCCTCGTGGAAACTGAGAACACCCCCCCTCCCTGCCTGCCCTTTGAAGCAGTGCATCATGGGACAGAAGCAGCACCTGGCAGGGCCCTCGATGTTAATAAGGTGCGAAACCGACGATGGTTTTACTGAAAGCCAATTTCTGGAAACGAATTAATCCACGATTTGCTCCTGCTCCGTTTTACGGCCGCGAGTCGAGGGCAGGGGAGGCGCCCTGCGGCGAGCGGAGCCTGTTTGTGCCGTTTGATCTGTTTACACGTCATCGGTGCCGCCGCACTAGATCCCCATCTGCTCGGGTTCAAGCTCTTTCCCAGGCGCGAGGTGCTGTTCCGATTGGCTGAAGGAACATTGTTCATGAATTACCCTCGATGTGGGGAATAGCCTGTAAATGAGCGTTAATTCAGACTAATCTTTTCTCAGTAGGATTTGGATTATGAGCTCTTTGTACACCCTGCTATTAGGCTGCTAATGGAGTAAGAGGCTCCTAATGGCACTTTGCGCACACTTGGCACAGGTCGGCCTGATCCTCAGCCCAAATGCGAGCCTCATGTTTTATTCATCGCCCGAACGTGGCGCTGTCTCGTACCTCGGACGGTCCCTTCAGCAGGGGCGCGAGACACATATAGGTCCCACGTGAGACCTGCCCGGGGGACGGAAAGTCTCACCTCTCCCAGTGCGTCGCTTCATTTGTCCATCTTAGCGCTCGGCACCCTTGGTTTTGGGACCCCAAGCTGCTCGGCGGCACCCGGTCGCCCTCCCCGCCGGGCCCTGGGTGCAGCGGAGCGTTGCCATGGGCCTGGGGCAGAGTGCGAACCCTTTCTTCCAACTGTACACTTTATCCATAATTCAACCTTCTTCCCTAAATTATTCAGCCAAATAGCAGGCAAAAATAATGGAGTTCATGGAATATTTTGGGAGCTCTTTTAATGTTCATCTCAGGTTCTGAAGCTCTATGATTTCCCTTCTTTTTTGGAGGGGTGGGGGCCGGGGCCGGGGCCGGGGCCGGGGCCGGGGCCGGGGGGGCGGCTAGAAACTGCAACAGGACCCCCAGCACAGCGTGTGTTCAGGCCCAGCCGCCCCTGCCTGCCCCGTACGGGACCCCGCTCTCCTGGGATCTCGAGGCTGCTGGGGCCTCACCCCCCCCCACCCGTCTCGCGGGGGGCATTTGTGTCCTTCTTATTAATAACACCTTTTCTGGAAATGGAAATGACACTTGATCTGCTGTGAATTTCTTCTAAATTGTGGTGCATATGGGCCAGGTAAACATCATCATCATCGCCATCATCACAATCCATCCGTCAGAGCAGCTGCGAAGGGAAGCAGTGTGGTTCTGACCCAAAAAGAAGGATGTTATTTGCTCCCTCGCACAGTCGTTGTCTTGTCTGTTCACCGGATCCCTCGACGAATCGCTCGTCCTGTGGGCAAAATGAAGATCTTGCTGCTCATATTCTGATTTCTGATATCATATTTCAGCTGACTGTGCGCACGTCAATTCTGTTCATTAACAGAATCCGTCGGCACATGACTGGGCCTCGGAACCTCAGCAAAAAGAGAAAAGAGTTCCTTGTTACTCAGTGAAATGAAACTGTAGTCGTTTTAAGGAATCACTTTTGAAGTTCCAAGTATGCAGTGTATATGTAAATATATGTAAATATCTTCTTGGAAACACAGGACTGAAGGGAACCGTCGTATTCTGTGCTTGAGTCCCCTCTTTCCTCGTTTTGATTCTTTTTTCTATTTCTTTCGATGACATGAAGCACAAAAAACTTAGTTTCATGTGATTTGCAAACACACAACTGAGCAGTGACAACAAGCTGTCTGCTTTATACACATATATTTAAAAACAGCTATTCGTATAACATTTATCTAGCTCATGCTTCTCTCCAAAGTGACTTCCAATTTTTTTACCCATTTATACAAGTGAGCAATTTTACTGGAGTAATTTAGGGTAAGTACCTTGTTCAAGGCTACTACCGAGAGAGGTGAGATTTGAACCTGCACCTTTCGGGTTGAAATGCAGCAGCTTCAACCACTACTGTACCAGCTGTCACCAAAGTATAATTGTAATATATTATTATTATTATTATTATTATTACTAAGAAAGTACTTTTCTCTGTATGACTGCTCAGTCGTTACTTTGACAAATGTATCAAAATTTTTCAGTAGTGCACTAAACTGAAATTAACAGTAAAGTTGAAAAACAGACGGGGTGTGTGTTTCTCTCTCTCTTTCTCGCTCCCCTCTCTCTCCCCGCGTTGGTGAGGGGGGTACATAGCGCTGTGCTGTGAAGATATTTACTGCGGCTGGACACCGCAAGGTGATTCGTTGTGTTTCCTGCAGTTCGGATACGTCTCAATGGAGACTCGACCGCACATTCGCTTCCTAATCAATAACAGTAATTGTGCGCCTCGTCTCGCCCTTTGAGCCGCCGCCAGCTGGCACCCCCCCCCGGCGTCACATGACGCCACAGCTGTGTCCACATGTTCCCCTGGACGCCACCTCAGCTCACATAATACCCCCTTCTGATGAGCCCCTCTGCTTTTCCTGCCCTTTTCAATAAGCTCACCGTATTGCCCCCCCCCCCCCCCAACTGCCGCCATTAATTCTGCACTGGTTTCTCTATTTACCTCCAAAGTGGTTGAATCTCAGGCTAATTCTGCGGGTGGTGAAGGTGGCCTGGGTGGGAATAATTAACACACACTGGAGGAACAGGTTGGGAGGTGTGTGGGGGGGAGGGAGGGAGTGGTGCTTGTGCTATCCTGTCCCCCAAAACCAGCCTCGCCCCCCCCCCACTGTACATTTATTTATTAATTTATGTAACACTTTTCTCTAAAGCAACTGATGGTGTTAAACTACCTACACTGATTTAACCCTTTATGCAGCAGGGTCATTTTTGCTCTGTCATTTCATTAAGGGCACTACAGTAGGAGGTAGGGTTCGAACCCGGGTCCCTGGCTTTAGGTTCTCCAGCTGAAAGGTTTGTTGTTTTTATTCACGTCAAAGTGTGAGCTGGCTCTTGGAAGGGGTGTGACCATGTGTCCTACTGGTGTGTGTTGTCTATGAAAAAACACGGGTTCACCGCCGCTCTTTTGTGTGCAGTGAGGCGACACGTGAACATGCATGTAGGAGTGCAGAGCATGATGGGACACAGGCAGCTCTTTAACATGCCAGTGCAGTGAATTGATCTGGAACCAGCAGAACCCTTTTCTTTGCAAATTCACCTTTTCCAGAAAGTTTGTTGCGAGATAAAATTAAATGAAATTAAATGAAATTACTAGCTCGATAAATAGCTTATTTCAGCATGACTGCTTTTCTTTTCTCCTTCTCCTCATTTATGGCCAGAAGAGTTGAGTGAGTGCAAATTTTCTGGCAGAATTTTTACTCAGCGCAAAAGTACCAATGCAAAAGCCTGACAAGAGGAAGAAAACGAGTAGAACTGAAAATGTTCTGCTGCTTTTCTCCAAAGGAACTTACAGTGATTGAGCCATTTGCAGAGCAGGCTCATTTTTACTGTACCAGCTTAGAGTGAGTAGTCTGCCCAGGGGCACCACTGCAGGGGGTGGGACTCGAATGTGGGATCCTTCAGGTGCAAGGTGGGACTTCCAACCACTGCGCCACCTGCAGCCTTGATACCATCAACATTTCGATCAATATGTGCTTAACATCTCAACCCCCCGCTCTCCTGCGTCTGCACGCCGACATCTCGCCGAGGCCTCTGAGTTCCGCACGTGAGAGGCAGCGTTTAGTCCCAGGCCTCTTGGCTTCTCGTCCCAGGGAGGAGCCTTGAAAAGGTTGTTTGTGGCATCCTGGGGCTTCAGGCTGACAGTGAACATGTGTTTCCTGCCTGCAACCCTCTTGCCTCTGAACTTCTGGCCAGGAAGTCACTCCTTCCCAGCACAGCTTGTCAAAAACCATCAGGATTGGGGTTTTCGGCGTGGTGCCAAAGGTGCCCAGAGCTCTGGTTGCCGCGGGCGGACCTGTGGGAGGGGCGTGGCTCTCGTACTTCCCGCCTTCGAGAGGATTGCCCCGAGGAGTGTTACGGGGGTGTAGCGGCAGGGCAGGAACCAGTGTCTGTAACCCCGGAGGACCTCTGTTACATCGACCTGTCAGCGTGCTAAGTGAAGTCGCTCAGACAGAGCACAAGGACACGCGGCTCCACCGGGAACCTTCCGGAACTCTAGTCGTGTCAGAGCGACAAAACGCAGACGCTGGTGTCCAGTCTGCCTTCCGTCCTGTTTGCCGCGTTGCCACAAGAGGGGGCTAAAATGGTTTCCACTGGGAGGAAATCGGAGGCCTTACTGGTGTAACTGACTGGGAGGGATTATGGAGATTACCATGGAGATTACCAGCTTTACCGCACAGCGACAGTAACTGAGTGAGAGCGCGTGTCATACAAGTCACGTCATTCCTTTGTTCCCTGGTGCGGCTCCCCGATGTACTTCTTACTTCTTCACATGTCATCTTGGATTATAGTGCAAAACTCTTCACTCATCTGTTTGTAAGTGAAAAATGACAGAAGTTATTAAAGGAGTTTGTGTATCTGTGGCAACCAGGGCTTCCCGAAGGTGGCACCCTGGTTAGGGCACTGAACTCGTAATCAAAGGTCCAGGGTTTGAATCGCACTCCTCCTGTAGTCCACTTGCTTGAGGCGCTTACTCTGAATTAACGCAGTAGAAAAACCCAACTAGATTGACAGGTAAATTGGTGTAAAAGTGCTTTTCTAACAAACCCCCTTGGGAAAAAGAGTCAATAAAATGTGTTTGATAACCACAATTAATGTTTATTACTGACAGTTAATCACTCTGATGATTGTAGCCAAATGTCTGAAGTCTCAGGTGAAGCCACATGTGGAGGACTTTACTCATTACACAGCATTTTACCATGTTTTTATCTGTTTGCGAGGCCCAACCATTGCTCGTCGCAGGCTGAACGCATTAGTGTCAGTCCGAATGAGCGATAGAGATCTTGTGAGGAGATCCACCGAAAGTCACGTTCTCCTTCTGGCAGCTGCCCTTCAGCACCAAAAAAGAGAGGATAAAAACGTTTAGCCTTTTTCCCTTTTCCATCTGAGTCCAATTTCTGGGCGACTCACGTCACCGAGCGCCTCCTTGTTCTTCTGCAACGACTGAGGAATCCGAGCCTCTTCTGCCAGGGAGCCGAAAGCTGCGCGGCAGGTGGCCAAAACCGAGCCGGGAGCGCAAGAGCGCCGCCCCGGAAGGCTCCCGCGTCGGGAGGGGCCGGCTCCTGCCCCGGTGCATGCTGGGATGCTTCATACACCTGAAGCCCTGGACCCCCAGCTACCCCTTGCCGTGGCAGTTTGCATCTCCTGCCAATTACTTTCATTTCCCTCACTTGCCATTAATTGGAGCGGAAGGACCGGGAGTCCAACGCCGGGGGACAACGTGTTCGTGAATTGCCTGTCCGACATTGTCCAGCTTTACGCGTTTTTCCCCTCTTGTCTGGGCATTTGTTTGGGGCAGGAAGTCAGGAAGGATCATTGCCAGAAATTTTCCGGCGACTTTCCTACACAATCATACCAGTCGATTCCACATCATTCCAACCAGCTGCCAGTGTAGTGCGTACAACCGCTGCCTTTGGACCCAAATGTTTCACGTTTGAATCTCACCTCCACCTGTGGGTGTGTACCTTGAGCAAGGCACTTACCCTGAATTGCTCTACTAAAATTCCCCAGCTGGGTGAATAATTGTAAGTTGCTTCTGAAAAAGTATCTGATAAGTGTAAACAGTATGAAGTTCAGTTTTCCTAATCAATACCAATTGCTGATCTGTTGCTCCAGCCAGTAAGAGCGCTGTGGTCCTCCACCTTCTGCTGCTTGGTGGTCCCACTTGCATGGGGTCTGAAATCAAAAGTCCACAAGTGCTTAGTTTTGTCCAGGATGAGGTAGAATGAGCTCCCTGTGACCCTCAGAGCTGCTGAATCCTTCCCACATAGAGGAAGGGTTTCAAATCATCTCTTTCAGACCAATCTCTCTCCTGATCTCCTAACAGCTCCATCTGCAAGTCCAACACCATCTGCTATAATTATCTATCTATTTTCTGTTTGAATGTCATTCCTATGGGAGCTTCTGGAGGGATGTGAACCAGCAACATGGTGCTGTCACACATACAAGCTGTGTGTCCATAGTTGTGTGTGTGTGTGTGTGTGTGTGTCTAAAACTCTTTGTCTGTTGCTGATGCACTTTGTTCACTCTGAGCTGTACATCACTGTGGAGTAAAATTAATAAATGCAAGACTTCCTCGGCTAAGTACAGGCTGGAGGTGATGTTGTCACCACGCAAAACATCCGGCTTCACTGTGACTCTGCTCACCGCAGTAATAATGTAAATATGAATCAGATGCACATAGGGAAAAAACAAAACAGACATATTGCAGCTGCTCCATGATTGTGATCCGCTGCAGCGTCTCCCTGTGTAATAAACCCAGTTTGCAGTAATATGTTCAGTCCTATTTTATATTGCATTACGGGGCAGGGAGTCCAAGCAATCAGTGTACAGATAAAGAATCCCAGATTAATTTGAAAATGGGAATATGTGAAAGATACAGACAGAGTGGAGGGAAGCTGGAGAGCGAGAGAGCGAGAGAGAGAGAGAGATTAATTTATCCGCGAAACAGCTCTTTTTTGGACGTCTGTCTTCTCTGCTTGTGCCGCTCACCCCATTTCGGTGCCAGATTGCGAAGGCCTGGCTTTCATTTCGCCGCCAGAGAAGATGTCCAGGACAACAGAGGAGGGAGGAGGGAAGACGGGGCGCCACCAAAAGGGGGATTAACAGAGTCCTTCGGGAGCAGATTTCCAACATTTCACTGGGATCTGAAGGTGTCATAATGGCAGAGTGAGGTGCCTGCAAATGTATGTATGTATGTATGTGTGTATGTGTGTGTGTGCGTGTGCGTGTGTGTGCGTGTGTGTGCGTGTGTGTGCGTGTGTGTGCGTGTGTGTGTGTGTGGTCATCCAGGACATCCCCTGTGTTCTTACCTCTTGGATCCTGGGTGGCGGTATGTTGGAGTCAGTGGGCGGGGCTTAGGGTGACCAGGAACTGGGCTCGGTTCCCTCTTTTTACACATGATTCAAGCGCGACACCCCACAGGATTAGATAACTCAGCCTTGCGGTTGCAGGAAAAGGTGAACATGTCCTGAACTCACACACACACACACACACACACACACACACACACACACGTGCACACAGCAAGCGCACCGATGCTCTTCCTGTGCGTGGCCCCTGGTGCGTGGGGGCAGCCGGGGCCGGGAGTCAGCTGTCCGCTTCTTCTTCTCCGCTCATTAAAGCAAATCCCACGACCCGCACAGAGGAATGTAAATGAGCCCCCGCGTTTGATGTGTGTGCACCTCCCCTCCTGGTCCCACCGAGTGTGTGTGGCACAGGAGCGGGTGGGCGGGGGAGGGGGGTGCCGTGGCGGGCACTGATGGATCAACAGGGCTGCCAACCCTGACCTTGAGGGGCGACTGAAACTGTAGATGTGTAAATCCAGTGTAACTCCACCCCCCCCACCGCTCTCCACCACCACCCCCTACTCTTTTTTCCTCGTTTTTAAAAGCATCTCGAAACAGGATCACAGGGCTGTTTACAGGAGCTCATGACTCATTTGGGACCCGGGGCCCAATGGGGCACAACCACAGTCCTCTGTCTGAAAGGCTGGAAACCCAAGCTGGCGGGAGTACACTGTTTAACCAGGGTGGCGCGGTAACTGGCCTTGAATAATTAACTCTGCTTGCTGGTATTCCGCTGTGAGGCAGAGGGAGGAGCTGGAGGTGGGGAGGGGTGCCCACTGACCCCCTGCAGATGGAGACCTGCTGTACATCACGGACGGCTGACCAGAGCCCGGCAGGACCTGGGTCCAGTGGCGAGTTCTGCAGGACACATTTTATTTACAGCCCGTCCAAACGGACCCTTCAGTGACGCGACAGAGAGCTGAGGTGGGGTGGGGTGGGGTGTGTGTATGTGTGTGAAAACGCTGAGCGATTTCTTTTTTTGTCTTTTTGCCGCTGTAGCACACATATTAAACCACACGGTCCCAGGAACACGTGGCTTCTGCTCCCAGCACCGAGCGGTAATCCTGTTTGCCGGTGCAAATGAGCTGAACCACGGGCCTTTGGTCTCCCACAGCAGTCAGTGTGTTCCCCTGACTAGTGTAAACACACACACACACACATGGTCCTGGGGCTGGCCAGGTGAGCCAGCTGCTGATGTTCTTGGTCCTGTTGATTCATCTTGGTTCCGCCCAGTTTGGTTTTTTCTTCATTCAACAAAATTGTCCACTTGTGAGAAAAAATCTGGAGTTGTATCACTTTTTTCCATAAATGGTTTCTAAAATGTGGTCTCATCTTCATTTACACTGTAAGAAATAAATATGGTCTTACGTAGCAGACAATACACACAACATTTTACGAAACCGCATTTTCAGTGAACAAATGGTTTCAACAGTCAAGATCTTTGATGGGACAAGTATGTGAACCTGTAGGATAACAAGGTCTTGAAATGAGGGCAACTGGAGTCAGGTGTTCCAATAAACTCCGGAGTGAGTTTCACCTGCCTGCTGTATAAAGAACCAGACCATGGTGGTTACTTGTTTTTCACAAGGGATTGTTGGTGAGGTTCAGTATGGACCCATAAAATGAGACTTGAGAGAGCCTCCTAAGAAGGACTATTGAAGCTCATAAGACTGGGAAGGGTTACAGTAGGTTTTCTAAAGACTTGGGCCTCCATCAATCCACAGTCAGGCAGATAGTTTATAAATGGAAGACACTGAGCACTGTTGCTTCTCTCCCCGGGAGTGGATTTCCTATAAAGATGGTTTAAACAATCGTGGTTGTTGAGAGAAAAAAAATATCCAAACTTTTGGATTTAATAAGTAGTTGAACCTCCTTTATTGGCAATCACCTCAGTCAAACACCTTCTGTAGCTACTGCTCAGACCTGAGAAATGGCTAGGAGGTATTTTGGCCCATTCCTCTGTACAAAAAAATGTTTCGGTTTATGTGTATTTTTGGGATGTCTTGCTTGAACGGCCTGTTTCAGATCAAGCCACAGTGTATCAGTGGGATTGAGGTCAGGAGTCTGACTTGGCTCCTCTGAAATACGAAATTCCTTCTGTTTGAGCCACTCTGTTGTTGATTACTCCTGTGTTTTGGATCATTGTCATATTGCATGACCCAGCTTTTTTGAGCTTTAGATCACAGGCAGATGCCCTGACGTTCTGCTGTAGAATTTCCTGATACAAGTTGGAATTCATTCGTTCCTCAGTGATTGCAGGCAGTTCAGGCCCTGAGGCAGCAAAGCAGCCCCACAGCATTACACTCCCTCCACCAGGTGTTTTGGTATGCGGTTTTTGTTTTCTCCAAACATAATGCTTTTTACATTTACCACAAAGATTAACTTATTGTCTGCGGAACATTACTCCACTAGTGCTGTTGAACATCCAGGTGGACTTCAGCAAACTTGAGGTGAGCAGCAATATTTTGTTTCGGTGAGAAAATGTTTTCATAAACTGCCTGACTATGGTCTGATGGAGGCCCAAGTCTTTCAAAATCCTTCTGTAACCCTTTACGCTCCTATTGTCACGTCAGGCCAAGAGAACCGGGACGGAAAGATCCAAGTGCGGAGTCATTCGTCTGGAGTCAGAGGATCAGGCAAGTTCTCGGTATCGGGGACAGGCGGAGGGTCGGTCGATCGACGGTCAGGGTCAGAGCGGGAATCCATGGACGAGGTCAGGAGATGAAGCGAAGAGTTAGTCGAATGGCGATTGCAGTTGAAACGAAGATCCGTGAACGTGGTCGAGAAACAAAGCTAGGGGTCAAAACCGGAGGCTGAGAACTGGAGATGCATATGAGCGAGGAGTCACAAGGAAGGGCAGTTGTCCCTGACAAGGGAGCTGAGGAGGGTCTTTTAAAGGGTGAGCAGTTAATCAGGTGCTGGAGCAGAGTCAGGTGTTGTCGGTTGAGTTGTGGGCGTGGATGTGGACGTGACACCTATGAGCTTTGAGATAATTGCTGTGAAGAGCAATTAATTTTTTTGTACAGCAGGGCAGGTCAAACCCATACTTGAAATGACTGGAACACCTGACTCCAGTTGCACTCTTTTTGAGACCTCATTATTCCAGAGGTTCATATACTTTTCTCATCAATGACCTTGACTCTTTCAACCATTTTTTCAACAAAGAAAGGGAAATGTAAAATGTCCTGTGTATTTTTTAAATAAGACCACATTTATTTATTGTGACATAAATGAAGTTTGGATCACATTTTACTAGCTGTTCATGCAGAACTTCGTATAATTCCAAAGGGTTCAACTTTGTCAATTTTACACGATAATGGTGAAGTATAAATGAGTAAACATGGTGTAACAGCGTGGCTATTTACACCTCAGTGCCTCTATCTGACTCTGGGGGGGGGGGGGCTGGGTTCTCAGCATGCCATGTTGCAGACCTGCATCGATATTGAGCAGTCCTCACAGCTCACTCTCTCGGCTCATGACAGACAGGTGTCCAGGATCCAGGTATCCAACAGACAGGTCTCCAGACCCTGCAACTGCAATGTGCATCCAATGCTGCTCATTACCGGACGGGTGGATGCCGATCTCTCCGTCCCACTGGATGCGTTTTTGGAAGAGAGCTTGACCTGTGAAGATGAGCGGGCGAGCAGCAGGAGGCCTTTAGAGGTCACGCCACCTCCAGGCAAACACTGAAATGCTTATTACAGCTCTAAGTGATTTTGAGTTCTTCAACATGACAAAAAGGTCCTGATGTCTGTTGACACCGATATTTACTATTTACCTGGTGTCTTCGCTGAGACTGCAAGTAGCAAATGAGGGAAGCGTCATGCTGAATGAAATATGAAGAATTATTGCATCGTCTGATCGAAGACAAAAAACTGGAACAAGTCTGTGATTTGCTGAAGGAACTGTTGTCTGAAGATCAGTTGTTGTTTGACTTTCTCCTACTATTATTAGGTATTTATTTGACACTGTTTCGCAAACAGAGATACGATGTTGGATAGTCAGCTTTAGAAGTGCGTTAGCACTTATGCCACAGAGTCATGTTAGCTGTATTAAGGGTATGTTTGATCAGGGTTACTACAGGAGGAATGGAGAGTTGAACCCTTCAGCTGCAAAGCGACAGCTCTATCCAGCACTCCACCGCATGGTGCTGATACACCTCTTTGTCTGCTTTCCGGATCATACACTGTTTGTCTTTACAAACCAGTCGGTTGTTTAGAATAAGCACACCTTTAGTCTCACCTTTACCTGAGAGCTGCTCAGGATCATGGCATCAGGTCCTGCAGCATCTTCTGTCAGAAGGACATGAAGCAATAGATGAGAGTGTAATTAATATCACGAGTTTTGCAAATAACTGAGAACTATGTTAATCTGCCCAGCTTTTTGAAAATTGGACAGGACTCCTACTTTGGAGGTGTATTGTTCACCTTCTTAACATTGGCAGTGAAAGGCAAAACAAGTTACTGGAGACTCACACCTCATTTCCAGGAGTCCACTCGAGTGTTTAAGGGCAGGTCATTTCTCACCCAGCAGCTGGAGGGCTTCTTTTCAGCTGTCCACCCCCAGGACCTGCCAGCCCCCCCATAGCTTTTAGATGAGGGGTGTTTCACAGAGCAAAGCAGGGGCCCATAACCCCCAGCTCCCCATCCCCCCCACCCACCAGCACAGCCCCTTCCCCACCTCTCAGCGCCACATCTGAGCTCAGATGGCTGGCTGCTGAGGCCGCCGTTTCCCTTTAGGATGCTCTGTTGTGCAACTCGAGGAAGGTGGCCTGCGAGCATCACTCATTCCCCAGTCGACTACACACCGGTCCCTCAGAACGAAACTACCGTTCTCGTTGTTTTGTGGAAACATCTTTCCTTTCGCAGCAAAAGGAGAACCAGAAAGACTCGGTCTTTCTCTTTGCCGATGGGTGGCGCCGTGCCGACAGGGCCCAATTAGTCAGAGAGCAGACTTCCCATGTAATTATTGCTCCACAAATAGCAGGCTGCCTCTCTGGCAAACAGGAAGTGGGGACACAGGGCGCCACGTGTGGGAGGAAGTACCATGAATCAGGCCGAGGAGCTCTGATCTGACATCTGATCTGTCGCGACACGGCGAGCCCCCCGGCCCCCCGCTTACAGGCCCTTAAGGGTGGGCTGGCGCCCGGGGAGGACTGACACTCTAGACATGCGTTTCTTCTGGTTCTTTACTCGTTTGTTCCCCAAAAAGAACGCGGGTCTCGACTATCTACTCGAACCCCGTGCGTCACGCACAGCGGGAGGCCGGAAAGGGGAGATCCCGTGAGGAGATGTTTAAGAACGATGCCATTTGGCATTTCCAGTGCCCCTAGTCCCCTCGCTGCCCGCTTGCTTGTCTCGAGGACCTTAGATTGCGTTTTGTCTTATTCTTCAGGATTAACTTTATATTCACGACGTTAAGCTTCTCACACGGATTTACTCATTTACACAGCTGGGTAATTTTTACTGTCTCAATTTAGGGTAGGTACCTTGATCAAGGGTGCTGCATCACAAGGTGTAGGTCTAGGTCCACCTGCTGCCCCTAAACTTTGCGGAGCGTGGCTGCATGTCCCCCTTACAGTGCCGTGTTGGTACTCAGAGGTACTCGGGACAAATTTGCTGCTGGATGATTCTGAGGTTTTCTGATAATTATGTGGTTGTTTGCCCTGAGTCTCCGCCCACCCCAGGCGCGACCTCCCTCTCCTCCTCCCCGTCTCTCGTGCCTCTTCCACGGACCCCGCGCCTTCACCGGTCCCTCTCTTGGCCCTTGGTTACGATCCCAGATCAAATGTTAGGTTTTAAAAAGCTAAAGTTTGATGTGGATGAACAACTGCCTATAAAACACTTTAATCCCTAATGCTGTAATGTATTTAATTTCACACTCTCTGATGGTATTGCTCCCCCCTCCAGCCTTCCACTCCGCCCCAGGATTACCGAGGGAGCCGTGGGCGGGTGGCTGTTGTGGGGGACTGCCATTGTAACCCTCGGTAAGTAAAATAACAGAGAATGCCTCTCTTTCTAAAGCCCCCAAACCCTTGGCAAACCGCAGAGCGCTCGGATGTTTGTATTCAAATAGGAAGCGAGAGCTTTAGCACGCTGAGAATGCTGCCGTCGCCGCATTCGCTCAGCCCTACGCTGAAAGGGCGTAAGCCTAAGCCTATTGTGTAGGTACGATTGTGGAGCTTCATAAAGTTTAGGTCCAATATAGTTCCGGGCCCCGACTGGATGAGCTTTGGCTCAGGGCCTGAAACCCCGAGGGAATGTGGGTTGCGGTAATTCCCCGGTACGGGTGCGCGCTCGCCCTCTTTCATAACGCCGCCTCATATCCCATTTACAGGCTAAACGCCTTTCGCCAGTGCAGCTTACCAAGTTATAAACGCAAAATCTTTAGCGTGAGCCGCAGCTTGGGCCTGTTCTGCTTTAATTGTGATTTCACTTTAATTCTTGATCTTTGCCCTCAAAACCAATTTGCCTGTTTAATGAGCTAAACCGAAAGGGACGAATGTTTGCGTTTTAGATTTAAGCTGCTACTGAGTGGTTATTGCTGTTCGAAATGTGGAAAAGCCCCACATGAATAACATCCGGTACATACCCATGGAGCCCCGCAATGGACGCGTTGATTCTTTTTTTTCTCTAACTTTTCATTCTTGTTGGACATCTTGCCCACTGGAGCTGCTGGGAAATTGAGACACGTCTTTTAAAACCCCGCACCTGACTCTGGCTATTTATTTTCCAGAATCGCTTCAGGGGAGAAACAGAGCAAAAATAAATATTTAAAAAACGATTTTTAAAAATATTTTTACTTATACTGTCTAATCCAGCAAGTATTTATTAATTTGTAGCGTTTCATCAAGTGACGGTGTGTATGTTGATGGAGATGAGTGGAGATTTTCATATCACGGGCCTGATTCAATGTGACACACACTTGCCACATTCTTCCTCCAGTGTCTCTCTCACACACACACACACACACACACACACACACACACACACACACACACACCCACACACCCTGTGAGCCGCCTTCAGAGTCACACACTCCGCGCTGTCTTTCGTATCCCTCAGTGAAGTGACATATCAACCTCCAAATGAGACTCTGTGCTCCTGATTTATGCACCGAGTCCTGTGGATTGCATTACACACACTCTTTAACCGTTTCCACTTCACGCTCCTCACTTTACCCTCGCAGATCCCCTTGTTCTCAGTGCTTCACACCTCATAAAAACAGAGAAGGAGGAGAAAGCAAACCCAAAAACACAAAGCGGCACAGCTCAAGGACTCAAGGGTCTCTGTCCTTTAGAAATCCCACTGGGTCACCGATGGACCCTTATGCACGTTGTACTCGGCTGGCGAAAATATGTTTGGTGACCGAGGAGCACCGTCCTTAGCGCTGGTAAAAAATATAAGGTGGCAAAATGTAGAGAAAGGAAGGTGACAGCTTCACATCACAGGATTTGTGTGGACCTTTGAGCCTCAAACACCTCCATCTGTAGCCTGATGTGTGTTTCCCAGATCACTTCAGGTTCTTCTGCTCTAATGGTGCAGAGCTTTTTGACTGAACCTCTTTAATTTCTTATTTTTATATTCATGTGTAATTTCAAGCCAGTATCTATCTATCTATCTATCTATCTATCTATCTATGTAATAGTCCTTGACCAAGGTACTTACTCTGTGCTCATACTGTAAAAATGATTAAGAAGTATAAACTGCCAAATCTGTGTAGAGTACCATAGTGTACCGTAGTATACAAACAGTACAGTACAAACACTGTATGTCACCTTGGAGAAAAGAGCCAAATAATAAAGGTTAATAATAGCAGTCAAGAGTTCACACAGAGCCCAGTGGCGGAGAAAGAGAAATTTATGCCTTGGCTTGCTGCCATTGTGCCGACCCAGGACCATAATGCGGTTTCCATGTGGAATACAGTTTCTGGAATAGTACCAACACTAAAGCCCATGTGGAAAATACCTTTAAATAATGAACTCCTGGCAACAGGTACAACAGATTTAAACGTTTTTTTAACATGACTCACAGAGGCTCCTGACACTGACTGCTGAAAAGGTCACGCTAACAGCTGATTGAAACACTGCTGGCCCAAAAGTGTCTGTTTGCTTTCAGTGTGAAGACGCCTCTTCTCTGACTCACTCTTTTCTTTGAGCTGCAAGATGATTTGTTTGCAGCAAAATGCCGCCATGCCTCGAAAACACAGAGCTTTCGTACGGTGGTTAATCTAAAAATTGGTTTATTTATTTAATTTTATTTTATTTTTCTGAAAGGTCAAACGCAGTGCATGTAAGTCGTAAAAAGAGCTTTAATCACATTATTTAGCATGTCTCTTGCCAGTTCCGTTCAGTGGACTGGAAATGGAGTGAATTATAGGAGCTGGTCAATAGCAGAGCTGTAATGACTGCTGGTGGGCTTTCACTTTGCTCCCATTTGTTTTCCTGCTAATCAATAACTAATTTTCAACATTGTCAGAAATAAAATAAAGTGGGAAATGATGCAGATGGTGGAATTTGGTGCAGACCGCCCCATCTCTTGCCTTCCATGGACAAAGTGGGCCGATAAGTGGCAGTTTGTTAGAGCTGGATGCGAACCCGGGGTTGATTTAAGTTTGAAGGAAGGATTCACCCACTTCTTCTCTCAGTATCCAGGGACAGAGGAGCCCAACCACCCATTAATCTATCTATCTATCTATCTATCTATCTATCTATCTATCTATCTATCTATCTATCTATCGATCACATCTCGGTTGAGGACGTGGGGACAGAAGCAGAGCAGAAGCAGAAAAATAGAGAAAAGAGCTGGAAAGATGTTGTGAAACACAGAGAGAAGAAGAAAGAAAGAGGGGCGACTGTGCGCTTGTGCTAAGTCGTCCATATCTAAGCCTCTTTGCAGAAACTCCCTTTGTCTTCAGACTCAAAGTCATTTAAGACTAATCCTATCACTCCACCTAATCTGGAGCCCCGGAGTCACAGTGCTGCCTCCCGAAAGTGCCTTTGTTCCAGACGCCGCTGAGTTCTGGTCAAGAGTCACGCTGGAGCGCCCCCCTCCCCTTCGCCCCCCGCATCCCTACATAACATTTAACGTTCCAATGAAATGCTGATAATTAATCTGTTGGCCCCACCCACGGGGTCTTCTGCTGCGGTTCGGTTTGGAGCTGCTGAGATCGTGTCCAGGAAGGGCAGTCGAGGGCGCAGTGGTTCGTGCTCCTCCCCTGCACTCAAATGACCCAGGTTTGAATCCCACCTCCTGCTGTAATACCCTTGATCAAAGTACTTACCCTGAACTGATACAGTAGAAAGTACCCAGCTGTATACATGGGTAAATCCATGTAAGTAGCTTAACATAGTAAGTTGCTTTGGAGAAAAGTGTCTGATAAATGAATAAATAACTACATAAGGTTCAGTGACAACAGCAACAGTGCAGTGACGGTTCCCTCGTGGAAGCGCCTGTCTGGCTGCTGTCAGTCCTACACATGGCACCAGCAGCGTGCGGCTCGAAGATGAGACGGAACCACCGTCCATTTGCTGCTCAGCAAACGCACTCGTGTTTTTCTCTGACAAAGGGTCACCTTGCAATAATTTGCTCTCTCCTCCAGGCTGATGTTATTAGCGGAAAGGAAATGCCCATTGAAGTTGAGCCAAAGATCAATTAGGGATTTTATGTCGTGAGCCGAAATGACACGAACCGGCAGAAAGCTCCGCGGTCCTTTCTGGAATCATGCTGTGATGTTTGCTTAGGGATGCTGGCGTGTGGGGATGTACCTTCCTGGTGCGTATTTGACCCCGAGAAGCCCAGCACTGGTTCTCCTCAGACTGGAACAAGGAACACAAGCACACTCGGTCTTCACATTTCTGTGCTGGCGTGCCGGTCACGGCCCCCAGGCCCACGTCGGAGCGTCCCTGCAGGGTCGTCACACTCCTCCTGTTGCCCCCCCTCCATCCGACAGCTGCCCTTTCGTACAAACCCTTTAGTTCAGCTTTACTGCCCTCCTCCTCTTCCCTGCCCAACAGGAACCTACACAGCGAGGGAGCCACGGTGACGCCAACCACCCTGGGACGAGCCGCCGCACAGCTAACAGACACAAAACTAGTCAGTATCTCAGTGTAATCCCCACCAGTGTACTAGTACTAACTACTGTCTGTACGGCGGCTACTTACTGTACTTTCCTCTCACTTTGTCGCTTTATGCTGTGTAATGTCTGTAGCGTCTGTTGTTCCTTCGTGTTAAACGTGACTGAATGAGCACCAACCAAGTCAAATTCCTCCTGGGTGCAAATGTTCCTGGTTGATAAAGTGTTTCCTCTTATCGTGTCTTATCTCATCTCATCATATCTTATCTCATCTTATCTTATCTTATCTTATCTTATCTTATCTCATCTTGCTTTGACGAGGTGCTACAAAGTAAGCTCCCTGAAGGTAGCCGCAACGAAGCCAGCCGCCTTGCAGCTAGTCACGGCAATGCTAACCAGCGTCACGCTGGCCACAGTGAAGCTGGCCTTTGGTTTTATCTCCGGTGGCACTAAATAGGAACCAGGTGCACTTCAGGCGCAATTAAAGTGCAGTAAATTGGTGGAACAACGAGAGGGTAGTTTAACTGCGCAGTAAATGCAGGTAAGAGTCCTTTTTAAGGGCTCTCGGGTTGCAGCGCTGCTGTCAAGGGCCGCTTAGCGGGAACTCGATCGGCGCTGACCCGGCCCGCGGAGACCGCAGCCGGGGTGGTGCGGAGGGCAGGGCTGAGCCGCGCACACGGCGCCGCAGGGTCAAAGATCCGCTGTTAAAAAGCACATTAACGGGGGGACCGTTGTGGGTACGAGAAGATGACCCTAACGGGCGCACGTGGCCGGTGGTCCTGATGGGTTCGTGTTCTGGGTGTGGATTGCTGTCAATGATCGCAGTTCCTTTACGGTTTTATCCTAACAGTTTGCACACTTGCCGCGAGGACTCTTTTTCCACACATCCTGCTTCAGTGGCAGCGACTCTTTCAGTAAATGCAATCGCTTGCTTTCTGTGTCGATTACAGTTTTGGATAGATGCTCACGCTGGGCATACAGTACACATTGTGATTCTTCTCCGTGTAAAAAAAAAAAAAAAGCGCTTATAGGGATGAATAGAAATACAAAATCCTTCTTTCTACAGCCTTGTCTGTCATAACTTCCAGTAAACAACCCTGGTGTCTCTTTTAATGGTTTCACCAGGTTCGTTTAATTTGATTCCACATTAAGCCGGGCCAAAAAATAAGTCGCGTATAAAAATGGTATTGAAAATTCTGGGTTAAATTTCTGTTACGTGTTTGTATATAAACATTTTGAAGTGCATATATTACGTACAACTATGATAGACTGGCATTCTGTCCTGGGTGTACCTTACTTAGCTTTGTGCCCTGTGCTGCCAGGATAGGCTCTGGACCACCATGACCCTGACTTGGCGCAGCGGTTAAGGAAAGAGAATGAGTGAGTGAGTGAGTGAGTGCGTGGGTGCGTGATATTAGGTGTAAATGAAGATGAATTCCTCGTTGCTCTGCTTTGACCTCACGTGTGTTGTCAAGCAGCTCCGCTCACAACGATGGAACCGTGTCGTCCGTTTCCCTAGAAAATGACATCACCCTCCAAAAATAAATCAGTGCCGCACGCCTCGCCGGATTTCCTGCATGGCTTCCATAGCCATGTAGCATTGTTCAAAATTATGTCACTTATTCCCATAATAATATTTTAAATTAATGAAGTGGTGAAGTGGTCCATGTGACACCGGTGATTTAGGGAGCTGCTTTTAGCCGGGGCCCGCAGCCGTTCGTTTAAATAAGTCACGCTTAAGAAGCGACTGAAAATGAGCACTTTCTGAGCCGGAGTTTACAATTCAATTAGGGGTGGGGGAGGACACTGGCACATCATTACTCCTCTCTCCCTGGGCAGGCGCTGTGCTGTACTGTGTGTGGCAGGGAAGAAGGACTCCATGGAACCCAGGACCTGCATGAGCGCTGCTTGAGTCTTGAATAAACCTGTCGAACCCGGGGCCAGCAGAAGTCTCGTGTGAGTCCGGTGGACTCAGATGACTTATGCTGGAGCCTACAAATACTCTGTTGATTCACCAGTTTGCTGGCCGCCGTCGTACCCAAAACCCAGCTCGTTTTGGAATCCACGGGTCCTCAAACTCCGAGGACGCACATCTGCAGAGCTACACAAGCAGAGCTTTACTTGTCTAAACTTCAAATTAAAAAAAAAAAACGCACACAATGCAATCATTATTTTGTTTACTTTTTCATTTTCATTTATTTATTTGGCATTTTTGTCCTAAGAAATGTATGTTTGTGTTTATAAACTGTGGTGTGGCCAGTTGGCAGACAGGCCCTGGTCCAGACCCAGCCCCCCGGCATGCGTTTCCTTCTGAGGTCAGCTGGACTCGCTGTCAGATCCTGTTTGGTTGTCTTTGATTTGGTCGCCTGCAATCAAAGTGCTCAGTGTTTGGGTCGGGTGGGGGGGCTCTCATCCATGATGCCCCTGGGGCAGCAGGCGAGGGGTCCCCTGAAGATTCTGCCTACCCTCCATGCTGCTGCGTGTACTTTTGCGCAGCCTCTAGAGGGTCTCACTTGAAGCGACTCCAGCGCCAGACCCCACAGTTACCTTCTCCCTTTAGAAGACATGGGCTTCTAACCCAGGTTCGCTGCTGTGTCTCAGCACTAATAAACTGTCCGAAAAGTGCGCGAGGGACGGAGGTGCGGCCGCTCGATGTCGGAGCTCTTGCGCTTCCAGCCCTGTGAATAAGTGTCGGGAGCAGGGCCGGCGGACAGGAAGCTGGCCGAGAGGAGCATGTTCTTGCTGTCTGACAACAAAAGGAGCGCTTGGCTGTCAGGCAAAACGTCGTTAAAACGCGCGAATCTGGACTAAATCAGCTGTTGTGCCTTCATTTCATAGTGACGAGGAGCTCAGTAAATAACATTTCCAAGCTACTTTATGGGTCTGTGTAGGAAATCCCAGCTCTGGCTCGGGCGCGAGCCCCGCCTTCATCCAGGGCTCTCGATCCATCTGCAGTACATGCATATTTCCGAGCTGCACATTCCACTCCGAGTTTAATATCCACTGCAGAACGGACGCCGCGAGAGCTGCGCCCACATGAACATCCCGCTGTGACCAGAGGACATGGACCCTGTGGCCACATTCCGCAGTCTCTGACTGTTTCGTACACTTACCTTTCAGTCCTCGCTCTCCTCCCACAGTGGCAGCGGTTGCTCAGGTGTGACAGGTGGGCAGCTGATCAATTCTCAGCATCCAGGAGAGGTGTGAGAGCCATCTGCGGACGGCCCACAAGTGACGGAACTTCAAGAACCCCCAACCCCCCATCCCCATGCCTCTCCCGCCGAACCAGGGCATTTCACCTCATGTTTGACTAACTCAGACTCAAGGGATGGGACCGCAGCAATCTGTGAACTGAACCACCCCACCTGATCCCATTAGCACACCTGGGTGTCTGGGTGGAGCAGAGGAGAAGGGTGGAGAGGGTTTGGAGGGCGGTGGAGAGGGAAACCAGAAGAGCAGGAAATGGACACCTCTCGAACCCTGAGCCACTAACTTGCATAGAGCGCCTTGAGAAAGTAACGAGGGGAAAAACCTGAGCCCTTAAATGTTTCCACAACATGACATGTAAAAACGGGAATCATCCATCAGGTTAGTAATATGTAAAAAGTACATTTTGCAAAGTTTTATTTTTATTAACACAATTGCTGGCTATTGTGACACTAACCATGACAGTGACCCCTAAGAGGTGTTTTCGCTCAACTCCTGACCCCTGACCCCAGACCCCCTTTCCATATTCCTTCTTTCACATTTGTGTTCCATAACTCACAATCCACTTCGGTATTATTTATTATACATTCATAACATTGTTTACAGCCGCAGAATGCTGGAGTTGCGTGTGTGTGATCGCAATCCTGTGAGCCGCTCCCTTCTGCTTCGACGTTAAGATATGGGAAATATTATAACGCAAAAAAACATTCAATTTTCAATAGAAAACAGCAGAAAAACCGAAAATGCCTTCTATCCAGGTGAGAGAAAATGTTAAACCTAAAATGTTTTAAAAGGAAAAATGTTATCAAATGAGCAGGTAGCCTGTAATGTTACCGAAGTGCAGAGAATGAATCCACATGATGAAAACTGCAACATGAAAATATATTGTTTAACGTGACCCAACGTTTTTGAGTGTGTGGTGAGTCATGAATTTCTCAAAGCGGGGTTATGTGCACATGTACTTGTATATTTAGTACAATTAAAAACAAATACGCATCCCCTCCCCCCAACAATTTTGCAAAAAAAAACCGAGAGAGACTTTGCACTTGGCGTCTCCGCGGACTTAAGTTTCCGACTTTTTCAGCAGCGCTTCTCGCCACTGCAGTTCCCGCAGCGGGCGGTAGGCGGCGCTAACGGTTTAGTGTAGCAGTGTTTCCGCTCCGGGAGGGGTGGGGCTGGGGGTCGGGCTGGGGGTGGGGGTTCGAAGGAGCTTTCAGTTGGTCCCCACATGGAGACACGAGCAGCAGAAACTGAACAAATGAGCCGAACAAACTGGGCGAACTCCCCAGTGGAGCTGCGGGAACCGGGGCGCTTTAGAGAAAACGTTTAATTGCTAATTAATATAAAGTCAACATTTGTTTGTAAACACAAATGTCACGTTACTTTCCGCGATGAAGAAGAGTATGAGCAATAAAATGAAAGATAAAAGCATACATACAGCTGTTGACTAAACGAGCGCTTCGTTTTTGAGTATTGTCTACCTCCACAACTGTGACATTTTGGTTTTTTTACAATTTCATTTCTCCCTTTCTTCGCTCTAGTTTATTTGTGAAATGTCGTTTAACTGTAAAATTACATTATAATTAATTGCAGGATTCTGTTAAAAAGTACTCCTAAGTGTTTTCTATTCCATACCTTTATTGTACTGTATTAGAAAGTGGAAGGTGAACCGTCGTAGGTCTAGTAATAATGTCTAAAAGTGAAAAGTTATAATGAAAAGTTTATTTACGTGGTTTTTAAGTGTTTCTTTTTTTGACGATGGTGTTTGCAGATGTAAGCCTGGAATTTGATAAAAAGTAAAAATAAAAATTACAGCCCGCAGAGGAGAATGTGTCTATATATTCGGACTTATCGGTGTTTCTCTGCGAAAAGTCTATAAAATATTTTACCTTGTTTTACGTCGCTTTGAGTACAGCGTGTTTGTGAAAAATGACCGGGTTCGACCTCTGAAACCGCCTGTAAAACGGCTCGGCGGTGAGAAATATATTATATTCGCGGACAGATAGAGTCGCTTTACGAAAGAGGAAAATTACAAACGAAGGATTACTGTAAATGTGCGCCCGAGGCTCGCGCTCATTATCAGCGACGTCCCCGCGAAATGGGTCTCGTGCTCGATATTCCTCATATATTCACCCCCTACTTTGGTGTATTTCCGCGGAACAGAATTAGTGCAGGAGTTGAGAACAGGGAGGTTGCCGGTTCATGTTCCCGTAGTACCCTTAAGCAAGGTACTTACCCGGAATTACTACAGTAAAACACCGTGCTCTAAATGAGTCAAACACGTCACACTGGTGGATAAAGGCATCAGTTAACGAATTAATAATAATTTATCATCACCTTATTTCAGAATTTATTTCTCGTCTGGTGAAAATTCGTGAGACGGTATTATTGAAACAGGCCCAAATTAATAATAAAAACAACAGTAAGAAAACTAAGCAAAATGAAAATTAAACTTCGGGAATAAAAGAGGAAGTTAACAGTTTAGCTGTTAATTAATACATTATCACTGGGTTATTATACATTAAAACGGAAAGATCGTTCTTGAACTGGTTATTAAATAGAGAGAATAACGTCACCTGGAGTTCTGTGACATGAGACTGAATTGTCACAATGTATCCCGGACTCGTTTGATGGTCTTCATAAAGATAATAACAGTAATAATAGGAGCGAGGAAATGGATCACGTTAGATATGGATAATAAGCAATATTAAACTGTGTCGCAGATGCCGTTAGAGAGAGAAAAGAGAAAATGTGACACATGATGTGACGATGAGCGGAATCCTGCGTTTCTCCGCAAACCCACCGTTTCCGCCCTTTGATGTGCCTTTATCGCTCTTTTTATTGCTGTTAATCACTTTACAGCGAATTGCTGAGGCGCGCTGCGAAAGTGATGAAGTTGTAATTGTTTCAGTCCAAACTGAACACGATTTGAACTGGACTCCCGCCGGTGCTGCCCGAACGGTTCAATGCACGGAGGAGAAGCAGAAAAGACGCAACAACAATCCGCCAATTCGTGCGCTTGGAATGAATTATGATTTATTGATCTGACTGAGCGTCGAAACAGAACATCGGTGGTGTTTACAAATATTTTCGCCGTTTGAAATGTACAATTTCCCTTGTACGTGAAATGGAAGGAGGACAGAACGCGAGTGGTCGGGTGGGAATATATATATAGTGCCGAGTGAATCACTGTGATGTGTTCGTTACTCACCGCCGCGCTCCGCACGGTCACTCGTGTCACCGGTCCGGGGTCTGTCTCGAGCCGCCACCGTCCCGCCGCAGGGCTTCCGCGGCGATTTCACGTTCGGGCGCGTGGAGGACCGACTCCCTGGGCCACGCGGGACCGCTCCGTGCGCGCAGTTTGCGCTCTCCGGTGTGACGCCGCCGCACGCGCCACACTCTTCTCCGACGGCTGCACCTCCCCACCAGAGCCTATGGAGGCAAAGAAGGCGATTTGCGCGGCGGCGTGGACCCCACCGTGGACCGTGGCGTGGGTGAAACAGGAAAGCATCAAAGTCAGGAGAAAACGCAAAAAAGTTAACACGTGTCAGTGTGTACTGAGTACTTACTGATGTCGCGAACAGTTTAAAATCAGTGTACCACGAGTGTTTTTCTTTAGCAGAGTTATACATTATTTCAGTAACACTTATGTATTCAGTACTGTGCTTTGAATTTATTAAAATGATTACTAATCAGTCACGAGACACACATCCCTTGACACGCCGGACCCCTGCGATGATGAGCTCTTCGTGGGAATTAATAAAATATTCGGACAAATTAGCTGCATAATCTGGTTATATTTAACGCATTTAGAGCAATTTCTGAAGGAATCTGTTATTCCAGGATCGCATGGATGGATTATCTGAAGTGAAAGATCCACGTGTGGACGTAATAAATGTAAAACTATATTCTCTGAAAAAATTATCACATACGGCGGCTGTATTTCTACTCGTGCTGAAGAGTAATCGCGCGTTTCTCAGTCAGTGTCTGGTATCTGTGCACATGATTATATATTTCCATCATTTAAGTAGCATTTAATATAAAAGGCACTCTGACCTGCTCTTTGTGACTGCTTTTTTTATTTTTGTTTTTATTTTTTCCCCAATACTGCTGGCCAGCCTCAATCAAGTTGATCGATCTCCCGAACAGTGCGCGCCTCCGTGCCCAGTGAGGGGTTCCACTCCGCGCAGCGCACTCCCATTGGACACGCGTCGGTGCTGAGCGCTGGACCATCCCATCTGGCGGCGCGTGGGGGGGGGACCAGGGCTCGTGCACGCTCAGAGTGGCATGTGTGAGCGCTTCGGCGCGTGCTGAGCGCTCCTTCGCTTCACTGCTGCGTGTGCGCGCAACTGTGAAAAACACGAAACTAAGTGAATCATGGTGGTGAATAAAAAGGCACCTTTTCCAGCTGCTCCGCACTTGTGTGTCTCGCGTTAGAGAACTTGTAACTTTTTCTCATCATGTGGATCCATCGGTTTTTGGGATTATTTTGTCCATGCAAAGAAAAAAAAAACACTGCGCCCTTTGCATACACACGTGTGTTGGAGGTACAGCATTTCTGCGAGCTTGTGGTTACAGTTGGAAACTACTGTAGGACACAGCGTTCGCACCTCCCTCCTTTACTCGCAGTAACCGTGGGAAAGAAGCAGTTCGTAATCATCATCGTGATTATTATTATTGTTGTTGTTGTTATTATTATAATTATTACTACAGTAAAACACATCCACAAACTGAGAGCACAGCAATAAAAAAAAGAGAGGAACACAAGTCAGAGAGGTGGAACACGCGGCTCCACACGCGCCCCCACGCCTCGTCTCGAGCCCCGACTCCTCTCTCCAGGGGTCCAAGCGGAGACCCCCGACACCCCCCCCGACCCCACCCCCTCCCCCACCTAGCTCCCCTCCTCTCCAAGCAACTTGCTGCGGCCCGGTACATTGTGCAACACGCGACCTGTTATGGCCACCACTGCTTCCGGGTTTCACCATTCTGGTCCAGACCCACCTCTGGGCTCCGCACGAGACGCCGGAGTCGCGCGTGCCGCGCCGCGCCACACCACGCCACGCCACGCCACGCCGCGCCGCGCCGCGCCGCACCGCGTGAACCGCACCGCGCAGGGGGCAGGCGGCGCGCATCGCCCACCGTGGCTCCTTTAAGAAAAACTCGTGCGGAGAGATCAGCCCTCCTCCTCCTGATCTCACTTAGAGCCCGTTGCATAAAAAAAGGAAAAATCAGCTCGCGAGCCGAGAGTGATCAAAGGGAGGGGAGAGCTCGCGCTTCGTGTCACTATTTCGGCGTGAACGGCCGGGCTGTCCCGAGCGCGAGCGCGAGCGGTGCGAGGCGCGCCGACGGCCGTCGCTCATCCCGCACTCCCGACGAGCGCGCGCTTGCCTGACAGCTGGAGGCGCAGGGAGCCATGAGAGCGTAGCGGGGTCCGAGGGGGTCTCTCTCTCTCTCTCTCTCTCTCTCTCTCTCTCTCTCTCTCTCTCTCTCTCTCTCTCCCCACGCCGGTCCGGCGGAGAAGGTCCGCTCTCGCGCTGCTCTCGCGCTGCTGTCCTGGCGCCCTAATCCCGCGCAGACCGAGGAGCTCGTCGCGCGCATCGGGGAGCCGTCGGGAACCGCTCGACGTGCGTGTGGAATTTGCGCGCCCGTGTCGCTCCAGCCTGGACGCGCGCGGGATCCGGAGGATCTGTGTGAAGCTCGAGGCTGGAGAGGGAGCGCGGCGGCCCGATGGCGCAAAGGGTGGGTACCGGGAGGAGTGGGGGGCAAGGGGAGCCCGGGAAGGGGCTCCGCACCGCGAGAACAACTTGCACGCACGCACGCACACACGCGCGCAGGGACTTTTTTTTCAGCTTTATACAAGTTCACTTTCCTCGAGCCGAGTTGCACCAGCCACAAACACGACGTGAAAGTGTGTGTGTTGCGCGCGAGAAAGTGTGCGCTGAGCAGTGTGTCCACATCACATACTTTCCAACTGAGTCATGACGTCTTTTTACTGTATTTTGTGCTCACCGGGAATGATCTGTTTACGTGTTTATGTGCCTAAGGTCGCTGTTTGTCTCATTCATTCCGTTTTGCGTCTTCATTAATTTCATTACATTCATTACAAATTACATTCCTCTTGCAAAATCGTGTCCTTCGAAACAAGATCGTCAGTTGCCACACATGTTTCATTGTTAAAGGAACTTTTGATGCGCCAAAAAAGATCTCACGTGAAACTTTCACAGCAAAATCCACCCGCGAATCTTCTGTGTTTTCATCTTTAAATCAGTGTCTGTTCATAATCTTTTCGTTCGTTTCGTAAAAATGGTGTATCGCGGTGTTAACTGAACTAAAAAAGTATGTACATTTAAAAGAACTCGCTAAATAATCCTTCTGTAAACCTTTTGCTAGTGAAGGTGTGACAGTAAAGCGCCCCGCTGCCTCGTGACACCTTTAGGGTTCGGAACATGAACGCGCTAATTCCCTTTTTACTGCACCTTTTTTTTTTAATTTTAAAAAAAAAAAAAAAAAAAAAAAAAAACACTTTCACTGCAATTGCTCTGGCTTTGGGGTAGCAGGGCGAACAATTAAGGCCACATATTAGTGAACATTAGGCCTTGAAAAACTTTACGCGTCTCTTCTCAATGCGGAGGAGAAATGGACCGCTGCGCCTCTTGGTTGATCCGTGGAAAGTGTTTTCGTAACTTGTTTTCGCCACACACACAACAAATATATTTATAGAGACCCTGCATGATTTCGAGTCTCCGGGCTGAAAGGGAAAGCTCCAGTGTCTGCTTCTCTGTGCCCTCTTTTAATGACCCGTGGTGCATGTGTCCATGCTTTTCATTTTCAGTTCATATTATATAATACGCGCTGCATGCGTTGTTGCTATTTTTCTATTTTTGAGACACAGTATATATGCGTTACGGCAATAATTTCACTTTTTGTATTGTAATTACTTAGCATGTGCTGTGTTTACTCTTGTTTTGCGTGCACATTGTAGTATTTATGCTGCTGCAGTGAGTCTTTTATTTTTACTCTGTATAACGTGCATGTATTTTACTTACTTGGCGGATATTTTGTGTTTAGTGCTGTTTAGTGGTTGTTTTGTTGAATTGATCCATGTTTTTCGGGCGCGTGGGACAAAAAAGTCGCTGCTTTTACTCTTGTTTACCGCTTGTATTCTATTTGGCCTCCTTTAGTCTTTTTAATGCCCTTTGTTGGATGTGTTTTATTTAGCGTACACGTTGCGTTCGGTGTTGCTCAGTCCACCTTTTGTTGCACTTACTGTAGTTCAGTGTCCGCGTTGTTGTTTGTACTCGCGCTGCTGTGACTGACTGCTGTGTGTGTGTGTGTGTGTGTGTGTATCTGTGTCGCGCGCAGTACGAGGATCTTCCCCACTACGGCATGGACGGAGTAGGAATTGCCAGCACCATGTATGCGGACCCTCACGCGGCCCGGTCCATGCAGGCCGTGCACCTGAACCACGGCGCGCAACTGCACGCGCACCCGTACCCGCACGCGGCCGCCGCGGCGGCGCACGCCAACGCCATGGCGCCGAGCATGGGCTCGTCCGTGAACGACGCGCTCAAGCGGGACAAGGATGCCATTTACGGGTACGAGCTGTCCGGGGGGTGGGGGCGTTACAGAATAAATGTGCACATAGTTATTAGTGTGAGAAGTGGGGGTGGGGTGTGTGTGTTGTGTGTGGGGGGGGGGGGTCGGCACCGGGACACCGGGACACCCGACTGTTTTTATATTGCTTTATTTATGCTTTTCATATTTACCTCTGTATATATTTAGGTAATTGCACGCGATCATTAATTACCATTAATCACCGACACCGTTTGCATTTGGTGTCCCTGCAGTTGTTTATTATGAAACTTTCACGTTTTGCGCGCTCACCGCGTAGCTTTGCTTTGTAACTAAAAATCGAGACTATTTGCTTGGATATATGAATGTATTGTTTTAAAAAAACATACACTTATATAACGCAGAAAATGTTGTTTAGTTTTTTTAGCAATTTACAACAACAAATACAAAATATAAGAAGCTGCCGATTAAAGTAGCTGAGCTTCACTGCATTGGAACTATGTCCGAATATAAATGAATATGCTGTCAATAATAATAACACCCTCTTTTCCATTTAGAATTTCTTGTCTACGTATGTGTATGGTATAATAGTAATAATAATTATTAACATAGCTGGGCCTACGTAAAGGACACCGCGAGCTCTGAGAACTTCGAACGCAATTTCATCCCTCATAAATTAACGTAAGAAAAGAGAAGACTCTCGCAACAAAAGTTTTAACTTGTCCAAATTTGCGGTTGCATTTTCGCCCCTGGAAGCTGAATGTGGAGCTCCAAGAAGGAGACTCCCTCCTCCATCCATCCATCCATCCCTCCCTCCCTCCCTCCCTCCTTGGCTGCCCCCGCGGAGCGGCGCGCGGCGCCTCGGCTCGCGGGCGGCGGCGGCTCTCGGGCTCCGGCGTGACGTTTCCCCGTGTGCTCCGTTGCAGGCACCCACTGTTCCCGCTCCTCGCGCTCATCTTCGAGAAGTGCGAGCTGGCGACGTGCACGCCCAGGGAGCCGGGGGTCGCCGGGGGGGACGTGTGCTCCTCCGAGTCCTTCAATGAAGACATCGCCGTGTTCGCGAAGCAGGTCTGGTCGGAGCCGCGCGCTTTACTTTTTGCTTTTTGCTTTTTGCTTTTATTTCACCCGGCCGATGCATCGCGGCATTATTCCGCGGAAGCGCGCGCACGAGGTGACACGCGCTAACGTGACAAGTTGGTGACGCACTGCGTGAGAAAAGCGTGGCGTTGCGGCAAATTACTGTAATTTTTGCCACGTGACCCCCTGGCCTGCGACTTGTCTCTCAATCTCTGACCTTTTCGTTGCTTCAGGTTCGAGCAGAAAAACCGTTATTCTCGTCAAACCCCGAGCTGGATAATCTGGTAAATATATAATTGGCTGTAAATAATGGGGTTTGGGGGGGGGGGGGGGGGTAGTGAGCTCTGATGTATTAATCAGTTCTGATCTGCGTTTGTTGCAGTGATGATGGTTGATGCATGAATATTTTTCTCTCTCTCTCACTCACACACACACACACACACACACACACACACACTCACACTGTAGCTGTCTCGAGCTTCTCCTCAAAAGCATTGATGCTAATTAATTTCACTCATTTGCCGACACAATGATCTCATCACCAGCATATTTTTTTTTTAAATAAACGATTAATTATTTTTGAATTCTTGATTACTGATGACTAGTTTAGAGTAGCTGTAATATTGCGATATAATGCAATAATTGTACAAGAAAATTAACGGCTATATTCGGGGGATTTAGGCAACAGTTTTCTTTAAGAACCTTTATTATAATTCTTTTAACAGCAGTGCAACTGGATCAAGGGCTGTAAAATACTCTTAACTCCAGTTTGTTTCACGAGCGCGTTTTTATTCTAATCAGTTTTTTTTCCCCCCCTCTTATTTTTTTTCTTCAGATGATACAGGCCATCCAGGTGCTGCGGTTCCACCTCCTGGAGCTGGAGAAGGTGACTGTCTCCACTGTCTGCGGCCCCTGTTACACTCGAGGCCCGTGGGCCACATTTGCATAAATGTCTTTTTTTCTGGTCTCTTGTAATTAGTGTCAAAATCAATCTTGGCGCCTATTTCTCCTTCGTGTTTAATTACAGTTCACGCAGACGGAGCTCGGCGAAAATCTCCGATTCAATTCCGCCCTCGCGCTCAGCGCGCGGTGCCACCACGGCGCCGTGTCCTTGTCACTGTGGGAAACAGACACGGATGTGATTATTAACTCTCGGAAGTGTTACACGCGCTTCCATATTTACTGTGTGAAGCCCGAGCTGTTTCTCCAAGGCGCTGACTGTCCCACTTGTATAATAACTCGCCAGGGTTCCTCGCGGAACCAGAAACACTCGCAATACTCGAAACACGAGCACTTCCACGAGGAATACACACACACACACAAGTATTTCGGGGGGCACGCCCCCCTCGCCTTGTTACCCCGTGGATTGTGTCACACGTGGCCGTGTCCCGCGCTGACCGCTCCGTAATCATTGACCTCGAGGACTTGTCGCGCGCCCAGTGAAAACTCGTGTGAAGAGAATGAACTCGCGCGCGCCCTTCGTGTACCTGCTACTCTGTAATGCTTGTTTCTTTTTTCGTGACATTCGCGTATAAAGTAACTAACAAAATATGAAGGGTGTGGAGTACAGGAAACAGACCCACGCGCCGTGGAACGTTGACGTTGCAAACCTGAAGCGCCCTCGTGAAGTGTACGAGCGGAACTTGCTGGAATGAGACGGTTTGGGAGGGTTTACCGCGATATCGGCGCTGGACGATGCTTTTCCCACGCGTGTCGCACGTGGGGTGGCGCTCAGCCGTGCTGTCACTGTCCGTTATCGGAGATATCTCTATTAAAGGGAAAAAAAAAACACTCGTCCTGCTATGCGGATGATCGAGGGGTTGAGGGGAGGGGGTCATGCTCGTGTCACACTCCGTACCCACCCCCCCGTGGTTTGTGCGTCTCTTCGTCTTTAAAAAGTGCGCCTTTTTTTTAGTGACTTTTACTTCTCTGCAGGTACACGAGCTCTGCGACAACTTCTGCCATCGATATATCAGCTGTCTGAAGGGCAAGATGCCCATCGACCTGGTGATCGACGACAGGGAGGGCGGCTCCAAGTCGGACAGCGAGGACATCTCCAGGTCCTCGGGACCCCTGGACCAGGTAGGACAGGTGGAAAGCGGAGTGAGCTCGTGTTTGCTGTGAGGCGCTCAGACGCTGGGGAGAAACTGAGATGCTGAGACGTTGAGGTGGTGTTGAAATGTTGGGACGATATTGCGATCTGGAGACGATGTTGAGATATTGAGATGTTGAGGTGAGATTATAACGATGTTGAGACTTTGGGAGGGATGTTGGGATATTGAGATATGGAGACATAGAGATACTGAGACTGTCTCCTGGGTCAGCGCGCTATTTGCATACGATTAAGGCTCTTTTAAATTCCATCTGAATGAAAAAAAAGATTTGAATAATGTGTCCATTATCGCTTCATTAAGGTCTGATCCCGGATCCGACCCGGGAGATTAGCTTGTGAAAGCATCGCCATAAACTTGACCTGTTTCTTGTCGATTTTAATTTAGCCCTTTTCCAACTCTTTTTTTTTTTTTTTTTTTTTTTTCCTTTTTTTAAACGGAGCCAAACATTATGGGTGTGATTTTGAAATCAGTAAATGGGCGGAGGGGAAATGTGTTTTATTGAGAAATGTGGCGTTTGGAGCCTCAGATGTTCTCATGTTCACCCTTCATTGAGCGTGTCTTTCTGAAGACACGAAGAGGAGCTCTGCATGATTTAAAAATAAATTTTGGCATATATTAGTATGCATATGCCAGTAGATTAAAAAAATAATGTAAATGAAAATCATTCAAAAGAAAGGAGAAAGAGCTGTTGCTCAGCTTGAGGATGGTTGCAGTTTTGCTGCAGGTGATGCTTTCAGAAACCCTGCTCGTTGTTGCCATATACCTGTGAACTTTGCATAATTCAATATGTTTTATGTGCTGCGTGTGGGGAGGGGGCGGGGGCAGACAGCACTTACGTTTACTGTAAGTATGTGTTGGAGCTTAAAATGGTATAAAATTAATGAAGCGATCAGGCAAAGTGATATAAATGTGCAAAGTGATGTGTGGTTGAGTGCTCTGCTGAGGATGGTGCATTATTATTATTATTATTATTATTATTATTATTATTATTATTATAACAATTATCGCGTTGGTCACCAAGCTCCGCACCGGGGCGCATATGGATCCATGCAGTTTCCTGTCGTTAATTGTTAAACAGTCAAAATGTGACGCCCTGTCACATATGAACATTTTCCATACGTTTATCCGGAATGTCTAAATCTTTTCACAATAGCGACGGCGCTTGTCGGGAGGCGCCTGCGGGCGGGAGCGCGCGCGGTTTACCGTTTCCACGCGCCGAGGCGGGACGGCGAGGAAAGGATGGGATGGAAATAGACTTGGCGAAACACCCTTGGGTTCCAAGGTATATGGAGCTTTCTGAACAAATTATGTTGTGCTTAGGGGCACAGAAGCGGGTCTTTAATTGACTTTAAGATGGAGACGTGCCCTAATTTCACCTAATGACGGGCCTGCGCTTCCTCTTCGTATGGAGGCCAAAATATGACATGTTTACCCCACCGGATCTGTGAGTCTGTAGAAGGGCCTCCTCGCACTGGGGGTGGGTGGGCGGGAGCAGAGCTGTCACTGACTGTGGGCCGGATGACCGCCGAAACGCTCTGTAAGGACCGCTTCAGGCGCGCGAGTGACCGGAAACGCGTTCGGTGCGGATTAATTAAGCAATTAATTAATTAACTGGCTTGTGCGCGCGCGCGCCTCATCACCGTCGACCATCTGAAAAAAAATACAGAAAATTTCTGAGTTTTTTTTTTTTTTTTTTTTTTTTTGTTACATTTCCCTATGTGGCTTGTGTGTGCGGTTGTTAAGAGGTGACATCTCGAACGAATTTGTGTCGTGTGTGCATTATCTCGTTCCATATGTATTTTTAATACGCGCCCTCGGGCATAAAGTTGAATTGGACTGGAAAAAAATGTTCTTTGTGCAAATTCTCAACATTGTTAACAAGACGGAGAAGGAGGCGCATTTATTCATAAACCAATTTATTCATGCAAGGGGACTGTAGCAAAAAAAAAAAAAAAAGAAAAAAACTTTGAATTGATTAAACTCCTGCCAAGCGCGCGTCCACGGCATGTCTTGTCTTGTTGCGCGCGCGCGGCCCAGCATGGAGATTATGGTGCTCGGTCCCTTTCATGTTTTTTTTTTTTTTTTTTGTTTGTTGTTTGGACATGTCGGAACCCAGAGGTGAGGGAGTCACCGGATCTCGGACCACCGATCACCGCGCTCCGCCACTTCCGCACGAGCCCGCGCTGTGGTTCGTGCCATTGAACGCGAGGCCCCCCTGGGGTGCTTAACCCCTTAGCTGTGGACCCGCCACACACACACACACACACACACACACACACACACACACACACACACACACACACACACACACACACACACACACACACACACACACACTGACATCAGTGCGGCTGAAAAACGAGCGCCTGGTTTCCAGTTTACTGCCAGAGTCTGAGAGCAGAGAAACGCGGCGTAATGTTTCACTCAGTGATCTCAGGATTGTTCTAGAAAACACAATAAGGAGTATTAAGAAAAATAATCTCTCTGGTCTATACTCCTTACCTCGGTTATTAATTATTATTATTATTATTATTATTATTATTATTATTATTAATTCACTTATTGGATTCTTTCTTCAAAGCAACTTTAAAAATAAAGTACTTACACTGATTTACCCATTTATATAGTTGGGTAGTTTTTACTGTATTCATTCAGGGTAATTTCCATGATCAAGGCGCTACAGCAGGAGGTGGGATTTAAACCCATGTCCTTTTTCAGGGCTGCATGACGGCTGTAACCACTATGCCAAGGCGGCTCTTTAATTCTTTGGTGTGTGTGTGTGTGTGTGTGTGTGGGGGGGGGGGTCACAGTTGTGTTTGTTCATTAGGTGCCACAGGGGGCCTCGGGAGCCACACTCAGGGGACCAGAACCATCTTCGAAGGCATTGTTGACTCTGCCATAGTTACTGGCTTGGCTTTTAAGCAATTAGGAGGCGCAGTGGTTGTGTTTCTTGTTTTCGATGTGTCCCTACGACCGGCGCGCTGTAAGGATGCCCGCTTTGTGCTGACTGGGAGTGACTTTACCGCGGTGCGCTGCCATCGGGGGGTGTAGCAGGGAGCCGTGCCATCGAGGTGTCCTCACGGAGAGCAGTAGATGGCGTGAAGACAGTCAGGGGGCCAGGATAGCAGCACCGCACCGGGAGTGAGCACTGCGTCACAAATCATCCTCTTATCCAGGTGTGTGTGTGCTTGTGTGTGTGCGTGTGCGTGTGTGTGTGCCCATGCGTGCGCACGTGCTGGACCCCCTGGGTGGCTCCTCTAAATATATCCACTTCCGACCCTGTTCCCCAGGTGGCACAGTGTTAAAGCTGTCACCTTGTGCTTAAAGGATCATTTTGAAATCCCACCTCCTGCAGTCGTAGCCTTGATCAAGGTATTAACCCTTGATGGACACGGTAAAAATGACCCTGCTGCGTACATGGGTAAATCAGTTTAAGTGGCTTTGGAGAAAAGTGTCAAAAGATATAATAAAAGCCCCGTCGCGTCGACTCTTATCGGGCACTTGGAGACGGTCGATGCTGTGAGCACTGACACTGCTGGGTGCTGATTCTGTGTAGCGACAGCGATGTGGCGCCACTGTGAGCTCCGTCTTCCAGAAGGATGCGCTCTCTCTCTTTCTCTCTCTTGACCTGGTGCTCCGCGCTCTGGCTCATGGTACGTGTGACCCATTACCGTAGTAATGATGCGTTGGGGTCAGTCCCGGTCGGCCCCGCAGGGCGATGGAGCCACGTGACCCGCACACCCGATCGGTGGGGGTGCCTGGAGCCTGCCAATCAGAAACGGGCGCCGGAGTCCCGGGGGTTCAGGCCCCGCAGTGTGGGTGGACATAGGAAGTCAGCCCATCGCGTTGGGAAGGAGCCGGGTGATGTGGAGAGGCGTCCATCCAGGAGACGAGCAGCTCCTCCTTACAGTAAAAATGATCCTGGGCAGTAAAGAGCTGCAGTGGAATAAAATGTTTGGCGTGACTGTTGTGTGTAATTATTGGTTTTTATTTTAGTGAGTCGCTTTCATTTAACTGATGGAGACAAACGTGTTACGTATGAGGTTGAAGGTCCCGGGTTCGGATCCCACCTCCTACTCTAGTGCTCTTGATCAAGGTACTGACCCCGAAGTCACCCTGCTCCATCAGTGGGTAAATCAGTGTAAGTAGCTCCGTGTACAAACCCAACAGCATTTATCGTGGTATCAGATAATGGAGCGAATGTAAACGAGGACTGTTGGGAGTTTCCCACTCACTTTCTACTACGGTAATTACCACGCTTTTACCCTTTGATGCCAGGGCCTGGCGCTCAGGTGTGGAGTCGCACACAGACGTCTGTGTTACGGTCACGCTACAGATCAGACCAACAGGCTGTGGACGGGGGGGACAGGGGGTGTTACACTCTTATTCATGGACCTATGGGCCCCCACCCCCAGGTCTGTGTCACTGTGGGAAACTATTACCTTAACCACCCTAAGGGGGGGAAGCTGCCCACATGTAGGGAAACAGCATGAATTTCACATAATTCACACACTTCTGGGTGTCTTTAGGTTTTTTCGGGGCAGGTTTGCTTTTGTGGGGTGGGGTGGGGTGGGCATATAAATATAAATGTGTCCCCACCAGGTTGAGCGAGAGAGAGACAGGCTTAGGAGTGCGTGGTTGCGTGTTCATCAGGACACACCAGCGTCACCCCTTCTCAGCCCTACTCTTCTGGCTCCAGCCTGTGTGTGTGTGTGTGTGTGTGTGTGTGTGTGTGTGTGTGTGTGTGTGTGTGTGTGTGAGTGTGAGTGTGAGTGAGATCCTATAGCCACCTGCTTGTTTATCAATGGACCCCTCCCTGCCCCTCAGGGCTCCTCCGCCCTTTCGGCCCCTGTGTGTCACCCGCCCATTTTCTGTTCATTGCCGTCCACATGAGCGATCGACACGCGTGTTTATAAATAGACCCCCCCGCCCCCCACTCTTCAATTACATTCAATGCAGTCGTTTCCTGTTTTCCCCCCAGTCATATTTCCATGTGGAGGGGAACTCCGCGTGACGTGCTGGTGCTCTCAAACCCGGGTTCGGCCTGTAGGGCCCCTGCGCACCATCCCGAAATCAGAGCCATAGGAATCGTGGCTCGATGCGCTAACCGCTGACCTTCTGACCACATGGTGCATATTCACCGCCCCCCCCAGGGGGCATTCCTGTGCTGCACTGCCTTATAACCCCACTCTTTTTATTCTGCTATTTTTAAAGGGCCTTTTTTGAGAACACATTTCGGTCAGTGGTGGGTTATGAATATGTGATCTCGCGCACACACGGAGGGTGTGGGGACACGTGGGGCTGAAGGGGTCTCACTGTGGGAGACCAGCTCCCGAAGACGTCACCGCAGGGTCGCGTCACCCGTCCACCAGCTCCGCGAGTCCCCACCATAGAGACACTTGTGTCCATTGCAGTAGAACCCATCAAGACCCACAGTGCCTGCCGGACTGCGGGTGGTGTAGCGGTTAGAACTGTCCTTTTTATGCTTGAAGGATCTGGGTTCGAATCCCAGCTCGTGCTGTAGTACCTCTGATCATGGTACACTCCCAGACCTGACACAGTACAAATTACGTAGCTGTATGAACGGGTAAATCAGCGTAAGCAGTTGAACATTTTGTAAGTCGCTTTGGAGAAAGAGTCATAGAAACAGTTTCAACGTTTATTTCTTTAGGAAATCTGGGATATGACATGACCCTGTAGCCTTAAGGTTTTGGGTTTGAGCCCCAGTACCCGTCCTGTTGTAGTACTTACTCCGTTTTTCCCAGTCCCTCTGTGTACCGCAGTAAACACCGCTCGTGCGTTTCTCTGTGCGGCCCTGAAATGTCCGGTGTTTGGACGGGACCGAACACGGCAAAGGCCAGACATGATTTTGTGTGTGTGATGCAGCGGGGCGTCAGGGCTGGACTGGGGGAGCAGGGGGGGTTGTGGTATATAAGGTGAAGTGTGGTCTCACCGCTCCGCCCCCATCTCCTTCTGTCCCCCCAGCAGACTTCGTGGAACAGAGACCACGACGACGCGGCCTCGACACGCTCTGGCGGCACGCCCGGACCGTCCAGCGGGGGCCACACGTCACACAGCGGGGACAACAGCAGCGAACAAGGTGAGGCGCTCGTGTGGCCAGCAGGGGGCGCAGCAGTTAGCGGAGACCGGACACTTTGCCCCGGAGGAAGTCACTGCGATGGGAAGGTGTGCCAAACGCGTGTGCTGCGGCTCCTTGCTTCGTTTCTGGAACGTTCCCACGTCCGACCGCCTCGTTTGCTTCGGTGACTCCGCAGAAGTAGCGAAGCAGATGTTTTGAACAGCGAGAGGGATCTGCGGAGGATCTGTCAGCCGGCGCCGATAAGCCGTCGTTAATGAGCGCCTCTCCGGGGCCCGACCCCCACCCCACCCCTGGCAGGCAGCGGCTCCGACCGACCAGAGTTAGAGGTGCGACCCGTGTGGCTCTGACGGTCATTAACGGCCGACTCAGCAAGTTAAAAATAGTACATTAGCAGAGTGTCCGGTACACTGACCGGGTCCCGGAGTGACCACACGGCTCTGTCCGGCGCAGTATCGTCCTTTAACGTGTTTTCCAGAATCGCCATGAAAAGAGTGGCTGGTTAATCAGCAAAGTAAACCACAAAATATGTTTTAAAAATGAATTTAATTCAAGTATTTAGAGTGACTTTCAAGAATACAGCTCAACACACAGAAATACTGTGCTGGAAACGCAGAACTGGGGGCAACGAAGGCCACCGTGATCCTTTCTCGTCTCACTGCGACGGAAGGAGAAATTTCCAAGTCGTGGGTTTGTTGGGTGTTTCTCACCACCAGGCAGAGATGGCAGCAGGGGGTGAAGTGGTTAGCGCTGCCTCCTTGCGCTGGAAGGACACGGGTTTGAATCCCACTTGCTGCTGTAGTAAACTTCATCAGGCTACTTACCCTGAACTCATTCTGTTAAAATACCCCCTGCTGGGTAAATCACTGTGAGTAACTTAGGGCCAGATGGAGGCTGTGATTTGAGCAAATACTCCATGCTGGGGTACTTTACCCTGGTAGAGAGAGCACAAGGTGAAAAGTGTCTCTGATCCCGTGGCCTCAATCAGACTGCGAGGCAAGAAGCGGCTTCATCGATTATTGAAGGCCAAGTGGGGACTGCGGTCGGGACCCTGGGTCGCCGGCAGGAGCTGCGAAGGGGCGGGGCCACCGAGCGCATACAGTCTGGACAGGCGAGCAGAGCGGTTCTCTGCAGTCGCCACGTGGGTGCTGACTGATGAGATGGGGGTGGATGCCGCAATGGGCGCTCACTGCACGCAGGTCAGTTACAGCCCTGCCCCCTGTTCACATACACACACTTGTGTAACGCACACATGCTCGCGAGGCAGTAAATAGTCCTAGAAAGGGAGGAAAACGAAGCACGTGAGCCCGTTTGCGGCGAACACACAGGTCAGGCGGGTTAGTTACCGGCGCAGTCCCGTCGTACACTCCGCACGCTCGGTACACTCAGTATTAAAGCTTGGAGAACAGAATGCAGGTGGTTTTTCTGGATGTTATCGCCCCACCTCCCCCCAGACTCGCTCATTCACTCAGCAGGGAGCGCCCGTCTCTCCAGTGCCACCTTTTTGAGGGTGCTCTGGGTCCCGGTGCGGGGTTCGGCGCATCTCCCGTGGCTCCGCCTCTCCTCGGCTCACCGCTCATCACTCGAGTTTCTCAACACGTGACTCGCCTGCCGCGTGGTTAATGCTCGCTGGATTTTAACTATCTGTGAGTCCCGGACCGCCGTGACTCGTTGGCGCGCCGCGTCAGGAGGAGTTCTCCACAGACACACGGCGCTCCGTCTTTAATTAGCCGAAGCCTGTCGGTCGGGGTGTGTGTGTGTGTGTGTGTGTGTGTGTGTGTGTGTGCGCGCGCGCGCGTACGCACGCGATCCCGGGGGCGCCTGGCAGTATTGTGTGCTGGGCTGCAAACAGTGAGGCGCGGAGGCCGAAGGGAAGCGAGGCGCTGCTGGGGGTCCCGCCAGGCTGGTACGACCCGGCGCTCTTCCTCTGGTGGCGCCCGGTACCAGGGACACAGAGACCTTCCTGGCAGGAAAGGGTGGAAATGGAGGCGAAAGAACAACCCAAACGGACTTTGACAAAAAAGCCTCGGGTTCCTCAGCGGGTCACAAACAAAGGGTCTCTCTCTCCCTCTCTCCCTTCTTCTCGCTCGCCCACTCACGCTCCGCCAATATAATACAAAACGAGAGAAAATGGGTAGAGGAACGAGGGTGTGTGTGTGTGTGTGTGTGTGTGTGTGTGTGTGTGTGTGTGCGCGCGCGGTCTGCGCAAGCAGGCACTCTGTGAGCCCAGCACCAGTTCTCTTCTCCACTTTCACGGCGACCCGGGACTCGACGGTGACACATCCTGCTTCCAGCTTCCACATCCCTGTGCTGTGGAACCGAAACGTGCGTCTCCCCACCAGCTGCGGGTCATTTCGGGCCTCCGCTCTCCACACGTTACCGCGGTACGGCTCGTGCCGCCATCCCTGCAGCCTGGAGGGCGCGGTGCTATCGCTGCGCCATCTGCCATTGTGTCGCTTCACAGGGAGCCGCTCGCTGCGCTCTCGTCCTTGACTGCAAACCCACTCTGTGACACTGTTTCTCTTCGCTGCCGCTGCAGGGCGCTCGGGTCGGGAACTCCGGCCCCCGCTCTGCAGCGGCGGCACTTGTGTCCTCTTCTCCGAGCCGTCGGCGCGTCGGCTGTCCAAACAGGTGGGAGTGGTGCTAGGGATGAGAAAGGATGTCCCTCTGCCTCACCCTGTTACCATGGTTACCGCAAAGCTACAGTCGGCTACATGTTTCTCAGGTGTCTGTGTCTCCCCCCTCCGCTGCCCCACGCTGCCCCACCCTGGGCGGAGGCCGTCTGTCTGCAGCGCCGTGATGCTCCACGTCTCTCTCATGTCGAGCCCAATTGTATATTTAAATCGCACGCATATAATTGTGGTGCGCTAACGACAGAGCCGCATGCTATCTTTGTAGCCGTGCTGGTGGGAGCTTCTTCTTTCCCACAATGCAGCAGTGGTGATCTTCCATGTGGCGCGCACACACAGACGCACAGAATGGCGAAGCTCTGCGACATGTAAATAAATCTTTGGAGACGAGTTTTCCACGACGTGATCATTTTTCCTGCAAAGCGCCGTTTAACAAGCGGTTAATTATTTATTCATTTACGTGACGCTTTTCTCCAAAGTAAAACCGAGCTGCTTACACCGATTTACCCAATTACAGAGCAGGGTAATTTTTACTGTCTCAGTTCAGGCTGAGTGCTGCAGCAGGAGGTGGGATTCGAACCCGAGTCCTTTAAGTGCGGGGTGGGGCTATAAGCACTGCGCCCCCTGCTGGCACAGCTTTCTTCCCGGTGCAAGTTAATGACTCTCTTCAGCTTTAATGCTCCTTTCCACGCTTCAGAGAAGCTCTATACACAGCGGAGTAAGAATTTTACCACATCGTTCCACTCGAACCCTGGAGCGGACGCCGTCTGCTGGGGTCCAGACAGGCTGTGCCCCACGTGGGGTCCCCGAAGGACGACATGCTGGGAAGAAGCTCCAGATGTATCATTACGAAAAACACAACTGGCCTGAGCTCTGCGGCGGAACTCGGTCTGGGAACGGCGTTGGGCTCTGGGCTCGCACCCCAAACCCAGAGCCCAGAGCCGCAGGGCCCCACATCGCACCCGCCTCCAGAATCCGAGTGAACGCTGGCGAGTGAAGAGCGTCGCCAGAGCGCCACGGGACCCGGGGGGCAAACTGGCGGATTCGTGCAGCACTTTTCAGGAAAAACCTGACAGTGCTCATAAAGGGAGGGGGAGGGGGGGGGGGTTAGTGACAGAAGACAAACATGGGCATTAACACTTGGCTCATTATCACTTTCTCTCCCTTACACACACGCACACATTTTCTCTCTCTCTCTCTCTGAGCATCTTTCATGTTTTCTTGCTGCTTCCTTGCAGCTGCTGAACTGGCCCATTTGCTGCAGTGTGTGTGTGTGTGTGTGTCTGCGATTTCTTAATCTGTGTGACACTGCAGGAGCTTCTCTGTTTTTGTTTCCAATTTGGTGATAGATCCCGGGACACACCAGCACAGAACATAGAGATATAGGAAATCAGTACAGATACAGGTAAATACAGCCCATAAACAGACCAGCGATAGCAAGAGCTTGTCCCGAGTGGGGTCACCGCGAGCCAGTGCCTACCCTGGGAACGCAGGGCGGAGGGGACACACCCTGGACGGGACGCCAGTCCGCCGCCAGGTGACCCAAGCAGGGCTCGAACCCCGGACTCACCGTACAGTGAGCACCGGCCAAACCTGTTGCACCACCACCAGGTAAATACAGGTACAGGTTATCTGAGGTTACAGTGTTCGGCGGGGGGGTCATGTAGCACCATGTGACAAGTTCCTCAAAAGTGAGCAGATCTTCCGGAATCCATTAGAATTACAATGCAGATGAAATATTGACATCGGACACAGATTTGTGGGGGGGCAGCAGTAGCAATATCCATTTTCTTACCAAATTTTTAACGGCACATTTATACTTCTCTGACGCTCTTGAAAAGCTGTCTCTTGCAGGAGCTGAATCCCTGGTACCGTTTCCATTAAAGGGGTCCGACCTGAGGGATCCGAGTGTCCCCCCCCCCCCCTCGTGTCCAGGGTTAGTGGCAAGAAGTTTCCTGTAGACAGCAGCTGGGTGGTGGTGGAGGGGAAGTTTTGTGTTAACAACTGGCCAAAAGCTTGATCCCTTGCTGACCTCGGGTGACATGACCCCCCCAGCGAAGACCCAGTTACCTGTTGGGAGATTTGTGTGCAAGAGATAAAGAGCACCTTAAAGGGGCATTGGAGGGGGGCATGTTTAAGTGGAGAAGAAAAGAAAACAAACACACTGAATGGGGCTGCGGAGTGTGTGTGTGTGAGAAGTGGTCAGCTGACCCTCGCTGGTGCTTGGGGGGTTGTTCCAGGCAGGTTCAGTCTGATGGAGGAGACCTGATAATCTGGTGGACAAAGAGGTCAGCTGGACTGAGGTGGAAGGACATGACCCCTCAGGGATTCCTGTCTTTGAACTGTGGGAGGAAACCAGAGCACCTGGAGGAAACCCACACAAAGACAGGTTAGAACTTTTAAATTCCGCCAGTGCTTAGTGGGGTTCGACCCCATGTCCCAGTGTTCAGCCCAAGAGTTGTAGCACTCTTCTGACTCCCAGCACCAAGTGCTATCTCACCATTCCTTCCTGTACTTTAAGCCGAACTACCTAAGGACAGTGGGGGCGGAGTCAGAGTGGATCAAATGGTGAACCCCACACACACACACACACACACACACACACACACACAACCCACCCCCGTCACCCAGTTTGCTTACTGAAACACAACTTTAGTTACACTGTTTACTCGCCCAGCAGATGTCCTTATCCTGAGCTACTTACCAAGCTGAGACTTTTACACGGTGGGGTGTCCATCAGGGCAGTTCAGCTCAGGTCAAGTAACTGACTTGAGGAGACAGCAGGGGCCCCCTGCTGGGATTTCACCCCACTGTGGGTTCATCGCCCCAGCAACGGGGCAGTTAAGGCACGGGGGAAGCGGCATTAGCGACCGGGTGCTCCTGACACGACGCTACGAGGGAAATCCCTGCTTATCTCCCGTGGGTATTTTACATAACAGCTGTGTGGAAAATGGTCTTCGAGGAGCGTCGGCTCGCGGAAACAAGAGCGCCCAGAGCGTCAGCTCCGTGTTCCCCACCAGAGCGTAATAAAAATTTGCATAAGAGTGTAGGAACGGGCCTCTCGGTTCTCCTGCTGTAGTTGAAGTTGTGCCCCAGCTGCTGGGACTCTGAGAGCTGTATTAATAACAGGGACAGCAGGTGGCACAACGGTTAGAGCTGTAACCTTGCACTCAAAGAGGCCTAGGTTCAAATCCCACCTCCTGCTGTAGTACCCTTCGAAGGACTTAAAGGGAACTGGCTGAGCTGCGGCTAGACCCTGGCTGGGTCGCGGGTGTCGGGTCACGAGTGTCATCTAGTCCTCCTGCCTCCGGAGGCTGCTGTTCTGGAAGGATCTCGGGCTGCTGTGCTGGACACAGAGGGGCCCTAAATTGACCACTCCCCTGACCCCCCCCTGCCCATGGCTCAGAGACTGAAAAGACAGAGCATCCTGGATGCTTGGGGAGAAAATTGATGGTTTTCTATTCCTGAAAGGGTTAGGGTGAGGTCCGTCCCCACACACTGCAGACCCGCTGTGTATTTTGCACCGCGCAGTCTCGCCGGGGCAGCGACCCTCACGCAGACGCCGGCACGCCTTTTCCCGCTCGCATTTTCGTCATGGCCTGTGGGTATGAGCTCCGCCCCCCGCCGGCCCAGCAGCCGTCACGTACGAACATCTTCACTGTTGCAATCGCACAGATTATAAATGACTAACTAATCACTGCTATTTAGAGAAGCAACTGTGATTATTCGGAAAAATCACTATAATTACGGTGAGTAATTATGTATTTATCCACAGATTAGTCATTACTGTATTTCTTCCTTTTAATTATGAAACGTGTTCGACGCAGAGCGGGACTCGTATCAAACTTTTCGTTTACTTTGTGTCCGGCGAATGCACGCGTTGGCCTACGAGTTGCCGAGCAGAAGCACGGAAGGTCTCTTTTACGTCTAATTTATCTTTTCTTCCGCGAGCTCGATAAAAGTGCTCCTGCTCCGGGACCCACGTGGCGTTGGGAGAAAGCGGAGCCGCAGTTCACTCGCGAGCCTCCCCCCTTTCTTCTCAGAGGAACCTTTAATATCGGCGAGAAAAAAACGACTGTGCCGGGGCTTCGTGAACAGGAAGCACAGTGACACGTGGAGGGCGTCCCTGTGGCTGCGTGGCAACCGTAACCGAGGGATTCCTCGAGGACTCCTCTTCGCTGGGGGTGCCGAACGCCTCCGCCGCGGCACCCATTCCTGAACTGTCTTGCCGAGCGGGGCTTCCGACCTGTGTAAATGGAGCCCCGCGGAACCCCTCCCCCCCGCCCTGCATGTCCGTGGACTGAATGCAGTTCGAGGCACTGCACCCCCTTCTCGTACCGAGGGTCACGAGGCCCGACTGGGGTCCGGACCCAAACGCACAGAGAACGAAGAGGGAGGGACGATAAGACGGCCTGTAACATTTGCTGGAAATACCTTTCGGGTCGACGCGGGGTCCCGAACGGCTGCGCTCAGGGTGGCAGCAACTCTACTCGCATTTCGGCTCAGAAATGTCGGTCAAAGTCACTAATATTTGTATTTATTCATTTATGCATCACTTTTCTTCAAAGAAACATTCAGTGTTTAATGAGCTACGTATACTGATGGGATACAGTGCTTTTTACTGTACCAGTTCAAGGTAAATACCTTGATTTTAGGTACTACAGGAGGGTGTGGGATTTGGACCTTGGTCCTCCCAGTGCAAGACAGCGTCTCTAACCATTGTGCCACCTGCTGCTCCTTTTGTACACGAACCGAACAGATGATATCATCGTTTGGGTAAAGAAATGCAGGAGGAGCAGGAGGGCGAGAGAAAAGCGGGGTGCTCCTCCCCTCCCCCACGCGTGTCCGACCGGCACCGTGATCACGTGACTTGCGTGTACCGACGCCGCCGCTAATTTCCAAAGGAGCAGAAAAATATGTGGCACCTCTGCGCCCCGTCTGACGAAACAAAGGATCGGGGAGTGCCAATTAATGTGCCCTTTCTGAGCTATCAGCTCATCGTGGATTAGCCCAAATTCCTCTGATAATGTCAAGATACGCCTGGAGAGAGAGAGAGGCTGCGAGCGGGCGAGCAAGGAAGAGCGAGGGAGGAGGGGATGAAGGCGGCTGGTGGGAGAGCGAAGAGGAGGATGGGATACGATGTTCGCTCCCTTGCTGACGGAGGACAGCAGAGCATTAACCTGATTTCTGCAGCCCGCTGTTACCGCAGTAAGGGGGAAGGGGGGGTCATAAAATATTCGTGCGTGTGCGCTCCCTCTCGCCAGCTAGCCGGCGGGCATCTCGCGGCGCCCCGGCCCCCCTCCCGGCCCGGCGACGACAGCACGAGCAGGCGCGGCCCCCACCGCGCGCATCCGGATGATGTGACATTTGGGCCCCTGTCAGCGCTGAGCCGCGCCGCGTCCCCGGCCCCAGTTGCTAAGGAGCTGTCAGAACCCATTAGCGGCTGGCCGCGGTCGCCCCTGGCGCTTCCTCGTGGCACCGGGCAGAACGGGGCCTCCGTCCGCCGCTGCTGCTGCCTGCTGCTCGGATAATGAGGCTGCGAGCTTGTTTATGGACCAGCATCATTTTTATGATTATTTCCACCTTTTCGGCCTGCCTCCGTGATTTGCCTTTCTCGGGCGTCCGAGCAGCGCGTGACATTTGGCAAGCTGGCTGCCGGTGGCCGCCGTGAGCCTGCAGAACGAAACGCACCGGGACCGTTGGAACCGGACCAGTGAAAATGGGCGAAATTAGTAACGAAATGGCCCTGCTGTATAAATGGGCAAAACGATTAATCCGACACTTTTCCCCAAAGTGACTTACACTGATTTACCCATTTATGCAGCTGGGTCATTTTTACTGTATCAGCCCAGGGTAATCGAACTACAGCAAGAGGTGGGATTCGAACCTGTGGCTTTGGGTGCAAGGTGGATCTAAGCATTGCACCACCTGCTACCATAAAGATGGTGGCTCTGCACAGACCCTTCGAGACCGCAGATGCACGCAGCGAGAGCCGTGAAAATAAATCGAAGGTGAAAATGTTGGGAAAGGGAGGGTAGTCACGGGTGGGGGGGGGCTCCTCCCCAACTCCAACTCCACCCCCCCGGTGGCCTCCTGCAGTCCCGTGTAACAGGCTGCAGTTTATTGTTGCAGGCTCTGCTGCGTGAGCCGCAGCGTTCGCCTCCAATGAAAACCTTGTCGTGGATTACGGAGCAACGGGGTGCCCCCCCCCCCACCCCCCAATGTGGGAGCAGTAGGACGGACAAACCGAGCGGCACGTCGGCATGCCGCCGGCCTCGGGTGATGATGTAACTGGAACTCATTATTGTGCACGCGCGTGTGTGTCTGTTTCAGTGTGTGTGTGTGCGGCATCCTGGCTGTGTTTCTGTCTGTAAATGTGCTGGTGTGTGTCTGGTGTGATACTTTTCTACATTTATTCTTTTATCAGGCACTTTTCTATAATGTGACACAACAGATGTGCATCAGCAACAGGCAATGAGGTTTGGACACACACACAGATTATGTTCGCACAGCTGTGTATGTTTGACACCACCGTGTTGCTGGTTCACATCCCTCCAGTAGCTCCTATAGAAGTGACACTGAAATAACCAATACATAGATAATCAGAGCAGATGATGTTGGACTCATTGATGGAGCTGTCAGGAGATCAGGAGAGAAGTGGTTCTCAGAGAGATGGGTTCGAGACCCTTCTTCAATGTGGAAGGGATTCAGCAGCTCTGAGAGACACAAGGAGCTCATTCCACCGCATCAGGCACCGAACTGAGAAGTGATGGACCTTTAGTTCTGTACCACCAAGAGGTGGAATACCGGTGTTCTAGCTGGGCTGTCAGGAGCGATCAGGTCCTGTGGGTTTTGGGGTTCAGATGCTTTGACCGTGTTGTTGGCCGAAACCAGGGAGAGCCAGCGGAGAAAGACGAAGAGAGGAGGTGATCGCTTTTTCGACTATGCGTGTGTCTAGTGGTGGGGGGGTGCTGGTAGCAGAGGGAGGGGGGAAATCGCTGGTCATCTCCACCGGGCACGATCGCCTCGACCGAAGCATCTACACAAGTCTCCACTTAGAAAGGCAAACTCGTCCTGCGCCCCCCCCCCCCCCCCCCCCCACATCGCTCCATCGCTCCATCGCTCCCTCGCCCCCCCCCCCGCAGCAGTGCACAGAGCGCCTGCGCTCCCCTAATGGCCTGTATAATTCAGGTAGCCCGCAGGCACGCTTTCAGGGATTCTTCTACCGCAGGTAATGGGAGCAGCGGTTGCTTTACAGACCTGATTATTCTATTGATGCGCGGAGCTGGAAGAAAGTTATCTCCACCGGATTACCTGCAATATTTCCATTAATTATCGATGAATCCGGCTTAGGCGGGTGCCGGCGTTGCTGAGCGACGCCGGCAGAAGGAGTTAAAATCCGGTTATCCGCGTGGGGAGCTTTAGCCCGGCTTCCCATTTAATCAATAAATAACGGCATCCGGCTCCACGCCCGCTCCCGTACCCCTGCTGGAAGCGGCGCGCGAAAGGAGGTTATCCCATAGAAATTTCCAGCGCCGCCGACTTGTTTACCTTTCTCATGTTTCTTTTATGATTTATTATTTTATGTGGCAAATCGCTTGGTCTCTGAATAATGATAATAACAATTATAAAAGGGCTTTTCAGGGCCGGAGACAGGCAAGGATCTTCTGTGCCGCGCCTGTATAGAATGCCTTCGATAATTGGGGTTATAAATAAACGGCGGCGTTCGGCACATTCATTAAATGCAGAGGAGCGCCGGCGGGGCCCGTGCCTCGCGCTCCGGGGGAAGCTAAGCCGCCTGCCCCGGCTCCCCAGCCGCGTGTAACTGCCCTTAATGAAACCTTATCGAGCGCCGACAGGTTGCTGTAAGCACCTATGCGCCATTGTTATTGAAATGGCGGATTTGAAAGCCACGCGGTGCCCTGGTATAACTTTATTTCCCTCCTGCTTTTGTGGTACCGTGCAGGTGCCCTCTCTGGTGGGGCGTGGTCATAAGTATTTCTGTGGGGTGCCGAAGACTCGGTGTGGCTGCCTTGCAGGAGGGGACCCGGGGCGACCCCCCGGTGCAGAGACCCTGCCGGAGTCACGTTTTTTTCTCTGGCTCGCAGCCACACCCTCTCCAACCGCTCTGCGCGCTGTGTTTCCGCAGGCGACGGTCTGGACAACGTGGCGTCGCCCAGCACCGGGGACGACGACGACCCCGATAAGGAAAAGAAGCGCAATAAGAAACGAGGGATCTTCCCCAAAGTGGCGACCAACATCATGAGGGCCTGGCTCTTCCAGCACCTGACGGTAAGCGGAGAGAGGGGAACCGCTGCGCCCGCTGCCCCAAACGGTGCTCCGCCCACTGCCCTGCCCCGTGCTCCACCCATCGTCCCGCTGAGCCGTTTCGCCCGGCAGAGCTAGAGGTCCACATGAACGCAGTTTTGATAGAACACCTGTTCCTCCCGGGATGTTTGTCAAGCGTAAATGTAACTGTGTAAATTGGACAGAGAACATGGGCGATGACTGGGATGATTATGGGTGGGGACTATGATCAACATGGGCAAGGGCCAGGGTGGGCGGGGACTGGGCGTCGACTGGGATGGATCTGGGCGGAGACTGGTGGGCACCGCGTTGATGAAAGGAGGCCGCTGGGGCCGACACTTGGGAGCCGTGGTTCTCCTGCGACGATCTGTGCCGGAGTGGCGGTGCCGTCGGCAGCGAGATGAACAGCGCAGACGCCGCCCCCCCCCCCCCGACGGGGGTTTTCGGGGGGGGTTGACGCGAGTCCCGGTCCATTGATGTGGTTTGTTAGCGTGGAGTTCCCCCGTCGCGTGTGCCGCGCGGCGACGGGCCTCTGATGTACAGCAGCACATCTTTGCACAGCAAAAGGCACATGAAAGGCGTCCTTTGCGTGGCGCTCGGCATCATGGGACATCACGCTTCAGATATTATATATTGAAAATGTCCGCGGTGGAAGATACGGCTGCTTCTTTCTGCTCGGCGAGTCCCACGCTGCACTGCGACTTCACCCCTCAATACGGATGCTTTTCCACGCCCGGTGCTCCAGACCCGCGGTCCTCGATAACACGGTGGCGCCGCGCTTGGTGACGGCGGCCCGGTGGCAGCTGATAAAAGCTCGGACTTGGTCCTCGCAGGCCCGGGACGTGTCCGTCGCGTGAGAACCCTTTTGATTTGGGCCCAGGCTGTCCGTGCGCCAGATAAAATGCTCCCTTTCTTCGGCCCACTGTCTTCTGGGAGGGCAAAGCGGCTGATCTGCGGCAGCTCGGCTATCAAGGCGGCCTTTCATTGTCGCGGGCTGGGGGGGGTGGGGGTCCGGTGAACGGTGCTGCAGGCATTTCCCGCCGAGCGTAAAAGTTTGTAATGTTTGTAATGGCTTCGCTGCTTGTGTCCCCCACGTGGAGGGGCTGTGAAGCGGGAAGGGGGCGTCACCGTGCGGGACGTGTTCGCGGGGACGGGAGCGGGCTGATCCGGTTTCTGGAAACGTATTCTCACCCTACACCTCCGCCCCAGTGGCGCTCATGCGGTACCGCCCCCGTTGCCCCGCCCCTTGAGCTCCGCCCCCTCATACACGGGGTTTTCTTGTCGAATTTAACGAGAAACGAGCAGTAGATGAGTGCCGCTGCCCGAAATTCCCACAGCGCCTGTGTTCCGTGCTGCGCTCCCCAACGAAAAGGCAATTTGTGAAATTACGCGACGGAGTAATTAGGCGGAGTCCCGGCTCGAGACGGTTGCCACGCCGACGACGGGAAGCTTCCCCTCGGATCCTGGCCTCCCGGAGCGTCTGCTGGAGCTGCAGCAGCGACTCGTAAACGTCGACCGCAAACGCAGAGCCTTTTCTTCGTAGCGCGAACAGCGCTCCTGGAAAGCCGGGCCCCTGTTAAAGCAATCACCCCGTGAACCTGCTGTTCCGTGCCCATTTTCCCAGGATGCTCGGTTGGTGAACCTCCTCTGTGTGGCTTTTGGAGCAGAAACAGGTGTGAAAGGAGCTGTAATTCATCTCTGCGCTCAGGGGCTTCGTGGCCTTGGAAGGAAGTCGGTGATCTTGTCCAGGTGGGAGGGAGAGGCAGGTTGGCAGCTTGCTATTTGGGCTCCGGATGCCGGGGGGCGCTCAGGAGCACGGTGGCTTTGCACCCTTTGGCCCCGTGAGTGGGAACGTGTTGTGTTCTTGTAAACATGGGCAGAAACAGGGCTTTAAGTGACAACTAGAGGTTTTCACAAGAGCAGCAGAGCAGGGTGTTTGATGCCGAAAGAGGTCGATAGCGCTAAGCGAGTTCGGCTCCGGGGCGCCTCCCTCAGGGCGGCTGTTGCACCGCCTGGGCGCACGTCGCGGCTGCCGATGGTGATCTGGTTCTCAGCTGTCATGGCGGTTGCTGTAATGGGCTAGCGAGGGTTGACGGAGCCCCCAACAGCTCCACCCTGTCCAGTGCCGTTGCCGTGGCGACAGCCTGCCGTCACAAACTTTGCCACCGAGGTTCGGACAGCCGGCTCGGGGGTCGGAGCCGCCGTCGGCCCTGTTGTTGGGCTGCGTTAGACTCAACGGCTTCTCCTGGTGACAAGGGTGCAGAAAGGTGCAGAAAGGTCCAGCGAGGCGCGAGCTCCCTGCTCGGAGGGTGCGAGCGCCGCGGATGACAGCGGAAGGGCTCGGCGCCACGATGCCATGTCATCCCACCCCCTGCAGCACCTCAAAGTGGCCCTGGACCCCTTCCATCCCCAAGAACCTGTCGTCTCGTATTGCCTCAGCTGTCGCTACCGCCGCGGTTCCTGCCGGGGGGGTTCCTCCAAGTTCTTCCAAGACCACGGGCGCTTGGCGGATGCCCTCCCGGAGCCATGAAAAACACGCCGAAAACCTCGTGCCTGGGCCTGCGGAGTCGAACCTCAGCCAGGCCTCAGATGCCATCGGTCACTGGTTGTTTACCACTGTGGTCTAAGTTGTCAGCATGCTGGTCACCCATGGCAACCGGGGCATGACGTGTGACCGCAGGCCTCTTGTGTAGCCGCTGCTCTTGGCCTGAGGCTCACAGTTACATTTTACATTTATGTATCTGACACGAAATGTACAGCGTTAACCTACTTAGAGAGATTTATCTTTACTCTAGGGTTATTTTTACTGTGTTCGTTCACGGTAAGCGCTGTGCTCGGTAAGGTAGTCCCTCTAAACACTCCGCCACCTGCTGCCCCAGGTCTGAAGGCTCAGAGTTGGCCGGCCTTCTCCCAGGTGTGCGACCCCCCCCGTGGAGCCGCTAACCCAATTGCGGGCCCCCGCTGGACAGGAAGCGCAAGAAAGCTCCCTGTCTGGATTCCAAGTAGCCCATTCATATTAATATGTGCAAATTCAATTTGGTGACCCACCGTCTCTGATTAGTCCTTAATTCCATCGGCGCTGAAGGCAGAATCGGAGACGCCGCTCGGGTTAAAGACGAATCCTGTTGCAGACGGTCGGCACCGCAAGGGCGCTCCTCTCCACGGTCACTGGAGGAGTTCCATCTTTGTCTTTGTGGCTTTCAGTGCTCCGTGCGTCTCGGTCGGCGTCAGTTTATTGTGCCTTTGGGTTTGGTGTCGGTTTGGTTTGGGCTTGTTTGGGCGTCCCTCCGGTGTGGTTTCCTCCTTTGCAGTCCAATGGCAGCTGCGTGCCGGCGGGGGAACCGTAGTCGAGGTCGACGGCCGAGCCGGCGAGCCCGGGAGCGCGGACCCCCGTGCCGGTCGTTCCCACCGGGCTGCCATCTTCTCCGTGAAGCGACAACGTGAGCCGTGCAGGAAGAGATGGATGGGCACCAGATCGCTGCTCAGAGCGTCGACGATGGGGCTCGGTGTTGGGCGCCCCTCCCTCTGTCGCTTGACCTCTCGACCAACGGTGCGGCCGAACCATTTCCGAGTCACTTGGGTGTGGAGCCGTGGCTCTCAATGCTCAGTCTGGGCTCTTAATGTGGATTAAACAGCCCACTAATCCACAGCGATTCCGTCCCTCCTCACGGCAGACCGGAGGGTTGCCCTGTTGTGGCCTGGGTGGTGATGGGCCGGCTCATCGGCACGTGTGTGTTTGCGCGCGCGCGTCTCTGTGTGTGTGTGTGTGTGTGTTTTCAGCCGGTGTTTGTCTGGAGAGTCAGGTGGCGTAGTCGCAGGAATAAATCCTAGCCAGCACATGGCTATCATCGACAAGCGGCAAATTAAATGATTTTATGCCATCATCTGTAAGTGCACAAATGGTTTAATGGACCAGGCCCTGCTGCCGGATTGAATCCTCGACCCTTTTAAAGCGCCTTTGTCTTTGCCGCCATTGATTTCTGGGGCAGGAGGACGGCGCCGCACCGGGAGCTGCTTCCTTCTTGGGCTTCCTGCGTTCGGGCAGCGCGAGAACCAGCGGTCGCGTTCGGTCGCTGGAGGGGACCGCAGCCGGAAGGAAACGGCGGCAGCTGACGGCCGGAGCGCAACGTGTGACGGTCGCCGTTGGGGATCGCGCGGTTTGCTCAAGATGCCGACGAAGCAGTGCTGCCGCTCCTCCGGACTCACCCTTCCCGACCAGCGTGGCGTTTTAGTGGCGCGTGAGGACGCTGCACACTAGTTTGGTACGACAGATTAAGCCATTGATTAGTGAGAGCGGTGCAGCAGTGAGGAAAGAGCTGCCTGCTGTGAGAGAGAGAGAGAGAGAGAGAGAGAGAGAGAGGGTTGAGACCGTCTTGCCTCCATCTCCCAAACCGTGGAGCAGACATAAGGGAATGATTGTGGAATACCTTTACCTACTTTTAACTCCTTCCTGTCGCCCCCACGGGCTCCTCCAGCAGGCACTAATTAACACGGGGGGGCCAAAGGGGCATTTATGATAATGACATCATAATATCGCGTGGGGTCCGCCCATCTAACGTCACTTCCGTTTCAGCGAGTAGATCGCTGTGCCGTTGTCCGATTCGCGCTTTTAAACGCTTAACGCCCCCAATTCCCAGCAGCCCCCGCTGCTCCGCCCGCCCCCGTTTGGCTCCGTGGATCAGCAGGCGACTGACAACTGGAGTACTTGTGTTCTCTGGGGACTGTGGCCCCACCTCGACCCCGAAGGCCTGCCCCCGCAGGTATGGCTCCCCCGCAAACAGCCGGCCCGCCCCCGGGGCCACGGGGGGGCTGTGTGAACGAATTGCTCCTCAATGTTCTTTACTCAAATAGGCAGTAATTACAGGCTTAAAGAGGTTTAGTGGCCCAGTAAACTGTGTAATCGGCCCTGAATTAGCACAGCTTCATCAGTCGCAGTCCAGCGAGCCCCAGTGGCGCTCGGCACGCGGCGGCGCGATCAGCAGCAGGTGTGCACCGGCGAGCCCCCCCCCCCACGCACGCACGCAGCGGTGGCTGGCCGCGAGGCAGCCGCAGGCCGGGGGGTGGGGGAGGGGCCCTGCGGCCACCTGACATGGCTGTTGTGTGGCACCGGTGTGTGTGCGCGTGCGTGCGTGTGGAGGCTGAGCTCAACTCGACTGGACACCGACTTATTTTTGTATTCGCCCAGCAGGCAAATGAAAGAGTAATTCGGGTCACCCGAAAGGGCAGCGCTGCCGTTTCTCGTGGAATCCTGAGGTTGCCCAGCACACGCTGTCAGCTGCCTGGGGCAAAGGCCCAGGCTGTGGCTCTTTCCTCCTGCCCAGAGGCTCTGAAATGTTGGCCAGGGCTGGAAACGAGGCTAGGATTCTGGCTGCGAGCTGGACTGGGAAACATGGGCACGAGGTGGGTAAGATAGGCCGGGAAAATGAGGCTCTAGGTGGACTCGGTGACGGACCGGGAGGGGAACCGAGAGAGAGCAAGAGATGGACCAAGAGTTGCACCGGGGGAACAGGCCAGAGGATGAGTGAGGGAAAGGGTCAAAAGATGGCCCAAGAGATGCATCAAGAAATAGTCCAGGAGATGAGTGAAGAAATGGACCGAGAGATGGATAAAGAGATGGGCCAGAGGAGACGGATGAGGAGACGAGTAAGAATGGACCTGGAGATGGAGCAAGAGACGGACCAGGAGAAGGACCAGGAGGAGGCCATGCTGGGATGTAGACTGGGAACCGAGCTGACGGACAGACCTTCGTTCTCCAAGGGCTGACCTTCGCTCCTCTGAACCTCTGAGCCACCTCCTTCGTGGCCTCCTTGGGCACGCAGCTCGCCGGTGAAACTGCCGACTCGGCAGCGTAGAGCCGCGCTCTCGGCCCCGACTCCGGCTCGCGTCCGGGGTCCGTTTATCCTCCTCGCTTTGAAGAAGACGCCCCTGTGCCCACCCTTCTCCCAGCAACGCTTAGAATTCCACGCTTCTCCTTGACACCGGGATCCACGCTGCTTGTTCCGGCGCCGAATTATCTTCTGCGGCTCATCTGCGCTATCAAAGCCGGAAGACGTAGCGAGATGCGCTCAGATCTGGCGCGCGGCACGAAACGCCCAACGCTCCAGCTTTAATTACATGCTTGTGTCTCCAGCTGCATCCGAAGCCACTGGATACGCGCATTACCCGTCGGCGCATCTCGGCAGCCTTTCCCTCCGCCAGCGAGAGATGTTTTTCAAAACGGGACGACTAATTAATGTTTTGGATGCGAGAATTTTTTATCTCAGGGAAAAATTAAATGACATAAAGTGTTTCTTTCCAAGGGTGTGCTTTCCCAGGTCTCGCGCGCCGCACAACGAGGATTTCTAAAAACAGCCGACGTGAATAATTCATGCGCCGCCTTTGTGTTGGTTTAGCGCGCCGCGAGGGGAGCGGGGCGCAATGTGGGTCGAAAGGGGGCACCCCAAATTGGGGCCTGCAGTTATTTTCCGCCCTGCGCTCCGCAAACCCGAACGCTGCTGCGTTGTTTATCGCTCGGAGCCCCCCCGCCCGAATTTCCTACTTACATTTATGTATTTTTACTTGCATTGGACACTTTTGACGTGAAACGGCGCCAGTGCTCCCGGTAGAGGCTGAGGACGGAGCCCCTCTAGGTTGCATTGGTAGGAGGAGCAGTAGGGGGCGCAGTGGTTAGAGCAAATACGTTTGGACTCGCAGGTCATGGGTTCTAATCCCACCTCCTGCTGCAGTACCCTTGAACCAGGTACTTACCCTGAACTTAGGCAGCAAGAATGACCCTGTTGTGTACGTGGTAGATCGGTGTAACGCTGTAAGCTGTTTTGGAGAAAAGCGTCAGATGAGTAAATAAATGCAAAGAGAGAGACGCTCCTATACCAGGGCGGTGGCACCGCTTGGGTTTCGCCCTCATCGTGACTAAGACAACGAGCGGCTGGCGTCTTCCTGTCCAAATATTGAAGGGACTGACGCGGTCGCCCGACTGCGGGTTCGCAGGCCTCTTCGCGGGGGGGGGGGGGGGGGGGAGAGCGCCGCCCAGCCCTGTCGGCAAACACGACGCCGACATCAGAGCCGCGGTGGGAGGGACGGTAAACTTCCCTTCGGATCCTTTTTTCTTCCGAGCAGCTGCCTGGGAACACCGGCATTTCTTGGCTTAACTCAGGAGGGGGAGTGGATTTCGAGGGACGAGGAACCGCGAAGAACGGGAGGTCTTGACCCTGCAACAGCAGCGAAAGGCCCAGGATAATAGTGTGCGGACGCTTTTAGTCGACGTGACATCGATGCAGGTGTCCAGTCTTTGCCTGCCGCTGCCGTTTTTAGTTATTTACAGCGATTCGTATAGCAGGCTAACCTTTACCATGTCGACTCAGGGTAAGTGCCTTGATCAAAGGTACTACAGGAAGAGGTGGGCTCTTACCACCTCTAAAGCGGAGACTTTCCCGACAATGGGGAGCAAAGCTCAGCGGAGGAAGAGGTTGGTGGAGGCCTCCTCCGAGAACCCGGGGCAGCCAATCACCTGCTATTTTGGGGTTCGAGAGCGTCGAGTCCTCGCATCGGCGACGTCCGCCGGGGTCACGGCAGCCTCTGGTTTCTACACACGCGTTAATGAGCCCCGTTTTAATCCGATTCACACTGGACAGGGCAAAATAACGGACCTTTAAATAGAAGAATTATAGTGGGGGGGCAAACTGCCCTGTGGTGCCGCGGGAGAGGAGACCATGTGTGAGAGTAGGTGGCAAAATAACTTCCGGAAAAATCCTCCCTGCGGAAAGAGGGGGGCGATAAAGATGGCGATGCTCTGATGGGGCTTGATTCCCCTCCCACCCCCTGTGGCCCCGTTTGGCCCCTCGTCGCTCTCATAACTCCCATAAGTCTCTCAGTGAAAAAGGTTTTACAGGCTGTAACACCTCCTTTTCTCTGCCCTTTTGATTGTCTCACACCAGTAAATGGCATACCCCTGTGTGTGTGTGTGTGTGTGTGTGTGTGTGTGGGTGTCTGCAGTGGGGGAGGGGTGCAAGAGAGGTGCCTTTGTCCTCTATCTGCTGTGCACACTGGGGCCTTACTTTAGTGTTGAGCTTTAGTATGGGCAGTGTACCCTGCTGCCCCGTCGCACACACGTACACCGACACACACACACGGACGCGCAGATAAGCTGGAGCGAAGAGCGAGAACCACAGAGTATCGCCCTCCCTCGGCATCCGCAGCGCAGCCTGTGGTGGAAATTCTGAGGAAAGCAGGAGTACATTAAGATAGGAAGCGCGCGGGGGGTCTGGGGGGCTTTTCCGTCTGCTCGTCGGAGATGTCGGGTCCTGAGAAAACACTCGTCAGGCCGGACAGCCAGCGGCCGGATCTCGAACCCGAACAACAATCCTATCTATGTTTGCCCCCGATTACGGCCCTCTTCGGATCACGCCGTTTTCACAGATACGGCTCATTCGTTGTTTTCGGAGCGGGAGACGGGACGGGCTTCCGACTGGCGCGGGGGGCTCGGGGGGGGGGGGTCCGCGGTGTGTGTGTGTGTGTGTGTGTGCACTTCACTAAAGGAGTCACAAGCCCTCAGTGGAAAACAACTGCAAGCAAAAGCAAGAAACTTTGAAAGTTGGTCTGTTTAGAACCTTTGTGGGGGGGGGGGCACCGGGTGTCGTAGCAGTTTGAGCTGTTGTAGGTTCGAATCCCACCTCCTGTTGTAGTACTCTTGATCAAGGTACTTACCATGGACTCATGCAGTAAAAATTACCTTGCTGCATTCATGGTAAATCGGGGTAAGTCGCCTTGGAGAGAAGTGCCAGACAGGTGAGTGAATTCGGGAGGATGTGTGATGGAGGAGGACTTGTGTTGGGAGTCGTGTGAAGGAATTCTGGGAAACCTGCATGGCGCTGGTGTATGGCTCCATCCAAAGCAGACGTTACAGAAAGGTGTGTGGGGGCGGAGTCAGGGGCAGCGGTTGTGCTTTGATTGACAGCTCTGGATCTGGGATGCTGCAGTCTGTCCCCTGATGTTACCCCTCCGCAGACTCACCCACGCCGAGCAGCTCCAAACAGGGCCTCTCCTCACTGGCCCCGGGGCGGGGCGGGGCGGGGCGGGACGGCCATACTGTTTCCCCGCGGTGGGGTTGAGATCAAAGGCATAACGGCGCAGAGTCGTGGGCTTCATGCGAGCAGAGAAATTGCCTTTGTCTCTTGGAGGATGAGAGGCGCCAGGAGCAAGTTTGCCGGCGTTGGTGTGATCACATGCCTGTAAACAGTCCACGAATAACCCTCACCCCACGAGAGCGGTTTGCTCCCATTCGAAGGCCGCGTTCCCTCCCCGACACGGCCTGATGGAATTAGCGATGATGGGGGGCCTCGGACAGCGCGAGTCTCGGCCCCGGGCGCCAAAGGCGACGCTACAATTATAACTTTCTGCATGAAATTAGACACAGTTTGTTGCAATTACCTACAGGCAGGTCACATGGAAATGACGGCGGGCGGCAGGGCGACGCCTCTCGGCCCCTCGAACCTCGGAATGAATGCGGAGCGAAGTCGCTGATTTTCCCGCGCGTTTGGGCGTGACGGCGGGTGTCGAGTCGTGCGTCCAGGTGGTGGTCACATCTAGTGGGGGGCGGAGCCAACAACACGGTCGTCTGCTGGCGGTGGATGCTAACCGTGATGATCGGGGCAGCGGATGGCGTAGCGGTCAGGACCCTTGCGGATTTGGATGCGCCTCCACGAAACCATCTCCAAATCCTACCTCTTACGGTAGTACCCTTGGTCAAGGTACTTACCCTGGTACGGTATAAATTTACCATCCGTTTAAAAGGCTCAGTGAACAATCCTCAGGCGGGGAGTGAACAAGGTAACACTAAGCAGTTAAATTATGGTTAATAGCAGCCTGTCCATTACCTTCGCCTTCGGGAAAATAGTTGTGAGTAGCGAAAGATTCTAAGTCGCTTTGAAAAAAGCAGCAGGTGAACAAATAAATGTAAATGAGGGACGACGGCACAGGTGGCGTGAAAGCGAACGCGCCGAGTCCGGGAATCCATCGTCACGGAACACGAGCCGGCGTGGGGAGTCTGTCGCCCCGCAGCAGGTCCGTCGCGGTACGAACAAGCCGAGCGCGATTTCGCGCTGGCGTTTTAACGAAAAAGAGGATGCGGAGCACGGGGGTGCTCGACGCCAGCGACGCCGCGCCTCCCTTTCCGGATCCTTCACCGCTCGGTGCCCTAATTAGCGACGCCGTTTCTCCACTTCACTTCACTTTATAATTGCCTTGCCTTTTTCCCTGCCATTAATTACACCGCCGCGTATCCCATTAACGGCGGCGAGAATAAGACACACCTCGCGCTTTACGCTAATTAACAGCTGCTCGGAGACTTCCTGTGCCGAACGCCGCCCCGTTTCCCCTCTCGTCTCCTGCGTCAATTAGTCCGATTTGAAAACAAAAAAAAGCAAAAAGCCCAGATCTGTCGATTAATTGATTTATTTACGTTCTGTGCTGGCGTTTCCTCTCCTTCGCAGCATCCCTACCCCTCGGAGGAGCAGAAGAAGCAGCTCGCACAAGACACAGGCCTCACCATCCTACAAGTGAACAACTGGTGAGTCATTGGCACTCCTCTGTTTACAGGCAATCAATACCGTTGCCCCTGGCAACCGGCCCCTAATGATGTGAATGAGTACGCTCCCGCGGTACCCCGACCACGCCCCGCCCCCCCCCCCGACCTCATATGGGTTCAGCCCAGAGACCTTGGGCTTGTGAGGTCTTGCCAGCAATGGGGGACACAGGTTTAGTTTACAAACACAAACTCTGTCCACGGGATACACACACACACACACACACACGCTGTTCCTGCTTACAAGGGCTTTTCTGTGGGTGCTGCACCGACCGAGTTGCTGGAACCCGAATCGCCGTTTAGTTTCCTGACTGCCCTACATGAGATCAGCCTGGCACAGAACTGGTGTGGCCCAAGGTTCGAAGGGGAGACGCTTCATGCTCACGTGTACCTGGTGCGGGCTACCATGGGGACGGTGCGGCACAGCGTCAACACCTTTCTCCCAGAGGATCCGTTTGCATGGTACGTCATGGGCTGTGGGCGCTGAATCGCAGAAGAACATCCGGAGAACCTCAGAAAAACCAGAGGAGCTCGTAAGAACGTCAGAAGAGCTTCAGTAAGAGAGAAGAGAACCTTGGCTGGGTGTCCAATGAGCTGGTCCTCGCTGCCCCTGTCCAAAATGTACCGTCAGCCACCGTCTGCTCATCCCAGGCTTTGTTTGGCTCATGACTCCTGTTGCTAATGACTCATGGGATGATGTCACTGCATGCCAGGAGGTAGGCGTGGCTCTGAGTCATTGTTGAGGGCATTTCCCAGGCCATCCTGTGTTACATGTTATACTGTAGTATACTGAGATTTCCTCATGTTTCCTAGGTCTGTGTGTGTGTGTGTGTCTGTGTAAGAGAGAGAGAGAGGGAGAATGAGCACATGAAGGAAGGAGGCCTGCTGTTTGGTGTTTTTTCACTCTGTTGGCCCCACGATTGGGTGTCTCCATGGCAACCGTGACGATGTGGTCTTATGAGCTTCTTGTCTTAACAGCTGATTTCCCTGCCGATGATTTTGTTTGGTGCGTCAGTCAAAGTTGCGGGACTAACTCTTCAGGAAAGTTAATTATTAATGAGAAAAAAAAAAAAACTGACAACATAAGTAGAATTAGAGGTGTAATAGTGTTTTCCCTCTTCAAGCCGCGAACGATGGATGTGTTCCAGCTCATTCGCTAACCGTAGGACATGATCACGTCAGGTCGGATTGAATCTCGCTCACGATGGAGAGGCTAGAAACAATTAGCACGTTGTTTTAAATAACGGGAACATCTTCCAAAAATAAAATCGCATTTGAGAAACCGAAGAGAACCGCGGTGCAAACAGTTGTTAACACGCGTGTTGCTGTTCATTATTGATGAGCAGCCTGTAAACTGGCGCCGTGCAGATTAAATGAGAGATGCTAAAGAGCAGGCAGGGTGCGGATAGCTCATCAATTATTGGTAAGAACACAGCGCTAGGGAGCGTACTGAGTGTGTGTGTGTGTGTGTGTGTGTGTGTGTGTGGCCATAGATTTATAATACACACACACACACACACACACACACACACACACACACACCAACATGGATATACTGGGGACCCTCGGCAGCTTGCTGTCACAGAACCAGAGCAAGGGAGACATAAGGATGTGGACGCTGGACTGTTTGACGCAGTTTACCACAGTAAACCCTTGAACTGGGTGGTTGAGAACGTAGTAAATAGGCCGTCGGGGTTTTCACATCCCAGATTGTTATCAGCTAGTGCAAGCAGAATTTATCAGTCTGGATCTGAATTTATAAACAGGATTCGGGAGTTACGAGTTTGCTCAAATTCACTATGGGTTAGTTAACGCTCCACAGGGCTGACTGGTTGTGGCCACTGGGAAGATGCTACCAGCTGCGTAAGACTGGTGTCACAGTTATTCGTCACTGGTTGAAGTCCTTCTCTTTTTCCTCGGTGATCGTGGCTGTGTGCTTTCCGTGAGGTTCCTTCACTGATCCGGTGGGCGGGCATAACAGACTGAAGGGAAGAGCAGGACTTTCTCCTTATGTTACAGTGATCCAGCAGAGCCATTCGGAGGACTCTTAAAACCCGGGTTCAAATCGCACCCCGTGCTTGATCAAGGCAATTATCCTGAATCGATGCAGTGAAAGTTACCCTTCTGTTAAAATGAATTAATCCACTTAAGTAGCTTAATGAATAAACCAAATAATGTAAGTTGTCCCAAGGACTGACAAGCTTAAACTAACCAACTAGGTAGCGGTTAGTGGCAGTGATGTCCTTGGCACAGTGTTGCCAACCTGTCCACTGAGGTGGTTCCTTTTCAAGGTCCTATACCTTTTATTTCCCTGAGTTAGAGTCAAGTCCTCGTGCTCCACTTTCTGGAGTCACGTTATGAGTAACCGTGTTTTCTGACTCGGCGCTCCAGGTGACCGTGTCCCTTGAGCGACTCTGTCCTCACAGTCATCATTTCCTCCAAGGGACTGTATCCTCTGTGCTACTGTGCCCTATGAGTGAGAGCGTCTCCCATGGGTTTCGGCCATGCGTACCGTGCTGTGCGACCGCAGGGTCTGCCGTGAAATGTCGGATGGATGGTCGACGGTTGAGGAACGGAACGGGGCGGGGCCGGGGATGGGGCCACCTGCACGGACCGCGGGAGGACGGCCGCCTTCGGCAGTAAGCGAGCGCTCCGAGAAGACTCCGTAACGCGCCGCAATCCGAAATCGATGGGAGGGTCGTCAGGTTTCAGTGCTGGCAGCTCCACCCTTCCTGGCGGAATTTAATAAAACCCTTAAAGACGGTGTGTTGGCCCCCACGATGGATTGTTTTGTCAATAAGGCAGCTTTTACGAAAGTCTTAAAAGCAGGAAGAGCGACGCGCTGGATGTGCGGCAGGTCTACTTTGGAAGAGCAGCGTCCGGAGAAAGTGCAGATCCTGTTTCCTGGTTTCCTCAGCTGCAACACACGCACGGGTGGGGGTGGGGTGCCGAAACCTTCATGTCCACGAAATACAGGCGGAGAGGCTCGAACTCCAGAGGTTGTGCATGAAGGACCTGGGTTCGAATCCCACTGCCTGTTGTAGCACTTAACCTGAACCGATGCAGTGAGAATTACCCTGCAGTATAAATGAGTAAGGGGTGCGGTGGCGCAGTGGGTTGGACCGCAGTCCTGCTCTTCGGTGGGTCTGGGGTTCAAGTCCCGCTTGGGGTGCCTTGCGGCGGACTGGCGTCCCGTCCTGGGTGTGTCCCCTTCCCCCTCCGGCCTTACGCCCTGTGTTGCCGGGTTAGGCTCCGGTTCCCCGTGACCCCGTAAGGGACAAGCGGTTCTGAAAATGTGTGTGTGTGTGTGTGTGTGTGTGTGTGTGTGTGTGTGTATAAATGAGTAGATCCATGTAAAGCAGTTAGTGTACGAAGTTCCCAGGTAATGCCGTAGTCCCAGAATGCCGTGTGTCATTGGGGGGGGGGGGGCTGCTAGGCTTCTTCCCTGCAGCAGCTCTAGTCTTTACAGCTCCGTAGCGGGGGGAGGGGAGCAGGTCGGTCCGGTTGAGTTTCTCGCAGACCTGGTTCTGGCTGCTTCTCCTCAGCGTCTCCTGCAGGGTTCACAGCCACCTTCACCTCTGAGGAATTCACCTACCTGCACAGACCTGATCCCACCTGTGCTGTCAACGTGAGCACCGCGGGGATGTGCGCTCTGTGCTCGTACGCGTGAATGAGGACCCCGCCTACAGGTGTGTGCGCAGAAACGGCTCCGTATTTGTTGTGGGAGTGTTTGTCAGCGCATGACTGCATATCGGCAGAAGTGTGTGACCGACCGGCCGAGCGCGCGTCTGTTTGTAAAGGAGCTCACGCGTTAGGTGTCCGTGGAGGATTCGCGGTTGGACCCCCTCCTGTCCCGCTCACCCGTCCCGCGGTCCGCTCCCCAACGCCGAACACCTCGAACCCATGTGGAGTTTGTGCTTTTGCACCGATGGTGCCGAAGTACAGGAGACGCTGGACGCAAGCGTCCATCTCACTCCGCCACAACCCGGGGTGCCTGAGAGAGGCGGTGGCAATAATATTAATGTTTATATTTATTCATTTTCCAACATACTGTGATTATTTAGCTCCGAATCAGGACTCGGTGCAAGTCATTCTGCTCTCCCGCTTCTCTCTCCCATTGGTCAGATTGAACGACAGACTGTGGGGGGGGGGGGGTCCCTGGCTGTGGTGCTGACAGGTATAGGAACAGGTCTGCCTGCCCCCCCGTGACAGCCTCACCCGAGGGGCAACAGTTCTGCAAATGGTGACGCTTCATTTGGGCAGGATAACAGGTCTGTGGGGAAACTGGGGCACTACGCTTGCGTGCCTAGCCCTCCATTCCAGCTGTGTGTGTGTGTGTGTGTGTGTGTGTGTGTGTGTCTCCACACAAGTGTGCTTTTTTTGCAAGAACTATTACAGCACCAGGTGGCTCCTCCTTTACCTTGTTTTGCGGGTTTTTTTTTTTTTTAATCGCAAAGCATCATGGGGGAGCTGCTGGCAAGGGGATCAGTTGGTGTGTGGGCTCCAAGCTCCCGCTCACAGCTGGACCGGTTTATGCAAAGAGTCGCAGCGCAGGGGAAGTGACCCTCGGCTGACACGCAGCGAGGAGGAGCCTCTTTTACGACTCTGAACCCCAGACCCTGGAAAGAAGGGAAAGGGAAAAAATCCCTTATTTATGAATTCTTGCTCTATTATGAATTCTTGCTGTAAGGCTGCCATTATCGGATTATATAAAAGGAGCCCTAATTCCTGCTAATTGAGGGAAGCTAAACGGAGCTCTCCTGGAGATGGGCAGTGAGCTAGCGCCCCTCGCAGCGGCCCAACGGCAGCCTGAGAGAAGACGGCCGCTCTGCGTTTTTCACCACAGGCCTCATGATGGCGCTGTCACTAAGGCAGCAGGTAGCGATCGGCGGAGTCGCGGTCGGGAACCAGTGGGATCGCGGTGTGCGGGGTTTGTGTGCCGTCCTGCAGCAGCCGGGGGGGGTTCATCTGACTCGCTCGCTTTCCTTTCTCACACTCCTCCTGTCCTCTGGCCACCACCCCCCACCCCACCCCACCCCATCTTTTGTTCGCTCCGTGCCGCAGCGGGGTCCTCGCTCGCAGAAGAGGCCGGTCACGGCGGTCCGAGTGCCGGAGCTGGGGGTTGAATGACCCTCGGCTGACCCCGTCCTCCCGTCCGGCGAGGGAGGGAAGGGGGCGGTAAAGGCACGCCGTGCTGGAGACACCCCCGGTGCACAGGGAGAGCGCCGGGTGATAAAACTCCAGACGTTCCCTCATCTGATGGTGCCCTGCCATGCCATTACATTCTTTTCCTGTTTTTTCTTCCTTATTTAACTGAAAAAAAATCCCTCCTTTAAGGTTGGGAGGGTGCTGTGTGGTTCGAGGGCGCAGGACATCTAAGACGGGACAGTGCATCAGTTAGGGGGCCGAGTCAATGTCCATGCGGGCATCTCTTTGTCCGCAGCGTCAAGTTTAGCTTTTGCATGAGTGTTTTCCCTGCCCCCCTCCCCCGACCCTTTGTGCCTCTTTGGCTGAAAGGAGCAGTGTGGCCATTGTCTCCCCCGAAGAAGTCCGCTAATTCCCCCCTGAAAAGACGCAATGGAAATGTCCACCCGCAGTTAGAGCAGGGGGACATAAATCAAGTCCGAAAGCCCGAGTCTGCACCGAGAGGGGTCGCCGGGGTCACCGGGGGTCACAGGGTACTTTTAGAAGGCTTTAGGCTGAGCAAGACCAGAGTGGCCTTCTGCTAGGGGGGCTGCGGGATGGGGGGTCAGAAGCCAAACGTTCGGGCGCCCCAGACGCAGCCGTGATGAAAAGCACCTCCCCCATCACTGGGCCGCATGCTCCACGCTGAGGACTGTGGGAATAAAATGTTCTAGCCACTGAAAAGCTTGCCTTGGAATAACATGGAAAAATATGATGGAAAAACCCTCAGGGGTGGTGATGTGGACAACATGGAGAAACACCCTCGCTGCGGACCCCGTCCTCCTCCTCGTTCTGTCCGACACCCCCTCCGCCTCCACCCGAGGCACTAACCCGTGGAACGTGTTCCTCTCTCTTTCGCAGGTTCATTAACGCCAGGCGGAGAATAGTGCAGCCCATGATCGACCAGTCTAACCGAGCAGGCAAGTCCCCTGTAGTAACCGTGTTCAGGTGCCGCAGGCCACGGCCGCTCACGCGCCGCATTCCGGGAGGTAAACATGCAGCCGGCCAGACGCTGGCACCGAGTGACCACTAAGCCGTCATATTAACCGCTGCATAAACTGCTCTGACCGGACAGACCTTTGGTCCGCTAAGGCATTACAACTAGGGGTTAAATAATGTGTAATTAAAAGTGTGATCTGTGTGTGTGTGTGGGCCAGAACGGGCCAAATGTAGCATTAGATTGTGTCCCGAGCAGAAGGAAAACACAACTGCACTACTAGCAGCCTGATGAAAACAGAGCCAGGTTTCCAGACCGCGCCCCCTCCCCCCCCCCAACCCCCAGTGCATGGCGTGTGGTGAACCGCTGTAAACTTTATTACCTGTAATAAGGGTCAGGGGTCAGGGGCCAGGCCTGCGCCAGGGACTCTGTAAAGTCCCAAAGCAGTCCCAGGGGTGGGTGCTGCAGGGCTCCATGTTCCTGTGCAGGGAGCGTTATGGGGGGGGGGCCTGGGAATTAACCTCTCTAATACGCTGCTGATGACTGATAACTGAAGAATGATGAATGATGCTTCTTTCCCAGCCCTCTGCTGTCCAGTGGGGTTTTGGTCACTGCGGTGAACACGACTCACTGACGGCGTTTCTCACGTTCCCCAGCTCACCTGGTCTGCTCAGCATCGTTCATTCACTTTACATATCCACTGTAGGAGGGATTATTTAATGTGGCTCTCATTCCCAACCTTCTTGTTGGAGGAATTGGTCTTCTTCGACTTAATTAGCTGCAAGAACAAACCAAGCATTAGAATAAGTGCAAATAAACTAGAAGGGTTCTGGTCCAGGTCCCAGATGTTGGACCCTAGAGAGAAGCACCTGTCCTGCATTGGTGTGCTGTGAGCCGTTCTGGGGCCGCTGTGTGATGACGCTCTCATCTTTCTTGCCTGCAGTAAGTCAAGGAGCCCCCTACAACCCCGACGGACAGCCGATGGGCGGGTTCGTCATGGACGGCCAGCAGCACATGGGAATCAGACCGCCTGGTAAAATCCACGTTCGTCCCTTTTCCTGTGTCCCCGCAGGGGGTCTTCTGCTGTTCCCGGGTGTTCTGTTCCGCCAGGAGCTCTCTGTCCCTCCCCAGGTGGTCCCATTCTCATCCACCCTCCTTTTCCAATGTGCTTCTTTCCAGGGCCGATGAGTGGAATGGGCATGAACATGGGCATGGAGGGACAGTGGCACTACATGTGACCTCTTCGATAACTGCTCGCAGAGCAGAGGGGAAGTAAGTACACGGCAGGCGTCGTACCCGTGCCCCGTTCTTCTTACCGCTCCCCGCCTTTCCTTCTCTCTCTCTCTTGCCACCCTCCACCCGGCACACTCACTGACCGCATGCGGTAGCAGCGCTCGCTCTCATCTGAAAGGGGGGTGAGAGAGAAGAGCAGCGCCAATAGCAAAGAGGGACGGTGGTTGGAGGAAATGGCAAAGGGGGCAGGGTTACTGCAATGTCACCGTGGTAACAGTCTGATTGGCAAAGTGCAGGCAGCAGCAGCAGCAGCAGCAGCAGCAGCGGCACAAGGAGGGGAAGAGCCTGTCCCTACAGGGTCGTAAATGCGGCGTCCTGCCGGTGATGCGCGAGCCACATTAACGCGGGAGCGGCTGGACGGCTGAAAAAAAGCACAATGGCCTCAGCTTGCCCTGCAGCGGAAGAACCTTCTGCGCTCACTTTGAACTGGAAGGCCCGGTCGTATCGATCTGGACTTTGCCTGCCGCGCCGCGTGCCCCCCCGTAAGGGGATTAGACAGCGATGGTGGGGAAGCACGGTGTTGCGCGGCGGAGATGTGTTGCTGAGGTATGCCGCTCTGCCCGGCCTAATTGACTGTATCCAAATTAAATATGCCATCAGTGGCAGCGTGACGAATGCACCTGACTGGCCCAGCCTGCGGGAACGCGAGCCCGTAATGTGCCGTCCTGCAGGACGCCGGTTGCAGCGAGGCGGAGGGGAGTGGGGCCGGACGGCCGCTCACACGTCACCCAGCGAAAATAAGCAAGTTTTACGCATCCGCTGCCCGCCCTCCTTCGCCCTCTTAGGAGAACTGCGGTAAGCTGGGGGGGGTGCTATCTGATTTAAATGCATGCGTCGTGCATCAGAGCACCCCCACCCCTACAGCACCTTCCCAGCAGCTGTGCTCGTTCCCAGAAGCCTGTGGGAAACCTGCATCAAGCAGTCTCAATTTGCTGGCCGACTTCCGTAATTGGGCCGCGTGGAACCGGAGACACGGCGGGTCGGGGGGGGGGGGGGTTGCGGTGGCGGCAGGATGCAGCCCTCCGCTTTACGGCTTCATCGCCAACGCTTCCAGTCTGCACTCATTTAAATACGTTTCCCCCTCCCTTTCTGGGTCAATTAAATGTAAGCGCTGTGTTATATTCTTCACGACCAATTAAATTAATGGGTTATTACAAAAAAGTGTCTCCCTTGATTAAGGGAGTGAGGTTCATATTTTAGAAGCAGTTTTCATTAGCTGCGAGTTTTTGTCTTAAGGCAAGACTGAGCACGTTTGCGGGCATCACCTCACCTGAGAAGAAGGTGACGGTTTCCCGGCAAATCACAGCGGTACCGTGGTAAGCAAAGCCAATTAGATATCATGACGCATCCATCGGTAGCTCTTGTTCCATTTTCTTTGGGATTGTTGGACATCGCTACACTTTGGCACTGCTGGGGTCGTGAGGATCACTAGGTTTCGGTTAGTTGTTGGGTGTCCTTAGGTATTGTTACACTTTGTTAGTCAGCACCTAAGTAGCGATAATTGTCATTTTTGGGTGTCGTTAATTATCGGCATCGTCAGACTTTGTGAGGGATTGTTAAGTGTTATTAGACTGTTGGGGGCCGTTAGGCATTGTTAGGTGAGACAGGGTTGTTGGGTTAGGGTTCGGTAGGGTTAGATATCGTTAGGTGCCATGGCGTTAGGCTTCGTTAGGTAGCATTAGGTGTCATTAGCCATCGTTAAGTGTCGTTAGACTTTGTTAGTGATGCTGTGAACTAAGTATCGCTGAGTGGCGTGCCGGATTGCCCTCGGGAGCGTGGAACTCAGAACCTTACGGACGAAGCGCCTGTCGGTCCCAATCGGCTGCAGCCCAAGCAGAAAGGCGGACCCCTTCGACTAGGCCGAAAGGACTGTTTGATGGCCGACCCCCAGCCTTAACTTTTTCGTTCTCCTTCGACAAAATTATCCGAAGGTGGACGCAACTGCCGTTTTATTTTTGAGACGATGGCGGTGAGGCGGAGGAATTAATGAGGACCACTTTGAGGTCTCTCCTCCCTGTCGGGTGGAGCTCGGGCCGCGGCCCGCGGATGAGCCTGCTGACCCCAGGCTGCTCGGCACCACCAGGAGCCTTTGTTTGGCAACCCAACTCCTCCAATTACCGCCCTGAAGTTTGTTAACCTCTCGCAGGGTCGCGATCCCCCTCCTCCCGGATGCAGCCTGGACTCCCCCCCCCCCCGACGGGATTAAGAAACGAAAATCCTGGGGAGTTGACGTGCTTGGCTCCTGGGCACAGCCTCCCCGGAACATATGAAGCCAGAAGTGGAAGCGCATGGCTGTTTCCCGGTGTGACGGTCGTTGCCACGGCGACAGATCTTTACTGGTTTGGCTTTTTGGCATCTATTTAAATGGTGCCCAAACAGGAGTTGCGATTGGTCCACGTGAATTGGGTGCGTCAGCAGCTTCGGCCCCCGGGCCTTTGCTGTTCGGGTGGGCATCCCTTGCGTACCCCTGGTGTGTGTGTGAGGTCTTGGATGAGAGGTTCAGGAGGAACATTTCTACAGTAACTGGATATTAAATACTGTGTAGTTGTCAGAATGATGGAGAAAGACATGCACACGCACACACCTCTTTCCCTGCAAAGCATGTGTAGGGATGTAGCGGTTGGGGTGTCACCTTGCAATCAAAGGACATGGGTTCAAATCCCACCTCCTGCTGTAGTACTCTTGGTCAAGGTCCTTACACTTAAATTATGCAGTAGATATTACAGTGCTGTACCCTATTCTTTGCTCAAATTAAACTTTGGGATGGGCAGCATAACAGCCTTCTGGGTATTCTTGGAGGTGTCCGTGGGGCTACCTGTCCTCAGTCCACAGCAACTGTTGTCCTAACTCATCCCTGCGTGTCCAGTGCTGGGACTCGACTGAAGTCCACTGCGATCACAGTGGTGAGGATGTGATCATTTTACACTCTCTCTCTCTCTGTTCATCTCTCCATGTTGTCCTGGAGCAGTTTAACGCCTTTAAAAGATGCCATGTGGGGGACGCGCTCGTACACACAGGTACTCAGGTTTGCACCCACACCAAGAGGGGGACACATACACACACACACAACCTTCTGAGGGGCTCTGTGGCCTCCTAGGGCCTACCAGTCCTTTCGCCCTTCTCCACCGAAGTCCACCCGGAAGGTGCTACATGAGCTTCCGTGTTCGAGGGGACCCATATCGCCCCACGGGGAGACGCTGCATCCTGGATTTGTGCTGTAGTCATTTCCACCATCCCTCTATTAAACCGGAGACTCGTTTCCTTCCAGGGCTATTTTCAGAGCCGCAGGACATATTTCTCATGTGCGCGAGCGCAGCGCCGCATGACAGAAAGTTTCCTGTGCTCACGAGAACGGCCTTCTGGGCCGGAGAGCGCAGGAGCGCCGACCACCGAGCGCCAAACGTCGGGAGGCTGTACCCCCAACGTGCGTAAGGAGCGTGTAGGTGGCCGACGAGTGCCGGCTAGAGGCGGTACTATGCGCTGCGATTGTCCTCTATGGGGGTTCCTCCCCTCACTGTGCTCTCCCCCCTCCGCCACAGGGCTGCAGGGCATGCCAGGGGAACTGCCCGCCCCACGGATACCCGATGGGTGCGGGCCGCCGAGCTACAACACCCCCAGGATGCCCCCGTACTCGGCCGTGTGCGCCTGCGTCCCGGGACATGCCCACCACCCGCCGATGCCGATGTGCGGAGGATGGACCCACCCTGCCATGCCCGACCCAGCATCCAGCCCCCCGAAGCCCACCCTGGGACACTCTGCCGTGGGGGGCCACCACATGGACCTACATGCCTAGCAGCTTCTGGGGTTCTTTCATAACTTCAGCGGCTCAGCGAAACGAAAGAGACGTACAAACGAAAGTGAAACGGTTCTCTTCTCCTGGGCGAGAGCAGCCGTGTCGCCCGCCGGCCGGCGTCGCCCTCACAGGAAGGAGCTCCCTCCTCCTCCTCCCTCCGCCGCGCACCTGGACCAAGGGGGAGGCTGCCGAGGACACTTGGCACAGGAAGTGCCCAGCAGACGAGAAGCGAGACGGGAAAGGGACGACGTGCAGTTAGAACAGCGTGAGCTCTGTGGGGAAGCTGGCAGACACCAGTGTACTGTTTGTACAGACTCAGCGAGGATGGAGAGTAATTATTGTAAATGCCATCGTACTGTTCTGCATATGATGTTGTTTCTAATAGATTTTTTTTAAAGGATGTGAACTTGTTTTCTTTCCACACTGCGTGTGTGTGTGTGTGTGTGTGTGTGTGTTGCCTCGCCTCTGTAAACACTGACCTCCTCCAATCTGGGGCCTTACCACCCCACCCCCCACAAAGATACAGTTTTAAGGCTTCATTTGCAATGTTGTCAGGGGCTAAATGAGTTCTGCCAGGTGAGAGACCCCCAAGCCCAAACCCTGGACCACCCTCGGGACACCCTTGGTTCCACCTCCTCCCTCCACACACATGCTCTTTGACCAGCCCCTTCAAACTGGCCCTGATCTTGTCGCCACCCTCCGTGGATCAGCTGCTGACAGCCTGAGGACTGATCGATCGGCTGCTAATTGGCTGTAGACTGATGACCAGTTGCTGATTGGCTCCTCACTGACCGCTGGCTGTTGACTGAATGTCAGCTGTTCGTTAGATGCTAATTGTGCACGAGATGCTGACTGCTGACTCCTGATTGGCTGCTGACTGCTCGTCTGCTGCTGATTGGCTGTCGATCAGTCACCATCGAAGGAAACAGGTGCTCCCTGGTGTGAGCCTCAGTCAGTCAGTCAGTCAATCAATCAATCAATCAATCAATCAGTCTATCTCCATGTTGTCTGAACAAAGTGTCCAGAACATTATTTTCCCCAACAGTTCAATCTAGGAGACTTTATGTACATGTTGTAAATAAATAAATTTTGTGCTAAAGACTGGAAAAAGAAAGTGTTATATTGTTTTTAACATTTTATTGTATCAGATGGATAAACAAAAGTTTTGTGTTTAGAAGAATCCGAGTGTTTGTTTTTTCCCACAAACGTTCAGTGGTGAAAATATAAACTTAGTGATTTTATCAAAGGTTAAAAAAAAAGTGGGAAATTGAGGTACATGTTAATGGAGTAAAACTTTTAATCCCAAAAAAATGGACTCACATATGAGAACAAGATGAATAAATGTTTAAGAAATAACGAGACACTTCCGCTCTACGGCGACCGGGATCCACGACATGAACAGGTAACATCAGCTTCACATCACCTTTTTCATTTATGCCCCTCCTGTGAGCTGCAGTGTTTGAAAAATCCACTCACAGAATTTCTTCTGCATTGTATTTCTGCACAGATTTAAGAAAACAAATTATAAGCGTGGTTGTCCACGTGAGAGATAAAAACATGGCCTTACCACCTGCTTAGAAACTGCTTAATAATGTATATTATTATTTCCAATATGTCTCATTTGGTTAAATGGATCCATCCCCACCATATGAGAGCTGATTTTATTTTTATCGTTTTGCTGTCAGAGGGTGCTGTTGTGGGGTACATGCCCGCAGAGGAAGTAAAGATAGGTTCAAGTTCACTGTTCCGTCTTCAAGTATATTTTTGATTTTATGATAAAATTGAGTCCTAGGAAACCAAAGCTGCTGTTAATGTGTCTATTTGCGAGCAAACTAATTCATCATGTGAATGGAACTGAGCTGAGATGTTCTGCACTTTGTACCGTATCAGAGTGAAGGTTTGAGGAGAAGTTGTGGTTGTGGTTGTTCAGGATTACCCCTCCTAAAAATCCAGTCAAAGATCTGGAGACACGTGTCAGCTGTGTTTGCGTTAAGAGGGTGGAGACCCCCGTCTTCCTGAGAAGTACATCAAGGTGAGATAATAGTGTGTGTGTGGGAGTGGGAGTGGGAATGGGAATGGATCCTGCAGACTGGACACTGACAAATCCGAGCAAAGCACGTGTTGCCCGAGCTCTCCGTGTGAAGACACGTGGTGGACTAAACCTAAAATGTTCATAACTCAGACAGTACGCAAGTCGGGGTTTGCAGCCGAACCATTTCCCCGAAACGCGTTTCTTTCCTGCGACACGTTTCCTGTTCCTGTGGAAATGCCCTTGTTGGCAGTATTGCAGACACATCCACGCTCCCGTAGTCCTCGTGGGGGTCATGTGTGGACCGCAGTCCAGTTCTCATAGGGGAAGGAAGGAGTCTGTGTTCCTCTCCATGATGATGACCCAGTCTTCCAGCCAGTTGCTGTCGCGGTGACACATTATTTCAACGTGTCCCTAAGCCCCGGGGTTTCACACATAATAATAATAATAATAATAATAATAATAATAATAATAATAATAATAAATGTCAATGAGGAAGCGCATGTGAAGAAGCTGAACCCGAACCTGCGCTGCCGTTCTGCTGCAATTGATTGTACAGTATCTATTGCGAGGCTCGCGGGGATTCTTTTTCCTTTATTTTTAATTTAAAAAAAAAAAAAAAACTTTTCTTCCAGTTTTCCAGCGGTTCGAGGCGTTTTCTGATTCTTTAAACTGTCGTTGGCCGGAACCCAGCGGCCGCTCCAGGAGTCCGGGTTCGAGCGTAGCCCGGCGTTCGAGGCTCCGCAGCTCGCGGCGATACATCCGTGTTTGAGCGCCACCTGTAGGGGCTCCGAGGAACTGTTAATCGGCGTTTCACCGACAACACACACACACACACACTTCGAAAAAAAAACAGCCTCGTCAAGACTTTCATTTTGTCACTCAATAACGGATCTTTATTTTTTTTTACCTTCAAACAATTACAGTTCGTTTTAAAATACTGTACACAGAAATTCATTCATGTTCAACGTTACAACAAGTGTCGAACTCGTGTTTGATACCCGTTTATTTCCCAGTGAGTGAAGCTACAAATTAACTTATTTCATGTACGCATATATTTTTGCGTATTTATTTGCGATATGGAAACTGGAGGCTTTCGGACTTTGTTTCTCTCTTTAAATACATATAATTAATCAAGTTTTGTTTTATAATATCATAAAAGTGCAGAAAATGTCACCCAGAACTTTATTTAATACTAACTCTACGAACTATCCACCCTCTGGCTATTCGTATAACTGAGTGGAGAACAATAAAATATAATAATTCATAATAAAAACGCACGCGGATCATATCGGCCTGGAGTGCCATCAGTCGGATCAGCATTTCATGTAATTCCTTTTTTCATTTTCTCGACTTTCTTCTTTTGTTAAACTCCCTCTTCGGAGACCCCCACAATGCTGTGTTATCATGATGGGTTCTCGACAAAATTGTCCTGACAAAGTGCTCACTGGAGTTTTTCTCCAACTGAATTTAAACAGTTACAATAAAAACGACTTTTCTCCCTTCTAATGGCAAAACTGATTAATATACTTTCACTAACTTCCCGAAATTACCAGCAAGTAAATATATTATATTTTCAGTGTGTAAAACCTAATGTCCATGTTACTAATAATAATTGTTATTTTTCCTTCTAGTACTGACTACACACTTCGACCAAATGAGCTCCTAGCGCTTCTCCGTTAAGGGTGCTGCACGCATTCCATCGGAGATATGGAGAAAAAAAAGTCTATATAAATGTATATAGTGTGTGTGTAATGCGCGCGCGTTTCTGGTGCAATTTGGACAGGGTGTAGTAAAGATCACTGTGACTGTGGGCCACGAGAAGCCCTGCGGTGCCCCACTTACTTAGTGTGGGGAAAAATATTAATTAATATAATTGTGAATTTTCTTAATTTGCTTCCGTTATTTTTTGAGGCGGATTGTGTGTTTAAAGGAAAAAAAAAAAAAAAAAAAAAAAGATTTGCTTGGCAGGAGAATAATATTAACTAGTGACCGTGTCCCGTGGACCTGCTGTGCTTTACCCGTGGTGTCCATTCGTCGTTTTTAGGTTTTACTAGACCTAGAATAAACAAACGTATAGCGGTACATACCATTATTATTTTACACCGTGATTATACTATTATAATATTAATTAACCTCTGCCTTACTAAACCAGAAGAAATGAATTTCCCTTCACAGAATAATTTTCTGCTTCTCAACAATGTTCAGTGTGTCTTTATTGCACAGCCTTCTTGTGTAACGTCCTCCCCCCAACCCACACTTCTGATGCGAGTTAATATGCAGCCGGTGCATATTTTCATACACCGGGGTTCATAACTGAAGGCCCACGTGCGCACACGGCCCGGCGTCACGATTCTTTTCCAGTGGAAATGTAGACGTACCACTTTGCTTTACTTTAAAAGAAGATGGGCGAATAAAAACAGTCACATATTCATAAAGGTATATTATTATATTAATTTCCGCCCATGATGCTGCTGCCGACGTCCACGGACTCTGCTGCGCTCTTTGAAGCTGAGCGATGGCAATATGTATTCGGGATCATTTCGCTGACCACTACTTTTGGGTGGGGTGGGGTGGGGTCAGTGTAGCACCACCACGGTGTGTCCAGGTGAAGGGCAGGAGAACAGGCAGTACCTGTTCGTCCCCTCTACTGTCCACGCAGGTCCACATTCACGCAGGGTCCAGACATCATGTCTTGCTTCGCTCCACAGTTTGCGGGACTCGAGCAGCAGCAAAAGTACATTGTGCTTTATTTCTGCTTCAAACAAAATGTTTTTTTTTCCAGTAGTGACAGTATGAGACCCTCTCGCTTTGTTTTTTTTTTTTCTTTTTTTTTTCCCCCCCCAAGGATAATTATTACTATTATAATAACTCATTAACTGCTCCCTTACTGGGTCACGGGATAATATCTTCATTCGGAAACGAAGTCACGTATCATGTCCGGCGGAGGAACGAATGGGGTAAAACGTGGTGAACAACATGGGTTCAGTGTTGGAGAGGAAGGCAGAGTGCAGGAGGACTGTGATGATATCATGATGTCAGTGTGTGTGTGTGTCATTTCGGGATTCATCCGCTACAATTTTTATGGTCATCCGTAATTTTTTATTACACATTTTAATGTTGACCACGAACGACTTTAATAAGCATATTTTCTCCTAATGCAGAAATTCCTAAATTTTATGTTTTCAAAACTTTTTAACAAACAAAGGAGTACTGCGGTCACCATATATATTTTTTAATCAGCCCTTCACTGAGAATTTTCTTTCGGATATTAATTATTTAAGGTTATTAAAGAAATATAACTACGACTTTCCATTGTCTCTAAACAGCAACAACACTAAGCACAAAAATAATAGATGCGTGACTTTAATCATAACCTGCATGTAAGCCGTGTCTTTATTTCCTCGTGGAGAAAACAATAACTGTTTTTATTCAATGTTTAACATTTTTCTGCTTTTATGCTTTAATTCAAAGCAGCGGTCAAACGGGCGATGTGTGGATAACGAAAGGAATAATTTAAAAAAGCAGTTTACAATAGTAGCAAATGCGTGGATAAACTATGTAAATTCTGTACTTTAAATATGTTTCTCGTGCAGCGATGTGTGTTTCAGGAAAACTGCTTGCAAACGCAACACATTAATACCACAAATTAACTTCACCTGGGCAGTTAAACGGAAAATAACAGCTCAATGTCTTCACTCCTCTCTTTTTAATACATTTCCAAATTATACTTGAAAACTACATTTGTTCCAGACCGTTAAATTCAACCTGAAATGATATTTACAAAGACTCCCAATATAAAAACAAACCAAATTTATTAACATAAGTAACATTAATTAGGGCCATTTCAGGGTACACACGTGTATATATATTTTTTTGTTCTTCCATGTACTAAAAAAAACTTCAGAACTTTTCTGATGTGATTTTTACAAATGCAATCTATAAAAGGAAAAACGGGGTGAACAGTTGGTTTTAAAAGTGATGTTTAACAGATATTAAGCGTTAAATACAGCGAGGCAGCTGGTGCAGAAACAAAAGGGGAGAAAAAAGTGTCAGTAAAAGAGCAGCACGAAGAGCGTCGTTTGGTCGCCTCTGTCTCCTTGGTGACCGATCGGCGCCCCCCCCCCCCCAGCCCCCGGGCTCCAGGATTGTTCGAGAAAAACGCGCTATTTTCTGCACCGTCATTTATCACTGTCAGCACATAATGAGTGTCCTCCAGCTCCTTATTGATGTTTGTAATTGCATTATCTCGGGGGGGGGAGTCGGTGCGGAGGGTCGGTGCCGGTTTGGTGCGGGACGCTGCGTCACGTGTGCGTCGTGGGCACAGGACATTCTCAACCACTGACTGTGTGTGTTCATTAGACACAACAACAGGCGCTCATTAACCCCCACGCACCCCCACGCAGCCCGAGAGGTGTGACCCGCGCGCAACGGGACAGGCGGGAGAAACGAGACAATTTCTGTAAAGCGGGGACCAAATATTTTTGGAATGAATGTGAGTGGGGTGGGGGGGGTGGATTGGACCCCCCCAGGTGGGGCCTCCGTGGACCCTTCGATGTAATCGCGTTAAACGCTCCGAGTGCACTAAACAAAATAAAGAAACAAAGAAACAAACAAGCAGGTGAACGTGGAGACGCCCGACAAAGAAAGACGTGGTGCGGACAGGAGCGTCACACGTTCGCTGTGAATTAGAGGAGAGAAAGAAGTGTGTTATTCTGGAGAGCGTTGCGCGCGCGCGCGCGCACACACACACACACACACACACACACACACACACACACACACACACACACACACACACACAGAGAGACACGGTGCCCGGGACCTTCTACTACTGACGATGAAATCGAGGAAAATGAAGTCGTGCTGTTTTGCTTCTTATTTTACACACACACACACACACACACTGTTCTTTGTGTCCTCGCTGAACAAGTTCTCCAGTTTCTGCCTCTTCTTTCCTTCGGCTCTTCAGTCCCCGAGAAACGAGCGGCTTCTGCGTCACTTTGCCCTTATGATTTGTTTTCCGTGGATGTGGCGCTTCCCACTCAAATAACATCCACGGAAAACATTCGTGCACAATTAGTACTCGGGCTACTATTCACTACTTGATCATTTTAAGGAAAAGTTTCCTGAAATATTTAGGCCCGGAAAAAAAAGCATTAGTAAATTTAACAGTTTAACCTGAAAATGCCGCCATAAAAAAAATAAGTGGATTATCTGGACACGGACACTCGGTCACGTAGACAGTACAATGAATGTGTTGGCGGCATATTTGCTGAAGATTGCATTTTTCATCGAGAGGAACATCTGAAAACAGTCCAGAGTTGACACCTTAGGCTTAGACTGCTGCCTACACCATGTGAACAATATTATTTAATTAATAACGGAGAGAGATTTAGTTGAGTAAATAGTACCGCGTTTAATTTTACCATCATATGGAAACTATAATACTGTGCGCAGGTACACACACCCCAGTGCGCAGCTGAGAAAATTTATAAGCTTATTTACAAATAACACGTGACATTATTATTATTATTATTATTATTTGCGACTGGGGCGCAGCGGGTGGAGCTGCTGCCTCATACTGCACTTTTTCCAGGGTCTGAGAACTGCAGTAAATGGCGGTACAGCAGGGTACAGATATATATAGAGACTCCGGGCAGGAGCAGTGAAGCTCTGTGCGGCCTATGATTCCCATTAGTCACTAGTGTCCCGAGCGCGAGACAGCAGGTACAGTACCTTCTTCTCATCCATATGCAAGGTTGAGCAGTGTAAAAATATAGTATTATCCAACATCTTTAACAGTAAATGAGAGTAACGCAAACGCGGCTTTTTGGCTTGTAAGAAAACGAGCGACGATGTATGAAATGAATTCAATCAATCATGTTGGCGAAATCGATGGCAATAATATCAGAATGGAAAATAACTTTTGCAGATTATAGCAACACTGTAACCATCGTCGTTTTGTAAAGAGTCGCGGCGCGAGGAGGTCAAATCAGTTTCTCGGTTCCACAGCGAAGAGAGGTAATTCGCCACTGTGTGATAGCTGTGTCTGTGGGTACGTGTGTGTGACATGTAAAGAGACACCTCTGAGTGTGTGAGATGTAAGGAAAGGAGGAACGGATCTGCTGCTCTTACCGGAGGCGCGCGACGGCCACGCGCGACGCTCATCGGCTGGAGGCTTTAGGCTTTAATCGCGTCTTCATAACACCTTCATAACACCTTCACAGCGCCTCACCTGGACAGGAGAAGCCTCCCGTTCTCTCTCTCTCTCTCTCTCTCTTTCTCTCGCGCGCACACACACACACACGTTCTCTCTCCCGCTCAACAAACCCTCCTCCTTTCCATACCACGGCCTCTTTCCTCCCGGTGTGTGACATCGCGCGGCGGGGACACGTGGTTAAGACGAAGGTCACCAGGTCCTCGTATCGGGGGCGAGAGCAGCGCACTGGGCTCCGCTCCTCTCTCGTCCTCTCGAGATCCGATCTAATAACAGCCGCAGTGTGAGTCTCTAAGAGACCTCCCGTGGAGGGGGGGCGGCGGCACCCCCCACCTGTCCTGAGTCAGGGTGCAACCCGTCGCGAGAATGTCACAGTGTGGTGGGCATCATCTCCTTCAGCCATCCGCCACGCACCTCCTCTTTGTCCTTCTCTGCTTGTGAAATATGTTCGGACGCAGCGAAGAGCTGATAGCGCAGTGCTTCAGATGTTCATAGGTTTAAGTCCCAGCTAAGCAATGTCCTTGAGACAGATAGGTAAGTAAGTACCCAAAAATGGTGCGGTACTCTTGCGCAAGGCACGAACCCAGGTGCTCCAGTAAAGTGACGCAGCTGTACAGTCCACTATACTGTATAGGTGAGTAAAAAGCGGTAAAAAGCTGAACGCTGTAAGTCGCTTTGGGCAAAAGAGTCACATAAATCATGTGATGTTGAGCTGCAGCTTCGTGTCGGTGTGTATCCACATGTGCGACACACCCACTGCAAAAACGCGGGAAAATGTTTGCATTGCGAGCGCACGCTTGTGAAAGCGACGTGCAACGATAAGTTACTTACACTGATTTACCCATTTAGAGGTGAGACATTTTAACTTAGGTCAGGATAAGAACTTTGATCAGACGCACTTCAACAAGACATGGGATTCGAGGCGGCAGCTCTAACCGTTGCTCCACCTGCTGTCCCACTTGTACAGCGGGCACTTTTTACTGTAGGAATTTTACCTTTAATGTACTACAGCAGCAGGAGGTGGGATTCGAACCCGAGTCCTTTGAGTGGAAGGCGCGGGCTGTAACCCCTGTACACAGACTGTGGCTACTATAATACCAATTTGGAAAATCAGCGCCTGATTCCGCTACAATGTGACAATGATCGTGTTATGAAGAGCACATAAAAAAAGGGCACCGCAGCGACAAGACAAATAAAATGTTTTGCTGTTCAGCTCCGAAAAATAGGCTGCGGTAAAATCGTAGTTCTAAAAATACCGCAGAGGAAATTAGTGAAATTTGAATGTGAAACTAAGCACTTTTCGTGTTTTTTTTTTTTTTTTTTTTTTTAGTGTATAAAAACGCTTCCTTTGTTACAGTGCGACATTGTAACAACAACGAGCTTTTCCACGAGACGTTGCGCTTCACGGAACCAACAAGTAGTTACTTCAGTCGCGCGCTTTTCATTACTTTCCCACGTTGATTTTTCCTCCGCGTCGCGGAAACGTGGGGAGAAGTTGGATCATGATCTCAGAAAAGTCTGGGGGGGGGGGGAGGGACCCCCCTGTGCACGAGCATTAAATGTTGCATTAAGTGAGTAATTTAAATGTTTTAAAATCCCTGAGACTGACACGTAGTTTACTGGCGGAACTAATGTAGGTGTGTTTGCTTGCTTCTTTGTTTATGATAAATTAATTCAGTGTGGGGGGGGGGGGGCATGGCCTCCTGGTACAAATATACAGTATGTTTAACATAGTTCTCATGGTGGTGTGCAGTGATGATGGGGTACTTTTTACACCATAACCCAGGTGCAGGGTGGTGGAGCAGTGGTGTGGGGTGGGATTGAGCTCAATGGACCATCTGTCTTGTATTGGACTGACAAGTTGCAGGTTCAAGTCCCACCTCCTGCTGTAGTACCCTTGAGCAAAGTGCTTACCCTGAATCTGCTCCAGTAAAATTACAGTACGGGACATCAGTGCAAGTACGTAACATGGTGAACTGGAGAAGAGCATCAGATAAAAGAATAAATGCAGCTTTGTGGGTGGGGGGGGGGGGGGGGGTCCAGCTGCATCGCAGAATTCAAGTCTCTGATACTGTATGTGATAATGGCAGGCTTCTGCAGAGAATCATGGGAAACACACACACACACACACACACACACAGGGAAGGTGATTTATGGCTCAGCAGCACAGCTTCATCTCTGAATACACACAAACACTGTTCTGTGGGGCTGAAGCACCATCTGCGGTCGCTCTGTCTCACACACACACACACACACACACACACACACACACACACACACACACACACACACACCGATAGAGAAAGGAAACACAAATACATGGCAGTCACTGCTGAGATGGTGCTGAATTACTGGTGTCACAGCGGAATGGTGACTGGCACCAGCAGCAGGTGACACAGTGGTTAAAACTGTCACCTGGCAGTCAGAGGCTCCAGGTTCAAATTCCACTCCTGTTGTACCCTTGATCTAGATACTTAGTCTGAACTGACAGAGTAAAAATGGACCTTCTGTATAAATGGGTAAATCAGTGTGAGGAGTTTGTTAAATAATAATGACATGACCCTGAGCGCAAAATGCCTTCAGTGGAAACATGTTCAGCTCTGAGCTTCTACTGCTCATGTGTTTCTCTTTGTCAATAAAGTGGCTGTTCACAAATAACAGGAAAAATGCGTTTCTATTTATGGCCGGTAAGGACTGCTAGCAGGAATATGGGACCCGGGCGAGTGCTCTGGGGCGGGAGGCGGGGGTGTTGGCCAGGTCACTAATGGCACTGAGTGACCTCTTCGGTCCAGAGCGCATCACCTTCTGGAAGGCCGTGCAAACTTCTAAGTATTTCTGTACAGATAAATGGAATCCAGTGTGTGTGTGTGTGTGTGTGTGTGTGTGTGTGTGTGTGAGAGAAGGATTCAAACCCCTCTGTGTGCCGCCCCCATTTTACAGAAAAAGCTTTCTGCACCACAGAACTCTGCTGAGGCTGGGCTGCTCTTCACCTCTGATGGATTAAGTTCCCCAATGACAGTGTGAGTCGCTGAAACACTTTTTAATTTATTAGCGACTGTATAAGCAGGGTCACCGGTGTCAAACGGGATGTCAGTGGCTCAAACGTAATTTCAGGGTAAATAATAAGCACCACTCCATGGGTAACCTGAGATGCACCTTGTCAGCCGGGCAGGGGTGCGGGGTGGGCCGTAGGGGGTGCGGTACACTCCCTGGAGCCGCCACCCCCCTCAACCCAAACAGGCAGGGATCCTACAATGGGCCCAGGAGCTGAGCACCTCTGCTGTAATGGCTCACGTTGGACCTACTTACTGTGCTCAGCAGGGTTTTACTCCACACTGTGTGTGTGTGTGTGTGTGGAATTGCCCTCTGCTGGACGGCTGTCCCATCCAGGGTGTTGCCTGCCACACACCCTTTGCTTCCAGCATAGGCTCTGGACCACCGAGTGTGGTGAAGAGCCCCCCCACCACACCAGCTTATGCTTCATCATTTGTGTTCATCGTTTTTTCAGACACCCCCCAGACCACAGCTTCTGTGAGGTGGCGACTCGACCCCCCCGGTCCCCACATCTTTCATAAATCAGTGGCGGTTCTGGTGGACCTTGGTTTGTACAGCTGTGTGTAACTAAGTGGGGCTGTAGGAAACCTCCACCTGTTGTTGGGGGTTGGGAGGCTGGTGGTGGGGTCTGGCCTTGGGGTAGTTAAGGTTCGAGTCCAGTTACCCCCTATTTCACCGTAGTAAATGCTGCTGAGTCCATAAATCCTGCATGAGACTCTAACGGCCCATAAGCTGCACTCCATCCCTCTGTCTCCACATCACCCAGAACCCTCGACCGTCCAGTTCCCCGCTTCCTGAGTGGACAGGCGATTGTGACCTTATGTACAAGTGAGTCCTGCCCCCCCACCTGCATTCAACTCTGGTCTCTAGTCCAGTGTGTAGCTGCACTGTGTGTTACGGTCTGGTGTGAACGCTTTCCCGCATCCAGGGCTCTGCAAACAGCTTTCAAAGCTGAGCTCAGACCTGCGGATTTTCACCTATCCGGAAATAATTACACTGATTTACTCATTTATACAGTAGGGTATTTTTTTACTGCACCGATTAAGGGTTAAATAGAAGGAGGTGGGATTCAAATCCGTGTCCTTCAAATTGCATGACCGTGGTGTTAATCACTATGCCCCCTGCTGCCCTGTTCCACACCCCTGTGGAAAGGCTCTCTTTAGGGGGTTCTGGCCCCCCTCAGAACAGTGGGAAACACTGAGCAGTGTAAATACTGTGACCCATTTCCATGAAAGCCGCACTTCCTGTCCAGAATTCTCGCGCCACTGATGGGGATGGACCTCCGTGCCGCTCCTCCTCTCGTACCTGCGGCTTTTGGGGGACACGTGGCACATGCTGCAGGACTGCATTGACCCTGCATCCCTCAGGCCCGGCCCCATCTGGTCCCCCATAGGGAGGGAGGGAAAGAGTCTGTGGGGGTGGGAGTGGGGACAGATTAGCGAGCAAAAGGAGTCTGAGTCGTCCAGCATGAGAACAAAGCACCTGGATTTGTGTCTTTGATAATATCCCCTTGACATATGACCGACGGAGCCCCCAAACCAAACGGGCCTTTCGACGGAAGCCCACGAGGGACAAAAAAATCTAAACGGTTCCGTGGGACTGCAGCGTTCGCAGATTAAGACGAGAGATTAAACTTTGTTTTTGTGCTGCTTTGTTGTCTCGGGCCACGACTCAGACCATTTTGTCCTCGAACCGCAAACACATACTTAACCTTGACAGACAACAGAACTTGACGTTAATTTGTCCCCAGGGGGGCAAACTCCCAAGGACCCGATTGAGTCCTGTGTCCAGCCGGAGTGTCTCTCTCTAGGGGTGCAGCGCTATAGTAACGAACCCTTGTCTACCGACTGCGGCCCATATGTTGCGGTTCGGGGGCCCTTAGGACCCCAGGGACACAAGGAGAACGTGGAGAGGACGTCCAGGGAGCCGTCCTGTGGATTTTCGCCTTCCTTACTTGTTAACGGCACGTGTGTGTTTGCCGAGGTGCTTTCAGGGTGAACATGAACCGTGGAACTGTGGGCCAGACGGCCGACACACCAAGGGGTTCCGTCCCACCCCTTTGCTGTGGGTCCCCCCCAAGTCTTCCCGGCGAGAGTCGGTCGGGTGGTCGAGGGGCCGTCCCGGGGATGGGGGGGAGCCGCTTTTTAGAAGCCTTCCCAAAGTGAGAAGTGGAAAATGCAGGGGTCACTGGGAGGACACGGTGTGTGAAACACACACTCTATATGAGAGTCATAAAACTTGTTAAATTAAAAGCTGTTTTGAGGAGCAGGGAGGGAGATTTTTATGCGTCTCAAGTGCAGGACTCTGGTGCCTGGAGAGGGACCCTGGTAAACCAGGAAAACTCCACAATGTGCCTGCGAGGGAGGGTCACACAGCAAGGGGGGGGGGGGTTCACCGCTCTGATAAACACTGAGGGGCACGTGGTGATGTCATCAGCAATGCTGTTTATGTCAGTGTGCGCTGTCAATAATCCCACCCCTGACACCAGTGACTCCAGAAAACATGCAGCCTGCTGATGTCAAAGCTCACTTTGTTTGTATGTGTTTATTTAGCTGGCTGCTTTCTCCAAAACACCTTTTAGTGTTTATATATTTACACTGATTTACCCCTTCGTATAGCAGGGTCATTTAATTTTACAGAAGCAAATGAATGCAGCAGGAGGGAGGTTTGAACCTTCGACGGTGCCTTTAAACACTGCACCAACAAATGTAAGACATTTCTTTTTGTGCTTAAGAGATATCAGTTACTCACGTAAATTATAGAAAATGGAATATGTACCAAGCAAATGTTTCCCTTTTTTTTTTTTCTTTTTTTTTTTTTTTTGCAGCTCGATTTTTCTGTCTTTTTTTTTTTTTTGGTGAGCTTTACTCCTAGCTTCGGGATTGTTGTTCGCGAACATCCCTGAGAAGAATGGGTGGGGATTCCTTTCCATATTTTATCTTACGTACATTTATTTTTCTGGAAATGGCATTTTCTTCTCTAACTTTGAAAACAGAGAAAATAGCAGCGCACATTTTTTTTGTAGCAGCGCATATTTGACCTGTGCTCACCCTCCTAGCTGACAGATGGCAGTAAACAAAGAGACCCTGAACAGAATAGCAGCGCGGGAACCGACTTTATTCAGCTCCCTTCCACAGCGAATAGGAGTTTTACAGCATATTTTATTTGCAATCATTTTGAATTAGTTTTGAATTTAATGTATCTGGGAGTGAGCAGAAATATTTCATGTAAAAGTCATACAAAATATTTCTTGCATTTATTCATTAAGCCAATGCTTTTCTCCAGAGCGATTTACACTATTAAGTTGCTTACACTGATTTACCCATTTATAGCACAGGGTCATTTTTTTCTGTATCAGTTCAGGGTATGTACAGTACCCCGATCAAGGGAACTACAGCAGGATGTGGGACCCAACCCTGAGTATTTTGAGCTAAAATGCAGCCCTTGTAGTAATACAGTCGAGAACAACGGAATAATTAAATAAAGAAACAGAGACATAAATTGCTAGCGGGACAAATCACGATGTCATCAAAGCGGGGTTGTTTGTCTGGTCCCAGGTTCCGTTTCAGTCGCACGGTCGTGGTGAGAAGGGGCGGCCTGATATGCGGCTTGACCTGGTCCCGGGCCATCGGCTCCACCGGCACAGGAACGGGTCCGCGAGGTCCCGACTGGACCGAGCTCGGTGTCAGAACCTTCTGTGGGGTTTGTGTTTGCATGAACCCTGTGGCGTAGGACTCTGGAAAAGCGGTAGTAAATCTCACTGCTCCCTGACCCGTTTGGGCTGCTTCTCACTGCGCCCATTTGGTTCCGATTAAGATCCAACCTGCTGGCCTCGCCGACATGGCAAGGGTTCAAGAGGCTGGGGATGGAGAGGGGAGGGGAGCTTGGAAGAAGGCGGAGAGCTGGCTGTTCCTTGCCCCCTACCCCACCCCACCCCACCCCCACAAGCAGGCACATGAACGTGTGAAATATGACGACGGTCAGACTTGTACTACAAGTCATGCGTTCCTAATGACACCGTGATGGAAACGCTTCCTTAATAAATGTGCTTGTTGTTAATTGACTTTCAGTAAAAAAGCCCTCCGATTATTAATCGCTCCTTCGCCGGCGTCGCCTCGTGTGCAGAACCTCCAGAAGCCGTTTCCACAGAGCGCTTTGGTTCTGAGCGGGAGGCGAATGTCCGTCGGGGAGGGCAGGGACTGCTGGTAGCACTGGAGGCTCTGCACTTCAGAATCGCCAGCGTGTTGTGTGTTTGGCCTGCTGAGCTCCGTTGGCCTGTGTGCGGTCCTCTCGGAACCCGCTGGCCATCGAGGACACTGTGTCACGGACCTTCTCTAACATTTACCTTTCTCTGAAGCTTTTCTCCAAAGCGACTTGCAACGTTAACCTGCTTACACCCATTTAACCATTTGCACAGCTGGGAACTTAAGGTAACTACCTTTTTCAAGGGCACTGCAGCTGGAGGCGAGATTCGAACCTACAACCTTCTGGCCAATGAAAACCACGCGTCAGACATTCTGTAAAGTTGGCGACCGGTGAGAACCGATCGTTGCAACGCTCTTCAATACCGCTGGCCGGTGAGAAACCCGAGCGCCGAGTCTACAAACCCACGGGGTCAATGAGAGAGTGGGACTTTCGGCCCCCTGCGAAGCCACCGCTCAGTAGAAACATCTTTCCTGCGCTGCTAGTTAAAGCTCTTGGAATCAGCTAATTGTACTGACATGTTTATAGCAATGCGAGCTTCTTGTTGGAAAGAAATAGGTGGTTAATAACAATAATAATAATAATAACAACAATAATAATGATGATTAGTTTGTCGTTTTCCGCCGATTCATTGTATTTTACACTTTTCCGCAGAACTGAACGACGAAGACCCCCTTTCACTTGTGCGAGCAGATGGTTTCTGTGAGAGTTAATTTTCCCATATCTATAACCTCCCCACTCAGCACGACCATATAAATCATTATTGCTATTACTGTCTGGTGACTTATTTAAATGAGCCTTTCCTTCCCAGTGTCCACACGGCCGGCGTCCAGTCGGACCACTTTCATCCATTCTGCTACACAGACTACATGCGGAAGCTAATTAATGACACGGTTTATGACCCAATTACTGCACTCTTGATAAACTTATAGACTGTTAATGGCATAATCTGAATAATACATGGAACCGATATGATGATGTATGTAATGGAAGAAGAATATTAATGCCTTTCTTTTTTTGCTTAACTTGAAAGATGGTTTTTAGTCATTTTTGGAAAATCGGTTCTCGAAAATGTAAAATGTGGGATCGGGAGAACTTTGCAACTGAATACTGAACAGAAAGAAATTCCACGCAAATAAATGTTCAGATTTTTTACAAACAGAAGAGATATTTGTAATACTGATGTTGACTGATGAATTGTACAGGGATATACATTAGTGGAAAAAATGTCTGGAGTAGATGGATGGATGGATGAATGAATGAATGAATGAATAAATACAATTTAATAAAAGCATATAATTTTCCAACTAGAAACATCTAGTTACATAAATATAATAGTAATGTAATATAGGCCCAATTTTTAAAAAATTGCCTTTTAACCCTTTCTAATAAATAATGAAGAAACAATTCCCACATTATATCAAAATGAATCGGGCAAATATCACACAGCAAGTCAAGCTATGAAATATGAACAGTTTACATTTACAATGACAATGCAGCAGAAACGCCTCACATCAGTTTTGAGAGACAATATTTATTTTCACGTTCACTCTCGTATCTCCACTATTTCCTCTTCACGTGAGTAAAACTTCCATCGGTTCGGATCTTTTGTGTTGATCTGTTGTGTTTACTGGCTTTCATTTTTATGACCAGAATTATTTTTAACGTATTCATTTTTTTGCCCCCACTCCATCCTGGCCTTTCTTTATGGGTCATCAGTTATGTTCAAAGACGTCTATAACTGGCAAGCGGGTCTGCTGGGGGTGCTGGGGGGGGGGGGCTCACGGAGCTCTGCTCCGAAACCACATTTTCACTCAGTATCAGAGTTTCAGCCAGAATATCGGCACAGAATCTACAGCCACCGCGACGTCACATATAAACATGTTACCATCTCATGTCTGCTTCCTTGACTTGATCAACAAAAGGGAGGAAAATGAATCTTTTATGACACCAGCAAAACACTGCGCTATAAAAAACACACGTCTTTAAATAGCTGCATGTTTTGTTTTAAATAAATCTCAAACTCAACGTGTCAACGAGCCTAAAAACAAAGTACAGCAAAACGGCAACAAATTATCATAAAATAAAAAAAAAAAAATCAAATTCTGTGACGGTATTCACATTTTTATATTTTTTTCTAGGTTTTCTTGTTTGCTGCTGTTTAACCAAATGTCATAATTCCATCCACATTGTTTATTCAACTTTGCTGAGACATCAACAAAATCGTTAAAGTTCTTACATGATTAATCAAGCGATGAATAAATCAGCTCGAGGCACAATATACAGTTTGGATGGTTTTGGATAATATAACTCCCGAGATATATTTTTCATTTGCATTATTTATGCAGAAATGGAACTGAAATGTGTCCATAATGCGGATGGCGTTTATTGGTTCAGCTCGGCCTGTGAAGGAAACGGGTGGGGTTAGGGTTAGAGTTATGGTTGGGTCAGGTTGGGTGGGGACAGGTGAGGTCACAGAGGTGACAGGTGACCGCAGCGCAGAACCGCAGCGCCTCACACTGACGACTATTTCAGAGCATCTGGGAAGCAGTTGCGCTGCCGACTGAGATCATTTCAGAATATTTTCCTGACAGTTTAGTCTTATGATAATACATTTTAGAGCGGAAACGTGCACCTATTGCGGTCCGCAGCCGATATCAGATGACAAGTACTTCCAATAACCTTTTCAGAAATGATCACATTATCTGCTTTTTATCGTTTTGTTCCGAGACTTTGTCAGAATAACGGCCGTTCTGTCCATAAATCTGCCCAGTGGAGAAGCTCTTGTTTACAAACGAGACTCTGCAGCTGGACGTGAGAGCGGGACTAGTGCCTGTAGGAGGTGCGTGTGTGTGTGTGTGTGTGTGTGTGTGTGTGTGTGTGTGTGTGTGTGTGTGTGTGTGTGTGTAGGAACAGTAATGTCAGGCCATCTGGCTGGAAGGCCGTGTGCATGCGTGTGTGTGACTGAGTGCCTGGCAAGTGTGTAGGTGTTTATGTGGGAGTGTGTGCATGAGCTTCATTGTGTGTGTGTGTGTGTGTGTGTGTGTGTGTGTGTGTGGGCGCGGCGGCTAAACGAACGAATGTGTTTTGATAATCCCCTTGTGCGTGTGGCGCCCTGCTGCCTTTGTCGCTACGAGTGACACGAGGGCGGCGGCTCGGCAGCCGCTCGAACCGCTGACAGGCGAATTATCGGAGGCCCAGAGATGCTCATTATGGGCTGCGGGACTCATCGGGACGGCCGGCGAGGAGGAGGCGGCCGCGCTGTCACTATCTGTCAGGGGGACAAGGGCTCCGGCCCGCGCCGCCTGACAGGTAATTTCAACAATAACAATTACTCCGATTACTGGTGTCATAAACAATTGGCCCCGGGCAGCGCAATAACAGAGCTTTATAATCCCAGCCATATAAATAAATGGCAGCAGGTAACAAGCAATTTGGGGAAGGAGCTGCGGCCCGGCGATAGGTGCCTTCTTGTGGCAGCGCCGGGAAACGGCCTTATTAATACAGCGCGAGCCTTTATTGATACACGCCTGGGCACGGGTACACACACGCACACACACACACACACACACACACACACACACACACACACACACACACACAGAGAAAGGTACCCAGTGTACATCCTGTCCGTGAAAATGATCGGAATCGATCACGCTGCTCATCGCCATAAAGAAATGATTTTTCTTGAAAAATTGTTGGAAAAAAATGATCCTTAATGTGATAACAGCCATTGAAATAATACATAATACAATAATAGATTATTCCATTATTTGCCGGTTCTTTAAAGAGAGGTATATCATTTAAAAAATCCTTCAGGTGTCTGCTGTACACCCTATTGCGTGTGTGTGTGTGGGGGGGGGGGGGGGGGGGGGGGGGGGGGGTTGCAGGATAAAGAAATCAATTTTTTTCATTTTCAGTTTTTTTCTAAATATGTGAAACACTGTCACGTGTGATCGCGCGGTGTTGTTTTAATTTACAGCAGAGGGAAGTGGTGGCTGGTCACGTGCCCCCCCCCTCACACAATCAGAGGGGCTCTAATTAGAGTCCCGGATCAATTAACACGCGTCCGGCCCGCGCCGCCCGCTTCCGGGGTGCTGCTCCTCTCCCGGCTGTTCTCACCGCGGTCCGCCTGCTGCTGGCCATGTGGGGTCCTTATCTGATTATCGTTCTTCCGCGTGCCAATTAACGGCGCGCGCACAACTAACGAGGCGCCCGTTCAATGATAAGGCGGAGTGATGCACACAGAAAATAAAAAAGGGGTTTTCTGACTTTCTCAAAAAAATATATTTTAAAAGTTTTTTTTTTTTTTTTTTTTTTTAGAAAACTATTTATTCTCGTCGTTGAACACTGAACTGTGTCGTTCAATCTCCTCTCTGTCTGAGTTTCTAGAATTTTCTCTTTTCATCGAGACCATTAATTAGAGGCGCAGAGAATTGAACGATAAAAAGGTTAAAAACCAAGTCGCACTTTTACATTTATGGAAATTTCCAAAGAGCGAAAGGAAAAATAACTGGTTGTTGTGTTTTGTCCGACTCCTTTGGTACCGAATTTCACACAATTTCCTTTAATATCTCTGTTCAACATGTTTTATTCGCAATTTATTAGACTTTAATAACGTCTATTTATCACATATAAAACGGTTAATTCTGGTAAGATTAATTACAATGATCTGTGGGTATTTATCTAAAAACAGATGATTTGAATAGAGAAGAAATATAAAAATTATATATGTTGTAATATATAAAACTGAGAATTTTTAAAAATACACTGAAACAATTTTAACCGAATAAACAAAAGAACTGGTGTGTGAAGGGATTTCAAAACGTGTAGAAACTGTTTCTGACAGATGTTTGAGCAGCAGCCCAGTGTGTGTGTGTGTGTGTGTGTGTGTGTGTGGGGGGGGGGTTCTCTATTTGTGTGGATAATAAAATAATAACAGTAATTCTTATACATCAGACAGTGACATTAGACTGCAGTGTGTGTGTGTGTTCTACACCAAGAGCCAAGGCCTGCGGAGTGTGTTTTATTTGTTCGTTCTACAGTTACACTCCTTACACACAGTGACAACACACACTGGAGGATAAAACACACCAGTGCTTTTTCCTGTTGTTCTGCTGTATTGTTGCATTATGATGTGTGTGTTTGCTCCTCAGTGCCCTGCACGCACGCACACACACACACACACACACACACACACACACAGAGGCCCAGTGTAACACTGCTGGCAAACTCTCATGAAAGAAACACTTTGCTTAATACATTTATTGAATAGAATTAAAAAGCATTACATTATTTATCAATAACATTTCTGCCACATGTTCCAGTCACACATTTATTTTGTTAAACTGCTGTGTTTCTGTTTCTAAAATACTGTGTAGAAATACAAAAAAAGAAATCCTTCCAGGGAAGAATTGTAATGAATTACCACATTAAATGTAACTGTCTTTCATCTCTCATTTAGAAACAATACAGCAAGAAAATGTTCAGATCACAAAATAGAGAACACCCCCCCACCCCCACCGACACAGAACTGTACACACGATCAAAACAGGCGGGGGGGTAAAATGATAACAAAATATAGTTTTGCAGAACAGCAGCAAGAGAACAGACTCAGAAACGTGGACATTGAGCCTTAGAAAGACTGGAGGAGAGGCGGTTTATTACCACGGTACGTTCCCACTGGCCTCGGCATTCCCACGGATGTGGGGTGCCGGCCCTCCGAGAAGCTCAATGGGTGTGAAGCTACAATAGCTCTTTAGCACATTAACTGGAGAGGCGCGTGAAAAAGGTGCTTTTGTTACCGTTTCCATTACCGAAGCCGCCCGCGGTGGAGCTGCAGGCACGGGGCCCTGGTGACCAGGACCCTCCGCATCTCCCGCCTACGCATCCTCTCCTCCTCTCGCTCGTGCATCTCATTTGCATACGTGTGTGTCGCCGTGGAGGCCTCGGGCTCATCGAGGGTTCCTGTAGGGAGCGGTGGCGTACCTGGGGGCCTCAAGACGGTGCCGGGAAAACGGTGAAGGATGGAAAGCGGTGCGGCAATAGCCCCTTCTCGGGAAATCCGAAGGGGCGCAAAAGGGGCCCCCGCGCGTCGTCCTTTTTGCTCCTCCATCTCCCGAAGCTTTAAGCAGCCTCCTCTCATGACAGATACCTCTCGGGGTCAGGGGTCAAAGTTGAGCCGCAGGTCAGCAGTAAAACAACATGCGACCCAAACTCCAAAGTGGATACTTATCTGTCAGGGGCTCGACGGTGGTGGTGGGAGCAACGGTGAAGAGCCGGGGTGGGTGGGTGGGGGGGAATGGGGGCGATTACATCAACTCACATGGAGACGCTTGGGTGGGGTGGGCATTATGAACTTAAACCGAACATCTAACAATAAACAGTCCATTAAGTCTCAAGGCAGAGATAAACGCTCGTTTGGTTTGAAGTGCCAGAATTATTTCGGTTTATCTAAGGCGCGGCGACCCGCCGCCGGACTGGCCTCATCGCAGGGATGAATAAAATGTTTATGGATCATAAAGCACGGCGATCCCCCCGTGCCTTTCCCACCGCACCCTTTCTGCAGCCCGCTCTGCCCGCTTTTCTATTTCTTCGGCCTCCGAGCCGCACCGGTGACGGCGAGAGGAGCTCGTTGGCTCTCCGACCGTGTGCCGTCGCCACCGACTGTTCACACGCAGAGCAGCGCCTCAGTCTCTTGCTTCATTGATAAGAAAGAGACATGTTAGTGAGCCCCCCCGGCTAAAGGGTCCCATGACGGTTGGGTCCCTGGTGCACGTTTCCTTGCCGGTCACATCAGACCCCCACTGGACAAATACACAAATACACCAACATCTGCTCCTGTGTGTGGCTCTCATGGCGTCTCTGACTGTGGGCTTTTTTTGTGTGTATGGGCTGGGTCATGGGAGAACCCGTGTGTGTGTGTGTGTGTGTGTGTGTGTGTGTGTGTGTGTGATGAGAAGGGGCCTGCTGCAAACACGGGGGAGGGGTGTATGGGTATTCAAGCCCCATCCCCCATAATGCCGCACTCGGGTCATGAGACTGTAAATATACACGCAGCGGCTCTGGCCCATAAATCTCGGGTCCCGGTCTCGCCCCCTCCCTCGCTGCGCCCCCCCTCCCCGGCACCCCAAACGGGTCTCCTGCTCCAACGGACTCCCGGTTCCACAGCAGCCTGCGGTTTTCCGAAGAAAATGGAATAAAGAGAAATATTTCTGAATGCTGTTGTGGCGCTATCAGGAAAAGGTGTGTGATGACACACGCACACACACACGCACACAGACCCGGTTTACAAAACGAAGCAACGGCACGGAACGTCATCATTTACGCTGTTATTTCTGCGCGTCCGAACGCCTGTATGTAATTTTCTCATCGTTACACGAAACGGCCGCATGTTTCGCTCTTTTTTTACCACTAATCTTTTCATCTTTGCGGAATTCGCGATCTGCTTGAAGGCAGAGTTCGGGCTTTCTGCAGAAACGTTTGTCTCTCTAATAAAACTCGTCGGCCTCAAATTATCCCTCGTGTTTTTCCCAAGGGCTGGGATGGGGGGGGGGCCTGGGTTTACATCATAATAATTGAACAAATTAAAATTTCTGAGCAGATGTGTGACAATAGGCCGCGTCTTTAGGACGTTTCGCACAAAGTGCTCCATCATTTCGTAGCGGCGCTGAACAAAAAGCCAAAAGGCCCTTTGTTTGCGCGCAAACTTGTCGTGTGTTTCTTTCGTCTGCGAAGCGCTGATCCGTCTCCTTTGTCCTCCCTCCTTTGTTTGTTTGTTTCTTTCAGGTGTTTTGTCCTCTCTTTCCGTTTGTCTCGAGATGCGGCAACGCGGCACCTGGTCCTTTTCCCAGAATGCTCCTCTCAGGGCCGCGCTCGTTCCCTCGTCGCCGCGCCGCTCCTCCGGGAGCCGGGACCAGGCGCAAGAACCGGCCTCTTTGTGCCTTAAAAGTCACTTTAACCGCTAAGTAACAGCTCACATTTTTTTTTCTGAAACCGCATGTCCCCTGCGGGGTCGCAGGGAGCCCGAGCCTAACCCGGCAACACAGGGCGTAAGGCCGGAGGGGGAGGGGACACACCCAAGATGGGACGCCAGTCCGTCGCAAGGCACCCCAAGTGGGACTTGAATCCCAAACCCACCGTAGAGCAGGACCCGGGCCAACCCACTGCGCCACCGCACCACCCTGAGTATCGATGAGCAACAGCTAAACGACGCAAACACCCCTTTGCTGGTTATGTTTGGATGTAATAGCCATGAAATCCCCTGGGATACTTTTTATTTACGTTTTTTTTTATTTAAAAAGAAGTTATCCCACAAACTCCTATTCAGTGCTGAGTGAAGACTGATTCCACCCATAAACATGTCCCTCATCTTGTCCCTCATCCCTGACACTGAGGAAGAGCAGACAGGAGCTGTAAACACTGTGGCAGTGAGTTGGATACTCAGTGGATCCCGGTGTCGTACCGCTCTCTGCACCACGTTCAGCACTCTGTCTCACCCTGGTGGGAAAATGGTTTAGGAAAATAAATTGAAGCGGATTGATCCAGATTAAGGGACTATTCCTTCCGGGGGAATGCTCTTTACTGCCATCTATTGGCTCGGAAGGTAAATACGATAACGTTTACTCCGCCAGAGACAGAAATTTCGTAAAGCAGAAAACCAAAAAAAGGGAAATGTGAAAATCAAGAAAGAAACTGAACCTTTTTTATACATCTTCACAAATACATAATTTAGTTCACAGCGAAGAACCGGCGTGTTTGACGTCGTTCATCCGTCCACGTGGTTCAGCGAAACGCTCCGGAGAGCAGCGGCTCCTCGGTCGTGTTGCGCGACGTTAAGCTGGTAATCGGGAACTCCTCCTGTGTTTCCATTACAGTCACGTTGCTTTCTCTCCAGTCTAATGTGAGAAAATAACCGCGACCCTGACATGCAGTGGCGGTGCTTTAACCGTCTTCTGTCTCATTACAAACCCCCCCCCCCCACGCTGCACCGGCCCACAATAGGCCTCTCTGCTGAAAGCTTTTAGAAGTATTTAGCACAATTATGCCCCTCTGTCGGGTAGGTCCTGCTCCAGCTGTGTGTTTTACCTCGGTAAATAGGCCGCATCGAGTTCCACGTGGACACGGGAGCCCGTGATCTCATCCCAGTCAGTGGCCTCCAGCCTCAGAGTGCCGCACACATCAAAGCACGGTCCAAGTTGCTCGTTTCTCGCTCTCTGTGTGTCTGTGCGTACTTTCTTTAATCTCTTTTTGCTGCTGTAAGATGGGAGGTTCGGGCCCCTCTGCTCCTTCGGAGGCCACCGGCGGGCGTCGCGGCCGAGGGTTCGGCTTCTTCTCGACGCTCCTCTTGGACACCGATGGCTCGAAGTTCTCCGCCAGGGAAACGTTTTTTCTCGTCCCCTCGCACCTCTGCCAGGTAATAGCAGGTTCCACGTTCCACTGTGGCGAAGCTCCGAGGGTCTTTACACCACACACTGCTGCAGGGGGCTGTCAGTACAGGGTGGCTTTTATTTTTATCATTAACCGTTATTAATCTGGCACTTTAAGGCGAGGGGACTTGGGGTATGAGGTGTGTACACTAGGCTGCTTACACTGATTTACCCACTTGTACTGCTGGCTCAAACCCAGGGCCTTCAGACTAGAAGACCCTAACAGCTATGGTACTACATTACCTTTTACCATGACACTAGACCAACTGGAGACACACTCCCCACAGGAGGAGCGCTGGGAGAGGGGTGTGAGGGACGCTACAGGGGCCTCACGGCGGAGACCCTCCACCCGGACGCTGGACCCACACCCGGATGTGCATGTTAAGTAAAACACGGTGCACTGCGGTAAAAGAGGCCCTGGAAGGCGAGTTCTTGAAGTGCAAGCGAAGTGCGCGGTCGTTGTCGGGTGTGACTTTTGGGAGCTTCTCCTCTAGAACGGAAGGGCAACATGCCGTCTCTCGGCCTCTGCTCTTCCGCCCTTAGTTTCCTGCAAGGAGCTTCTTTAACGGGGAGAATTAATTTCAGAGTCGGACTGCTGCCCCCCGATACCTGACCCTCCCCACTGATCCAACTCGGTTCACGGCACCGTTTCACGGGGAGACCTGCTTTCCCGCGCCGATCGTTTGAGTCAGGTGGGAGTGCCTGCTAGTCGTGTGCTATCGCCATGGCGACGGATTACTGGTGCTTCCCTATCGAGACCGCAGTGGCGGGACATGGGGAGTACCGCGGTAAGGGACCGCAAGGAGCCCAAGAGGAACGCCTGGCAGAATGGCGGCTCTGATTTTCTTCCCTGACCCCAGTTGCAGAGAGCCGGCGGCTCACCAGATGCGCTCGCATGACCCCAGTTCGCACCTAAGAGGCCTGGCCCTTGTCAGCCGTCAGTGAACAGGTTTGGAGCCTGGGAGGGGAGTGTGTGTGTGTGTGTGTGTGTGTGTGTGTGTGTGTCTGTTCACACACAACACTGGGATGAGTGAGCTCACCTGAGTCCATCTTTACTGCAACCAGAGCACAAAATACAACAGAGGAACTGGTGTGGCATTGTCTGGTGGCTCGTCGACCGCGTGCACGCACACACACACACACACACACACACACACACACACACACACACACACACACACACACACACTCGTGTCTGACAGGCTACGACTCCCGGCGGGATGGAGAAGCCGCCGTTCCTGCAAGTGAGTCCAGTTTGTTTTCCTTCCCTCCTCGGCCGCTTTCTTCTCCCCGGCGGCACCCACGTCTGCTTTTCCTCAGCCGACTTCTTTTGGTCGAGGGCCAGAAGATCAATGCGATTCGGAGGTGACAGGTCGGGTGGGGGCGAGGGGGTGGGGGGGCGCGGGGGGCGGAGCCTTACAGCTCAACACATGGTAACGAGCTCATCTCCAAGGAGTCCTCTCCGCTGCTCAATGGAAATAATTTTGTACCTCATGCAATTTTCCATTTTCATACAGCTGCATCCAAACAAATTCCGTCCACAAATAAAAGCAGGAATAAAAATTAATTAGTAATATTGTGGACGAGGCCTTAAATCTTTCCTTTTTCTTTTGCTTTTTTGCAGCATTTCAGAATTCTCTAATGTAACGTAATGTTTCTGAAAGTCCTTACACTTGGCAGCTTTTACAAAAGTGAGAGCAGCAAACAGATTTTGAACCTTTCTTTGGAGTGTAAGAAACAAATAAATAAACAAATAAGACACAACAGTGGTGCTGAGTGTAAAATAGGAGTGTCATGATGATTTAATGTGGAAGCTCTAAATGATGGGCGTCGCAGACGCAGACAAGACCCAGACTAAACCTGTCCGCTTTCGTTAGAGTCAGGCCTCTGCCCCGCCCCCCCCCCCCCCCCCCCCCGCACCCGGCTCCAGCTCTTCCACACAGATATAATGAAATGTAAAATTTATACACTCGTGTCACAACAGTGTCTGTTTGCGTGTGATTAAGCCGGGCCCAGCGCAGGCGTGTCATTCCTCGATGTGTCACGGCGCTCGGTCACGAGTTTGACTGGACGCAGGCCGGCGGCGTGTCAGCGCGACCCGTGTGCGTGGCGCTTGCAGCAGGACCTTTGACCTGCCCTCGGGGGAGGCGGCGGTGGCGGTGGCGGTGGCGGCAGCCCGGTCACGCCGGGCCCGATAACCTGGAGCGGCAGATGGGGCCCTGTGAACCCCCACCCCTCGAGCGAGACCCCCAGCCATGCAGATTTCGATCATCACGTGGTTTGTCACGACCGCTGCACAGCCATCCGTGATGAATATGTCTCTCTTTTTAATATTTACATTAATCTATTTGACAACTTGGTCCCCAGAAGGATCATTTTTTTCTTTGTCACTTCAGGGTAAGTCGCCCAGCGCAAAGTGGGGTTCGAACCCATGTCCCTCTGATTGAGGGTAGAGGCGCGAATCACTTTGGTCGAATTTACAATCAGCCGAAAACCTGGAAAACAAGCGAACGAAAGATATTTGCTGGTTCAGACAATAAACTGGCTGAAATAGAGAAAGCCACTGCCCTCTGTTTGACATGTTTCACATTAATCCGCTTTATGCCATGAAAGTAACTTTACTGTGTAAGTCGCCCGCATCACACCGACCAATGGGAGGTGATCACGGACCGTCGCGGTGCTCGGAGACGCTTCAACACCGCGTGTTCTCGTCCACGGCGGTCTTGTCATGTGGGGGGTCATTTCAGGGGCTTGTGGAAAGAAAAGTTTTCGACTTGCCTAGATAAAGGTGATCAACCACAAAGGTGTGTGTGTGTGTGTGTGTGTGTGTGTGTGTGTGTGTGTGTGTGTGTGGGAACTGCTGAATGATGCCTGAATCCTCAGGTCAGGTGACAAGTTACCCACAATTCCCCTGAGCTGACTGATGGAGTGGCCAGTCATCTGCAGCGTTACTGCCAAGTAAGGTGCTCTATCCATGGGCAGGGCTGGGATGCTGTTACTATGGTAACAAACAACCCTTTCAGTCAATAGCAGCATCTCCACTGTATGAAAGGAATTCATCAAATCCATAATGTTTGAAATAAACAACTGGCATAATATCTGGTTCCTTACATTTCTGAAATGCCATCTAAAGTTCATATAAAAATGTAATAATAAATGCAAAAGCAAATGTAATAATAATAATAATAATAATAATAATAATTATGAGTTATTAATTGTATTATTATTATTAATGGGGCAGCTGATTCCATAGTTTTTAGAGCTGCTACCTTTGAACCCAGTGGTTACAGGTTTGAATCCCATCTTTAGTACCCCTTAGCAAGCCACTTACCATAGCTTACTCCAGTAAAAATGACCCATAATGCAACATAAATGGGTAAATAATTGTAAGTAGATGAATAGTATAAGTTGCTTTGGAGAAAAGCATCAGATAAATATGATAATAATAATTTTTCCTCAAAGACACTTTTTTGAAAAGGGATGAAAAAACTTTTTATTTTTAACCTTTGTTGCTGAAGTAGAATTTAGGAAACATTTGGGGATGTGGACTGAGACACACTTCAGGTGTTTGAGTTGGTGATTTGAGTGACACACACACACACACACACACACACACACACACACACACACACACACACACACACACAGAGCGGCCATGCACATGCACTGAGCCTATTATAACCTACATAAACAACGATGACAAGTGGAGATTAATGAAGGTCCCTCGGAGGCCGAGCAATTTAACTGTCAGGGATGACGGCTGCTGAACTTTGCCATGATATTTATGCAAAGCTGACAGCGCCTTAAAAGCAGCCTAATTGATTATGACCAATCGGTAATTAGAAAAGTGATCCCAATTGTGTGTGTCCCGTGCTCAGCCCACGTTGAGGTGACTGCGTCTCCAGGGGCCTCAGGCTGTGTGATGATGGGTGGGAGGGGCTTGTTGTGGGGACGACAGCAGCAGGGGTCCATTTGCCCGAGTACCTTAGAGGGTCCAGTGGCTCTTGTCTCCTCATGGGGGGTGACATTAATTGAGTTATTCCTGTTCTGTTCAACCTCTTATAGTGTAAATCCACTATAAATCCATCTAGTATCAATAACTGCTTGTCTAGTGCAGTTCTGTGGTGCTTCAGAGTGTCCTCAGTCCCCCCCGGTCACCTTGTTGACCATGTCCCATTAATATTTAATTTTAAAATAGAATTAATTCACACGGAGATCACTTCTTACCTTTAAAGACTCTAAATGAGCTGTGTAAAAGGCAGGGACCCTCCTACAAGCCTGTAGAGATGAATTAGACTTTGGATCCAGTCCCTCCTCTTTCTAACCCCATGTCCATCGCCGAAGCGGAGACGACTGTCCGGTCGCGGTCGGCATGAACAGAAATGAGGCCCAAAGTGGGCGTGTTCTCATTGGGACAAGTGTGGGACGGAGGCCCATTCCCCATGCACCCCATAGCGCTGTTGTCCTCATGGGTTGCGGCATCGGAAGGAGCGAGAGAGTGAGACACTGGGAAAACACGGTGATCCTCCATTAGCCACGCCCTGCCAGCTCACACTGACTAGTGCCCGTTCTGGCTGAATCCAAAAGAAATACAAGACGAGAGCGTCTGCACACAGTGCAGGGCTGGGCTGTGCAGTCAGGAGGCCTCTGCTTCTAACGGTGAGGAACAGGAGGAGGAGGGACGACGAAGAGCTCAGAGTTCTTGGGGGATCCAGGTGCTGAACACTGCAAGTTCGAGGGGCAGCGGTGGGGGGGGGGAGGGGGGTTGGCGCCGCCATGAGGCCCCAGCGGCAAATTATGAATTCACATATTCAAACACGAAATGCGCAAAGCACATCTTAGCACGTGCCACTAACAGGCATGTTTAAGGTGTTGCGTGTGCCAATTTCGGGGGGAGGGGGGGTGGGTGGCAAACTGACGGTTGGGGGGAGGAAGACGTGCGCCTCCATCGCCTGCTGTTCCGCGAACCACGCTGCAGGTTGGGTTCACGCTGCCGACACAACACCTGGGAGGCATGCCCCCCCGGCAACCCGCGCCCCCGTGACCTCCTGCACCGCCCGCCAGCGATGTCCACAGGGAGACCGATGGCCAAGATAAGACGCAGAGATACTGTTGCAGGTATCGCCCAGCTTGGGAGGGGAAAAATCAAGGAGGAAATGATTATGTTCGGAGCGGCATCAATAATATATGAGGACATTTACTCCTCAGACAGACCAATTAGTGCGTGTGCCAAACGGGGCCTGTTGGTGCGGGAGGTCGCTGCTCTGAGAGCGCCACCTGTCTGCGGGAGTGATCGGAGCGCGGGACAGCTGACATCATTCACAAAGAACACACGCACACACGCCGTGCACACACACACAATGTTCTGAAGGAGGAATATGGAGAATCAGAACATGGTAACCTTATTTCTGTTTTCTATTTATACTTATAATAGTTCGAAGAGTTATTTCATAGCTGTTTACATAAAATCTTGTGAGCAAAGGTATACATTTTATTTTACATATCCAGCTTTGTTATGGTCTGTAAGCCGTGTTTTATTTACATCTATTTATCGGACACGTGTCTACAAAGCGACTTATAGTTTCATGCCTCCTACAGTGATTTACCACTTTATACAGCTGGATAATTTTTGCTGTATCCTTTCAGGGTTAAAATTTTTGTCAAGGGTTCTGCAGTAGGAGGTGGGACTCAGACCTGGGCTTTTTGAACCACTATGCCACCTGCTCTTCTCCCATGAGTACGAAGTGCTGATGTTTCAGTCAAAAGTGAAGTTAACTGTCCCGTCACTGTTTATACCACCTTTCCTGACAGACAGGTGAGGTGCAACACTAAACCAGGCAATGAAACCAGGTGTGAGACACACCTTCCAGGTAGTGGGAGGGGCCTCAGAATACATCACTGCTCCATTCCCACTCTCACACCTACTGGACTTCACTGCAGCCCTGTTCCTCCCCACCCTTTTACTGCCCTGCAACCTGGCGATGTGCACAATGGGACCTGCGTCCCTTCCCTCTAGCCCTAAAGTTGTGACCTTATCGCTAAGCTTTGACCCAACTCTGCTGGCGCAGTGACATTAAACTCCCAGTGCTACGTCAAACCCACAGAGTGTCGTTCTGAGACCCAAGTGGCTCTCTGCACTGCTTACCAAGGACACACTGTCCAATCGCAGTTCTGCTATTTGTCAGAACCTGGCCCAGCTGGGTTTCTCTTTGGCCTACGAGCCGCAACCCTGCCGGCGTCACCATCTTTTCGGAACATCGGGCAAAATTGTCAGGTGTTACATTGCGCATCACGACAGTTTTCGTCTCAGTTATCAAAGCAGAGTCTTCAAGAACAATTAAGAATTTATTGAAAGTACCTGATATGTTCGGTTTCAAATCGTAGCTTTCTGCATGACACCCAGAGTGATGATGCACGCTAAACGCTTTCCGAAAGACGAGCGAAGGACAGTAACTCAGCTTGGCAACAGGCACAGCGATCCCTGGCTCCGCAGTGAATAATGGATAAAACCAATATCAGATGAAAGAGTTTTTATAGCTCGCCGGCAAACTCGGACGGCGGTATGTTGGCGGGGCCTTTGGGTTGAATTATGCCCGACGTCCCAGTCTATCGTTTCACGATTTCGAATGAAAACAGTTAATTAGGAATGAATAAAATATGCGGCGCTATCGGTGGCGGGGAATGGCGGATCGGGTGGCTGACAGTGGATCCATGGGTACAGGGAGCGAGGGATCAAGCTTACCCCGGTGGCTTCGGGTTACCCAGCCGAGAGCTGGCGACCCACCAGGCAGGAAGTGGCCTTCATTGAAGAGACGATTAAAGCTCGGCTTAATGAAGAAATGCAAATGGATCGCCCCGAGGTGGCCTTCTAGAGGGCCCTGCAGATGGCTCCACCTGCACCCGAGCAGCTGTGCAGTGACCTCATGGTATAAACACTGTGTGCTGCAAGGAAGCCCTTTTTAAGTTTATATAGTATTTACATTATTCAACTCAAGATACACTGACATTTACTCATTTAGCAGGCTCTTTTCTCTCAAGTGACATACACTGATTATAAACTGGTGTTTATCTGACACCTTTATCAAAGGAGACTTACAGTGTTAGACACACATACACACACATTGGCTGAAACCGCTTGTCCATACTACGGTAAATTCCCTAGTCATTCAGACGTTCATGCAACATGTCAGTACATGCACGCACTACGGCCACTGTGTGTCAGCTAACATCTCTGTAAGAATACATGAGCTGTAAAATGTAGGTCCTTTTCACTTTGAGACAATGCAATTTGGACCCATTGCTGCCCCTGCAGGGTGATACCACTCTCTCTCTCTCTCTCTCTATCTCGCTCTCTCTTTGAAACACACAAACACACACACACAGAGCCTTCAATATTTCACTTTCAATACGAACGCTGGTTTAGCAACATGGAGACGCTGAGCTCCTCTGTGCCGTCTGTCCTCCGAGCAGCTCCTTGAACCCTTCCCCACACTTGCCTCAAGCGCATTGCCACCACTACTGGAACACGAGAATGTCGCACCGGCAGAAATGATGGAGGGGAATTGCAGAGTCGCTATTTCAATTAGAGCGCACTGGTGCGAGTCATTTGTTAACAACTTTGATAAGTTTAAAACCTTTATGTCTTATTTAAATGTGGTGCTCATTTCGCTGCACTGAGCACTAGGAATGGGACCTTAATTGATTTTTCTGAAAAGCTAATTTAGCTCAGCCTTCTGCTTTGAAATCTGTCAGCAAATGAGGTAAAACACAGGAGAATCGAAAGGGAACTTTGCACAGATATGCGGAAATGGGGTCGTGGTCCTACATAATACGCAGAATGTAAAGGAGGGGAGAACTTAGATTAAAAAACCCTTTGTTCAATCATAGCCATAAAACCTGCAATATTCAGCAGTTATAAATTTGAAGACTCCTCTGAGGTGATAAAAAAGGACTGTAACGTGATATTAAAATTGGTATAATCACAAGTTTTATGAACATGAACCAATAATCTCCGTCTGCGTCCTTTCGCCAACCAATCTAAAAGACATTTGCTGATCTACAGGAAATGTAGAAATACTGTGATTTAGAATGTCCTAAGGTTTTACTCATTTTGTTATTCACAAATACCTGTGAACCACTGAAATTAATATTATTATTTATCTTACTTCTTTGTTCAAGGCACACTTTACAATGATTCACTCTGTAGCTGAAGGACCCTGTATTTAAATGCCACCTCCTGCTGTAGTACCCTTGAACGAGGTACATGCCTTGAATTAATACAGTAAAAATTACTCTGCTGTATAAATGGCTGTAGCACTGTAACTTGCTTAATGTACAAATCCAATATTATAAGTTATCTTGGAGAAAAGGCTCAGGAACTTAATGGTGAATAATAAAAGGATAAACGTTACTTCAGATTTTCACAGTTTAATACCTATATTGCAAGAAAACTGGAAACTACAGAAGATCTGTCCAGAAAAAAACAAAAAAAAAACAAAAAAAACATTGCGGTGAAAGTTGTCCCATTCCTCTCTTTTTGAAAAGTTTTGACACTGAGTATTTTCAGGGCTTCAGCCGAAATCTAATATTATACAGAATGAACAAATAGTTTTTTAAAATTTATCCATCACCAAATAGCACTGTGTGAAAAATAACTGTCTCCCCAATTAAAGGTATAATTCGAGTCAGCTGACTGAACACAGCCAAGCTTGACTACTGGCAGCTCTTCTCAATACCAGCCTCATGTATTTGAACCCTCACCATCAGAGTCAAGCTGCCAGAACTACGATTCAACAAGCACATAATGCCACGATCAAAGGAAATTCCTCAAGAGATCAGAAAAATGATGCTGATTTCTATTAGTGTGGAAAAGGTTACACAGTCGTTTCTAAAGCTCTGAGATGACATTAAACCACAGCGGGAGCCATAATCTCCAAATGGAGAACACTTGGAATATTAGTGAATCTTCTCAGGAGTGTCTGACTTGCCAATATTTCTCCAAGGGATCAGTGTAAATTATCCAGGAATTCACAAAGGATCCAAAAAAATCATCCAAAGAACTTTTCTTACTTCAGTCAAGGTCAGTGTTCATGACTCCATATTGAGAAAGACTCTGGCCAAAAATGGGCTTCACGGCAGAGCAGTATGATAGAAACCACTGCTAACCAAGAGGAACATAAATACTCGCCTCTCATTTGCCAAGAAGAACTGGGATGATCACCAAGCCTTTTTGGAGTAATATTCTATGGACAGATGAGTGGAACCTTTTGGATAATGTAGGACTTAAAGCAAACACAATATTCTATAGTCAGACTTGGTGGTGGCAGTGTGATGGTGCTGGGAGGCTTTGCTACCTCAGGACCCGGATGACTAAGCATAACTGAAGGAATCATGAATTTGTGCTCCACACCAGAAAGTGCTTAAGGAGGGTATTCGGTCATCCTTCTGTGGACTAAACTGTAGTTGGGCCATGCAAAAAGACAATGATCCAAAACCCAAAAGCAAGTCCACATGAGACAATTAAAGTTCTGGAGTGGACAAGTCAAAGTCCAGACCTAAAGCCAGGACACATGCTGTGGCAGGCCCTAAAATGAGCAGTTTATGCTCAAAGGCTTGCCAGTGTTTCTGAATTATAGCAGTTCTGTGAGGAAGAGTGGGCAAAAGGTCCCCCACAGCAATGTGAAAGGCTGATGCTGAATTATAGAAAGTGTTTGGTTGCAGTCATTACAGCTAAAGGTGATGTCATTAGTTAATAAGTGTAAGGGGGCAATTACTTTTTCCACAGCGTTAAAAAACATTGCTCATTAAATAAATGAAACGAGTACAAAAATAATGCATTGTTTGTTCGCTCAACTGCCCTTCATCTAATGTTGAATTTTGGCCGCCGAAGACCTGAAAACATACATACATACATTTTCGGAACCGCGGGTCCCATACGGGGTCGCGGGAAACCGGAGCCTAACCCGGCAACTCAGGGCGTAAGGCCGGAGGGGGAGGGGACACACCCAGGACGGGACGCCAGTCCGTCGCAAGGCACCCCAAGCGGGACTCGAACCCCAGACCCACCAGAGAGCAGGACCGTGGTCCAACCCACTGCGACCTGAAAACACTTAACGTTAAAAATTTTCAGTAGCAGAGGAAATCTGAAGAGGAGTAAATACGCAAATAAGGTTTCAGGATATAATTCTAAAGTTCCGAGAAAACATATTTGCCCTCTTCCCCTATTGCTGAAAATGTTGCAAAAACTGTTAAAGGTGCTTTTGCAGGTAAAATCAGTGTAATTCCTCAGAAAGGAGATTCTCGTCTTCTTCATAATTAGGTGTTCTTTTCTCAGCCAGGTGCACATTGACAGAGGATGGTCGTGCAGTTATTTTAATTAAAGGGTGGCACGTTCCATCCGTTCATGGTCTTTCACAGTATGCTACGTGTACGTGTGTGTGTGTGTGTGTGTGTTTTTCTCTGTGTGTGTACAAAAACCATCCGGGCACGTTTCCTACCGTATATCACCTGAAAAAGTGAAAGGTTTCTCACCAAGGAAACACTTCCTCAAGCATCAAGTCTGGCACCCGCTGCATTCAGAACTTGTTAAAAAAAGGATTAATTGTAATTAAACGTGTCTTGTTTGTTAACTTGTCATGGAGCGCCGATGCAGTGAACTGAACAGTTCCCTCTGGAAACCGGGGGGGGGGGAGAACGTTGCCGTCGAGTTTGCCGCGGGCTGCGGCTTTGCCTTTTTAATCCCAAGTGTGATACGAACGAGGAACTGCAAACAATCTAATTATGCTGCAACGGCAAAACAATGCGCAGAGAAGGAACGGCAATTTGTCACGCCGCTAAATCTGTTTTCACCCCAATTTGAGAGGTTGTCTGACTAAAAACGGGAGAGGTTGGCGGGCCTGCGAGAGGCCGCTGTTGGCGGCGCGACCCCTTTCCTTTTGCTGGTGCCGCGGGAGCCGACCCAACACTCCATTTGTCCTCAAATGTGGGTCGGTGTCCCTCGCGCCGGGCGCTATCTGGTAGAATCTCAGTGCTCGGATTATAGGAGCAGAATAAAGAGGACTTATCAGGTTCGTAGTGACCATCCCCGGGGGCCATTGTTGCTGGACTTCACAGTGTGCGGCCACAAGGAAACCCAACCCTCGTTTGTGGCTTTGATGTTTGCTTTAGCTCCGAGGGAGGGGTGCTTGGCGGACAGCGGTGCCCACCCGGATGGCTCGGACCCAAACCGCCGAGCACAGTCGGCCCCCCAACCCCAGCCCCTCGTTCAGCGTAGGCCTGAGTCTGAAAGTCATCCAGCTGACAGGCTTTTGTTGCGCTACCATTTGCCTTTTGTAATTTATTACGTTTAGATTAAATCTGGCGAAACTCAATATTTTAATTGAATGTTTAGAGCCAAACCCCTCTGAGTAATAAATTTCCTTTGGCACCCCACATCCCACTATCGTGTTTCTGCTCTAATTACATTTACATAAATGATGTTCTGTGAAATTATCATTGGGACTGTACAGGCAGAAGGAGAGACTCGGAGAAGGGCTCGCGGGGTGGGACGAGGACATGCTGGAGGACAGGAAATGTGGTGGGAAGTCCTGCCTTTGCAATTCCTCAAGCCAGCACTCGCTGGCCTTTGGGTCTGTTTGCAAATCATTTTTATGTCATTACATAAATTATTGCTTCAGTCACTTACTTTTATTGACCAGACTCCATCAGATGGTGTTTCTCTGAGACTCACCTTTGGCACATCGGAGCCCACGAGTGTTGGTTCTGCTTGAACAATCCTGTCTATCTGAGAGCTGCTTAGTATGTCAAGTGTGAGTCTTTGGTCATAAACTGTGATCCAGTCCCTCTGTAGTCGGGGGAGGGATGTCATCTTTAGATATTGTGCTGCCCTTTCGGGCTGCGGAAAAAGCCTAAACAGACATCCATCATGGGACCACCTGGTATAGATCTTTGCCCCTGTCACTGCTGGAAATGCCAAGAGAGCATGAGTGGCAGTTGATTTCTCCAATGAGAATAACTCATGTATCATCCAGAATGGCACTCCTCTCCATGGGGGGTCATGGGAGGGTCTAATGTCATGGTGGGGGAGGGGTCAGGGGCCCTTTGAAAGGGTGCGGCAATTAGAGCCACGGCACTTTCTCCCTAATATCGATTCGCCCGATCCTTGATCTGTTCTCACAGTGAAAACCACAGCTTCATGACTGTCATTGTCCTGATGCAACAGCTTTCATTAGAACCCAACCATAACCCTAACCCTAACCCTAAACCACTGCATCGCTGACAATGCTCTCCCCCATTTCCACTGCTCTAACTAATGGCTTTGCTTGAAATTCTCCCAAGCAGAACCAGGTTCTCACTTTTCCCCATAGCCTCTGAGTGGGTGTAGAGTGGAGGTGGTGGCACTTAGGAGAGCGTGCTTGAAGAAGTGAGGCTGTGTGGGTTAGGGTGATACTGGATCTCCAGAAACAGATGATCTCACCATATGTAGAGAGAAAGCAGACCGCTTGAAGATGTTTAGTCTCGGACATCCTGTTGATCTGGTGGTTCTTGGCTGGGAGATAGAAACTCAGCACTCCCGTGCCTGACTGTAGGACACCGAGAGCCGACCTTTTTTTGGATGGGTGGGCTGGGAGCTCCTGGACAGTCATTCTTTTCCCATTTTCCTCCATCTCTGGCTGCTTGCTCATTAGTTACAAGCAGTCCACAACTGAACACCTACTGCTTCTCAGTTTTGTCCCTAGTGAGGTGGAATAAACTCCCTCTATCCCCGGGAACTGCTGAATCGCTCCCACAGTGAACCCACGTCCTTTAGAGTCACTTTTCTCCTGATCTCCTGACAGCTTCATCAATGAGTCCAGCACCATGTGCTATGAATATCTATGTATTTGCTATTTAAATGTCACTTCTATAGGATCTACTGGAAGGATATGAACCAGCAACATGGTTGTGTCACACACAAGCTGTGTGTCTAAAATCCTGTGTCTGTTTCTAAAGGTCTTTGTCTGTTGCAGATACACTTTTTTTACTTCGTATGTTGTTTTGGAGAAAACAAGAGGAGGATTCCCACTGTCCGAGGGAAATTGGGATCATGGCAAGCCGCTGGCATAGGACTCAGGATGCCACGGAAGACACGAAGACTTGCTCCTTCCTGAGCCTCCTAATTGCTTTTGGTGTCATTTGGACAAAAGCAGTATGACAATTAGTGACCGCTGTAAAGATCCAGCTGCGCAGCCTGTAATGCCCTGTGCTGAAGTGTGTGATGCCTACAGCAGCGCTGTGACGCTCGGGGGCAGTCTGATAGACACGGCACAACTCGAGTTACCGCCCAGCCCCTCCCGTAGCCAATCCCCGGCAGTTAGTTCAAGCACAAACGGCTTTGTGACAACGAGACAGTGAGCACTATCGCTGTCAGAACAGGCAGCCAGAAGCCACAGACTTGAGTGTCATTGTAAGGGATCTCTGTGAAGTAGTGTCCTCAAGACCATTGAGAGAACACCCAATCTGCCTACTGCCCCCCACATCCAACCCCCGGCAGCCCACAAAGCCTCCACAATGCTGCTCCAGTTTGTCATTTGACTTGCCTGGACTGTTTTTTGTGTGTCACAGTTAGGGCTTTGTGTTGGCAAGGTGATAAGAGTACCTGCCAGCAGCGCACTTGAAAGAGAGACACCGAACTCGTCTGCCTCACTTATCTGCCATGTGGTTTATAGACCTCACAATCGCTGGAAAGGCCTTCCATCTGTAGCCTGAGCCAGGGCAGCCTGGGGTCATCCGTCTGTACCTGGGACATCATCCGTAACGGATGATTTAGAAATAATTTGGGCTGTCAGAAGACATGAAAGATTGTGTGACGTGGGGACGCTGATGTCTGTTTGTCCATCTCTTATTCCCGTCAAGAGAAATAACTCTGCAATATATGCCAAGGGTTTCCGATGATCGTGGCGAGTCAGAGTGTGCGCAAGACATCCGGCTCCATTTAAACAGGACTAAATGAGACAAAATAATGGGTTTGTGGAAGTGTGCAACACTTGGAAGGCACTGTAGGAAAAACAAAATACCTGAATCTATCCATGAGTAGCTGCCCAGCTCCCAAATTCCTTTATTTGCACAGTTGCTCTTGACTCAATGCATCAGACAAACCTTTTTATCATGAAAGAACTTGTTGAGGTTATCTGACACATTTCCCTGTGAATACCACATCTGGACACAACCGCTAAGCTGGCCCTTTCAGGTGGGCTGTTATGGGGACGACGGCTTCGTCTCTGAGGGGGATCACACTTCTCGAGCAGCTGCCGTCCTCAGGTGTGTTTATGAGAAATACAGAAGGCCTCGGCGCTGTTGCCCCTGTGCTCCCACGGTGCAGCCGCTCCGGATTCTGCGGCTCTAATTAGCTTTCTGTGTAGTCGTCTCCTCGCGGAGGAAGCATCGGGACAGTCGCCAAGGTCAACAAGAGCGTGTTAATTAACAAACGGAGGCAAGGCGACGGCGGTAATGATCTCCTGCGTGGAAACGGCACGCCATGCGTCAGTGCAGCGCTAGGGTGTGTCTGAGGGGGAGTCGGCTCAGAGATGCCCCCCGAGGGTGTCCGTCTGTCCGTCTGCCCATCATATCCCACACAAAGAAGAAGCAAAAGGTTTACTGTTCTCTGTCCCCACACCAACCCGGAAGCACAGAGTCGAATGGACCAGATTCACCGCTTTCACCATCTGTCACTGTGAGAGTCCCTGCGATGCGTTGCATTGAACCCCTTGCAAGCCAGAACGCTCTGGCGGCAGGCAGACTGTGTGGTCTGGCTCTATGGCACGCCGCTGCTGACTGCTAGGTCACATGCTGCTCCTGCATCCTGTCCTCCGACTTGTCGTCATGGGCTGCCGGGTTTGGGTTTGGCTCGCTCCGTGAAGAGCTCGGGTTTGGCCGTGTGAAGAGCTCGCTTCAACACAGGAGCTGCACGGTTAGTCGTGCCACGATGCATCCCCTGGAGCGGGTGTCGGGGACATGACCAGGGAGCTCCATCCACCCGAAAGAGTACCGATCACATAGAGGGGGTGGGGGTAGGTCGCTGGAACACAAAAGATATTTCTTTGGGATGAGATGGCAGGTAAGATCTCTTGCTAACAACACCAATGTGAACCTTGTCACGTTATCTTTCAGAAAAGGGTGGTACCAGGTAATAATGCACCGCTTCCCTTTTTATCCGGCGGCTACCAGCAGTCCTTTCTGAAGACTGGTGTGACGGCAGCCGACCATCTTGATTTCTCCCCGTTGCCATTTGAGAGCCGGCTCTGAGGCCCATTCACCCCCAGACTGACGATCTACCCAGATTTAGGGTATGTTCACAAAAAATGACTAAACTAAAATTGTATCTGAACATCTACAAGCCGGTGTGAAATTCTGAACAGTCACTTGATATCATGGATATGAGGAGGAACACGACGCATTGTGGGACGCATATCACCCTGAGGGGGGCTCTGGACTGGGTGCTAGAACCTGCTAGCTCTCAGGCTGCCATGTCTTCACACTTCGCTGTGTGCAGAAGATCTTCACCCCAGGTCTTCTGGGCCTCTTTCTGGCTGCTGTGGCTCTAGTCTGTACTGGCTTTAAGGGCATTGCTGCCAAGAAGTTTGTTCCCTCTCGTTGGTGACCAGATACTGCTGATGGGACTGCAGTACTACTAAAATGCCAGTGGCACCCTGGTTACATCTCTTTACAGAAAGAAGAAAAACTGAGATACTTATATTGCCCTTTCTCATTGCTGCTAAGAGCTGTTGAGTTGATGTTGACTATCGGTGACCATGTATCCAGCAGAGTTCCTATAGAAAATTCAGTTCTCCACTTCTGTCCTTGGTGTTGAAAGGGGTGCGTCCACTATTACTGTGGTTGAGTCCATGCATCTGGTTTGCTGCTTATCTTTTCTTCAAATTGTTTGTCTCTGTAACTGTGAGGATGCTGCAGTTTGGTCACCCTGACCTAGTGCGGAACTTCTGGGTGCTGCTATGTTGCTGCATCTCAGGGTCCATTTGGGAAGGCAGAGTGCCTCCACTCTTACCCTGCCACTGTCCCATTCCAGCTGTCCGCTCGCCCCTGACAAATGAGCGGCCACGGTAATTGCACAGCCCGTGACGAGACCATTACTCACAGAAATCTCCAATAAACCCAGTTGACGGACTGCAGCACTGCTGGACCCTCCACATCTTAATCCATAGCATTGATCTTTTTTCTCTCTCCCCATCCACCCATTCTCAATTTTTCATGCTCAATGAGCGACATGCAAACTGCCTCCAATGATGTGGGTGAAACTCAGTTAACTCCCATTGGGACTTAGGTGAACCATTGAGCAAGAATGGGTATCCCTCACTGTCTCCATGAATCCCTCATGGTTCCTATGAGAGACCCTCTGCTCAAACCTCCAGCCCAACATGTGATGTAGAGAGGAGGGCTCAAGCCAGCTGAGCCGCAAAGCCCTGACCATCCTGTGCTAATCCTCAAGATTAAGGCAATGTGTGACAAAGCACTTCCGCTTGGGTTAAAGGTCAGGAGATGTGTGACCTGTGACCCTCTGGACCTGAGGATAACAATATTTTGGGAGAAGGAAAGTGTTGGTTTCGACTGATCTAGTAAATCCACACAGAAACGGGCAGGCTCCAGGCACAGGGGAAAGATCCTGGTGGAATTAAAATCATTTAATGTCGCCTAGAACTACGCAACTACGTGATGTCACATTCTCAAAGCATCCAGCACCCCGACTATGGCCAAGTCTCCTGCTCTTCCTGCTCTCTTCTTCCCTCCCCTCCTCTAACCTCCAGCTCCACCCACTGACACCAGCTCGTACCATCGAGAAGTTGTCTAGGACCATGGAAGGAGCTGTCTGCTGGACTGAGCTCATCGGGGGCCAGGTGAGGGCCCCTGCTCTGCCTGTCGTCCACCCGTGTAAAATAAAAAAGGATGTGACATCTTTCATGGAGGTAGAACGGGAATGAAAATGGACTGCTACACAAAATGTACGTGCGTATATTGGATTACAGAGTTCAGCTGCTGTCGGCCATAAATTTTCCAGATGGGACGGTAAAAGACCAGGATGAGAGAACTTATTTGATTATTGTGACTGATCAGCAGGAGATGAATCATGCTGTGTATGGACAGCCACTGTGGATAGGAGCTATTTATTAGAGTGGAAATGTGCTGTTGGCGCAGCGGTCGAGTGAGCGAGGTGGGTCTGGTTCTGAAGCCAGATACCTTTCGAACCCCGGCCAGACAGTAAAGCAGACCCCTGTGACCGTCTCCTTTATGTCATTGTAAGGAAAGAGCAGCACCTTCTCCTCTATATGGCCATGCCACTCAAAGATTGCTCATCATGCTCGTTGGTGGACATCTTCAGTCGTCACAAGGTGCTACAGATCACCGACACCCCAGTTGCCCGGCATTTTTTCCTGCAAGCGAAAGGAATGCGGCGTCTCCTTAGTGATGTATAAACACACACTTAATAAAGTGGAGGCCGCAGCTCTGGTCCTGGTGAATCTTCTCCAGCTCGCTCTCCAGCTGGGCGGCTGTGATTTAAAGAGCTGACATTAATGGCAGGGAGGCCTATTATTCACAGCGACTGTGTGTATAGAGGACGTTTCACCACGGCTGTGTGGGAGTCAGCCCCAGCTGGGTCCACAGCCTTGGCCCCTTGTGCTGGCCGATGAAACACAGTACTTAAATACACACAGTAAACCTGCAGGTATTTCTGGAGGTATTATTATTATTATTATTATTTGTTGTAGACCAACAAATCATAGGTGTTGGCAGCTATCCGTACAGCAGAAAACACGAGAGACTCATAAGGACGTCTAGTGAGGGTCGGATGTAGCGCAGTCCTCAGCTGCGGGGAAGAGGGCAGCAGGCCTTCAGGGAAAGAGGGCACAAAGAGATGGAGCAAAACAGTCCAAGTTCCCCCAGGCAAGACCATCAACACGTGTCCTTCACATGCGTCCAGAGCCGTTGCAGACTGTGGGTGCAGCACCTGCCCCGACGAAGGACCCTGCCATGCGGGCGCGTGCTGATAAGGCTAACATGCTAATGCCAACGAGCGCCGGGGAGTTTAGCTGTGCGCGGAATTTCAGGCGAGGCGACATTGTTGAAATCACAGCAAACGAAAGGCATTATCCGTACCGACACCTGGCGATGTGCACTGAGAACTCCGGGGGCGACCGCTTGAGTTGGATTCGATTTCAGGAACTCTAAACCTCTGAAGAGGCATCGTTTGCATGGTGTCACGGACGGGAGATGTAAAAATCAATACGACTCGTTAGGATGTTTTTAAAGCTCCGTCTGCATTTCCAAACAGCGCTATTAGAGGTGACAGCGAGCTCGCCTGTTCTTGCCTGTTGTTATTGCTTTTGTCGGCGATGCGCTGAGCGGGACCGCGTCCCGGGGCTCCGTGCCTGGCTCTGCCGGACTGCGTTATGAGTCATAACTCGATTCCTGCAGCTGAGCACGGAGGTAATCGAATCGGGCTCCCGCAGAGCATCCCTGGAGCTCAGCCGGACGTGGGCGAACTCGTGACATTAGCGTACGGGTGCGATGGTGGGATATTCTTCTCGGGGAGGGCTTTATTCACGAGGGCGCAGCCGCTTGACATCGCGCCCTCCTGTGCTGTGGAGGGACCACGGTGCCTTGACTCGGTCGCTGGGGCTTCTTCATCGAACCCCATTGTTCTGCATAAAGGAAAGTGTAAGCGTTATGTACAAAATGTAATTGAGAGCGCGTTCACAGAGTTACAGATGAAGCACATAATAAACCATAGCATGTATCAGCAAGACTCATTTTATATTTCAGTAGTAAGTACAACTAAAATGTTAGGGACAAATAATTAAGTGAATAGATACTTCAATTAATATAACGTAGAGACATTTGTATTACAGTGTACTTTATCGTGATGATGTGTTCACAGATTGGCCTTAAAGCTCCATCTGTATACTTCCCCACCCTGTACCCCACATTCCCACCCTATAACTAACAACCCAATGCTATACCCTATACATTCTCCCTGCATAGTGACCCTGTAACTTGTAACCAGATGGCATAGTGGTTAGGCTTGCCACCTCGCAGGTTCAAATCCCACCCTGTACCCTTGATCGAGGTATTTACCCTGAACTGGTAGAGTAACAATTACCGGGCTACGTAAACGGGTAAATGAGTTTGCGGTGCTTTGGAGAAAGGTGTCGGATAAACCAATAAATGCATTGGATGAGCGGTGACCCCGGGACCTCAGTGTGACCTCCTGTCTGTGATCCTGTTCTCAGTAATCAGATGCTCTTTGCTTAAGAGGCGTTTAATGCGCCTGTGTTCTCCAGGCTGTGGCCTCCAGTCAGCTGTGTGACTGTGCTGTTACGGTGTCACTTGCCCCCCCCGTGTGTGTGACTGCCATCCAGCTGCTGAGAGAGCAAACAGGCTGCAGGTGTGCGTCTGTGGGCTGGGACCCACCTGCACGCATTTGCACGGGCGTCATCAATCATGCCCGTCGCCGCGGGAACAGACATGCTGCTGTCAGATTAAACAATGGCATAAAAACACACTAGTGTACATATATACACAGTGCAATGACTGCAGCGCAAGGAGACCCCCGAGTCTTAGTGCAGGTCGTGTGGTAGTGCTCGCGCCTGATTGGCCAGCCTTGATTCGCATGCACTGGTTTAAAACCAGTCGGAGCTGGGGCTGGAGGTGGATGGGGGATTGTTGCACATATAAATTAAGAAGTGCATGTTTGGAATAATGTATTCCTCGCACCGATGACAAATTGTGTAAGGAATCTCTCATAAATCACGCACCGTGCGCAAGCGCCCAAAGAGGTTCGAGCACCGCTCTGCAGGCTGACATGATTTAGGAGGTTGCGGAAGCTCCGGCCTCAGCGCCATTTTATCTCAGAAGCGCAGCGGCTCGGGGAACGAGAGCGACATGGCGCTGCGGCGCCGGAGCACAATGCAGCCGTTGTCCCCCTTCCCTTTCGGACGTGTCGCTGAGCTGATTTAAGGCAGAGATGGCCGTTCCATCTGCGGCGGGATCTGTACGCTGCAAGGAACTAATTGGTTAGTGCTGTCACCTTCTACTCAAAGGAGCCGGGTTCGAGCCCTTCTGCCTGCTGTTGTACCCCTGAGCCAGGTGCTCGCCCTTAATTGGTAGAGTAATAATTACCCAGGTGTATAAAGGGGTAAATCAGTGTAAGCAGCTTAACAGTACAAACATAACAGTGTATTTTACGTTCCACAATGGAATCATATAAATAATGGCATGATATTGAAAAGTCTAATTACTCTTTTGGAACTTAATGCTGCACAATAAACCGTGGTAAAATACTGCTGAAGATCTTTTGCTCTTGTATCATGTATATGTATGTATCAGTGGACTGTTTGTGTCTCCATGTTACCGTGACCCAGTGCTTTCTGTTGTTATCCGATAAAAAACCTTGATGTCTCCTGAGAAGTAACACAGTAAAACAGTAAATTACCCAGCTGTATAAATAGGTAAGTCAGTGTAAGTACCTTTGTGTACAAACAGTATAAGTTGCCTTGGACAAGTCATGTAAATAATGAGTAATTGCATGTTTAACAATTCAAAGTACATTTGCATATTGGGATAAAATTGCAACGTTTAAAAAGTCGTTTACGCGCTGGGAACACATGGGAAAGTACAGCTGGTGCTGCTCTATCTCAGGCCTGTCCAGCCTGTCCGTAACTTCCAAACACAATAATTTCTATTTGTGCTTGGCGGAGGCGGACGAAGCGGCGGGCGCCGTGAGACGATGCGACGGACAACACGGCGGACGAATTTTTCGAGTGAAAACAGCGAAAGGAAATGACACACGGGGTTTATTTGAATGTCGGTCTGCCGTGCACACATCTGCTCGACGCCTGCCTCCGGACGGTGCGGGTCAGGGACGTCCGGTCCCAGCCATCAGCCGGTAGCTCCGTCCTGCCGGGCGGCGTGTGGGACGGGACCGCGCCGTTCCCACCGCACACAGACCGTTGTCTGGCCCCTCGCCCATAAATCACCCTCGCAGCAGAACTCCCGTGTTTGCGCTGTAATTAAAAATTGCGGAGTGAACCCCGCTGACAGCGCAACAAAACGACGGGGCCCGTTAATGAGTAACGGCGGACTGCTGGGCCCTGCCAGATGAGGAAGCTCCCAGGGTGCACTGCACAGACCTCTCCGAGCACAATGTGAGTGACTCCTTATTGAAGGTCTTCAGAAACGCATCAAGCAATGATTCAGAAGCATAAAACATGTCAGAGACCGCGAAAGCAAACAATACCATACACACCCTATATTATTATTGTTATTATTATTATTGTAATAATGAATAACCACTATTTAAGAGCTGCTTTTCTGCAAGGTGACTTATAGTGCTGATCTACCCATGTATACAGCGGGGTTATTTTTACTGTATTAACTGAAGGAAAGCACCTCAATCAAGGGTACTAGTGGGGGGGGAGGAGGTTTGAACACTACAGCTACAGATTATAAGGAGACAGCACTAACAGTTGCACTGCCTGCTGCCGCATGACCTCCCAAACAATGTAGCGATCTGTTCTTTTTCAAAAATGTCTATGAATATAAACCAACCCACTGAAAAAATTGTATTGAACGTGTATATAAATTGTACTTTGGTTGGTGAGGTACTTTGAAGATTATTACGACGATGTCATCCTAAATAATTCTTTGCAACTGAACACCGCGTTCATTATTCATTGCATACGTTATCGTACTTTGACGTATGAGATGTAAGCACTGAACATCCGCTAATGATCCAAATTGAACCAGCGAGTTTGTGGTCCGTTGTCCAGCCGTGCCATTCCACCAAAGAAGAACATCCAAGAGGGCTTTTTCATCGGTTTCGACGAGATTCGTTTAAAAAAAAATTAAAAACGAAAGCTGGGGGAGGTTTTGATAGGTCGCGTCTTTACCGCGACCACGCCCTCCGCCACGCCCCCCGGTGAGCATAAACAGCTTCCTGCTAATGACCTCCCTCGCTTTGCCGCTCCCCGCTGGAGCGAGGACAGTTTCCCAGCGCACACAGACACTTTATGACAAATAATGATGAGAAATCAATGGGAGAGAAGGGGGCAGAGGGAGCGGCCCACGGAACTGAATTAATCTCCCAGATAAACGACTGCCCACAGACTGGACGCCGCCCTCTTTCTCTCTGGGCTGTGAGCGCCCAGACCACACTGCGCTAACCGTCCGGGAGAAAATCAAACATTTTGTTTGGGCTTCACTAATATCAGCAATTTTTGCAATCCTAATGGTGTTTTTATTGATCGGCCCTTTAATGGGGGCAGTATATATCTAGTGTTGCTCAATGGACGGTGGATGTGAGTAATAGGCTCCTCCGGCGAGGCAGTAAAGCAGCACGTCGCCCCCATGGGTCGAGAGCAGAAGAGAGGAGGAGGAGAAGAGGAGGGGAACTGGTGCTAATTCGCTGCTCGTTGAGCTTAACAAGCAGGCAATGAAGAAACCGCGGTGGGGGGACATGTAAATGACTTAGCTGCTAAAAAAAAAGAGCAAAAAATGTATGTTTGAGGAAATATGTTGGCCTTGGTGGAACGAAGGCGTGAACGGTGGCGAGCCCGTGTGCGCACTCTCTCACATGGAGAAATGCGGCGACCTCCCCCCAGCACCCTTCTCCTCTGGTCATCAGCGAGCGCTGCCAACAAAGAGCCGCCGGTGGAACGACCTTGGCTGTGACATCATGCTCCTGCAGAAAGCAATGAAGCCATTAGATGGAGGCAGAGCCGAGCTATAAATCAAGCCGCTTTCCAATAAGCCGCCCTAATGGTCGTCCATCATGCGCCAGCGTGGACCCGGGCCCTGGCACAGACATAAACAATAATAATCCCCAGCCGATGGCCCACCCCTGCAGGACGGTCGGGGAATGCGCCAGCTTTCGCTTGACACAACTTGCGTCGAGGGGGACGATGTGATAATGGTCACATGCATCGACACACGCGGGCGCCCGTGCATCGGCACGTGTACGTTTATTCAGAGATAATATAAATGCACGTGTATGCGCACGCAGAGATGCATTCGTGCACATGTGTGTTCACACATGCAGATACACAAAAACATGTGTTGTACTCACATCCCTGCAGCACTGTAAGCGTATGCAAAAGGCCAAATCCAGAAGCACTAAGAGTGAAATAAGAAGACCTATTTCAATGATGAATACACACAGAGACATGCATTTCTCCGAGGTGACTTACAATGTTAGGTTTTTACACTAAGGGGTGGGGTAATACCTTGATCAAGGGCAGTATAGCAGGAGCGAGGAGTCAAACTGTCAACCTTCAGACCAGATGGGGCCCCTAACCAGTTTACCTTCCCATTTAGACCATTTTGAAAATGCTTCTTTATGTTTAGTGGCCCAGTATTTGTGCACATCCACTTCCAACTCCGTATTTATTTTTAATTTATTTTTATATAGCACTTTTCTGTTAAACATACATACACACATACAATATGTATACACACACATGAAATTACACTGTGTCAGCATGGATTAGAATGCAAAATAATATCTAGGAATGAAAGCTGATATGTACTCTAGCTTCATATTCAACTTCTGACCTGAAATCCATATTTCCTGAGTTTGCAACAAAAATAGCCAATTTTACTTCACTGTCTCAATGCTTCTTAATGTATATGCATAGTGACATGTTTTTGTGGATGAACTCTTTCCTCTCCTTCCTTGCTGATTGTGCCTGATTCTTTGTTGTTTTAAAGTTCTTCCTATTTATAAACAACACAATTATTTATAGCAAAAAAATAGCTTTATTTATGTGGCTATATGGGACAATGCATACATTGAGAATACTCAGATTATACAGGTGTTCCAAACACCTCGCTAGCATGTGTGTGTGTGTGTATGTGCGTCTGTGTCAGAGAGACAGTGACACAGTCCTGCTGGAGCTGCGCTCAGTCCGAATTGCATCGCCTCGGAGTGAAAAGGACCTACACGGTGTCTCCTCACGTATCATTAGGGCAAAGAAGTTAGTTGACCCAGAGCAGTTTTGGGTACTGACCATCTGGCCTTTTACCACGTTTACACCCTGCAATTGTGGCTCAAGGTCTCCCAGCTGCCTGCTCAGTCTCCACTGTAGCATGGGCTCCTCCAAGGCGGCGCTGGTCCGCGCTCTCATGCAGCCCTTGTGCTCCCTGTGTGCTGCCAGTGGTGGCTGACAGATGGAGTGCGTGTGACGTGTTCCCTCTAATTCCTCACCAAATCAGCACATTTCTGTTCACTTAGGCGCAGCACCATCAATCATGCGCTTTTATGTTGTTTCTAAGCCGTTAATGCGAATTACAGCTGAATAGAGTTTCGGATGCAATGGAAAGGCCCGGAAGGAGTATCAGTGCCTCCGGAGGGTGTCTCTCTTATGGCAGAGCGTCACACACGCCAGGAGGTTAACGGTTTCACGCCTGCGCTGCACTCGCTCTACACCCACGGAGCCTGCCGATCCTTAGTCCCTGTTGAACCCAACACTTGGCGGGGACCTGTGTGCATGTCGATCATTTAGCCTTAGCTGCGCTGTGTGTGCGCCAGTCTCTTAGTGCCAGCTCTACTGCGTGAGTGTTGTCAGTTACTTTTAGCTCTACTGCGTGCTCCTCGGTTGACATCAGTACACTGTGTGAATGTTAGTCAATTGGCATTAGTTTGTTGCCGTATATCTAACGTTAGTGTAGTGTATCAGACACTGTAAGTCACTTTGCTATTATTACTATATAATAATAATCACTGCATGTTGCTTTGCTGAAAAGTGCCTGCTCCTGAATGAATGTAAATGTAAGGTAAATGGATGCACCCCAAGCCTCCCAGAGCTTCCGAGACTCGCCTGGAAATCAACGTTTCTTCCCCGACTCTCGCAATTGATCTGTAGCATTCTGAAATTTGCCCGCCGACTCCCAAAGTTTTATTGTGCGAAGTTCCAGGTCTGAAATAATTTAATTATATATCTGCGATTTCTGTCTCACACGACCCCCTCAGACCGCAATTTTTACGGGAAGAACGACCCCTCCCTGAAATCAATTTTTGCCAAATTGGGATGTTTGTAAATGTACCGCGTTTGCTAATTTAGCACAGATCCTCCTCTGAGTGCGTCACGGAGTAAATTTTATTCATTCCGATGACACTGTATGATGTGAGCCTCCTCCGCGTGCGTTTCAGTCAGTTAGCATTAACTTCCTCTACGGGTGAGCTTCTCGGTTAGCGTTACTTCTCCACGTCTGCGTGAGCGCTGCTCAGTTAGCTCGGACCCTTCTCTGTATTGTCCATTGAGTAAACGTCACCCTCCTCCGTGTGTCTAGCTAGCATTGTTTTCATCATCACCCTGCTAGCACCGGCATCCTTTGAGAGTGTGTGTGTGTGTCTGTGTGTGTGTGTGTGTGTTGGTCAGGTGGTGTTTTTGTTGCTCCGTTAGCATCGGTGTGTGTCAGTGTCCCGGCACCTGCAGCGAAAGTCCCGCTGGTAATCCGTCTCACCCCGTCCGCCAGTCCTCGGTGCCTCGGCACACCCCCCGAGCGAGGCACCATATGTCATTGTCGTCGTCGTTGTTGTGGTGGCATTTTTGGCCACTCGACAAGGTGGACACACTCACACCCCCAGGCTAATTTTAATACAGGTCTTTGCCGAAGCCGGCATTCACTTGTACTCTCGCTGTACAGAAATTCCTTAATTCGGCTCCATCTGCGTACGTATGTATGAATTTACGTATCTATCTATCCATCTGTTTCTGTATAAATGTTGTTGATTTCCTGTTTTTCATTGTAAGTGCCATTATGTTGTACACAGTTCTTAAAATTGAAATCTGAACATTTCATTTAATAGCTGTGCGGTTAACAAAGAAGAGAAATAACGAAAATATGCATAAGATGCGCTGAACCTGAAATGTTATCATATTTGCAAAATGGCAGCAGGTGATTCTCGTTTGTAGCAAATACTTGTTCTTTTCACGTGATATTGAATGAGAGAGAGAGCAGGGCTGCTAACTTTGGAACCACTAGGCCTTGCAAAGAGTCTTTGGCCCAGAGCGGGACATCGTCCTTCAGAGCCGCAGTTGGCTCTCGCTGGCCTCACAGGCCCGGTGCGGCGGAGCGAAAAGTGAAATATAGGAGGTGTGGAGGCACTGGCTCGCGGGCCGCCCATCGCTCACCACAGCCACGGAAATGAGATGACAAACAAAGGGCCGTTTGCGATAACAAACGAGCCTCTTGGTGTGAACGATGTTGGCGAAGACCGCCGCCTCACCCTGACCAAGACCTCGCAGCTCCGACATTCTCGCTAATGTCTTCTCTACATCGGCCAGTGAAAAATCCAGCCTGAATGTCTGCTCTCGGAGAGATCGCGACGCGTTCCTGCACACGTGGAAGATGCCCAAAGTAGGAGGCGGAGCGGCCGGCGGGCCGAGACCAGGTCGCGGCACACGCTGGCCGTGCGTCATTCATCTGTGCTAATGCGGCCTGATGCGATTAGCCGTCTGTTCCTCCACGACAGGCACCGCGGCCCCCGTCTGGGGAAGCACTGAGCTTTTCTGCGGCAGGCGGAGGTTCCGCGTCGGGGCTACGGCTGTTTTCGGTGCAGAACTACGAGTTATTATCTGTTCGAGGCTGACACTTTTCTCCGAGCTGATTTACAGAACTGCTCACTAAGCCGCTTACGCTGATTTAGCCATTTAGACCGGTGGCTAATGGGTAACACATGGGGGGGTAATACATGTCATGGTTTGTCCTTTGCTTCCTCTGTGAACGCACTCTGGAGCGCTATAGAAGATTACATTGTACATTTATTCATTTAGTTGATGCTTTTCTCCAGAGCAACTTACGATGTTGGGTTACTTACAGTGATTTACCCCTTTATACAGCTGGCCAATTTTTCAGGGTTAGTACCTTGATCAGGGGTACTACAGCAGGAGTTGCATCTGAACCCTTTTATTGCGGGGTGACACCTCTGGCTCGTGCACCATCTGCTGCTATCGAAAAATCTCGTGTCACCAAAACCCAGATAAATTTTTTGCTTTTTTATTGGCCCAGTTACTAAACCCACCTACTGTAAACATCTGGAAATTGGTCCTAAATCTGACTCAGCTGACAGCAAGGTCCGCCATGCACCGAGGAACACTGTGAGGGACGCCTTTGTGAAATGTGTCAGCCGAGTCAAACACTTTGTTGTGTCCACTCTGTAATTACAAGAAGATGAAATGTGAATCCAGACCAGTGAAACAATGAAGCACAGAGCGATTCAGGTCACGGTCAATGTTGGGTTTTCACCATTCGACACATCCTGAAAGTATTGAAATGGTACAAGTTACTTTGCAAAACGGCCTGAATTTCAGATTACAAATGGAGTATTTCTTGAGACATAAACATATATTGAAAGTTAAACACCGAGATATTTACAGCTAGCTGATACTTTTCTCCAAAGCGACTTAGAACGTTAAGCTATTTATGCATTTGTGCAGCTTTACTGGCACAGTTTAGGTACCGTACGCAAGGGTGCTACACCCACTCAATGATGGGATTCAAACCTGCGACCACTGGATCCAAAGGCAGCAACTCTGTGTTACCAGCTGTCCCGTTGACAGACGCAGATTGCAATATCCAAAGTATGAATCTTCAGTTCAGTTTTATTTTACTTCATTACTTTTTACTGCAAAACCAAGGAATTTGTAATAAAGACGCAGTTCTGCAAAAACGTAAATCAAACTGATATCATATCAGTTAATGTGAATATTTTACCATCCCTCTTTTAAAGAACAAAATGGCTTGATAAGTTATTTATTTTTAATGAATTTCAGTTATCTTCTGTCGGCTAAGAATTTCACACATATCCTTCATTGTAGACTATCTGAGCCACAATATTGGTTTCTGTATTAAAACCACTTGAGAACAAAAATGTTGGCCAGATCTTGAAAAACGGTGTTCAGTCTGGTGACACAAAATTTAGAAATGGACTGGTGTGAGTTGGAGTGCAGGGTGTGTGGGGTTCGCACCCGGGTCCAGCCTGCAAATGACCTCCTGGGGAAGAACCTCGGTCTGTTTGGTTCCTGCCTATGACCTTCACTCAGGGGCCTAAAGAGGCTGTTCTGACATGATCAGTTGATTGATAAAAGTTACTTCGGTTTGGTGTAAACGCGTCTTGGACTCTGAATTGCCCGTTGTGTACGAATGAGTGTGCGTGTATGAGCGTGTGAGCGATTGCCCTGTGATGGACTGGTGTACCGTCTGTGGTTTGGCCAGTCTCACACCCTGTGCTTTGGGGATAGGCACCAGAGCACGGCGACCCTGCCCTGGACGTGCGGTTAAAGTTAATGGTTAGATAGATGTCACCCAGATGTAGCGTCAGTGATACATACGAGGGAAACATTCATCTTAAAGAAAATACGGACAAATAAGCAGCAGAAATTTCAGGATTGGTGCTTTAAAATCTGATGCTTCAATCATTGAATCAATGGGCTTTTTGGTCTTTTCGGTGAAAGCAACACGCAACTTTGGCATTTTATACACACACTTCAGCCTTCAGTTCGGCTTCTTGTAACTGTATTTATAGATCTCAGTTACAGTTGTGTTACATTATTGTGTGATTCGGTATGACAGGCTTAATCTCGGAGCACTTCAAAGTGTTCCTGTCTTTCTTAATACATCTGTGTGAAAATCACGGTAAATTCGTTTAAAGTGTGCTTTTTTTTACAGTGCAATAAAACAATTTTATGCAGTATGGCTGAGCAAAATTTGCTTTATACAAATTGGCGCTTTATTAGGGTGACAAGCTTTTGTTCGTATGCTTTGCTGGGAAGATGGGGGGAGGATGTTTGCGGAGTTACTGAGCAGTGGATGTGTTGCCTTTTTTTTTATTATCAGTCTAATGTGTTAGATCACATAATTACTTTTCCTGCAAAGAACTGCAGCTGTGATGATGTCTTTAATTACATTACCTAACACATTGTTAAATTTAAATAATTTTCCCAAATAACACGGCTTATCTCCAGAGATACAGATGGCAATGATTCAATTACTGTACAGAGAAGGAGGAAAAAGGCAGAAATGAGAAATGTTGGTACCGCGGTACTTTCAATTTGCCTTTTATTTCCACACGCTTTTGCAGTTGAGACCCTTTGGTCCCAATTTCTGTCTTGAAACTTTCACCGTTGTCCCCTGGGACGCAGACAAGGGCAGAATGCAGTTTTATTGCAGCTGTTCACAATGCCATGCGCTTGAGCCCGTGTGTGTGTGTGTGTGTGTGTGTGTGTGTGTGTGCGTGCGCGCGCGCACGCCAACCCCATCTCCACTTCCACAGCCGCTTCTGTCTCTTCACAGAGCTCCAGCAACTGCTCTCATTGTGGGCAACTTTGCACAAAGGCTGTTTGCTGAGTTTGAAATTGGTGCACCCCCCAAACCCCCCCCAGGCTCGAGCTGCAACCATAAATCAATAAGCCAGATGTAATCTCGGGTGTGCAGAAAGCAAGGGGAAGGTTCTGGAGCGTAATGACACCGGCTCTCCATTGTCATTCAGAGGCGGGCGGCGGCTGCCAGGGAGGCTTGCCTGCAGCCGATAAGAGCGGGACCAGAGTGAGCCATAAATCACGCTGCCCGCCACCGCTTGTGCTGCTTTTACACTCGGTTGTGAGACCAGAAGAGAAAGGAAGGAAGAAAGAAGGATAGGTTCTGCAATTTGCACCTCATTGCACCTGACAGAAAACCTCCTCGCTGACCTGGGGGGGTGCAGGACCTTTGGTTGACCGCCGCTGCTGGTGGTGGGGACGCTCCACCATGTTGCCGAGTGGTTGGACCATGCACCGCGTGAGGAGCACATGGGCCTGGAGCAGCAGCAAGAGGGCTAACAAGCGTGGATCCCCATTGCCGCAACACCTCCTCCGCGTGATAATCCTCAATTGCAATCACGTTGGACCCGTGGAGGATGGGCGACGGCTTCAGCCGTTTCAGCTCCGGGGGCCTCGAGCGTAGAGGAGGCGTTTGCGTTCCTTCCTATGGCTCAGTCCTCCTCATCTCCACACTTGTTCTCCATTCATATGCAAAGCGGGCGCAGCCCCGCCGGCCAGAGGCACCGAGCGATACGTGTTAACACGTGTAATCCCCTCCATTAATGTGCACGCGCTCGCTCGCCATGATCGGCCGCCCACTCTCCGCAGGGATTAACCGCGTCGTCGAGGATAACGGCTGCGAGGTGCCTCGCTTCGCCCTCCGCGGCCCGGGCCCCTGCAATCCCTGCAGTGGGCGGCTTCTGGGGCGCTAAGCCTCTCCGCGGCTCCGTGGGAGCAGCGCTGCATCTGCACGGTCGGCATGTTTTGCGTTAGTTTCATATGAGCGCGTCCATCACCCATCCTGCTTGCAGCAGCCTCATGCCAAGCCCATCACCTTCACCAGCAGCCACTGCCACACTTGTAGCCTTCAGTGATTTGACTCCCCCAAACCGTAAAGGATCTAACTAGTTATTAGACAAGGGTGATCTGGTCATCAGACTCAGTTTACATTTATTCATTCACTTAGCTGATGCTTTTCTGCAGCACCACCTCCAGCGTTAACCTTCTTACGGTGATCTACACATTTATACAGCAAAGTAATTTTTACTATGTGAGTTCAGGGGTAAGTACCTTGCTCAAGGGTACTGCCACAGGAGGTGGGATTTGAACCTGGGCCCTTCAAGTCCAAAGGTGGCAGCTTGTTAAAGCATCAACCATTTGTTCAGCTGGATATTGCCTCCAGAACCTTAAGGACCTCCAGTGCGCTGCGCTAAGGGTCACCGGGGCACCGATCCGACACGTCCAGGGCGTACTGAGCTGCGCGCTGCTTTAAATCCACTCGTATCGGAAGTGTTTAGCATAGATCCAGTCAAGCATCTGGAGCACGAGAAGCAGCGTCACCCCCGACTTCAGCACAGCCTGTTTGGACTCATCTCTTTGCCAACTACTCTTTGAGAACAAGCCAAACTGTTGACTCAAACTTGTCTTTTCTCGCGCCTCACCCTTGGCAGGCTGTGACCGGAGCCTGTTGCACCTGTTCAACCTCCGCTCCAGCCTTTGGACCACAGGCGGTTGATGTGAATGCCATGTGTCCCTCCAATAACCAAAGCAAGGTGGGCTCAACTCTCACTCTCTTTGCCACATTGGATGATCTTTGCCAAATGCCGTGACCGAGGCCTCCAGCCATCTGGCTGTGGTGGGAAACTGAAATAGGCTGAGATGGTGGTGTCTGAAATGCATGGAACCAAGACCATGGCAGACCCTTCTCATCCGGGCCATCACATCATCCCATGACCTAGGAAGCAATACAGGTCCACCAGGACTGTATGTACTGTTTCTGTCGTATCGCTCGTATTCCCTTTGTCATTTACTTACTCTCTTCCTTAAATGTTGTGTAATCTGCGTAATGTCTGGTGTTCTTACGTGACAAATATGTGTCCGTGACCCCCCACCAAGCCCAGCAAGCCAAACTGCAGGGCCAGTATAGTCTTGTCTCATTTTGTCTGGAATGTGGTTGATGGGCAATGTGGCCTTCCACAAAGCCATATTATTTCTCTTCTCTTAACATGTTAATCGGAGATGTTGTACTTGCCTCCCAACCCCAACAGATCCTTTTCAGCCTTTTCACTCGAACCTTTCCCCTGGTTTGGCTCTTCCAATTAGTTGATTAGTCGGTTACCGGTAATTTTTCAATATATTTTTGTCAAATTATTTTCCTTGAAACAATATAAATGGCAAGCGATCTTGTCGACTTGTGTGAGAAGTAAGAGGAGAAGCACAAACTTTAGACAAAAGCCATGAGACGGAACACGCACTTCAAACAAAGATCAGTGGACGGAACATATACTTTATACGGCTCCTGCAGATACCGCATTGTAGTATAATTTATGTCGGGGAATGAAATTTTAATAGGACTCATCTGCAGGCATTAAAACGGGTGGAGAAGGAGGCAAGGCAGCCCAGTGCTCTCAGCCTCAGCTTCAGCTGCGGTGTAAACGTCACCTTCGACGTGAGCTCCAGCCTGAGTGTTGGCACCTTCCTGAGGACAAGTGTCTTCCTCAGCCTCCATGGACCTTCATGTCAGTTCTAACCTCAGATGGAGCTGCAGTCTCGGCTTCAGCCTCAACGTCGAACTCAGTCTACGCATCGCCTTTAGCATCGTTGCCTGGCTGAACTCCAGTCTCGGTGAGGCTCAGCTTCAGCTTCAACGCTTGTGTCATCCTTAGCTCCAGCCTCAGCTTCACCATCAGTTTCAGGTTCAGCCTCAGAGCCTTTCCTCACCTCACCCTTAGCTTCACCACAGCCTTTCCTGGACCAAAAGTCCGACTGCGTCTCAGCCCCAGTTTCAGCTTCAGTTTCAGGCTTCATTCTTAAGCTCGGCGCTCCTTTTCGCTCCTCAGCCCGGGAGATGAATGCAGTACGAGCTTCACTTGCGGGAAGCCTTTCATGTGATGCCAAGCGCCCCGCAGATGAAACTCTGCTCATCTTCTATTGTCGGAGAGAAAAACCAGCGGCGCTGAAACACCGATGACATCACTGGCTTTGTGTCGGAAGAGGCAGCGCGTTTCGAGGTGCCGGACCTGTAAGCGCGGCTTGTCGCGGCTCATGTTTTGTTTCCCGGTCCGAACGGAGACACAACAAAGGAAACCAAAGATGAAGGACCTCGAAAGTTTGGGGACAGTTTTCTTTGGCTCCGCAATGAAAGGCTCTCTGTTCTCGGAGCGGAGCACCTTCTCCTCAGTCCCTCGGAATCGGGGGTGACACCCTTGTACAGCCTAATGTTCCGTTAACAAAACGACACCAAACCCCATCGATGTGTCTCTGACTTTTACCCTTTGGACACAGCGTGGCCGCGGAGGCCGAGAAGAGCAACAACAAAGCAAAGCTGCCGAGATGGAAGTGTTGCATCTGTCATTTTTTCCCTGCAACTCTTTCTTCTTTCCAGCTGCCACATTCTTTCCTCAGCCCCTCGATGGAAATATAAAATTAGCTGAAACATGAGGACCATCATTGGAAGGAGCAGTGTAAAGAGCAGGAGAGAAGGAAAATAAACCCATCAGAGTCCCTGGAATAAATCTGGTTTACTTTACAAAGCGTTCTGAACTCCTGCCAACATCTCCTCATACCCATATTATGTATCCCATGCTTTTTATATAGAGTTTTATATATATTGCACCTTAACCATATAGCACAGTCTAGGAGACGGCGATTCCTTTCCCCGCCGTTTTGATCGTGTGATAAGGTCGCCTGAGCATCTCACCTCACAAGTAACTTTAGTAATAAGTAATTGTGCTGAGGTATGTGGGCCGGCCGTTTGATGTCTCTCTCTATTCTTCTTGTTTTTCTTCACAAATCTGGGAAAGAATGCCGAGCGGGACACGCTTTCCCACTCCGAGTCTCATGTTTTTTTCTTGTCCTCCTCCACGAAAAAGACTTTTTACAGCTTGTCTCATTACTGCATTTAGAAAAACAGTGAGTTAAAAGTGTTGGAGCGTGGATGAATTATTCAGGCGGTGCAGCGGATCACCCAGAGCCCGTGAGCGCTTTTGGGGGCTCCGTGTGGGCAAAGGGGGAGTCGTAATGTAATCCCCCTTTTCGTATGGCAGGGGAACGAACGCTGCCTGCCGTGTTTATTTAGCAAAACACACAGTGTGGAGAGCCAATGACGCTGACATTCGCTCCGGCTGCGGCTCAGAGGTCATGCGGGTCTGCGCCGGTTCCATGTCGGCTTTTTCAGAGGTGGGCCGGAGCGGCCGAGCGATCGGTGCTGCTGTTTATTTGCCAGCACACTTTGTTTATTTGCTTCTTTGTATTTGTGTGTTTTGCTACTACGGTGCTGTATGGGCTCTGTATACCTGCAGCCTTTCCAGAGTCAGAATTTCTATCTATCTATCTATCTATCTATCTATCTATCTATCTATCTATCTAGAATGGAGCCGGTGTCATGGGTGGCCGAGAGAACCGGAACGGCAGGACCCACGTGCGGAGTTGTTCAATTGGATGCAGGGGATCAGACAAGTTCTCGGTGTCGGGGACAGGTGAATGGTCGGTCGATCGGTGGTCGGGATCAGAGCGGGGATCCATGGGCGAAGTCAGGAGAGAAAGCGAAGAGTCAGTCGATCGGCGGTCGGCGTTGAAACGAAGATCCGCGGACGTGGTCGGGAGACAAGGCAAAGGGACGAAAACCAGAGGACGAGAACTGAGAACGAGGGTTGAGTGTGCACTGGACGTCACGAAGGAGGGCGGTTGTCTTTGACGAGATTCCACAAAGGTCTGGGAGCTGAGGAGGGTCTTTAAAAAGGGTGCGTAGTTAATCAGGTGCTGGAGCAGAGTCAGGTGCTGTCGGTTTAGTTGTGGGGGTGGACATGACAGTTGGAGAGAGGAAAAGTGACCCCACTATTGTTGTTCTTTAAATCTCATTTCCTTGGTGTGTAAGATCATGAAATGTTCAATCATAGGTGTGAAAAAGTAATCGCAGTCTACTGGCTGTGTCACCTTTAGCTGCTATGACTGCAACTAACCTCTTCCTGTAGCTGTTGACCAGGGTCTCTCACCGCTGCGGTGGAACTTGAGCCCGCTGCTCCATGCAAAACTGCTTCAGCTAGCAATATTTGTAGGTTTCCAAGATGTCTATCATATATGGGATTCTTTGATGCATTTGAGGTTAAGTGTAACAAGGAGCGGCACCGCACAAACTGTCTTGTGCAACACGTCGATTCTTTATCAATTCCACATTCAAAGAATTTTGTTTGTTGTTGTATATTTACAGTTGTATCCTTGAAAATGTTTTCCAATGCTGAAATAAAGTGATTGTTTAGCAATTTCATGGTGATTTCTTTGTCCTAACTTTCAACGAAAATTCTGGGAAATGTATTAAAATCAGTACAAAATCTAGTCATGCATGGATTTAACAATCTGTACTTATTTTTCAGGTCAACAGAAAACGTGATGGATTTTTTAAAAAAATGTTCAATGTTTCCAAGTATGTGAGCAGAGGAATTTAAAGGTCAGAACCTGGTCAGACACGGATGACTTTCGAAGCGCAGAAGGTAGGAGCAGACGGGCTTGGGCTCTGCCAGGTGTGTATGTAAGGCCAGCACCGCGGCTCGGGGCCGAGCTTTGAAGCGGGATCTCCGCTTTGTTCCTGCCTCTGATGGACAGGGTCACACTTGGCGTCTTTGGATTCCTGCGATGGTGGTGCGAAGAGGACGACGGTGGATTTCGCAGACGGCTGGACACCGGCCGGGGTGAGAACTGCGCCACACACGCTCTCCCTCTCAGTGCTGCTTTCGCTGGGGGCCTATAATGTCATTTATGGATGTTTTGTGAGGAGCAAGTCAAAGTCTAAGGCCATCAGGTGCTCGCGAAGCATATGGGCATCGCAGTCAAAGGAAACCTCAGCAGCATATGACCTGCATACTGTATATATTTAATTTCATTTTTTCAATCACAGTTGGACACTGCACTGGAAAGCGTGTTGAAGTTACACTTTGTCTTTCTTACATTTCTCTCCTCTACTATTTGATAATGGTGAGCTTGATAAAAATGATGCCCTATGAGGTTAAACGTATTTGGAGGTAAAAAGGAGAAATCCTCAAAGAAGACCTAATTATAACAAGAAGAAGGTAAGACCCCCTTTTGAGCTCCATAGACAGAATCAGATTGGCTCGTTGCTCTAGTGCAGGATGACCTGGACCAGGTGAGGACGCTCAGGCCAAAGGTGGACCCAGGCGTCCTTCACTCCTCAGTCCACAGCGTGACCAGCATGACACATCAAGGACTCCTGGGGGAGGGCGGTTCCTCCAGGCGTTATACAAGGTAATCAAAAGCACCTGCTTATTGGCCCCAACAAAATCCGAGGGACACAAATAATCGTGGCGCTAAAGGGACACTTTTATGTGATGGAAAAAACATCTACTTTACATTTTCATTTATTGGAATTACGCCCTCTGTGTTACAGTTGTATTAATTTAAATTTTTATTGTCTGCGCCTCGTACGTCTAGAATCGCGCTACGGATTTAACGGATTGGCGCTTCTCCGCCGTGACTGCTTTATGATTGGGGAAGGTCGAAAGTTTATTGACTGGGTAACCCCTGGAAAATATCAGGCATACACACAGGGGGGGTTATTTTGGGAGGGACTTCAGTGGTGATGGACACAGACCAGCTGCCCCCTTAGAGGCTTACATCAGGTCACACATCCTTCCGATGGCTTCTCGAACCCTTCCCCCATATCGTTGCCAGAGAGGAGAGTCCATGAGGGAGGAGGCTGGGAGGAGAGGGGGTCTGTCAGGGGAGGAGAAGGGAAAACAGAACCGGGTGATGGATGTGCGAGGGAGTCCCGGGTCTGCTCTTTGAGGCCTCATCCTCCTCATGGCCGTCAGGAACGTTTTCTCCAGCTGTGCAGAAGAAGAGCGTGCCGGCCACTCCGGTAATGACGCTTCACCAGAAACAGGAAATCAGAGCTGTCCGGTGGGTTTCGAGCAAACATCTCAGCGCAGTGAAGTGACTGAATCAATACATGGGGTGCACAGTGGCTGATCAAATGGCTCATCGGAGGAACGGGTGAGAACATGTGCACTCACTTATTTCAGGAGGGCCCACGGGCCTTGAGATCATGTCCTCCAGTGCTGCTAGAGCTCGAGATTCATCAGGACATGTGGCGTGGATCCTACTCTGAGCCATAAGCTTCCACTTCGAGCTTCACAGTTGCTGAGACGTGTCTAAAATCTGTGTCATCCCTGGTGTTGCCAAGGCCGTGGAATCCCAAGGTCTGTTTCATCTCCAGAGGAAGCCGCGGAGAAGTGGAGAAAGCTGGAAGTGTGTAATGCTTTTCAGGTTTCTAACAAGGCTGAAATGTTCTCACAAACTGCTCCGGTCTGTCACAGAATTTGGAAAATTGCTCTTAGCAGCTCGCCTGGGTAATGGTGTTATCCTTCTTTAAATCTTCTGACACGAGTAAACTCCTTGAAGATGTTCCCATTTTTCTGCCTCTCTGTTGCTCGCCCCCTGAACCCTCTTAACTATTCCTTCTAATGGCCTAAATGACTTACACCATCTGCCTCACCTCCGAGTCTTTTGCATACTTTCTGCGACCTCTGACCGGCAAACTATTATTTTGACAGCTATGGTTAATGCAGGGTCCTGGGCAACAGCAGGTTGACTATGAAGGATGAGAAGATGGTCCAAGGACTAGCAGCCCCCCAGTCAGCGCCCAAATTGAAACCAGACACAGCGATTCTGGCTTTGCGAGGCCTTTTTGGAGTGTCGTGCCACATTAAGTATGATTTTGTGCCCCAGCCGTTGCCCTGAGACCCGGAGGGGAGAAAAACGCACCCAAAGACGATACCCATCCTACTGTTTCTCAGCTCGAACCCTTAGCAGATAATGAACAATGCTGGACCCCCGGCGGCCCTGTATTCGGCTGTCGCCCGACGCATGCGAACGTCCTTGTTGGCTACCGTCATTTGTGTGTGATTTACACCTCAATGCCATTAACCTGGCAAGACTCAAAGTCTGAAGAATCATTAACAGAGAATGATCTTGTTAATTTATGCAGCCATCAGATCATTTGCTTGGGTATTACTCAACATATAAATAATATTTTTTTATTAATCGGGCTGAAGGTTCGTTTTGTGACCCGGGAGGTCTGCGTGCACCGAGGGCGCTTTGATTAATGGCTACTAATTGATGTGGTCGAAGTCGGGGGGGACGCCGGGCGGCCATCAGCCGAGCGCGGAATGGATTTCTTACCAAGAGCAGATGCGGCCGACGGGGGCCACAGCCCAGGCTCACATTCCCCAGGCGCCTGTCTTTCAGTGGCCCTCAGGGTGGTTACCCCAGACTCTCATCGCCGTCGAGCCGCGACGTCGGGGCGTCTCGGACTCCTCCGCAAAACGGAGCGCTCGCTGATACTCCCTGCCCCCCACGTCCCCGTCCCCGTCGCAGGCCTGACCTCCCCCTCCCCCGCTGTCCACAGCACTGTGTTTAATGAGGCCCAGGGGTAATGAGGACGGGTTCGGCCTGGGCGGGGGCTACGGTCAGGGCCGTGCGGTCACCAAGCCTCTCTCCGTTATGAGACCAACAGAAAAGTCATCAATCCGTTTGGAATGTACCGTGTCCAGCAGAAAGAAAAGCTGCTCCTTCCAATTAATCCATTGATTAATAAAAAAATACCCGTGAAATGGATGAGAACAGTTGTATTTCCTCCCTGCCGTCGCTTTGCGTTGGTGAGGCTGAAGTCGCCATCAATCAGCGGTGTCTTGAGAAACTGTTGTACGGATGACTGGCCAAGAACTACGGAAAAATGACTTGTTCATAAGGAACAAAACAGAGCAAAAAATTTACAGCGTTATTTGAATTGCCGCTGCAAGAAAGTACGAGTCAAATTTTGTCCGAAAAATAACCTTCGCAATGGTGACATTTCCACTTTATACTTTACACCCAGATCGCCGTGACAAAAAAGCAAGAAGCTCCTTTTTTGACGCCGCTTGTCGACAATCAGTCTGGCAGCTTTTAGACCTCTATCTCTACATTAATAAAGGTACACATGCATACATACACACGTAGAGTATGTAACAGTACATATAGAGTATACTGTAAACTGTTATACGTGTATTTCAGAAATCCACAATATATACAGTATGTAACAATAATATTTTTCGTTATTTCCTGATTTTGATTTGCATTGCAGTAATCACAGCTGCTGCCTTTGGACCCAAAGGTCGCAGGTTCAATTCCCAATTCCGGCTGTCTTACCCTTTACCAAGGTACTTACCCTAAGTTGTTCCGGTAAAACAGGTACAGGTGTGTATGAAGGGCGTCCCTCTTCAACGGTGGGGCGCTCCTGTTGTCCGGGTAATGGACACTGGCGCAGGCCTGGGGTGACAATGCATCATACCATACTCACATAGTACAACAGTAGCATAAAGCAACAAATCTTCTTTGATTTTCTAATAAAACTGCTTCTTCATTGCTAAGCAAGTTTTTAAATTATTTTTTCCAAGTTGGCGATTTATTTTTCAATTTTAATTGCAATATTTGGTATGCTGAAGAAGGCTCGCGGCCAGAACACATTCGAGTTTGATCATTACTTTTGCGTTCGCAGTAAATACAGTAGAAATACAGTGAATGCTGTGAGTGCTGCCCTTATAACGCTTCTTTTCACTTGGTTTCCGGAACCTTCAGCACCAGTTGTAGCAGTTGCTCCTGTAATCTTTCAACTTTCCACAAATGTCAGCGCCACCAGGCCGCTGCCAAGGTTTTCCAAGCTATGCGATCGGCCCTGGACAAGGGACCGCAGTCCATCCCACCCGATGCCAGCTTCACCTCGGGGGTGTAAGGAGCGACTCGAGCGGTCATAGATTCGCAACCGAAACCCTTCCGCCGGAGCTCAGGTGTGTGAGAGAGCCTGCGGTTGGCCCCTGCATCCAGCTCACACACGCGATGTGAGGCTCCTCACACACGTCTGTCATCCCCCCCTAAACCTGTGATGTGAAAAACAGGTTGGTGTGTTTTTTTCCCCTTTAAAGAGCACAATGATGGATTATTTTCCAGTGCTCAGAAACGCGCTGTTTTCTTTAGCGCAGCAGGGTATCCTATTTGCTCGGACTCCCTGTGAAATATGGTGCGTGTCTCCCTGTCTCTGGCTGGGCGCCCGTGGAGCGCGACCGCGACGGCGAGGGTCATTAAGCGGGCCTCTCGCTGCACCGGCGGTGCCGGCCCAGACACCCGCGCAAGCGCTGCCGCCGAAGCTCTCGCTCCGAGTGGCTCCCCGCAAGACGATTCGGATTATTTGACGGCTCCATGAAGCGCAGCTCCGCAGCAGCGGGAGCATTGCTCACATCTTGAGTCTTGAGTGCTTTTAAAAAGCGGAACCGTGTATACAGAATAGAGCGTGAATTGACTGCGTTTGTTTTATGAGCCACGGAAACATGGACTCGTGCCGCGGCTGTGCTGCCCCACGCACCGCTTCAGTGGGCACATGACTTCAAGCCAACCAAGAAATCCACATTCATCTCTGACACCACCTGGTTGCTGGTTCATATCCCTCCAGTAGCTCACATTGAAGTGACATTCAAAGAGCAAATACATAGATAATCATAGCAGATGGTGTTGAACTCACTGACGGAGCTGTCAGGGGATCTGGAGAGGTGGGTGTAAAGTACATGCGTTCGAGACCCTTCTTCAGCATAGGAGGGATTCAGCAGCTCTGAGGGGCACAGGGAGATCATTCCTTTACAGTGGGACAAAAATGAAAACAGGCTTTTGAATCCGGATCCCCGATGAGTGGGCCACGAAGTGCCCGGAGGGGGATCAGCTCATTACCCCAGGTTTGAGTTTGACAGAGTCGCACAGACCCGAGGACAAGGACATCCCTGAGACGAGCATTTCGGCTCATTCTGGAGCACTTGAAACAGCAGCTCCGCAGCGCTTTGCCGCTTTGCCCACCTGACCCATCTCGGGAAGGGGAGAACGCCAGCGCTGCCATGACGCACACTCTGCGTACATCCGAGCGAAGTGGAAACAACATGAAAGGCAAACAACACCAGTTCCAAAAAACTGAGCTTTTTTCTTCAAAAGAATCTCTCCGCGGTACGAAGAGGCGTAACGTGAACGAAGGACGACATCTGGCTAAACACAGAGCTGCTGCTGAACGGGACTCACGCGGCTGTGAGTGTTCATTCTGAAATGGAAAAAAAGACAAATTTGCTCATTTAACTTTTCTCCAAAGCTACTAACAAGTTAAGAACATGTCCAGTTATTGATCCATTTGTACAGCAGGGTCATTTTACTGCAGTAATAAAGGGTAAATATAGGCTACTACAGGCAGAAGTAGGGTTCAAACCTGCGACCGGTGGGTCCAAAGGCCTCCGCACTTCTAGCCACTCCACTACCAGCTGGTCGTTGCTATACATTTCAGGTAAGTACCATGATCAAGGGTACTGCAGCAGGAGATGGGACTGAAACCCAGCGATAAGAGATCGGTGCTCTGCATGCGCTCTGAGGTCTCATATTTGCTCTTCTTGTTTCCGTACTCATTTGCATGTAGTGTTTTTGACGTTTTCAGCACAAACCAGGCGTCCCATATGGCTCACAATGCTGCCGCGTGTGTGTGTGTGTGTGTGTGTGTCTGCTGCCGCGCCCCTTGTTATCGCCGAGCGACACGTCGACTAACCCCACTCAATTAGCAGGCGCCGCAGGAGCATTAGGGTGTGGTGAGTCAGCAGAAGGGTGTCGCCGGAGGTGCGACGGCACGTCACGCGCACACGCGTGTACACACACACACAGAGACCACGACCGCTCTGAGTCCCTGAACACACGCGGCACAGCAAAACGGACGCAGCTCTTACAGTTACACCGCTACGACAGTAACTGATATGACGGTGAGGTTAACGCTTTTTATGACCTTTCGTTGTGTGAAAGGCAGAACGGACTTCTGACATGTCGCAAGGAGTGTCAATATAAAATATAAATTTGTGAGCATCATTCGGTCAGAGGGACTACCTGAGTGTGTTTCTGCTTCCCTGGGGAGCGAGCTGGAGAAAAGATGAGCGCACCGTTACCATGGCGACGGCACCCGGTGACCTGGTCCGTGGCTGTTCACACCTCCGGGGGGGCTTTGCGCAGCCTGTATGGGAATGTCCTCGGCGACCCCACGGAGGGCCAGCGATCTCCGTGTGTTCGCTACCCATGATTCCCCAGGCTGGCAGCAAGACCCAGAGCGGCTCCCTGTGAAGCTCCGCCTTTCGTTATCGCCGGAGTTCATGTTTCTCGGCGGCGCCGTCATTACCTGCCTGCTTTAATGAGACGGGCCTGTTGCCGTAAAGGTCAAGCAATTACTGCGCACGGGTGTGAGCGGGAGTGTGAGAGTAAGTGTGAGCCCGAGCATGAGTGTGAACGTGACTGTGAGATCTCGTCTCCGAGCAGCCGGGGACGATGGGGTTTGCCGCGGGGGGGGTGGGACAGCATCCCTGCTGCAGCACGACGGAGGCCTGGGAACGACTGGGAGTGTGGGACCCAGCAGTGGACAATTACCGCTTTCAAAGCCTTCAAAGCCCTGGACCCAGGTTCCGATCCAACCTCCCGCTGTAGTATCCTTGATCAAGGTCCTTGCCCTGTATTTATGCGGTAAAAATAACTGTATAAATGGGTAAATCGCTGAGAGAAGCTTGGTGTGAAGATGTCACATGGTAAGAGGCCTTGGAGAAAATGTATTCCAGGGGCCGTCGCCATATTTTTACACTAGTAAAAAAACCAAAGGTGGAATTACGGACTAACTGTTCCTCCAGGTGGATTTCCGAAATACGTTTACTTATGTAAGAGCACCGCTGTGAGGTCATGTGGTTCAGCGCCGAAATGCTGTGAAACCACGGGGCTCCGACCACGCGAGCGACCGCTCAATCCAGTGCATCTCATGTGTGATTCTTAAAATTATTTTGGCTCGATAGCAATCGTGTGAAACGCGATCAACATTTATGACGTGTTAAGAGTTGTAGGCTTGGAATTACCTATAAATATTTCGATTAAGTGATTATTTTTTTTGCCAGTATGGTTTTCAGTTTGCTGAGTGACCAACTACCGAAAAGAAAAATGAGCAACGATCTCGATGCCGTGTTGGATGATGGCGCAGCTTTGAAAATACTTCCCTACCAAAAACCGCGCTTGTAAAAAGTATTTTTCATAAGATTGACTGTTACTAAGTGACTTCAGGTACTGAAAGAAAGTCATTTTTCGGCCACTTACTTGAGTTCCACTTTGCAGATTTTTTTGGAACTTTTTTCATTTGAGAAAATATATATAAAAAGTGACGCTGTGACGCACTGGACTGTGCGGTCGTTCACAATGTGGTTAGCGGAGGTCCGGTTACATGCGCCTGGACTGGACTCTAAGGAAGGGATCGAATGAACGAGTTTGAAAGGCGATGGATTCAAACCTGGTTTCTGACTGGACGGCGAGGGCTCTAACTACTGCGCCCCCTGCTGGCCTACATGAGAAGTGACCCATCAGTTGCAGCTCATGTCCCGCCTCCAATCGGGACGCCGTGAGACGCCACTCGGTTCGGCGCCCCCGTCCGCCGGGGATCCTCGGCCGCTTGCCTCCATCAGGATTGCCGTTGCTTATAATTAATTTTATACTGCCGCTGAAATAATAAAAGCGATTTTATGGGTTCATTATCCAATTTATTTACATTAGGCCCGAAATAAGAAACACGGGCCGTCGCTTAATCACGTTAACCGTAGCTGCGCGGAACGCCGAGGGAGGCCGAGTTCAAAGTGGCGTCTGCAGAGCCATTTTTAAAAATCTTCAAAAGGCTCTTTCTTCGTCAGCTTGGCAAACAACCCCTAACGAGGGTGTTTCTCACCATCATTTTTACCGTTTGCGCGACGCTGGCAGTGAAGGAACGGCAGGCATAATAACGCGAAGAAAAATGACAGCGAAAGGCCATAATTAAGATTAAAGGAATCTCCCCGGTAGTTAACGAAGACACGTCCCGGCGTTTCCGAAACACAATGCTAATTAAAGAGCGGCTCCCATTAATCCTTTGTGAATTATTAAGCTCCATTAGCTAATAAAGGCCAAGCAAAAATAATTTATAATCGAGGGAGAGTTTTGGAATTAGCAAAGACACACAATTAATGTTTTTTAAAAAAGTTTATTTTATGCTCAACACATGATGCTGGAGCGGCGGACGTGTCCGGGACGTGTAAGTGACCGACGTGGCGTGTGATCCACGACCCCGCCGCGTGACGTGACCAAATGCGATACGACCGTCGGCGATGTGACCTGGGCCGACCTCCTGAGGGCCGCCGTTCAGTTTGGTCCGCTGCAGAGGACGGCGTGTTTTTAAGCGTATCTCTCACACTACGTCCTGCTGCTCACAGCCGACGTGCTCTGCTTTCAAACGATGCCATGCGTTTGGGGCGGGGCTTGTGCAACTCCGCCCTGTCGCTGTCCCTTTGCTCGGGAGGGTCCCAGGCCCTGCGACACGAGCGCCTGCGAGGCAGAACCCTTGAAGCCCGTCTCGGCCAGACCCGCAGCACCGGTCACAGGTAGCCGACACGTGAAGCACGCGGGACTCGTGTTTGGACAGGAAGCACCGCTCTAATCCTGTTACTGCTATTGACCCTCGCTGTGCGTTGACGCTCGGGAGGCGCTGCTGGGCCACTCGGAGGGACCCCAGAGCGTAGCGCTGAAGAATCCGCCGTTAACACCATTAAAACTCCGGGGCTGATCCTGTGGCGTGGCGTTAACGCGAAAGGAGGACGCCGGGGGTCTCGCTCGCTCACTCGCTCGTCCCGTCACCGCATCAGCCAAGAGCCCGCGGACGGGGTGCTGGGAGAGAAGCGGGATCGATTTCCTTATTTGGCGCCGCCGGATGGGCTCCGGAGGAAGGGTTTCAATTCTGGACGTGCCATCAGAGCCCAGGCTCAAACCACCGGCAGAGGGAGAGGGAAAAAAAAGGAGGGAGAGAGAGACAGAGAGAAAGAGAAAGAGAGAGAGGCCTAGAAGAAAGGAGAAGGTGCTCCGGCCGAGCAGCACATCTGCCGCACTGAATGGCACCTGTCAAGGTTTGATAAATGACCCCCTCAGCCCCGCCCCCTGCTGCTGTCACTCAGGTGGGGGTCATCAATCTTTCGCAGTGGCCTTGACAGGTCAGGGTGGCGCGGAGGGCTGGGAAGGGGGCCGCGGTATGACCCGGAGCACCGAAAAGCGCAGCGCCATTGTCATTGCTGCCACCGCGCATCATTTGCATAATTTATTACGACTCGCCAACAATCCCGATAATTCTGCCCCAACACACCCCCACCCTTGTGAGCGCTGCATGCTGGGGTGGCGGGGTGGTGCAGGGGTCCTGCTTGCGAGGAGACAGATGGAGTGTGGGCCGGGGCTGGCAGCCTCCGAGACCCCCTCGCAGGGCCCGGCGTGGAGCGCGCCGTCCGCGGGAGCCAATCAAAAAGCTGGCAGTTCAATTACAGAGCAATAAAGGGACATTCATCATTCAATTAGGCATCTGTCACGGATGCACAAAAGGGAAAAGTGCGGATCGCAGACATTGCCGGCGAAATTGCGGTGGGGGAGGAAGAGGGGAGGAAGACGGCGCGAGCGCCGGGCGTTCAGTCAATCAGGGGACCTGCGAGGAGGCCTGACGCGGCCGGCGGCGCCGCTCCATTCCGGCACACGGGAGGGAAGCTCTGCAATTAAAGGCGTTCCTTAAGGAGCGGAGGGAACAGAATGAAAAACAAAATGGGATCTTGTACCGCGGTAAGGCCCCCCTCCCCCCGACGCGAAGCGAAGCGGTGTGACCGCTCTCTTTGTCCTCCCCCGGCTCTCGCTCGCCCCTCCCCGCGCTCCCGCTTCTTCTCTTGTTTCATTTCCAAGCCTCGCGTTTCTTCACACCCCCCCGACCTGCGGGCACAATTACCACTGGATGCACTTTATATTTATGCCCTCATAAAGTCGTCTCGGAGACCAACAACAACAGCTCCGCTGCCAATGCTAATAACACTATGAAAATGCATATTTAATTGTGATGAAGCGTCGCTCGTCTCCGAGGTCGAGCGCGGCGGCGCTGCTGACGGGTGCAAGGTGGCTCAGCGGGTTTGAATCCAGCTCAGACCCTGAAGAGTTTGCATGTGTTTGGGAGTGTGTGTGTGTGTGTGTGTGTGTGTGTGTGTGTGTGTGAGGAGATCTGCTGTATGACTGAGCTCGCACTCAGTTTTCATTTTGGAGAAGAGCGTCTGCTGGACTTTTGACCCGAACGCAGCAGAAAGGTGGGGACTGCTGCGCTCTGCCTGCCGAGTCCCCGTCCTCCCCAGGTCCCCATCGCCCGTGGGGGGGGCTCTGTGTTCTTCCGCATCCCTGAGTGTCACCTTGACAGCAGAGCGAAAGCTCCACGTTGTTCCCACACACACCCGAATCGCCGCACATCTGCTCGGCGCCCCGCTCCCTCCTGTCGTCGCTCCTCACGTCTTCCACCCCTCCTCAGATCTCTCAGCTCGTGCACACCTGAGAGGAGCTGAGCTGTCTGACACACACACACACACACACACGGAGACCCTCTGCAGGGAGAGAGCCTGACAAACCCCGAGGCCTGCTGGGCTCCAGTCCCTCCCGCCGCGAACGGGCACGGTAGCGCTGGGGAGCAGCATGCGGGAGGAAGGGGCGGGGCAAGGCACGACAAGAACTGAAATTTGGGGAGGCATCCATCTGTTGAGAAAGCGAGAGGCGAGCGAGCGGGAGGAGCGCAGGGGTAAATAATGAATGAGCCGCGAGCGCGGCGATGGCGACTCCGTCTCGGTTTCTCGAACCCCTTCCCTGGGGTCGGGGTTCCGCCCAAACGCAGCGGCAGGCACTGTCCGGTCCCCGCGCCGCTCCGTGGCCTGCGTGTGGCCACCCCTCACTAGAACCCCCTCCCCGAACTGCAAGAGGGACTCCTGCTAAATAATATATCAAGATAAATGATAATTGCTCCACTTCTGCTTTGCAGCGTTTAATGAAACCCATGAATTAAAAATGAACGCGGCTAATAGTGTTTGTGGGAATACTTCCGAAGTAAACACGCTGCGGATGCAGCGAGCGAGAAGAAAGAAAGGAAAATAAAAGAGCGAGGGCTCCGTCTTCATACCGCCTACAGCTTTGTCGCATATATTCCATCAATTAAAGAAAATCATAAAAATAAAGGCGCAAGATTTCCTCTTGTACGGAGCGCTTGTTTGTGTGGGCTTTTCCGAAACCAAACATCCTGGCTGCTCGCGAAGGGGGACGCGACTTCAAAGTCCGTTTGAAGGCACCGGTGTTTAACACACATCAGTAAACGGTAAACATGGTATCGAATGTGGTACGGCTCATAATTACCACGGGACTCGGCAACCTTTGACTCCCGCTTGCGGGGAAGACAGGCCCTTTAGAAGCGTTTCCTGGATGAAGCACCTGCAGCATGTGAAGACAACACACACACACACACACGTCCAGAGGGAAAAACTCAAGCTGAGGAGCGTGGAAGATTCTGGAACGTCATCTGCCCCACAGACAGGCAGCAGATCGGAGCCCCCAGAAAGTCCCAGATAAAACTTTTCACCCGAAACAGTGACATTTACCGCAGTCACTCTGTACAAGATCCCAGGGCACCAAAGCAGGGTGTGGAAGCAGCCGGTTCAAATCCCACCTCCTGCTTCGGTACCTTTGATCAAGGTAATTACCCAGAACTGATGCAGTAAAAGTTACCATGCTGAGTAAAAGGGTAAATCAGTGCTGGCAGTGACAGTATGAGCTGCTTTGGAGAAAAGTATGAGCCAAATTAATAAATAATAAATATTAGAATAGAGCATCTGGTTCTGGAGTCCCAGCTTCCCTGTCGAAGCTTCCAAGTGATCAGCCAATGGCTGAGCCTGGTCTCGGCCTGGCCCCTCCCACTGCCCCGCCCCTTCTTACATGGCCCAGGTTGGTGGTCTTCGTGGACAAACAGGGCCATTTGGAGAGAGGGCTTCACCCACGTTGTCTGTGCATCGTCCCCCCCCCCCCCCCCCCGGCCCCGCCCTCCCAGGCCCTGCTGATGATCCCCAGAAGGGATGGTTATCTGTGCCCCCCCAGGGCCTCCAGCACCAAACACGTCCCTTATCTGAGACCTCGTTGTGACCTGAGCTCACTCCTCTTATCACCTCCTTGTTCTCTTAATTCAGAGTTGAACCCAGGTCTCACCTGAGAGCGTCACACCCCCGCCGTACCTTCTTCTACCCCCTACTGGGAGCTGGAGCACTGTCCTGCTGGCAGCTGCTAGGGGGTCGACACCTTTAATTTATTTTATTTTTTCTTCATTTATTTCATGTTTTTTTTTCTTTTTTTTTCCCAGAGCTTCTTTTACTGATTCACCCATTTATATACCAGGGTAATTTTCACTGTATCACTTGAGGGTAAATACCTTGAACAGCAGCAGAAGATGGGATTCAAACCCGTGTTCCAGGAGGGTTACCAAGACAATGTCACAGAGCACTGCGGTGCCACCCTAAAGAAGTATTTAACAGAGCGCCCCCCAGCGAACTTGTCATTCCCCCCCCCCGCCCCTCCACAGACACTGTTACGGTTTGGGTCGTACCCCCCACCCCCCACAGCCAAGGGCCACTGACACTGTTGCCATCCCACTTCAAACAAGCCGTGGACAGGCAGTGCGCCGAGACTCCTGGGAAGGATGGGGGTGGGGGGGGGGTGGCTGATTGAATTCTGGCAAGCAGGACAACATCTGCTTCAAACAAAAGACATCTGCATATTTCAGATTTGTTTTTCATAAATTAAAGGAGCAACCTGCCAACAGAAGAAGGAACAAGCGAGGGAGAAAATCCCGGCACATAATTAGATAAAGTTTACAAGCTTTGAAAGTTAGACATTTGCATGAAGTGCTAAGAGTCACCTGGGAGCCCCCCCAGCCCCCGCCCGCAGTGCGTTCTTACCCCCACCTCCACGTTCCCGGTGCGACAAAAGGTGGGGAGGAACAACCTCTACAAGCATCTGCGGAAACCTCCGGAAATAATATCAATGATCGCGAGCCGCTTCATGAGCCTTTTTTACAACACGTGTTTCTGGGAGTCGGGCGGTTGGGCCTCGGTTACAGAACGGCGTCTTCGGCAGAAACTTTGTTGCGATCACACCCTGTCTGAACGTGTCACGCGAGGAAGAATAATGGCAGGAAGTGTCGCGAGAGAGTGCTTGTGTGTGCGTGTGCGTGTGTGAGCGTGAACTTGGTCCCTGAGCAAAACGCCGCTGCGTCCCAATCCCAGCAACACCGATACCATAATTGCAGAAAATTGCTCGTAATGGACGAGAGCAGAGCTCCTTGGAGCGGGAAAGGAAATACACGAGCTCCTTCGCCCTTGGTCCACGAGATGTGTTTGAGCTGCCATCCCACGAGGTGATGGGGTGAGACCTGGGTGGCGGGACGCCGCTGAAGACGCAGTCCAGCGCCCCGGCGCACAATCAGGGCTCTTTCTTTGTCTAGAGAATGAGCTGGAGGTGAGGGAGTCACTTGTGGCGGTGCTGTCTACTGGGGCAGCAGGTGGCGGAGGGGTCAGCGCTGTCACATTTTACTGGAAGGACCAGGGTTCGAATCCCAGTCCTGCTGCTCTACACTCCACCAAGGTTCTTAGGCTGAATTCACAGAGTAAAAATGACCCAGCTGTAAAAATGGGATTTCTCCATGGTACAACAAGGGCTTCTGGGAGCTCCAGACCCCCGTGGCAGTGCATTGGACAAAAGGTTACTGATAATGGATTAATGTGTAAATAGATGTAAAACTGGGTAAATCATTGTACGGAGCTTAATGCACAAAACTCACATTGTCAGTTAGGAAGTACTTAATATTTACTGCAGTAGATGCCAGCGTTATGAATCTGACTATTCAGCTGATGCTTTTGTCAAAAGCAACCCGTAATATTAATTTTGTACACTGATTCACCCGTTCGTACAAGGGGATAACGCCATGAAGATGAGGCTCTTAGCCAAGGACGCTACAGCAGGAGGTAAGATTCAAAGCCGGGTCCTCGGACAGCCGGGCAGCAGCCGCTCTAACCGCTACGCCCCCTGCTGTCCCCCCCCGCACCCTGTGAGAAGCTCCTCACCCTGCATCTAAGTGTTGCCCATCCGTGTGTTTACAAAGAGCATCATCTGAAAAGTATGAGGGAGATGCGCTTACTAGTACATTTGAAGGCCGCTTCTTTCTTTGCGGCCTGTCATCTGGAAAAGTCCGGAAGAAAGGCAACCATTTGTGTGTCACACACAGGCTTGTCCAGCGGGCCTTCCAGTAAATGCGGCAGAAAGCGCTCCCCATAAATGGAGGGGAGGAGAGGGACGGATGCTTGGAGGATCAGCTCACACCGTCGCTGACAGCGAGACGCGGTCCTGACCGTCTCTGGCGTCATTGCGGTGGTGGGGGCCGGTGGGGGCCGGTGGGGGCCGGGGGGCAAATCCCGCCCTCCGTCGGCTGCAAGCGCTTTCTTCTTCGCGCTCAGCTGAACCTCGGCTGAATCTCGATGGGACCGATAGGCCCTCGCAACGCCTTCATGAGGTCAGATAGCGTGCTGCTGCGCTTGTAAAAGAGCCTTCAATTATTCAGTGAAGTCAAGTTGTGGTTTATCTCCCCCTGGCTCTGGGAACGCGAGCGAGCGAGAGAGAGAGAGAGAGAGCGAGCGAGGAAGAGCGGTAGAACCGCATCTGGGGAAAGGTCCCCCTAGGAGCGCATCCCGAAGCCTGAAGCGCGAACGTTTGCCTGGACTCGCCGGTGCGGCTGACGGGGGAGGGGGGGCGATCGCCGCACAGCTGGCTAAAGCAAACGATGGACTCGTGCCATTTCGGCCGCCGAGGCGAACGGTGACTCGTGTGAAAACGAGATTTACGTCTAAGACGTTGGCTGCCCTTCACATTGTACACGTCAGAACCCTCTGATTACCCACGTTTCCTCCCCGACAAACATGTCAGCAATCAGCAACACGCGCCGTTTACGTATCACTGCACCAAAGACGTGTTTCATCGCTGTTTTTTTTTCGGGGGGTGGAGGGGTGGGTCTGCTCCATAGGATGCCCCGCCGCACAGTGAAAAATACACAACTCACAAAGACCCCTGTGTTCGTCAAGCAAGAGAGGCCAAGGAGGTGGGCGGTAAGCGGAGAGCACAGCGGGGTAGAAGACCCCCCGCCTCCCTCCCCCAATTCGCTTTCTACAGCGCTTTGTGGTGTCAGAAGTGTTATCCCACGACAACGAGCGCAGTGTCACTGCGAGCACCCCGGGAAGGCCTCACACGGGCAGCATACACACCGTGCGTGGCGTGTCCTTCGTGCCACTAACACAGCCCCCCGAACGCACTCTGGCCGCTAACTGACCTTACGGATGACTTGGGGTCACGGCAATTACTTTAGATGGGAAGCTGCGGCGGCGATAATCTGCGCTAATTGAAGGTTTCTCAGTTTTCCTGATCGAATTAATTCTCTATCAAGCGGGAGCCCAGAAAGGGCCGTGGAGCTGCTCGCACTTGTGTGTGTGTGCTGAAAAACTGGCATTGAACACGGTTTGGTCACGGATTCGACACGGTAGAGCCAAGAGACACACCGCAGAGTCCTCTGCACATCCCGTTTGTATTGTACTCCATAAACGAGACGCATCGGGATCTTTTACCAACACGCCGCGCTACCAAACACCGATAGAAAGACGAGTTTCCCGTCTCGAGCGCTCAAATACACACACGCCATCTGAAAGCGCTTGTCCCGAGCGGGGTCGCGGCGAACCGGAGCCTAACCCGGCAACACAGGGCGCGAGGCCGGAGGGGGAGGGGAAACACCCAGGACGGGACGCCAGTCCATCACAAGGCGGGACTCGAACGACCAGAGAGCAGGACCCGGCCAAACCCGCTGCGCCACCGTGCTTAAATACTTCTTCTGTAATTCGGTGCCATTCTTCCTTTTGTCTCAGACTAGGATACGAATGTGGACGTGCCGCACTGCAGCTCCTTGTTATGAGAATTTCGCCCCGCCCCCAAGCAATTAATCACTCGCACTCACTTCTTGACAGGGTGAGATATTTTTGCCCACATAGCGGCTACTGTAACCGTAATTGTTTAGGATTTGTAAGAGCTTCCACAAAATTAGCACGGCCCCAGCGCTCCGGAGCCACGGCAGCGGAATCGTAGAAAAGGCCGCGAGAAGCCAGTATAACGGCTTCACAGGGTTTCCACGGCGACACACGTTAGGGTTTAGGGTACGTAGTTATGTCGGCAGTTTCGCTCTGCAATAATCCACTTTCACACTCCGTCGCTTCGTCCTCTGCGCACGCTGCACTCGCGCTCATATTTATTGTTGTTATTTATTCATTGATTTATGAAAAGCCCTTCCTTCATTAAAGTTGTGTCGATACAAATCAGATTTTTCACTTCCCCATGAACGTTTAAAAATTAAACAAATAAATTAGGGGCGTTCTCCACGCTGCCGTATTCCGTTAAGAGCTGATTCTTTGATCTTTTTTTTTTTTTTTAACAAGCTTCCATCTCCAGTTACTGCGATTGGGCGAAATTAACGGGACTTTCTCGGCCGTAATTATCGGCAAAAAGAGGATTTCCTCTGATTAAGGCTATAAATTGAAGTGGCTGGTGAGTCACTACGTGTCTCCGTGGCGATGCTCGGTGCCCTTTCCGGGCCGCAGGCGGTGACCGGACCTGTCCCCGGTGGGTCCGCGGTGGCTGCCGCCGTCTGTTGATCTCCGGCTGGCGACAGGCACACGCACACACACGCACACACACGCGCACACACGCACACACACACACACACACACACACACACACACACACACACACACCCTTTATGGGAGTGACGGTGCGGCCTAAGACGACAGCTCCCTGCTTCACGTCGCGCAAAAACGGTGAGGAGACCAGCGTGCCGGAACAATCGCAGATTGCCAAAAAGCAAAGGAAAAAGGCTTCATCGTGCGGCCGACGCTGCCGGTGTTGCAACCTCTGGGTTCGCTCGGTTCCCGAAGGCGAGCTCCGCTTCCAGCTTCGCTCTCCCAGCTTCACCCATGATTTATATCATGTTTAATTAACTGATTGAAGCGCCGCGCGGTGAAAAACAGGAGGGGAAGAAGGATGGCGGCGGCGCGCTGAGCTCGGGCCGTATGGCGTGCAGCCGGGGAGGGGGCGCTGCGGAGGGCGCCCTGGGATTCGCCGATGACAGGATGCGAGAGCGGGGATTCGGTCCCTGCTGTCGTCGGAGGACCCGGCGAGGGTGTCTGCCATATGCTCCCCGCTTCCCAGGGAAAAGGAACCGCGGGATGAAAGCGAGCGAGGCGGAGAGCCCCCGCCGACGTGCTCAAAGCCCACAGGAAGACGAGTGTACGCGAGGCCGCCGCCGAGGCCCGTGCCACATCAAAGGCACGGGGGCGAGAGGGAAGGCACGACCTGCCGAGCCCAGATGGAGGCCGAGTAGCTCGGCGAGCGGAAACCGGAGCCGCCGTCGCATTCTGCCGGTAACGGGGTCCGGGTCTGACGAGGGCGGGGGGTCCGCGACGAAAAGTTGGTTTTACGCGCTGGAAACGTGACCTGAGGGGCAGCGAAGCGAATGCGGTAAAAACAAAAGGAGGAAACTGCCGCACTGTTACCGCTTTTTTTTCTCAAATCACTGGTCCGTTTGAAAGTGAACGGGTGGAGAATGTTTTGCAAGAACCGGAACCTGAAGGAATAAATGTTCCTTTTGCACCCGTGGCTGAAAGGCGCCCAACGGGAGCTCTGGCATCTCGCGCAGAATGGAAGGTGGAGGGATATTTTTTTTGCAGGAGATCCTTATTAAAAACTGGGGGGGGGGGTTGTCTCTAACCGCCCACGGTTACCATCTCAGAGGAGGGGGGGCTGCGTGCCGGATCTCTGGCTCCGCCATCTGGCTCGGTCCCTGAAACCCCCCCCCCTTCCCCAGAAGACCGGTGTCTGACGGGTGGGCGTGCATGTGAAGATGGCACTCGGGGCGGGTGTGGGGGGGGTGGGTGTCGAAGTGGGTGGAGCCGAGCCCGTGGGCGGCGCTCTTTATAAAACATCCGGAGTCATTAAGGGCCTTTTTCATTATCGATGAGCAAAGAGGCAGAAGAGCGAGTTTTTCTGGATCCGAACGAGAAAAGAAGCCCGTGTGTGTGGAGAGTAACACGGGAGTGACAGAAGAGGGAAAAAGGGAACACGGTTTACTTTCTTCGATCAAAGACGCATTTCGCCTTTTCCGGTCCGGTTTCTGGAAGCGCAGTTCACCTCTCGCTCCCCGTTCACGGCACCATCGGCGAAATCTGGATCCGTTTGGGCGCCGAGCCACATGGAAGTGCCCCCCCCCCCCGTACGCCTCTCCAAACCTCTGCACCACCGTGCGTTTTAAAGGAGCAAAATGACAAGTGGCAAAAGGTGAAAACGCAATGGGTTCCCGTCAATGTCCTGTCATGGACTGCATGCACATATAAATATATTTATTACATATATAACATACAGTATAATATGAGTATCACTGCTTTTCAGTTTATTCATTTTCCTCTTTTACAAATTAATAGCTCCAATTTATGAATATTTTAGCACATGTGTGCTCTGCGGAACATTTATCACAGCGTACGCTACTATAAACACAATAAATGAGCAGCGCACCCACCCCCCCCCAACCCTGCTCATGCATCACCCGCTGGGTTCATGGGCACCAGCCTGGTGCGCCTCCTTCAGGACGAGGCGGGAACTCCAGGCGCGAAGCTGCCTTTGGGGTCACTGGGCTCCAGGACCCCACCCCCCCACAAAGAAAAAGAAAAACAGATGACGTTTTGTTAATGTTTCGTTTGCACTATTTAGTGCCGTGAAAAATACAAATTTAGAATTTCTGCGGTTTTTAAAAATAGTAACAAGAAATATTTTCTCCCGGCCACCCGTGACATCAGGCAGCCCTCTAAGACAGCGAAGGGACCCCCGAGACCCCCGTGACCTGGGATCACCCCGCCATGCTGCGCTCAAAGTAACACCGTATCTCTTTCAGCTCTTCACATGTTATCAATGAATGAATTATGACATCAATATTGCAGTATGGAATGCAGCATGTGGGATTTTTTCTCTTTGCTCGCCCGGCACCTCGGACACTTTCGCTGCCGGGGCTCAGAGCAGAACCAAATCCGCCGGACTTGTTAACAAATTAAATGGGCCCAGCAGGTGTAACGGAGGCTCTGCGTCCTGCTAAAAAGGCACAGAAGGGATGCAATGGACTCCACATCTCTCCGTCTCTCGGTTTCTCTCCCCTCGCACCCCCCCCACCTGGTGAGCTCCGAACCCTTGTCGCTGTGCGGCCGAGCGGCACCCCGCGCAGCAAGAGCTCTTACGCGGAAGCGAACGCAGCGTGCGAGCCGTGCCCCCGCGCAGCCGGTCCGACAGCACCTCCTCTGAGGGATGCGCGTGGGCGGCGGCTCCTGGCCCCCCGGCGTCGGCGTGCAAAGCGCCGGCTTTGGCAACGAGCGAAACCGTTCGGTGGCAGCCTGGCGCTCAGCCTCCTGGACTCCATCCACATGGCAGGAGCGTGCCACATGCTAGCTGTCATACATGAAACCCCACGTGCCTGGAGGGGGAGGGTGTGTGTCGTAGCACAGAGCTCCCCCAGCGGGGATCATTAATCCCGGGCAATTCTTTCGGTAGCGCGAGCTCACCTGGCTCCACGTGGGCAACGCGCACCCCAGGATCCCGAGCGCAGACGGGGAAACCGTGATGCCCCCTGCGAGTCGCCCGGCCCCCCCGCGCCCCCCCTCCCCGGCTGGGGCACCCCCCCAGTTCACAGGCTTTTCGTAAACCCCAGCAGCTGCTGCCGAGCATTACGGACACGCTCGCTACTTTTTACGGCAGCGCCGTCCTCAATGATCCCCACAATTAGCTCCTTAATTGGGTCTAAATAACGGAGGCGGAACAAATAAATAAAGATGCTGGGAGGACGGCGGCCGAGAGCCTCGCTGGTGCCTGGCAACTCGTGCCATGTCGCTTGGAGGAGAAGGGAACCCCGCGAAAGGGAGATATCCGTCGGCTGTGACGCGTGGTGTTCGAATCCAAGGTGACGCATCGACGGCCTCGAGTCGTGCACCAAGAGGCGGGGCTGCGAACCAGCGGCGCTCGACGTGACACGGGGCGCCGCGCTGGCTTGCTGACGCGGACGGCCTCGGGGCTACTTGGACGGAGCGCGGCCCATGTGACTCACGCGAGAGGACGGCAAGCGAAGCGTTGTGCCTTCGATCCTCTACAAACCCCTCGTAGTGTATTTGTTTGCGGTGCTACGCAGGGTCACGGTGATGCGGAGCCTATCGCAAGGCAATTCCTTTGCGTACACGTGTTTGAATGAATTACAGAAACAGCGTTCATTGATAGATTGTGCTACGGTATGCCACGTGTCGGGTCGGGTCGGGTCGGGTCGGGTGGGTCGGGTTCACCGCATGGCCCAAACCTCATTGGCCACAGTCCGCTCGGAGGTTAACGTGATTTGGTGCGGTCCGACGATCCCGGTCCTGAGACGCAGTGCTGACCGACCCAAACGGGGAAGCCGGGGAAGCCGCTCCTCTCTTCTCCCGCCCTACAAAGAGACCCACGCGAACGAAGCCGCTCTACCTGCTTCACGTTTTTGCGTTTCTCGTTTCGAGCGACGCTTATTATTTTCTCACAGCCCACATTTGCTCTGCCGGGGGCGGCAGCGAACGGAGGCCCAGGGGGTGAGGGGGGCGGGGGGCGGGCGGGCGATCCCTGCCAGAACGCGCTCGTATCGCGTCCCGTCCCCTCGGCATCCGACGCCCACCCCCCGAGGGTCTCGCACGCAGAGTGAGGAGAGAAGACTAGAAGCACCACCTAGCGCTGCACACGGGCAACAGCTTCGGAGCGACGCATGGAAAAGGCATCTCGCCTGCCCCCGACTTCATGTGTTTGTGCATGTGTGCGTGTGTGCGTGTGCGCGCGTGTGTGCGGCTTTGCGCTAGCGCACCTCCCGCAGCTAGCGTGCAGACGCTGATCCAGAGCCAGGACGACATTCATCTCGCACTCCCCCTTGAGTTATTATATTTCCGCCTTGTTGCAACTGCGAGACGTAACCCAACGCCAGAAAATCCAGCTCCGTCAAAACAGAGAAGTTCCACCATTAATAATGAAATACGGCGGAGCAGCGCAGTCCTTCGCATTCTTGGGCCATTTTCACACTCGTGGCGGGACTTTGCCCGACCGTGACTCGCGAAGCAAAGCTCCCGCCGAAGCTGTGTGAGTGACGGCGGGGAGAGGCGCACGAGGTCGCGGGCCGGCGCTGCGGGGAAGCCGCCGATGACTGGCGGTGTTCCTCCTGCTCCTCCTCCTCCTCCCCCCCCCCGGTTCACACAAGGAGCAGGGAAACAAGTCAAGTCCAGCGATGGGCTGCCGACACGCAGAAGCTCGACGCGAGAGCTGCTGCCGGCCGGTTTCCCGAAAAGGCTCATGGGCCCCATGGGGAAGGCGAGCAGCTCCTCCGCGGGTCGGAGTCGCTGCCTGCGGACACGAAGGACCCGCTTTCCATTGGCACCTCCTGCTCTGGTAGCTTCCATCGAGGTCCTTTCCCTTCAGTGAAATTTACCCTGCTGTATCACTGGGTAAATCGTTGTAAGTTTGCTTTGGAGGAGCAGCCTCAGCTGGGTGAATACGTGTGGCTGCACCTCGCCGTACGCGGCAAACCCTCCGTTCAACCTCATAGAGACGCAACTCCATGCGTACGCGGCTCTTTCTCAGCTCTGCCCGCGACCTGGCGGCACCAATCCGGCCGCGGGTGCCGAGGACACCGGGTCACGTCGCCGGTCACGGTGTAAATAAAGTGCCGTAATGGCGCACGGGGAGAAGAGGTGACATCATCGGTGGCCGAGCCCCCGAAACAAATATGAAACGGTGAGCTCAGACTGCGGTGAACCCCGACCTTTCATCCTCAGTTTCCTATTGATCTCAAGAGTAAACAGCGTATGTGTCAAAACAGATAAGGCATCGCATGGAACCAGTGAAACGGCCTTGTATTATTTAGGGCTGTTAACCCTTAACCTCCACACACCATTTTCTCAGAATAAGGGCGGGGGGGGCAAAGTCGACAAAGGCGCTGCGAGAGGACACGGGTTTGACCCCCGCTCAGTCTGTGCGGAGTTTGCATGTTCTCCCTGTGTCTGCATGGGGTTCCAGGTACTCTGGTTTCCTCCCACACTCCAAAGACAGGCTGTCCAGGTTCACCCACAGTGAGTGTGTGTGTGTGTTCCACTGATGTATGGATGAGTGACCCAGTGTAAGTCGTGTCCAGTACCAGCAGCGTAAATGTAATTCGTATATTATACATGGATTACTCTGAACTGTGGTGCTGGAAGAGACTTTTAGGAAGACCACAGAGAAGCCGGAAAACAAACGGATGTTGGATCAAATCAAAACAGAGCATTTACTTTCTTCAAGGCAGAGAAGCCCAGCAGTAGAGGGTAGTGAAGCTCGAAGGAACATGCAAAGGGCCCCACTACGCGGTCAGTGAAATCGCTGAAACCCATCTCGGCGGACTCTGATCTCTGTCCTGTGGGGACATCCAATCTACCCCAAGGGACAACCGACAAAGGTGAGATCGGTGCCCTTACACGTGTGATTAACCGGGGCACAAATGACACGATCTGCCCTGAAAGCGTATTACCCCCATCGGGCTGTTTACTTGACCCATTAGCCACTTCTGATTAGAACTCGATTCATTACAGCTTTGATAATGAGAGCGCTGCGAAACTGGGCCCCGGAGAAGAGTCTGATTTAGGTTGATGTGCTGCGGAGAAGAGCGGCATCGTAATTTCCCGTAATTGATCACGCAGCTGAAAACTCTTAAGGAAGCAGAATGCTGAGGTGCCGCGGGTCCAGGGTACACGCGTGGGCTCGGCTCCGAGAAGTTATTGGCGGTTCGAGTGGAAGGCCGCCGTTTCGCCGTTGCTCCACGTTACCGCTCTTCACCCGCACCGAGGTGAAGTGTCGGCGAGTTTTCTTCTCCCTGTCCTCGTCACGAATTATTCGAAAAATGACACCTGGGAAGAATCGTGGGACAAACGCTCCACTGTAAGCGTGGGCCTCTCTTCGTTCGCGGAGAGAAAGGTGCGTTTAGCGTGGAAGATGCCGTGAGGGTTTTGTGACGACGGTTGGCGGCCAGGTTTCTGCGACGTGGGCTCCTGCCCTCGCGCGCACCTGGCAGCGGCGCGTCGCCTTGCGGGATCCCAGGTGCGTGTGAGCCCACAGGTGCGCGAGCCCACATGAGGGTACCCGGGCAGCCTTCTCCTGTGCGCTGCCGTCATTCTAAGTCAAGCGGCGGAGAAGCTTGGCCAGAGAATGAAGGCTTGTTATTACCACTGTAATCACTGATGATGATGACTGTGATGATTATAATGATGGTGGTTGCAATTAATATTATCCCTTCACCTTGTGCAATATTCAGCCTGGTGATGGATTCCTGAGATGTGCAGTTTGCTGTGAGTTGATCGGGGAGGGGGGGGGCAGGCACAGCAGGACACCCTTGGGGGGGGTTGAAACGAGCTCCCGGAATCCAAAGGCTAAGTCCGCTGCTCGGTTACTGTGCGTCTGCTCTGATGTCGCCGTTTAAAGACGTTAAACTGTCGTCTATTAAGTGCAACCTGGTCACGTAACACATGTAAGATACCTTGTTTCGCTTTCATTGGAGCAGTAAATGTCTTCTGTTTCACCTGCAGCGCCTGCAGCTGGCAAATGTAGGAAAAAAAAGGTTTCCGTTATCATTCATATTCATCAGAAAGAAATTTTGCGTGACGCCGTTTCCCAAGTGTGTGTTAAAATGTGATTTGATTGAAATTTAAGGCAAGAAAATCCTGCTTTTTGTGTCTAAGGGATGTCAAGAAATCCCTTCAAAGGCAGTCCAGTGCTTCTGTCTTTAGATACGAACAGGGGCAATTCACCATTGTTATTTTATGTCCTCGGCTCAGAGGTCGCAGGTTCGAGTCCCACCTCTAGCTGCAGCGCTTCTGAGCGGGATCCTTGACCCGAATGGCTCCAGTAAGAATGACCCAGCTGTATAAATGGGAAGTGACTGCAGGTTTAACACGGTAAGTGGCTTTGGAAGGAAATGTGCGCCGAATGAATAAATGTAAATGTGTGTTGAAGCAGCACAGTGGTGGGGGCGGTGATCTCAGATGCTGAAATTCAGAGTATTACTGTTTGGCCAAAGTTTTGGTATAAATTGAGTTTTTTGCTGCCTTGGCTGAGTGACCCAAAGAAAGGGTTCTGGCCATGGAATTGGTTACCCGCGGAGTTCCTTTTACCACGGTCACAGCGGTGGATCACCGGCCAGGTGCGGTACCCTGCAGAAGAACTTGGCTGACGTGACGAGACGGTGCACCCTGATGACTTTCCCATGCGTTCCGAGGTTTTGGAAGCAAACCTTTGTTTTTGTAGCCACCCCCCGCTGCAGATCACTACGTTAAGTATGAGTAATACTCAAAACAGCCTGCGGAGCACAGGAAGCCTGCGCTTGTCATCAAGGTAAATGAACTGTGAATATGCTCACAATGTGTGTCATTAGCAACTGAGATTTGTTTCAACACAACTTACTCAAGTGCTCTGTATGGGCCTTCAGGTATGAGTGGGATGGGCGGGTGCGGGGGGGGGGGGGTTGTGTGGAGCGCAGGTGATGTGGGGTGGCTGTTTCTGCGTTACTTGTCGGTCCGTAAGTGAACAATGTTGCGTTGTTGCTGTTCCGACCTGCTATGCTAAGCACTCTGGAAGGAACGTGGAGAACGACGCAGTAGAAAAATAGGTATCGATTAGTAGCGGGATTTCGATTAGGAGCGGCACGGTGGGTAGCTCTGGTGGCCCACAGAGCCTGGACTCTAGGTTTGGACACAGCTTCAAACTTATCTCAGTCTGCATGTAGTTTGCATGTCTCCCCTGTGTTTGCATGGTGCGCTCTGGTTTCCTCCCACAGTCTAAAGATGTGTGTTTCAGGTGAACCGCTGACTCTAAGTGCAACGTGTCCGGCAACGCACGTCGTGCTGCAAGAGCCAAAGTCGGCTCCATACGAGCGAATAGCTGGTCCTCGCTCGGACGGTCCAGCTTGTCTAGAGGCGCCGACCGGCGGAAAAGCGGCCTCGCCCTGAGAATACGTGGCCCAAAGGTGTCCAACTTCTTTAAAAGGCATCTGTAGAAGGCGCAGCTGGAATTTGCACGCCTGTAAAAGTGAGGCCGCTTACATGAGGGAAGGCGCTCGAGTCGTTCTGCTGCGTTCGCCGCGAGGCGATAATCCGCGCGCCCACGTCTCACCGGGCCGCCCTGTCACTGGCGTCAGCCACACTCGCTCTATCTGTGCCGCCCGCCAGCGCGCGCCCTTTTCGTTGCTAAAAGCTTTTATCGAGATCTCCTAATATCCGTCACCGTTGAGAGTGCCTCGATAAGAGTAAACTGTTTTTAAACCGGTATCGGTGCAGCGGCCTCCGTGTAAATATCCCGCTGGCAGCGGTGCACATCTGTCTGCCAACACCCTTGCGCTATACTGCGTCGCCGTCTTGCTCCGTACGCTGAGCTCACATGGGCCGTAATGGTGTGTTGACAGGTACATATAGGCTGGGCTAATCTCGAGAGATTCTTCTGAGATTGAACTCCCCCCGCTGCAGGGATGGAATGAGCCGCGAGCGACGAGTCGAGTCCATTAAGCGGAACCTTCGCCTGGAAGCTCGGTGTCGCGCCGGGCGGTTTGGCCCGACAGCTCGGCTCTGCCGTTCGGCGCAGGACAGGCGGAAGGTGCCGGATGCTTGGGCTGCGCGGGCGGAGCGCTGCGCTGCGCTCGCTGTCTTGGTGCAAATCTTTCCCGCTGTGCAGCAGCGCAACTCCATCGTGTTCCGGAGGAGTGCATAAAAGTCGCTGTAACCGCATTTCCATCTGGTGCGCTCGTGATGCGAGGCTCCTCTGTGGAAAGTGGGGGGTGGGGGGGGGGCTAGATTTCCCCTTGAAATATGTAGAGCAGTACAGCAACCCCTCCCCCCGGCCCTCAATCGCTGACCTGGTGCTGCTGCCAGCCTCCTGCCAGCGCCCTGTGTCACCACCTCCTGCCTCCACTTGTTACTCCTTCGCTACTTGAGTTCATCTGTTGCTCTCACTTGATCTGCCTTTCATTTATAGGGTTACAAAAACCACGGTTAGGGATTTTGCACTTTTTTTTTTTTCTACTGCAAAATGATGACGTTGCTGTAAGAAGTGTTCCAAGCATTTCTAGAATCAGTCTGTGGAATTTGCAGGTTTTCCCTGTAGTCATATTGGCCTCCTCCTCGTGCTCTGGTTTCCTCCTACACTTCAAAGACTTGTGTTTCGGATGTGTGGGTGAGTCTAAACTATCCATAAAGCGTGCGTGTGTGTGTGTGTGAGAATTACCACATATGGCGATGTCATGGCTTGGTATCCTGTCCAGGGTGTACCCCCCCCCCCACACCATAGCGACCCTGTGCTGGGCAGGTGCACTTTGATAATGGTGAAACAAGGCATCCTGTGCAGGCTGTGATCTCTCCCAAAGCACTTGGGTCTGGACCACAGTCGCGGTGCGTTGGACACTTGGGTGGAAGAATGAAATTTCTTGGTTGCACCTTTTGGACCCGTTAATTATGTCCAAACACAGGCTGATCACACCGAGCACTTCACACGTTACTGTATTGACCGGAACCGTCGTGGGTCGTGCTCACATCCCTTTTCCACTCAGGCCAGTCCAGGCACAAGTCCAATCTAGTCAGCGGTTATTGCTCTGCTCTTGATTCCATTGCTTTTCTTACCGGCGGTCGATCGGCCCTGACGGGTCTTTAGTGACACGTGCGATGCGAGAAGGTGCCCGGTCAGAGTCGGCCGTGAGAAAACAAGGTTTTGCCCGCATATTCACGTCGTACCTGAAGGCAAATGGGCAGCGCCGCGTCACTGTCACAGGCCATTCAAGCCACAGGCAAATACAGACAGATGATCGTCACGCTGCAGCAGAAATAACTCCATGCAAATGTGCAGATGGATGGTGCTGCAATGGGGGGGGGGGGGGATCTTGCGTGCGACTGGGTGTCCAAAAATATTTACATTGCGTTTTGTATATTGACCATGTTCTTTTGGTTGTACGACTGGTGTCGTGAACATGATCGGCCGCTCCAACCGCGGTGAACAGGGCCCTGGGGGGCGGGCGCCGGTGTTTCGGCACATTTGGCGAGAATGTAACTCTCTCAACGTGCACATTTTGAGTGCTCACCAACACCATTTACAGTAAGTGAAGCTTTTGGCGGTAAAACCACAATGAACTTGGGCACTCTTTTTACAGTACTTATGTGCTGCCTTACCACATATTTACCTGTTCCACCTTGTTCAGTGTCACCGACTTTAAAGAATGAAAAGCGGGCGAATCTTTGAGTATTTATTTCTTCACGTACCGGTAGCATCTACAATATGCTCATGTGAGATATCAGTATTTAGACATTCTGCAAGCTTAATGCTACTTACGTTTGATCAGCTCCTCTGGCTCAGACATGGAAAATAGGTTTGTTTCATCTTTCCAGTTACCCTTAGACATCAGACGAGTCAGAGGATGAGTGCAAACAGCCACACGCACAGGAACAGCGCTCAAAAACCTGGACGTGTGCAAAAAGCCAGTCCCTTATGTATGGACACACCAAGTTATTACACTGAATAATGTTTGTGTCATCCCCTCCCAAATATTATGAAAATGATAACGTTTAATTGACGGATGCGAATGACAGGCACCTGCAAGCCGCCCTCAACCTGCTCCTGTGGCTGCGCCGCATTCCTGCTTTATTTAAACAAACACTGCTCGCTGGGCCAGAAAAGGGTAGAGAACGATGACCGACGAGCGCCCATCACACGCATCGCACACGGCGCCTCTGCGTGCGTCCGTCCTCCGCCTCCGCACGTGGGCCGAGCTGCCCGGGCTCTCCGCCGAAGGCCTGCCAAGGTGAAGCTGCTTCCGCCGCACCGGCGTAACCTGTCTCCGCTCCTTGAGATCACCTGCAAAGCTGTATATCTGGTCGAGAAGAGAAGCTGACGATCAACTTGGAGACGCAGAACTCATGCAATACTTACATTTATTTATCTACCAGACACTTTTCTTTAAAGGTGACTCCCCATGAGCTCCACGCAGTGTTATCAGCCCACGCACCTTATTCACCGCGGTGACTTACACTGCTAGATACACTACGTCGCTCATCCGTAGAACGCACGCGCTCTCTCTGTCACTCGCCCACTATGGGTGAACTTGAACAGCATGTCTTTGGACTGTGGGAGGAAACCAGAGCAGCTGGAAAAAACCCACACAGACACAGGGAACACATGCAAACTCCACTGTGGCTCAGCAGGGACTCGAACCCACATTCTCTCGCACCACTCAGGCACCATGAGACAGCAGCGCTACTCGCTGTGCTGCCACCACATCTTCACCCAGTGCCAGCGCAGGCTCCTGAAGATGTGACCCGCAGACCAGCTACAACACGATTGTCCTTCATCATTAGCTACACACCCAGATACCCTTAGAGCCACAGAGCTCTAGTGTGTGTGTGTGTGTGTGTGTGTGTGTGTGTGTGTGTGTGTGTGAACAAAGATGTCGAGGCTGTCCTCTTTAATACTCGCCAGGCCCCTTTTTTGTATTTGTTTTCCCTCTTTACCGAGATTCATTTTCATTATTGCATCCACCCCCCAGCCAGTGATAAAAGACATTCTTGTGCGTTGCAGCTGTTTCATACATCACCCTGGAGTGTGTGGTTTCAATTATCCGTTGCTGGAGTGACTGATGGTATTATATGTAAAATGTGAATGCTGGATCCACTCTGGAGAAAGAGTGTGTGTGTGTGTGTGTGTGTGTGTGTGTGTGTGTGTGTGTGTGCTTCCCATGAAGGAAATTCAGGAGCTACAGCTGCAGCTCATCTCCCGTTCGGGTTGACGTGAGACCCGCGCCGTGTCCCCATGCGGTGACACCTCCGTGCAACGCCCGCTGCCGCCGGTGACTACGGCGGGAGGCGGAAGCTGCCGCGGTCCCCCGGCAGCCCGCCGATCGTGGAGCCGCGATCCGGCAGCGAAGCGGCCTTGGCATCGGCCCTGCTGACGGGTTCATTTACCCGCCGGTTAGCGGGGGTGCTCTCTCGTGGTGCCCCCCCGCCCCGGGCGAAGGCGGCTCAATCAAAGCCTCCGTCCATCTCGCGAGCGGCACGTCCGAGGAAGCTGAGCTGGAGAAGCTCTTCTACGTGAGAGTCAGGCCGTTGGCTTGTTTTTTGTCTTCTGCTCTAGACGCTAGTTGCTGCACGTCGATTGTGTTTCCGTATCGTTTTCCTCCGCGCGCTTCGCGCTGCGTGCCGCGTCTAGGGCGCTCGGGCACTTTGGCTGTGTAGCGGCGACGTGCCGCCGCAGCGTCTCGAAGGTTCATCGCTGGGAGGCAGGAACAACCACATGGTGTGTCGAGGCTAAATAATGAATGGCCCCCATTTCATTGTTTAATTGCGGCTCTCCTTCACCTCCCGCTCTTACCTTCCTTGCAGCACAGCGCATGAAGAGCGTCAAGGCCCTCGCTCGGGGCGCCCGATCGCCGAACTCGTGCCGAAAACGAGGAGTGGCGTCGCAGACGTGCGGTCTGGCGTCGACGTCTCCGCTCTGAGAGCCTCTGCTGTCGTTTTGCTCGCGATCCTCGACCTCAGACTCCCTTTATGGGCATAAATGTAAATATGATTTTTCGCTATCGCTCGTTCCTCAGCCGCAATCCAGGATCTTTCGAGCGGATTTGTCCCCGGCTCGTGACACCGGGGAAGCAAAGCAATCGGGCCCCAGGCGGGGGTGGGCCGGACGGGCCGAACGCAGCCGGCAATCGTTCCTCCCTCGAAAAGGGCCGTTTTCGGCCCGTTTGTTTCCAAGCCCGTCCGGGTGTCAGTCCTGTCTCGAGGTTTTCATTTGCAGGCCTGAGCTCCAAGAAGGGAAACATCGTCTTACAGCTACGCGCTATACATCTCGAGTTCTGCGCTCGCACATCGATTTCTGCCCAAATCCACGGGAGCCGAGCGCTCCCCGCTGACGGGAGGGAGAGAACTTCCGCGTCCCTCCATCTGGATGCGGTTCTTTTATTGGAAAGCGTGCATTCGGAGTGACGAAACATCTTGTGCGCCGTACCTTCGGACAGTAACGGCAGCGAAATGCGAAACGCAGATTTTACGCCGCGCGCTCCTCTCGTCTCGCACGCCTCACCCAGTGCGCTTTTTTTTTTCTTCTTCTTCCACTTTCGACGGCCAGCATTTCCGCAGCTATTCCACTATTTTAGAAAGTCCAGTCGCCGAAAACTTTACGGTGCGTTGCGGGGGGAGGGCAACCGAAGGGGTGTTGAGAGCTAAAGTCATAGTCTCAGTCTCTCTCTCTCTCTCTCTCTCTCTCTCTCTCTCCATCTCGCTCGCTTCGCATCTTCTGGAGCTGCAATAGTGACATCTAGTGTGTCTCATGTTGCTCGGAGCGGCAGGGCAGCGCGTGGACGCGCGACGGGTCGCGATGAGCCGGCGGTGCGCCGTCCCAAGTCCGCACCCCGTGCGAGACATGAATAAATCCTCAGTTCTGAAACGACTCCCAAAAAAAAAAATCTTGCCGGCGGTTGCATATCTCTTTCTTTTCTCAGTTTGTAGTCACGTCTAAAAATAAAGATAGGAAGTGCAATTTTTCAAGATAAAAAAGAGTGACTAATTTATCATGACACGGTGCCTTTCAGGAACTCGGGCTCGTACTGGCAATAAGGCCGCTGATTTATAGCCTAACGAAAGTTTGCACAAAACGATTCGTGTCTCCGTTTGATATGTGCCAGTTTAAAAGAATAATTCCCTTATTTACGCGTATCGCGAAACACACAGAATAAACTCTGCTCGGATAAGTCGTGTGGCGCTGGAGCCGAACGGGTGGGAAAAACCGAGGAACCGAAGCGCGGAACCCCGTGACCGTAGCGTCCGGTATAACGTCGCTTCCCCGTGGATTTTGTCGAGGGCAAAGTGGCCGAGCCCGAAGCTGGCCGGCCGTGCTTCTGCGCCTCTCTGTTCTGAGCGTTTGACCGGTTTCGATATGACTGCGCATGTGCGCAAGTCAATAATTGATGCTGCAGGACAAGGAAAAGCCTCCAACTCCTGTATTTTCATACATTAGTCTGAAAAGCTAATGGCAAGAAAGCACTGGGCTGAAAGATTTGGGCCAAGAGGCTTCATTAGTGCTGCGTCTCTCTCTCTCTCACACACACACACACACACTCTCTCTCTCTCTCGGCCTTTTCTGACGCAGAATGGCGCAGCGTTCAGTGTAAACGATCTCCTTTTTACACATCGCGTACTGAATATGCATTTTAACTCTTATTTGTACATCTCATCGACGTCGCTAAGCTTTCGGCCGCGACCCTGGGCGTGCGGGCTTGAGTCCGGCTCGGAGCCGCTCGCGGGAGAGCAAGAGGATCCCGGCGCTGACAGCTCCTCTCCGCAGCCGTGTCTTCTGCTTGTTTTAAGATAATGTTAATCTCTGCTGTCAGGGTATTGGGGGGTGGGGGGTTGGGGGATCTCGGGGTAGTTCTCGCACCGCCTCTCCACCTCGCAGCGTGCTCATTGCAGGTTTGCTCCTCAAACAGCACGCTGAGGTTTCGCTCGTAATGCCAGCGGAACCGGAGAAGCTTCAGCTCAGCCCCCCCCCCCCCCCCCCCCCAACCCCCGACGCCCTGAGAGATCAGGGAAGAGCGTGATGCTTGACCTCAAAAAGTGGAGTGCCGATTCTCCTCGGTCCGCGCTAGGAAGCGCCGGGCGCTGGAAACTCGGCCGGAGGGGCTCGTCGGTGCGAAGAGGCACAGAGACGTGCGTTGAAAGGCTGAGCAAAGTATCAATATTTCATCGAGCTCATGATCGCTACGTGGGCTCAGCGCAGCTTGTTACGTGGTGCTTTTAGCCCTTCTTTGTGGTGCTCTTCATTCTGGCGCGCTTTTCATCCATCATTAAACGGCAGCGGGGGCAAACACACGCAGCCTCTCATTTACCTGTGCGTTTGCACCGCAAGGGAGCGGATCCAGGAGAAGATGATTTTGGAGAACATTACATTAAATTTACGTTACTTCGCTTAGCAGACACTTGTCTCCAAAGCAATTTCCTGGAGGAACTCTGTGTAGCGTCATGAGCCCGCACACCTTATTCACCGCGGTGACTTACACTGCTGGATACGCTGCTTACGCTGGGTCGCTCATCCATACGTCGGTGGAGCACACACATTCTCTCTCTGTCACTCACACACACTATGGGGGAACCCGAACAGCATGTCTTTGGGGTGTGGGAGGAAACCCACACAAACACAGGAGAGTGCGCAAACTCCACACAGACTGAGCAGGGATGGAACCCGCGTTCTCTCGCACCACCGAGGCGCTGTGAGACAGCAGCGCTACTCGCCGTGCCGCCCGAAAGCGCTTATTTCTTCATGAGCCTCAGATTATTGCCCCACGACGCTTTCGCTCGCTCGGCCGGAGGCACCCACCGCGCGTCGTGCCGAGAGGATGTCGGCGGTCGAAGGTCCGGCTGGCTGGCGGACAGCAGAGCCCATAGCGATCGCGAACACGTGAGCTTTCACGCACAAAGCAGCTGCGCTCTCCCGCGCCTTACGAGACTCGATGCCGTGTGACGGACAGGCAGAGCGCCGCTCCGTCGGAGGTGAACTCACACGTGAGGAATGCGGCGCCGTGCAGCGTGCTCAGATGTGCTCCTCCGCTCAATGCCGAACATTGTGCGGCAGAGAATTCGCCCATTATACCTCCAGATAAGAGAGATAAATGTTAGCTTAACCTTTCAAAGCACCTGCCTGTTTTCCTCCCCCTTGTCCTTCTTTTTGTTTGGGGATGGAAACCCGACACTCTCGTCGTGTCTGTTTTTACCTGGTTGTCACAGCAACTCCCAAACATGAAAGGTGCCGAGTGACATTCCGGCGTGCCGTCAATCAGGCCTGACAAAACGGCCGTTTGCCGGAGCGCGGCTCTCGCGGTAGGGGAACGGCCGTGGCGGCGCGTGCTCGGCGCTCCGTCGGCGCTTCCGTCCCTGGCGCCGGGCCCTGTCTAACACGGGCCGCTGCCGGCGGCGTTTGAAGTAGAGAGCGCCGCGCGGGCCCCCGAAGGGAAGACGCTCCGACGAACCGCTTCGCGAATAAGCGGGCGAAGCGATGTCACTCTCGGAACGCTGCAGCCAAGGATGGGAGCAAAACGTGCTGCGCGCGTGTGGCTTTTTCTACTTCGGCACGGGATACCTCCCGAGTGCGGGCGGCTCCCGGCGCCCAGGCTTCCCATAATCCCCCTCATTTGCATACATAAATGTTAATGATGCGTGTGGGAAGCGCGCCGGCTGCCACGGTGACCTTTGGCACCCGAATCTCGAACTCACGGGCTGTTTCGCATTTGCAGGCCGTGCTGATCCGGGGCAGGGCTCTAGGGTTCAAAGGATGGCCCGGAGGGAGCCCGGATTAAAGCGACTTTGCTAAACGAAAGCGTCAGATCGCAGGGGGCCTCTCCGCTGATGAAAAGTAACTGCGGTAAGAAGGGGCAAGATGTCATAACTCTAAGTACACCCGGTTTATTTATCTCAGGTCTAATATTATGGGCTCTTTCCCCTCATCGTTAGCCTGCGGCTTTGTGGCGGCGTCTGCGTGCGTGCGTGCGTGCGGCGCTGGTGGCGAGCGCGACGACCAACAAGTAGCGATGGATGTGTCCGTTGACGTGCAGAAAACGCGAGCCTGAACCGGAGCGCCTGGGAAGTCTGCACTGCGCAGCCGCCTCGTGCTTTACCGCGTCGCCCTCGCTTTACTCTGGGCCGCCGTGCCGTTCGGCTCGAGTTGGGACGCCTGCCGATGGAGAGCGAGGAGCAATTTGACGCGCGGCGTTAGAAGCGGAGAAGAGCCGAGGTCTTTCACAACCGCCCGATTTGTCTTCTTGGACTCGTTTTACCCCATCTGTGGTAATGACTTCCTCGCAAAGCGCCTTTCCCTGCCCACCTGCCCGAGGTGCTAATTCGGCCCACCGTGGAGAGCGTATTTGTACGCGGCGATGTCAAAATTTTGGGGAGGAAGAAACCTGGCCTGGGGAAGCCGCATTTCTTTTGCGTTTCTCGTTTCCCTGATTTACCGTAAGCAATATGTTACGGCTTCCTTATTTTCTCCTGTGGGACAGCTGCTGACAGTAAATCTCTATTACCGATATTCCTCCATATGGCTGCATGAAAATTTTATTGTGCGCAGCCCCAGGCTGAAGGTCGCAGCTGAGGAGCTCTAGTTAAGTGCGACAGGGATTTTTGGGTTTTGTTTTCCGAAGGTTCTGGGGGGTGGGGGATGGGGGTGGTTCTTCTGCATCTGCTCTCGGATTCGGCGACACAAACTGGCACTGCCGACTCGGGGACTCGAAGGTGGGTTGGGATGGGTTGCTGGAGGATCCTCTTCCTGCTTCTCACCGACCCAGCAGACAGGCATCCGTCCCGCAGATGACAGCTGTGACAGCTGGTGGTGTCGCAGAGCAAGGACTTCTGGGAAGGACGCTCCGTGGAGCTGAGAGCGTTTTCGCCTCCGTGCAGCGTTGCTCCTGTGCGGCAATTTCAGCCTCCCTCTCCGGGAAGCGTCTCGTGGGGATCCGGACCATATTGTAACCGGAACCGACTCATGACAAGCGAACCTTCTCATTATCCCTTCGTTCTGCTGCCCCACTTGCCATTACGCTCGCGTTTCTCATCAGCGCTTTTACCCTAACGGTGCCGAAAAAGATGACTATGATTTATTGCATAAAATGTCAACTAACGTGTAACATATTTATCGTTCGATGGCGTTTTGGTACGGTGACGCGGTGGGTTTGTCAGGTCCTGTTCTCTGGCAGGTCTGGGGTTCGAGCCCCGCTTGGGGTGCCTTGCGACGGACTGGCGTCCCGTCCTGGTTGTGTCCCCTCCAGCCTTGCGCCCTGTGTTGGCGAGTCAGGCTCTGATTTGCCTTGGAGGGGGGAGGTATTTTGCTCCATCCATTGGTTAGCAGTAACTAGTCGTCCAGTGCAAGACTGCGGTGGTCTGGAGCCCATGCCTGAAGCATAGGGTGAAAGCATGGTACGTTGATAGAGTACCAGTTCTTCACAGGCCAGTGAGACACACTCATTCACTGGCTCACACACACACACACACACAGAGCAATTTAGAATCACCAGTTCGCCTGAAACACATGCCTCCGGGCTGTGGGAGGAAAGCCAGGTGAACACGAGGAGAACACAGAAGCTCCACGCAAACTGAGCGAAGCCCTGGAGCTCTAGTTCTCCCGGGGGGTTTCAATGCTCACGAGGTTTTCAAATACTAATCGGCGAGATGATTTCATAGGTTCTTAAGCAAGACACAGCGGTGCTTGGGGAACGTGGAAGCGTCAGCAAAGGTACAGGGAGCCTTTAACGGCTGGCCGAGTCCTTCTCGACTTCGACACCCTGCAGATACTTCCTTCAGCAGAGGGCTGAGTCAAGAGCTATGGAAACACGCCACACCTGCTGTACTGCTCATTCTGGGAAGAGCTGCCTTGTTGGGGGTCTGTGGTCAAGGCGTTCTTGTAGGAGCTGCTCTTGGAAAGCACAAAAGCTCTACGAGTTACAGCTTTCGTCTCATTTTTAATGATTTATCTCGTCTTTTTTTGATCGCAGAGCAAGCTTTTCAGCGTCTCGCACTCCCGCACGTTGACCGGCTCTGAAGGGGAACGCTACGCAAGGAGGAAAAAGCGTGGCAGGGCCGGCGTGCGTGAGAGACGTCGCGGTAATTCAATTCTGCCTAATCAATAGGCCGTATCGCTCGCCTGAAAACGAGAGCGGCTTCGAGCGAACGCACAAACGCACCATGAAAGATGCATGCAATTAGCCGGGTCCGGCTTTCCGGACGGCTCGCGGACAGCTTCGCGTCTCTCGCGCCGGTCGGAAACCGAACCGGCCGACGCTCGCCGCGACGGCCGGCCTGCGGCCGCGTGACCGCTGCTTCTTGTCGCTCGGTGCCGCGTGAAAAGCGACACTGCCGCGCGACTCCTGGAGGAACCGCACCTTTGACAACAGCTGTATTTTTGTGTCCGGCACAGACATCAGCGTTAGTACGGCACGTACTAGGTTAACCATCAACGGTAATGGTCATTGACCTAGTACGTGTCATACTAACACAAATGACGCATAGCGTAAACTACGTCTGGAGAACAAGAGATTCCCCCACGTGAAGCTTTTGTTTCTATGGGAAAATTTGCTGCTTCACTTTCTAAATTAGAGATGAAGCTGCCAGTCAGGGAAGCTATTATTAATAATATGTTTGTTGTTACTAAGTGACTCCACAGCATGTTTAATTTTATTCCATTAGCAGACCTGTGGGGAAGATGCATGAATGAATGAAGTTCTCGGTTGTTTAGTAACCCTAAGCACGCTGGAAATTAAGCCGTGGAAAGGTTGTTCTATTTACTTTTCGAAATAGTCAATGCGGTTCGAGTAGTTCTAATGGTGAATGACTAAACAGCTTTCCCATGATGTCAGAGCCCTGTGTGTGTGTGTGTGTGTGTGTGTGTGTGTGTGAACAGGCACGTCTCTGGAGCAGAATTCCACATCCGGGCTGGAATTCTTGTAGCTCAGTCCAAATATGGCCCATCCCACATCACCAATCATGTCCGCAACAGGCTTCTGAGCCTTGGCCATGTTAGTGTCACGTGACACAAGGCCACGACTTTAATCCCAGAGAGTCCAGCAGCCTGGCCGATCGCACATTTATACGACTCTTGCTGCTCGATAATGCAGCAAAAGCAGTGGTTCTTACTGCTGTCGGGGAAAAAAAAAAAAAAAAAAAAAACACGTGGAAAACAGAGTGGATGCAAAATTTATAAGATGCTTTTATTCTTTCCCTTTGTAGTTTATTTTCTTTGATGCAGACAAAGGGAAGCACTCTCTATATGTGTGCGTGAGCAGCACCGGTAGCCCTTCGCAGCGACCCCGCGGTCCCCAGAAATGGCGGCCCCTGGAGGGAATTTCGCCTGGCAGCACCTCAACTATCTGCTGGCAGATGTGCATGACTGCGAAACAGGGGACAGGTGTGTAACTTCAGAAAACTGGTGTTGGCAAATCAGTCAACAGCCGTCTAACTCTCCTTAACCTCCGCCGACCACAAAATCAGAGGACAGATGTATAACTAAGTAACCTGCATAACTACGAACCGGAGGAAAAGTGTCAGCGTAACTAACTTCCATGAATAAGAGGACCGGTGTGTAACTGTAGTTACTCTATATGGACACGACTAAGAGGACCGGTGTGTAACTGCAGTTACTCTATAAGGACACGAAAAAGAGGACGGATGTGTAACTGTAGTTACTCTATATGGACACGACTAAGAGGACGGGTGCGTAACTGTAGTTACTCTATATGGACACAACTAAGAGGATGGATGTGTAACTGTAGTTACTCTATATGGACACAACTAAGAGGACGGGTGCGTAACTGTAGCTATTCCATATGGACACGACTAAGAGGACAGGTTTGTAACTGTAGTTACTCTATATGGACACGAAAAAGAGGACCGGTGTGTAACTGTAGTTACTCTATAAGGATACGAAAAAGAGGACGGATGTGTAACTGTAGTTACTCTATATGGACACAACTAAGAGGACGGCTGTGTAACTGTAGCTGTCCTGTACGGCCACGAATCACAGATGGTGAAACGCTAGCTGTTTTGCTCAATCATGTTGCCAGCGCTCCCGTGTCAGTAGTTGTTTTTCTCCGTCTGCTTCCTGTTCCCGGGGGAGCACTTCGAACGAAGCACCGAGAAGATGGGTGAGGAACGAGCACCCTCTGGAAACATCTCGCTGTGTAACTTCATGAATATTTACATGGAGACCAGTACCGTTTTAGATGTGCTGCTGCAGCTTACGTCGTCCACGCCTGTCAGTATGTCTCTCCCTCTCGCCCGCTTTCCCTCCCTCCGACTGTAAAATTAATGCGCGCTGTATACAGAACATCCACATTCCTTATACACATCTCTTTCATAAATATAATCTATTTATATGGATATATCAAAGCTTCCTTTGATCTGAGAAATCCCTCGCCTCTAAATCAGCTTTGACAGGAGAGTCCTCAAAAGCAGCTATTTAATGGGCCACCTGACCCTTTTAAATAAGATGTCTGAATGTGTTATTGAGGATATTGTTTCCTATAAACATCTCGAACTCTGGCAATAACAATGGCATCAGGCGAAATGAAGTTATCTGAGAATAGAATTAAACTCCCAATGACCCTGCGCTCGGGCCCACAGAGCTCCATTAATAATTCCTAATCTAATCAGGGAGGATAAATGCACTGTTGCTGGCCGTGCCAGGCTCTCTGCCAAAGAGGGCTCCTTTAGGCCGGGCTCTTCTCCGGCTCCGCGCCGGGGGGGGAGGGGGGGGGCGAAAAAGGAAACATCTTTTCAGTGCGGGGCCACCGCCTGGTTTCCTCTTTTGTTATCTCTCCCTTGGCAAAGTCATGTCCTTGTAACTGATAGACACATTTCTTTGTAAATAACCCTGGGAGGACTGATAAAGGCCTGAGTGAGCAGGGGAACCGGGGTTAGGGGAAGTTTGGGGGGGGGGGGGGGGGGGGGGGTGACTGCAAATAGCCAGACATTACTCATCATCGGGCCCCGGAGCGCACTGTGTCACCCTGCCCCCCGATAAATCGTTTGTTTGTCGTTCCCTTATTCCGACACGAATGCTTTCCCAGGCGGAACCGGAGCCGCTCGGCCGCCGCTTCCTGCGCCCGCGACGCTCTTCTAGCCTCGGCCGCCGTGCTCGTTGCGGCCGTTGCCGCGGTGGCGCGTCTCCGAACGGCAAGGTAAACGGGACGTTTACGGGAGAACCTTCAGCAGGACGAGGAGCGCTTCCCTTCCCTTCCCTTCCCTTCCCCTCTCTTCCCTTCCCTCATTATCTTGTAGGTTGGAGCCGTATTTATTTCTACATTTCCATGCATTCATTTATGAGATGCTTTTCTCCCAGGCGACGTACATCTCATAGAAAATACAACGTGTTCATTACATTAGGAGAAAGAGACACGGTTGCATGCGTGATTCTTAAGTGCCGTTTGTTTCTTTCCACATTTACACCCTACATGAACTTAAGAGATCATGGGCCAAGTGAGTCTCGACTACGACGCCTTTGTCCAACGTAAGTGACGATGTGAGCTGTTCTACTTCGCTTCGCTTTTCTACGATGAGCTACTCTCAGCGATTCACACATTCATATAACCGGACAATTTCAACCTCCATCGAACCCGGGACTGTCGTTGAGCGCACGGCAACAGCTCTGACGGCCACGTGAGCCGCTTGCCCTGCTCTTACCGCATCTCTGCGTACTTTTACCTGGTTCATACCCAGAACGTGGTCTAATACTCCGGACTTACAGAACCCAGGACCTGCCACTGTGGATAATATCTTCTATTTTCAAAAAGCAAAGCGCAGATCTACTGCGCTTTTAGTTTTAAATATGTGGGCATGTAAGCTTTCACTTTTACTGAAATTTGTTAAACTCTCCTGTACGTTCAAAATGTGCCGGACAACGCAATGACGGGATTTACGCCGTCTGCGCTGTACGGTACTACGATTTTGGCTGGGAATTTGGCTCCGTGTCGTTCGAGTTACATTTCGGCCGCGGTAGTTCTGGCCCCGACCCGTATCGCGAAAACCCCGATCTTTTCACGAGCTCGTGACCTTACCGGAGTCATTTACCGTCATTCTCCACCCTGGCCAAGAGTAAAGCCTCCAGAAAGAGCTGAAATGGTGCCTCCTTTCCTTCCGTACTTTGGTGAAGTGATAGATGAGATGCTGCGCGTTCAGAAGGAATGAAGTGTTCATAAGGAAGGATACACAGCTGTGGAATTACAGCAGAGGGTTAATTAGCGAAGGCCGTGATTAAATTTAAACAATGCAAGCGTGGGCTACATTAACATTTCCAAAATGTTTCTAGGAAGCCAGATGGAAGCACAACTTATCGTATGATTGTTTTATTCTTAGGATGTGAGAAAATAAATTGTAATGCATATGGAGGCCACCAGAGCTGTCATCACAGCCCTCTGAAGCCCTGGGTGGGGGTGAAATGCGGGACGCGCAACCGAAACACAGAGTCTGCTGTTTGTTTTCATTTCGTTCGAAATTTCCTCTGCAACATGTGGCTTTCGGAAGGTTACTCGTATTTACGCAGCGAGTGGACGGAAATTATTAAGTCAATTTGGTGCAATAGAAAATGAGCGTTAAAATTGTTCCGATAATAACCCTTTTCCTGCACAAAGTTATCGAATGGGAAATGCGACATGTGCGGAAGCTTTTCTTTTACAAAGATCCGAAGATGAAGGGCTCTGAAATCGAGAATGGGAGACACCCTCTCGGCCCGCGCTCTTCCCCCAGGTGGCCGTTCCTGCCGTCGCCGCGGGAACGGCTGGCGATGCCGCTCGGGGAGCCGCACGTCAGCGGCCCTTCTCTCACGTACCTACGAGGCATCCTTGGCCCGCGACGGGGTCCGGGAGACAAGGAGTTAGATGCTCCTGAATCAGACTGGAGTTTAACTCTCACATGACGCCCCCCACCCCCTGTTTGCGCTCTCAGCCGGAAACGGTTTCTCGCCGCTTCTTTACAAGTGCGTTTCTCATCTCAAGAGGCTTCCTGAGCTTTCCCGTGAGCCAGGCGGAATCCGATGCTCACCAGGCAGGCGCGCCCCACCGCCCCCCACCCCATTTGTGCTGTGATGCCGTAAAAATGCGGAGCAGAGCTGCGCTCCGTTGCCTGGGTCGCGCCCCCAAACTTTGCTGTTTCAGAGCCCTTTAAATCACAGCCCACTTTATAGGTCTCTTTTGAATTTTCCTGTTAAATCTTTTGCGGCGGGAACGTCAAACTGTATAAACTTGTCACTTGTCACCGTGGCTTTGCTGCGGAACCGATCCCCGGGCGGAGGGGCATTTTTCCGTACTGCGCGGCCCTCTCCCGGGTGATGGATGCTCCCAGGCACCGGCAACGGACAGTATGGAGGCGTTAATCACTCTCTCCAACAATGCGCGCTCTCCTGCGTTCCCACGTAGCTCTTCGGCGCACATGCGTTGCGGAGAGCTTTCCGGCCGAAAGGAAACGGAGAGACGCGTGAAGCGGAGGCCATTCTTGTATTTCCCTCCTCGGCGCGAGAAGGGATTGCTGAGGGCATCTCGGGGGACCACGCTTATTTCTCAGCGTACGTGTCCTGCCTTCCTCAACGTCATCACATTCACCTACGGGTGGGATATTTTAACGAGTCGATGATTATTATTATTAGAAAGTCCAACCTGATCCGCCGATTGTCCCCTCCGGATTCCGGCCACATGCCATTTCCTTGAGGCTCACAGTTGATTTCACCTTTGTTCAGTGTCACAAGAGGGAATGGAGGCGAACACACACACACACACGCACACACACACACACGCACACACACACACACACGCACACGCACACGCACACGCACACGCACGCACACACACACACACACACGCACACACGCACACACGCACACACACACACGCACACGCACACACACGCACACGCACACACACACGCACACGCACACGCACACGCACGCGCACGCACACGCACACGCACACACACGCACACGCGCACACGCACACACGCACACACGCACACACGCACGCACACACACACACACACACACACACACACACACGCCAGCCTTTCTCCTTTCCATCTCAGAAGGGATCGCTCCACACAGCAAATGCGCTGACCTTTACAGGAATAAAGGAGAGCGTTTTACCGTAGGCTGCGAGTTAAAGGTCCTCACCTCCTTGGCTTTCAGTGCACGACCCATCCTTGTGGCGCCGCGCACGTTTAAAGCAGCTTATTGGTTCGGTTCCTCGTCGCTGCCGCCCTCACTACTGTACATGTGCAGCGCTCACCTCACCTCAGCTCAGCTCTGCTCAGCTCTTCTGCTGACCCGTGTTTCTAGATTAAATTGCTCGGCACTTTCTTTTTTCGAAACACAGCGCCTTACAATTCCATCGCGGCTTTATCTGTGTAACCTTTTCCCCCATCTGACCACTTGTAAGACACGGAAATAACCTTTAAGAGAAAAGAGGTGGAACTGGGCTCCGCTCTAAGGGAGGGCGCTCTGTTCCAAGTGAAGTGTGTGCCCTGTGTACCAGGGTCAGCGCACCTTTCACCTGCTCCTGCGATGCCCGCCTGCCAGCTCCTGTGGCAGCCAGCGTTAGCGCTCCGATGGCATCGGCTCTCGGCAGAAGTGCTTTTCATGTAACTGTAGCCAATGAAACGCTTCACGCGAATTTGGTCTTCCTCCTATTTATATTTCATATTCATGCACTTCGATGTAAACTGTCTCCAGATGTGACTGAGCCTCTCTCTACAAGCTCCTCCACTGGTCAACACTGTTTTGTGTGTAATATCCATGTTCATTATAGTATCAGTGTTATAGTATTATATATATATAGTATTATAGTAGTATATCTATAGTATATAGTGTATCACAGCAGTATAAAATTATAGTATATTATAGTATATTGGGTGATGCGGCGAGTAGCACTGCTGTCTCACAGCGCCTGGGTTGTGCGAGAGGACACGGGTTCGATCCCTGCTCAGTCCGTGTGGAGTTTGCATGTTCTCCCTGTGTCTGTGTGGATTTCCTCCGGGTGCTCTGGTTTCCTCCCACAGTCCAAAGACATGCTGTTCAGGTTCCCTCATAGTGTGTGAGTGACGGAGAGAGAGTGTGTTCCATTGATGTATGGATGAGTGACCCATTGTAAGTAGTGTATCTAGCAGTGTAAGTCACCGTGGTGAATAAGATGTGTGGGCTGATAACACTACATAGAGTTCAGTTGGAAGTCGCTTTGGAGAAAAGCGTCTGCTCAATAAATAAATGTAAATGTTTAGCACGCATCTGAAGAGTTGCAGAGTCAAGAGCTCTTACTGCCACGTTGATGGTCCTGGACTCCCGGAGCAGGACCCGCACGGACATGGCGGGCGAACCGCTCGTCTTCCTTCGGGAGTCTGAGCATCAGCCTCTTGCAAACAGCACTATAATTTATGTGACATAATATCATTATTCAATCACGGGATTGATTTTGTACTTCCGTCAGAGTAATAAATTTCGGCCCGTCTTCCTTATTGACTCCCACTGGCGGACTGCACGTCCCCATCTAATCGTATTACGGAATCAAAGCCCTCTCCCTCCGTTTCCGCAGGGCCACGCTGATAGATCCACGGCCGTGTCTGGCGAGGGGAATAGAGCGGCCCGGCGCGCTCATTGCTGCGGGACATACTTCATTAGCACGTCCCTATCGTGGCGCAGGAGAAGAAGCTGCTGTGGGAGCGCAGCCCCCGCGTGCCGAATGCGCGTTTTCAGGGAGGTCTCAAGCGCTCGCCGCTTCACCGGGCTGCACTCGGTCGTCCTGCGGGAACAGCGCACTTGTGCTCTTCGCAGGAGTGCTCTGGTAAATTGCCTCATGCCCTGCAGCGGGATTCCAGCTTCAAATCTCTGCCGCACCACAGTAGCCGTGCGTGGTGGCCAGGCCCACGGAACACAAATTGTCCCTTGTCACCTGGGGCGGGCGAGACGGCGGTGACGCTCTCCTGGCGAATCCTGCCACGACGAAGCGGACATTTCACCGCACGCACGTCGGAGGAGCCATTCGTCCGCGCTCGTGTGTGACTGTCAGGCTTTGAGGTGCCCTGAATACACTGAGAGCAAAACGGGAGAAAGAGCCAACATCACGAAGGAGCGCAACAGTGCTCCGCAGAGCTAAGGGACACGTTGGACACGATCGGAGGTCGCACGCCAAACACGGTCATCCAGCAACGATTTGGCGGTGCATTATAGTGAGGCGATGGGTGCGGTGAATTTGTAAGCACGTCACAGTGTGAGAAGCACACCGAGAGCCTGAGATGATTGGACCAGTCGCTCGTTGTGCTCCATAGCTGCTCTGTCTGAACCGTCCCGAAATCCAGGTTCGTTGAATGGCCGTTCGGATTATTTGATGAGGCTCTTGAAAACTCCAGTGCATGCGTGAGAGCACACGTGTTAGAAAGGGACACGCAATCTCGCACCCGCCGGGGGGGAGGGGGGGGCTCGGCCTCGCAAAGCGATACGCCCCGGAGACCAAATTATGTCCGATACATAAACACATTTTCTTTAAACACGTCTAGGCTCGCAGATGTGAAAAGCTGGAGTTCTATGAAACAATTCACACATCAAGTGGCCTTATAAACAAAGTGGACAGCGAGGACCTCGTGTGAGGAGGTGGCAGTGGGACTGGACACTTGGACGATTGGACGCTTGGATTTCTGCGCTGTGCTCAACGCCACCCCACAGAGGCCTAGGAGAGGTCAGGGCTCAGGTTCCCGAGAGCTGCGGCACGTTACGTTAGCCGGAAGCTCCTCCGTGCGTCTGTGTGGTTTCTACATGATCTTCACGGTCTGTGAGACGTGTAGAGTGGAAAGCAAGAGTGGAAGCACAACACGGAAGGAACAGTGGCGTCCACACGTCACTCCGTCATCGGCTTTCTTGACCCGCTTAACATGCTGGCATTGCGGAACAGCTCAGTGCTGCAAACTGGAGTTCTTCTCTGATGGATGGACACGTTCATGGTCATGTTTTGAGACTGGAGCTCAAGAAGCAGGCTGTTGAGCCCTTTGGGAATGAGCCTCACCCAGAGATACTGTACGTCAGGGTTAGGATGGAACAAACTGCTGTGGCCTAACTTTGAAACCGGAACGCTTCTTATCCCCGTGTGGAGGAAAGCTCCTTCGCTCAGATGTGAGCGTATGAGGTCGGTTGTTCGTAGATGGCGGACCTGTCGGGTGGCGGTGGCCGGACACCTGTTTGCCAGCGTGTGCGTGTGACACACAGGTGTGTTGGAACAGGAAAGGAGCCCTCCTGACTCGAACCGGGGCGGGCTTCTCGCCTGCACACCTAGCGTTTGCCCGTTAATGTGATTAAATTTCAATAAAATCAAATTAATTAAGATGCTATTATTTAGTCATTCAGAGGTTAATGACCACCATTAGAAACAAAGAGAACTTCCAGTCTCATTAGAGAAACTCGGTTATTTTGTCAATTCACTTATTTACTGGACCGCAGATGAATGAGGCTTTATAGTATTGTGGACCTTAATTAACTTTAGAAACATAACGCAATAAATCACTGCTTCTGATTATCGCAGTACATTTTACATTTACATTTATTCGTTTAGCAGACGCTTCTGTCCAAAGCGATGTACATCTCAGCAAAAATACAATTTGTGCATTACATTAAATTAAAGCAACATGGCTGCAGACACGTGACCCTTAAGTAAACTTAGTTTGTTACCTTCCACTTGATGCACCGATGTTCATCACTCGAGTAGGTGCGAAAAATGCAGGATAGATGAATCCTGATAACCTCCTACCAATTTGTTTTTTTAATATAAGATACACAAACAGTGAGTCACATACGATGTCGGAGTAGCGGCTGTATAAAGGCTTATCTGGGGATGCTGATGAAGTTACGGTGCATGAACATTTACACCATACTACGTATTTACACCACACCACACATAGGACTATTGCACAATTCTCCGGTTTCGGGAAGCGCTTCTAGAAAGTTCCGTTGTTGGGGGCAGCATGAGCCAGTGTCCTTGCATTCATTTCTCACATAATGAGAACTGTTAGAACGTTCCAGACTCACATCCCAAATACGCTGTATATCTCTGTGTACTTGCTGATGGATACTTACTGGCAGAGGTTTCCCCCGATTAACAGTGAAACCACAGAACTGCTTACGCTTAATTCATTACAAGGTCAAATTTGTATCTGTCTCCTTTCATCGCTCATAAGGGCAAATTTAGGGGAATGCGATGTGTCGTTCGGGAGCTTATTGAAGTGGAAGAAAGTTGGTGGGAGTTCGCCTTTTGGGTCGGAATCTTGGTGACGACGATGGCCATTGGCAAGAGGTTTGAGTGGCAGATCAAGCTCCAGAGGGCGTTAACATGACAGCGAGGATCGAGAAACACCCCGTCAGCTATTTCATACAAGGGGCCCATTTACAGGCACACACATCCACCCATCCATCATCAAGAACCGCTTGACCCGAGCGGGGTCACGGCGAGTCAGACTCTGACCCGGTTATGCGGGGCGCAAAGCCGAAGGGGGAGGGGGGACACGCCCAGGGTGGGACGCCAGTCCACCACAAGGCACCCCAAGCAGGGCTCGAACTGCAGACCCGCCACAAAGCAGGCACTGGCCGAACCCGCCGTGCCGCCGCACCCCTAAATGTTTATTAGCCGTTCTATTTATAACTTTCAGAAATGGCCGTAGCTTCAAGAGCGTCCCTCGTGTCTCCTGGCGTTACTACGCTAGTGCGTGCTGCTGCACAACGCAGCGGAAAGTGCGGCCGCGCTCGAGCTCACATGTGCGAGGCGCGCCTGCGCCTCGGCCTCGGACGGAGCCGTGATTTAAGAGGGACGGCGGTCCGCTGCACGCTCTCATCTATGGATCTATGAATCATGTGCGCTTTACCTCTGAACCTCTGAACCTGTCTCCCACCCCCACGGGGTGACGTTAAGTTCAGCAATGAAAAAGAGAAGACGGACGGGGCTGCGCGGCCTCGCAGGTCGGGGGTCCGAGGAGCTGCCAGGTGTGCGCGGCGGTCACGTTCTTGTCAGTGCGCCGAGCTCAAGGGATGAAACTTGGACTTTGGCTCCACCTCTTTCCCACACTGAGGCTGCGGTGAAGAACAACACGAGCGATCAGAATAAAGGGCACCTTTTTTTATGTCTCTCTTCCTAAACAGCCCTTCTGGTGCAGCGAGTCATCATTTTCTGAATGGCGAGTTGATGATGCTGAAGCACCGATGGTTGTGCTTTGAAGAACATGCACTTTGTGGTTTAAACCGCAGTCATTCTCTCCTTCTGTAGTATCTTTGCTTACGTTACACGCATCGATTCGTTTACCTGACACTTTCCTCCAAAGCAACTACAGTTATTTACCCATTTTTACACGTGAGTAACTTTCCTGGAGTAAATTAGAGTAAGTACCTTGCTCAAGGGTACTACAGCTACAAGTAGGATTCAAACCTGTAACCTTCGGGACCAGCTCTAACCAGGCATCAGCTTCAACCACTACACTAGCCGCTGTCTCTTCAGGCCACCTATTTACCCTGAAGTAATACAGTAAAACTACCCACGTATGTAAATGGTTCAGGTAAGATTGGTTGCTTTGGATAAAAACATCAGGTACGATACAAAATTTGCAGATAGTTGACCTTGGACCCCCCCTCCCCCATACCCCAAGGTTTTTTCCTCATTTTTGTAATGGCCTAGGGTATTGCACTCTGTCCTCTTCCGCCTTCCAGCTTATTCCGTATATATATCTGTATATTTTAAACTGTAATTGTTGCTGTTAAAGTGACATGTTGCATGTGCTGTTGCCCTTCTGCCCTTTCATACCAAAACTTTTTTCAAAGGGAGCCTCTTATTGTGCCTAGCAGTTTTCATATGCAGAACATTACACCCCCACCCCCCCCACCGTGATGTGGTCGCACACGAACAGAGTAATGCAGCTGCTGCTGCTATCTGGTGGCTGTGCTCGGGTGCAGCACTCAGCAGCGTGTCCTGCGCTCATCGCGCAGCCCCCAGAGGCCCGAGGACACTTGCCGACGAGCTCTCGAGAGAAGAGCGCCGGCGACGGCCTGAACCCCTCACGCCAAGCTGCGGCTGCTAATAGGTAGCTGATGAGATCCGAAGCGTAAGAGCCGCAGATCTCTCCAGCGCGATGACATTTGAACGCAAAATCCGAGGAGCCGGGAAAGATCGACGCCGGAACAGAATGATGATGAAATCCTGCCTCGTGCGTCTGAGAGTAATGAATGTTGGCCGTGGCCGGAGATGCGTCGACGTGAGGTGAGGGTGGTGCCCGGGCACGAGGGCGCGTACAAATTGCGGAGCCGCGTTGTTCTGCCCTGGCTGCGCGCCCGCCGCCCTTAATCGCAGCAGTGCCTTTAAAGTGCACGCCAAGCGCAGTCATTTGTGGCAACAGGGGTGTAACTTTATGCAATAATTACTCCTGTGGCCTCCCGAGTATGCAGGGGGCTTAAAATAAACAGCGGCGTTGCTGGGAAAGAGGTTCGGGTCCGAGCTGAAATCTGAGCAGGAGCTGCTCCTCGGGGGAAGATTTACCGCGAATGTTCATGTCACGGCGCAGGTTCGGACCCGCGCGGCCCCCCGCTCCACGCAGCTGCCCGGGGCGGGGCACCACCCCTGCCGCCCCGCCTCCTCCGGCCAGCCGGGGGACATCTGTCGGCCTTGAGCGATGGAGTCGGCGCTCCGGACAGGAAGAGCAGCACGACGAGTTCTCATGCAGGCTGCACTCCTTTACCACGCCTTGTACTTCACCCTTCTGATGCTTCTCTGTAATTAACCCCAACTTTGCCCACGTGATGCAGGAAAGGAAAGAACCCGAGCATTTAGCGTCCTCGTGATTTATTGCTGTGGCCGGGGAAACCGTCCCTGCTTCCGGGTTCGGGCAGCACTTTGAACGCAGGAGCGGCAGCGTACAGGTGGAGCCGCGCTCGGCGCGACCCGCTCTCCTCTGCTCTCCTCCGCTCGCTCTCCCTTGCTGCGCCTCTGCCCTGCATCCTCACGTGCTGCACCGGGGCCAAGAATGGTTCGGCGACAGTAAAGAGTGAACTGTTGAGAACACATTTCGAAAGCGAGTCGGTGACAGATGTGCTGTGTAAGTTCACATGTTTCAGGGTCTTCAAAGATTCCTCTTCACGTTTCTAAGACAACGAGTAATATTTCACAAGTGCTGTAAAAATGCGATGAACATCCTGAGAAACTGAACCAAGAAACGAAACCGAAAAGGAGATTTTTTTTTTAAATAGGAAGACATGATAGAATAAGAAATACAGGAGCTGTAGAGGTAGAAATGCCATCCAAGAGCGATGGTTCCATTCATTTTTTCCATTCCTTATTCGTCTGCACATTGAGTTTCTGTCAGAAACTGCTCACTGTGCACCTTTGACGTTCCGCCGCACGGGTTACGCGCTCACAGTCAGTCACTAATAAGGGCTCTGCAGAGTCCACCTGTACAGAGATGTGCTGCACGTCCGGCTGAGCTCGACTGGGGGGGCAACCGTCACATTTGGACTTTTTATGTTTAATGCACAAGTCTGCGGGCTGCACAGCCTCATCAGTGCACACAAACTGGGTCACGGCGAAGGGCCCGTTGAGTGAGCACACGCTACACCCGTAAGCACGCAGGGCCTGTCCTCGTTCTCCGCGCCTCAACGCCAAACAAAGAGGACGCTTATGTGCGGTGAGGAGATGGCTTCACCGGAGGCCCCGGATACCGCGGTGGAGACGGATGTCTCCGAGGATTAGTGGGGTGGGGCGAGGCGAGGCGAGGTGGGGGACTTTCTGTGAGCGCTGGAGTCCGGCGCTGACGGACCTGTCTTATTGAAAGGCCTCTCTGCACACGGAGCCCCATTGATGTGGGCGGCAGGGCCAGACTTCAGACGGCCGTGGGGAAGAATAGGGCAACTGTCCTGCTTGGCGGACAGTATGTGGGGGGGGGGTCGCCTCTCTAATTTGTCTGTGTTGTATCTGATTCCGTGTAGGGAAGACGGGCGCAGCCCTCATCTCGGCACAGGTAGGTCCACCCCAGGATCCGCTTGGCCTGCAGACTCCGGGCCTCTTGTGTCTCATGTTCAATGGGATAATTCCTCCTAATGGTAAGAGATAATATCGGCGTCTTTCATCAGCCGCCTCCGACCGGCCCGTCCCACGCACCGCCGCTTCGCTCCCAGCAGCACCAGCTTCACAATGGCTCCTTGACATGGCGATGGGAAGGTGATGTGAGCAGCCAGAGCAGGTCCCTACGCACCGCAGAGCAGGTCCCTACACACTGCCTGAGCACACCACTGGCCACATTTGTTTATATTTAAATATATACAGTTTTCCTTCAAGTTATGACAATCTGGATTTACGACGCCTGTCCCATTAACTCCGTATTACTTTCAAGCTCCGACATTTTACAGATTTCCTTCGGAAAACTTTCCCTTTGATCCTCTTTACTTTTTATTTACGATGGCCAGCAAGTGGACAATGTGAGGGTTCTGATGGTGCTAAAAGAAAAAGCAGGAGACCCTGGACTTCGAAATGAAAGTGACGAAAACAGTGCAGAATGAAGGTATTTTTTGCACTTTCCGTTCTGCTGCACTTAACTCATGACTGTAATGAGTCTCATGGTAGCGCGCCCTTATACCCTGGTAAATGGCCCCTGTGAGGACACGATTGTCCACGTGCTGCTGCTGTGATCCTGTAAAATACACCACGTTAAATGTCCAACTGCCTTTTATTTATTGCACTTGATCAAGTGCTGGAGAGATGAACTGAGCTCAAGTGAATCACTGCTTTTCACTCTTTCCATTAGGGCTTTGTTTTCAACTGTTTTCAGGCTAATTCTTTGTTACGCTGAACTTGCCGAAATGTCGGTATTTCATAATAATCCCCATGGGTATGGTGTTTATGCTGGGAAATGTATTCCACTAGAACACAAACACAAAAATGAAAGATATGCTACATTTGTTTTCCTGAGACACTTCAGACTTAACCGTTCAGTTTTTGCAAAATGTTTGGAGGGAGGTAATATAAGTCACACGGTGATCTGGGTTTTTCTGCCTTTTCCGTAGAGGAAAGCAACATCGGCCAAGGGTAACAGAAGGGTGGCTGAAAATTCATTTCACTTGCTTCACTATTTCAATTTCTAATTTAAACAAAATGTCTTTTGTGAGAACTACACACCAAATGACGGCACATCTGTACTGGAAACTCTAGAGCGCAGAACCGGCCTCCAGAGCAGGATTAGCACTGCGGTACAACAGCAACGGCCGTGATTGGAAGCAGAAGTGGCTCCGGAGTCGAGTCGTTCCCGAAAGGCACCAACGGCTCGTCCTTCGTCAGGAGGTCACGTTGCAGGGCGTTAGATCGCGCTCTCTTCCCTGACAAGGCCTGCTTGTGTCCAATGCAACGCTTGTTTGTGCTCACACACACACACACACACACACACACACACACACACACACACACACACACACACACACACACAGACACAGAGCAAGGAGTCCACGTTGGAGGTGGTTCACACTCGTCTGCACTGGTGTTCCTGAGCACACATGAAGAACAGCGGTGCAAAGTGCAAAAGTATCGTTGCCCAAAGTAGTACCGTGTCCATTATAGCGGGGTGTGTCAGGGATGTCATCAGAGGCTTCAAGGTGAAACAACTGCAGTGTCACGGCCTGGAAGGTCCCTGTGTTGCGGGAAGGCTGGGTTCTCAGTGCGCCCAGCGCTGCACTGCCCTCCTTGGTTCTGCTGAAGGGAAATGGTTTTCTTTAGGGCACCGGGGTACTCCTCGGCTCTTTTGGCTGGTAAACACAGTAAAGGCCTCCACTGAAGGCAAAGTGTGTTCCGATGGCGTTCGGCAACAGCGCGGCTCCTTCGCGCCATCTTTTCCACCGTTTCCTTCTCATCAGCCGCCCATCGGCAGTAAGACGTAATGCCACATCCTTCCTCATTCGAGGAACCACACCAACGTGCTGTACGCTGCTCCAGTGTGTTTCTGCGCTCTTGCTGCCTGCCCCCACTTTGCTCCCACTTCCCAAAGAATGTCGAGGGGAAGCAGAGAGCAGAAAGAGGCGTCCAGATGGGGAGTCGATGATCTGATTGCCAATTATTGAAATAACGTCGTGCCACCTGTCACTGTGCCCGGTGCTGCCAAAACACACCTATAAAGCGTTCATTTCACTAACAGCCCCAAAGGCTGTCTATCAAAACCGACAATGAATGTGTTTCCGCTGGTCGTCCGAAGGCGCTCCTTTTGAACGTTATCCTCAGTTCCGGTGATGTCGACCTTCGCAGCAGTTTCTGTGTTTTTAATCGAGAGATTTGCACTTTCCGTTTTGCTGCACTCCACTCACTGCCGTAATGATGAACAATGATGAACAGTGATGATCATGTTATCAAATCAAGCAGATGGATATTCGTAAACTGTGTTTGCACCAGGAATGTTTTTTTTCTCTAAATGAGACAAGAGGAAGAGGTGTCGGTGACCCAGTATAGCCTCTACGCATCGTATCTCAAACACCCACGTGAGTTGGGAGCGTCTCATGGCAGCGCACCCTTAAACCCTGGTAAATGGCCCCTGTGAGGACACGAATGTCCACGTGCTGCTGCTGTGATCCTGTAAAATACACCACGTTAAATGTCCAACTGCCTTTTATTTATTGCACTTGATCAAGTGCTGGAGAGATGAACTGAGCTCAAGTGAATCACTGCTTTTCACTCTTTCCATTTGGGCTTCGTTTTCAGAATTAAGTTTGGGGATTAATGTGAGTGGAAAGTGCGCGGCAGACAGAGCTCTGTGTAATACTGCAAATATGCCTGGATGACACAAGATTCCCCACACGAGCCTGTCTTCACATTCCCTCCCCATGCAGCTACCATCAGGAACTGTGAGGAGCTCCTCTTCTGTAAACCCTGAGAACGTTCTGCAAATGTTGGACACGGCACATGTGTGACAGAGCTCCGTTCCCCGGGGACGGGGTCTTAGCCTGCAAAGCCATTTACATTTATCAGATACTTTTCTCCACAGTGATGTGCGGCTCGGAGTAAACAAAAGTACATCGTGAGTAGACAACGAGCTTTAGACACAGACACAGGATTACGGGCACACAGCTTGTGTGTGTGACACCATCACGTTGTCGGTTCACATCCCTCCAGTAGCTCCCACAGAAGTGACATTTAAAAATAACAAATGCACAGATAATCAAAGCAGATGGTGTTGATGGGAGGGATTCAGTAGCTCTGAGAGGCAGAGGGAGCTCACCCAACTCTACCTATGGAAGTTAGACTCAGATAGCAAATACATAGATAATCATAGCACACGCTGTTGGACTTGTTGGAGCTGTCAGGAGGTTGTGGTGAACTCTGGTCCTATAGTCCTAGGGTGCAAATCTTGTGGCTGTCTTGTAGGCCATAGTCACAGTGTTAGACTTGTATACAGTACAACTGTACAGTGGTCCAAAGAGAAGCTGTAGTGAGTGTCTCCATCTTACAGGAAGCCCAGTTACAACATAAACCTGACAGTCCAAGGTAACGCGGTACATTTTTCTTAGACACCACTCTGGCTGCAGCCTTTTGAGCACACGTGTGTGTGTGTGTGTGTGTGTGAAAAATGGAAACTGTTAACTGAGGTGGCATCTGAGGGTCTTGTGGAATTCCTCTCTCTCCAGGACCTCAGGGGGAGGCCAAGCCAAAGGATGAGGAAGTTGGCTGGCGACAGCCACATAAAAAAACCACTTCTAACAGCATACAGTTGTAACATCGGTTTTGAACCCGAGCCCTTTTCATCACTCCTACAAGCTCGCACAGCACAACACCGCACCGCACGCTGGCACTAACGGGTGTGGTGAAACACACAGCCAATCCCGCTGGGGGGCCTTGGCAAGATTGACAGTCGGTACAGAATCCCTCTTGTTCCTTCATCTTTTGACTGGACCTTCAGGACGTTCTGGGCTCAACGCTCCTGGCTGTCGAGCTACATTTATATAATAAGCTACTTCTGATAATTTACCCTTTTATGCAGTTGGGTCTTTTCGCTGTATTGCCTGAGGAAAAGTACTGCGATCAGGGGTATTATAGCAGGAAGAGGGATTTGAACCCAGGACCTTCCAGTTGCAAGGTGACACCTCAAAACACTACGCTCCCAGGTTCCCCTCAAGAGTCCATTGCCATGCAGAGGAGTGATACCAGGAGGAGTCATGAGGTCAGTGCTGCGCCCTGTCCTACAGACTGTGAATGAAACCACTATTGGGTCGAATCTCAAACCTGGATAACAGGGTTACCAAGATTTGATTAGAAAGGGGGTTAAAATTAGCTACACGGCGTGATCAAATAAAATGAGAGGAAATATGATCAGCATTTGGAACAGCCCCATTCGTGATCTAATCAGCACCCAGGAGAGCCATTGACATCGCCTCCCAGAATTCCTCTCTGATGTCTAATGCACTTCCATTCCTCAAATTCATGTCATATTACTCACTTGATTTGTTTCATTAATTAAGAACTAATGTCATTTCATATCCACTTCTCTTTTCAGCATGAGCTTCCTCAGCAAGGCAAGCAAGGGCGGCGGCAACATCCGAGTGGCTCGAGGGTGGAGGGAGCGTGAGGAAGCCATTACCGCGGTACGGTCCCACAGCGCGGTACAGAGTTCACAACACCATCTTCCAGCATCAAAATGACCTCGTTTCGCCTGCCGGAGCACCTCTCGGTGGCTAGCGGGACCAGGAGTAGAGAGTTCTTCGCACATAACGCTGACGGGGAGAGAAATCCTTCCCACAGCCTCAAGTACGAGACAAAGTCGTCATAGAAATTTATGACGTATTTCTTCAAAAACCACTTTGTGGAGAGAGAGATTTGAACCCCAGCTGCTTGCACTTATTTAGCTGATGCTCTTTTCCAAAGGGACTGACATTCTTAAGCTCTGTACCATGTTTTACCCATTTACACAACTGAGTACGTTTTACTGTGTCAGTGCAGGGTAAATACCACGGTTAAGGGTCCTCTAATTGCCGTGCTACCTGCTGCGCTGCTGACATGTGTGACAAGGTGTACTACGGTACGCAGAACGACTCACCCATTCCGGTTTGGAGGAGAAGTCGTATGAGTTGGGTAACTGGCTATGACTCAAGTGAAATTTGATAAAATGCAAAAAACATTGATGGAGCTTGCAGTTCATGAGGCCTCGAGCCAAAGAAAGTCTGGACCCTGTTTTGGTTGTTGCACAGCTTGTGTTGAGCTCAACAAATGTGAAGCACATTGAAAGCTGCACGTCTCAAACATCCAGCGCCGTTAGATGTCGAAAGCGCTGCAATGTGTTCATTCTGCCAGCTTTCGGAGGCGCTTCCAGCTCGGAGCTCTGCTTTCAGGTTTTCCGGCTTTCATCGCGTGGGCCATGAAGCCCCCACAGTGGACGAGGGGGAGGGGGTGGGTGGGGGTTATCTGAGGAAGAACGTTTCCCCTGCAGAAAAGCAGCGAGGCGGTCGGACGAACCAACGACCGCACTTCCATGGGCGCGTTCCAGCAATTGGCCTCGGCTCCTTCCCTGGGAAAGTGTGACGCGAACGCTGGCCAGACACACTCCTGTACACAACGGGGACGAGTCGAGCCAGTGAGGACAGATAATTTCTCGCCCCGAAGTCTGAGGAAGAAGCACCGGCTACATGTTTCATTAGCCGCATAAAGAGACGTGAAATGAAGTGTCTTTCTCCTCGGAACACGAGTGCTCCTCGCTAGTGCACCGGTACCTTCAGCGGAACACCCTGAACTGCCGAACGGTGCGAATGGATGCGGGTTCGAGCCTCGCTCGGTCTTCGTGGAGTTGCAGTGGGTTTCTTTTGGGTGCTCTGGTTTCCTCCCACATTGCAAAGACCTGCATTTTAGGTGAAGCGGTGGCTCTAAGCCGCCTTTACGGAGTGTGAGTCTGTGTGTGTGTGTGTGTGTGTGTTACATTTCTCTGCAGTACAGGTGGGTGAATGGTTGCATGGAGTTCAGTGTCATGTATCTAATTCTGAAAGTCACCTGGGATAAAGGTGTCAGAAACACCACACAGCAGTTTTTGTTCATCGCTTTGGGGAGGAGTGTCTGGAGGGTGAATAAATGTAATGTGAAGGTAACACACCACGCTGTGTGTGGAAACACCGGGCAGTCGAGTCCAACTCTTGTGTGGTTTGGTGCGGAAGGGGTTTGACGGAAGTGGAAAAATGGCTGAAACGCTGTAAATCACTTTGGGTAAAAACAATATTTTTGTTCTTAAGGCAGATTTGCTGAAACTCGAAAGTAAGTGGCTTGTGATGAAAGAACTCTGCAAACTGTGTAAACGTGCAAAAGCCATAACTGAGCAAATAAAGATCGGAAGAACAGCAAAGAGCTCCTGGTTCGGCCGTAAGATGAGGCGCAGGAGCTTCCTGCTCTGCACGGTTTCTTCATTTGGGAGCCGTTCACAGCGCTCGGTGTTACACCGAGATGTTTCGGCGAGAACTCCGGGAAGATGCGGAGGACTTCGTCGTGCAGGAAGCTACGCGCCACTGCACAGCGGCTGCTTATAAAGACGACGCGCAGCAACGTCGCGCCATTAACTTGCGCACAAAATCTCGGCCGCTGTTTGGCTGCACGCTGTTTCTCTGGCAGCCGATCACAGGCTCCTTGCTCGATCATAAAAAAAAAACATGTGCCGTCCAGCACGCCGACTCTGCCGTTTGCATCAGAGCGATTGACCGCAACCGGCGTGTTCTCGCCACCTGGACTGCGGCCCGCGCGCACGGCCTTCCGCACGTTGAGCCATTCGTCTCTCTGCCAAACGCGCCCTTCGCTTTGCAAGCCGCCCCCAGGCCGCGTCCTCAAAGTGACTTGAGTCCTTCCGCGCCACTGCAGCGGCGGCTTTCGGGGCAGAGCCGCTGAATTATTCCGCGCTGGCGAGCGCGGAATCATTACATGCGATGCCAGTAGCCGCCACTTGATCGCTTGTCGATCCAAATACATTTAGTCTGTTGAGGCCTCGGCCCACATTCACGTAAATATTTATTCCCTTAGCAAGCTCTTTTCTCCAAAGCGAGGTACAAGTCGCGGTAAACGAAAACGCGTTTCACCGACAGACAGAGATGCAGATACTGATGCTCTCGCTTGAGTAAATACCACCGTTTTTTTGCCAGCACACATCACATAGCGAAGAGCTGTATAAAGATTGATGGGGATTTTTTTTTTTCGACAGATAATGTAGTGTAAGTTTATGGAGCGGATTGGAGGTCAGGAAAGCGGTGGCTCCAAAAGACATACGTTCTGGGACCATTTGTTAATGCTGGCAGGGATTCAGCAGCTCCGAGGGACGGAGGGAACTCATTCCACCACACTGGAGACAAACCTTGGCTTTTTGGTTTTGGACCTCATGCGTGCAGAACCGCCAAGTGCACAGAGGTGTAGTGCAACATACATTTACATTAATTCATCGAGCAAATGCTTTTCTCCAAAGCAAAGAACATCTGAGAGAGAAATACAATCAGTTTGTCACATCAGCAGAAGAAGAATATACATTCATTGGAAAGCGAAGTAAAATCCACGGCTCACGCTCTCATTTTTTTTTTCAAGTGGCGATCAATCCCTCCTTTTGTCACATTGTGCTGCAGTGAAGTTGGGTGCTTATTGTGCCTGGAATTACATGTGAGTCCATTTGACACCGAGGGCTGGAAGGAGGAGCGAGGAAACAATGTAAAAAGATAACATACAGCTGGGGAGCGGCTGGGGAGGGGTACAGAATGAGCGCTTGCTGATCCCCAGTGCCCCCCAGAGTCCTCACCTTCCTATCTCTGTCCCCTTCTCCCAGTGGGCTGCAAAGACATGGGTGTCACCGCTGATCTGAGGACTAATCTCAGAGATGCTTTAATATCGTAAAGCGGCACAGCAACAGCATAGTGACCTCGCAACCACAGCACAGCTCCGCATCAGCAGAGCCAACAGTAGTCAAGTCTGGCATTCATTGCTGGTTGGTGGAAGAGTGAGTGTGTGTGAGTGTGTGTGTGTGTGTGTGTGTGTGTGTGTGTGTGTGTGTGTGTGATTGTATAGAACTTTATGTGAACAGGTGCAATCAGTGTTTCGTTTAAGTGTTTTGAAAACGTGTAAACCAGGTGCTTTTTAAAATTTTTTTGTTGCATGAGCCGGGATGCCACCCAGAGCAGCGTGAAATGCGTGGAATGCTTCCATCCAAACCGAGAAATTTATGAAAAGGGAATTTGCAAAGAACTGCAGAGAGCTTGGACTTAAAGAGATTTGACCCAAACTCATTCTGTCTGTGTGCTTTTGGTCCCGTCGGTGGACAGTGGCGCACGGGACGAGATCTGCTCCCTTGCAGGGCTCACCTGCACGCTACCAGCCTCCCCAGAAGGAGTCAGGTTCAAATCCCAGGGTGCACACTGATGCTGCAGCTGTAATCCACAGCTGGGTGCCTGTTTTCAAATACACAAGTCTATAAAAAAAAAGTGTACAAACAGCTTATAGTGCTGAAAAGTGTCAAGCGTTTACGTGCCAAAGCGAAAGGTGCAGTGATGAAACGTGCCTGTCTGCAGATGCTATTTCTCTCCTGATTTAAGGAGCCGTTGTGGGGGTCTGGTGCCTGATGAAGCTTGTTAAACATGACAGAACTCGATGCGCCGCACCGGTTCATCAAAGCCCGGCAGCAACGCTCCCGTCGGCACCGCGTCGCATCTACTCTTATCTGATTTGCATTAATCTCGCGCTCATCGGGGGCACGTTTGCCCCCAGGCCCCGGAAAGGCGCTTTCGATCCCCGGAGAGGCTGCAGGCGTGATCTCCGAGTGCCTCGGCTCCTCAGGCGACTGAGCATCCCTGCCCGGAGAGGAAGCGCGCCGAAGGAGAGCAGAGCGGCCCGAGGCTGGAGGCGCGGATCAGCCGTAATGGACCATCGTGGTATCTCCTGTTCCGTGGGCGTTGAAACCTGCCACCAAGTGTGTGTGTGTGTTTGTGTGTGTGTGTGCGCCAATAAGGCATTAGACAGTTTTTGTGAAGAGGGCATTTGTTCTAATCACTGCTCAGCAGGATGTTTTTTTGGGTGAACGGCATTATTATTATTATTATTACTATTATATATTTAGTATTTATTTATTTATTCATAGGTTTGTGCTCTCAGCTATTCACACACGTTTACCCATTTATAGAGCTTAGGGATTTTCACTGTGTCACTTCTGGATGAGCTCCTTGAGCAAGGGCACCGCGGCTGGAGCGGGGATTGGATCCCGGCTTCTTCGCATCAAGGACAGCTCCTCCACGTGTGCTGAACTCCAACCGAAGAACGCAGAACACACAGCGAGCGGCTGCTTTTTGAGCCAAGTGCCAGAACTCACTCTGCTCCTCTCACGCTGCCTCTTGGGCTTTTCACACTTAAATCTTTTTATACCGGCGACATCCCCGTGGAACCCGGCGTAACCCCCCGTGACTGGTAATCGCGCAGGTGCCGAGGGAAGCGGCTGAATTCGGCACCCGAGCCGCCCTCCGCCAGGGCAGGCCTCTTACGGTTCCCTTTGAACCTGCCCCCTCCCCCGGCTCCCATCCCGTTTCACAGCCCAGCGAAAGCATCGTGGCCTTCCTCCATGCTTAACAGCAGGCCACACACTTGCAGAGGATCAAGGCTTTGCTGTGTGTGTGTGTGTGTGTGTGTGAGTGTGTGTGTGAGTGTGCGTGCGTGCACCGGGGAAACACAAAAAAGGCTCTTTTGGTGCTTAATAAGACCATTTTGAGTTCTGCTCGTAGTCGCACATCGCTAGAGATATTTACACTGGTAACCCAGTGGGGTAATGATGGCGGAATGTTAACAGCACTCTTCTCATTGGGCTCTCTGTGAAAACACACACCTGTCTCCCAGAGCGCCCTGTGTGTGCACGCAGCAACATTTTACGTGGAGTGCGAGTAGACGGTCTGAGCTGCATCCGTAAGCACTCTCACCGGAGTAAAAGCACCATCTCTGGCACTGACTGGGATTCTGCCTTCGTTTGCTTGAAAAAGAGAGAAAAGAGTACTTGACACACCTCATTTGTCTTCAAAAAGCGTCGCACCGCCATTCGCCCGTGTCGGCATCCGACCGCACTGGAGCGACGTGCGTGCGGACGCAGTAGCTGTGTGGAGCAGCACAGGTACACCGATACACCGACATTTAGATTTCCTCATTTAGCAGACGCTGCAACACACAGATGAAGAGTTAGAGACGCGCGCACACACGCACACGCACGCGCACGGCACTGCTGAAGACACGCAGTCAGCGTGTCCGGTAGCACAGCGTTCCCAGCGTACATTGCACAAGTAGTCGAGAGTATAACTGATGGAGAATACAAAGGAGATGGTGACCGATGGTGCGATGCAAGTTTATAGAACAAGAGAGAATTAGGTTTGAAGAGATGCATTTTTGATTCCCTGCTTGAAGGTCGGGAGCGACTCAGCAGCTCAGAGGAACGGGGGGAGCTCATTCCGAACAAAACTGAGAAACTACAGACTTTTGATGTTGTGCCCGGGACCCACCAAGCAGCCAGAGGTGGAGGAGCACAGCGCCCTTGCCGGGACGTACCGAGCGTCAGGTCCAGTTGGTTTAGGCGACCGCGTCCTCTGAGCGTCTCTTGGACAGGCAGTCAATGGAGAGACGTGGAGGGACACGCATGGGAAGGCTTTGGCAGGTCAAACACAACTCGTAGGACAGACATCTGGATCTGCTGGGTCAACTTACATCTGCTGAACCTCTGTGCTCAGGAGCTGAATTTGTGACCAGGAAAGGCGCTTTGCGCTTGAGTACCAACACAACGAAGCCCGAAATTGGACTTCTTTCACGTCCGTTATTTGGTAGCGGCCAGAAGGGACTTAATGAAGTTCTACACTGAAACATAAAGGCAAAACAGTGTCATCAATGAGCGAGTCCTCAATGAAGCCACGTGAGGCTGTAAAAGGCATCATAGCTCAGTGGGTCTTGGTGTTAAGTGCTGGTCCAACAGTGTCGGGCTCCCGCTGCCCCCCCCCCCCCAAGTTTTACTGGGGAGACTCGCGCCTATTTGCTGCTTAACTGCAGTCCATAAACACACACTTATAAGAAAGTAGCTGTTTATTCTTCTGTTAAGGGCGAGCTCCTCTCTGCAGGGGTCCACTTGCAAGGCTTCACCCCCCCCACCTGGTTGTGGTTCAAATCAGCCGCAGCCGTAAGTGGGTCTCGCCGAGAACTGGCCAGATTGACTTTGGAGATGAACGCTGGTTGTTAAAGAGAGCTCACAATGACGGCACTGTGACCAGGCTTCTCACTTGTTAACAAGCAGTTGGTGGGGAGGGGGGGGGGTGCAAAGACTGGCGATGCTAAGGGGGTTGGGGGGGCACTGCCACGAAGCGCTTGCACCCGCAAACAAGGAGGTGGAAAGGAAACTCTGGCAGCAACGTGATTAAATGCCTAATGACAAAATTATTTGACTGCTGGGATCGCAATGAGGTGTTTGGAGGGAAGGCGTCTCACACCCGACGCTCCCTAATGACTCCCTCCCTGGCTTTTTATGCAGCGAAGAAATAAAAACCGGCAACTTGAAAAAGGGGAAAAAAAAAACTTATGGGACAATTGCCAAATACCCGCAGGGCATTAGCAACCAACTGGTGAACCTCATTAAAAAGTAGAAAAACCTATAACCATTAAAAGTCCATTAAGCAGCATGTAATTTTGTGGAACTAAATAGCAGACAGTAATCAAAAGCACATGAAGGCCAGCTGGGAAGCTAAGCAAATTGTTTCGATTAGGGGAGAATCCATCACCGGGAACGCTCTTTCTCGTTTTTGGGAGGGGGTCCATTTTTCTCCCCCTTGTCACTCTCTGGCAGATTCCATTTGCGGTGTAATTATGGTGATTGATGCCGATTATGGACAAAGGTGAGTAAGTGACCAGAGCGGCCCGAGCGTCTCATTCATCTGTGGCCGTCACAGCGCCTGGAGTGAAACATCCGAGCACCTGACCGCTCGCAAGGTTATTGAGCCGTGCACTGAGCTGGTGTCAAAAGTGTCACCTGTGCCTGTGGAACCTGTGACCGGTGAAGTGGAGCGACGGGGAGGCGGTGACCCGGCTGCAGGCGAGGGAGCGCAAGAGCACAGAATGGCAGCCCAAGGGCATCAGCAAGGCTTACCGTCCCAGTGGGCTCGTGGAGGTCGTCTCGAACCCGGCCGGGTCTTGCGTTTCCGCTACGTGGACACCGAAGGCTCCGTCCTGGTGCTGCGGATGCGCCGCGGTCAGGTGGAGCGAGAAGACTGAGCACCGTCTTACTGTCATCGCGCTAAATGAAAGGACCAAGGAGCCGAAAGCTGCTTTCCAGTTCGTCTCTGCCTGGAGCAGATCTGGCGAGCGCTTGCACCGCGCGCACACACACACACACACACTGGAGGAGTGTGTCAGTTACGATCTCACCACGAGCCCCTTACACATCCGTCTGGAGCGCCTTCCTCCTAAAATGTGGCTCACTTGTGTTACAGTGATTTTATCATGACCTGAACTGCCGTGTTGCCGTGTCCCGTCTGGGGCTCTACGCTGGCGTTCAGTAAAAGACGAGAAAAAACAAGTTCGGGAATGAATATGTTTAGACTCTTGGAGACGCCGGACTCCCACAGCGCACCGGTAACAGTATATGTGGCAGGGCGACCAATCACCGTTGTTTATATTTACCTTCAGACACAGCGAGGTGACCAATCATGGTTGTATATATCCACTTTCTGGCATCTCAGTAACGGTATCTGAACCAAGGCGACTGCTCAGCTCAATCAGGGTCGGTACCCGTATCGCTGCTGAGGACACGCTTGACCGTCAGAACCAAAGCTCTCAAAGAAGGTTCGCCGCTGCTCGTGCCGTTCCTCAGGACGACTGCTTTTTGGAAGAGGGTCCCAGGCAAAGTTGGCACAGCAGATCGCTGCTTAATGGATCTTTTACGATGAAGAGTGAGCTCGAAAAGGCCGCACCTGATGACACCGCATGTGAGTGATTGTGCTAAATTGCCCCCCCCCCCCACCCAACCCCATGCCGTCCCCTCCTGGCTCCCAGGTTCAGAGGCTGAGCAAAAGAGTGACCAAAGTGCAGATGGTGATCAAAGATCATGTGGGTCTTTCCACAGGCTGTCTGCATGTCCCGCTGCCTCGAACCTGGGCTCTAACTAGCTGGCTCCAGTGCAGGGTTCCCCTTGAGGCAGCACCGGGGGAGGTCACGGCAATGTCACGGCAAGTAAAACACGGCCGCGCTCCACCTCCTCACTCTTTGGCCCGAAGGCCAGTTCCATGTATGGTGTATGAGAATGTCTGCTGGAGCTCTGCAAAGAGTCAGTCCTCTTTTCCATCCCATCCATGTGCTGTGACATCACTGGGGGGGGGGGGCACACTAACTGCAGACTGGTACTTTCCACAGGTTTCGGTGAGAAATTAATGTTCATCATGATTTCGGCAAGTAAAGCTGTGGTAACCTGTGGTTTGGGCTGCCCTGTTTGCGACTGGACCGTGCTCGAAGCTATGCTTCATCTCAATGGTTTCAGCTATACTGCCTGACTCTGAAGCTGGACGATCGACCTAGAACCGTGTCTCCAACCCCCCCGTCTACCACGGTCTTCTGTGAGTACAGATGTGTGATTCACTTCAGCAGCTCTCTCTCTCTCTCTCTCTCTCTCTCTCTCTCTCTCTCTCTCTCTCTCTCTCTCTCTCTCTCTCTCCACCCAGCTCCGTCCCCTGCCTTCTTCGTGGTGGAGAGTAACCTGATCCATGAAGTTTCTTCAGGATTCCTAAATATCCCCACACTTGGGCTCCTACGCTGGCCAGAGATTAACGTCCTGCAAAGAGTGAGACTTGTCATGAGTTATCAAGAGGAGTGTATTGAAGCATAGAGGAAGGAGTGTGAGGGCAGCAACCTGGAGCTCAGTCATCCCAGCCTCTGCCATCTTTTGGAGGAGTACCTGCCCCAGGGCCTCCAAAGAGATGGGGAGAGCTGGAAAAGACGAGCACCATGGTACTGGTTAGTGGTTTTACACAATGAACTCAAAATCCCTCCTCCTAACTACAACCGCCCTGTTCTTTCCTCACACTGGGCCTGAAAACTGGGCCTCGTGCACCCCCGCCCCCCGACTGCTGGCAAACTACCCAGAAAAGCCTTAGAAGAAGAGAGATGTAATTCTACCCAAGAACTAGGACTGACGCTTTTCACCTGAGATGGGTTCAAAAGAAGTATGTTGCCTGTCCTGAAACCCCCTGAAATCATCTTCATCTGCAGCCATAAATATGAGCTCAGATTGAGCTTGAGAGCTCTGCAGAGTCTGGCTTTGAAGATACTCTCCAAATGTCCCTCCACCAAATCAAACCAAACCGCGTCCGTCTCGTCCCTTCCGTTTCCCTCTGTGGGTCCCCCCCCGATGCTGCAAAACTGCTGAAAGAGCCCGTTTTCCCTGGTGTAGCTGGGAGGCCGGTTACTCCTGGGCAACACAGACCTCTGCACCGCAAACACCGGCGGCTCCATGTCTCCGTGCTGGAAACGACGAATGTTCTCCACCGACTCCAGGATTTCACGTTAACGTCCAGCGAAGCTCCTGTCTGTCCATCTGTAATCATTTGCAGTGATGTCAGGTTCCCAAAGCCGGGACACACAGGTCCAGGAACAGCTGCAGCCCTTGCGAGTATCGGCACACATCCCCGAACCTTGATCCCCCCCCCCGTGTGCCTCTCATGTGGTCACTGGTGGGTGGAGTGGAGTGGAGTGTAGAGGAGCAGGTGATAATCCTCAGAGATTACTGAGGAGTGTTTTCGCTGGCAGCCCATGCAAGGCAAGGTCCCAGGAGGGGCCCACAGCAGGTCGCAGCCCTGTGACCTCCCCCCTCCCCCCCGGGGTTATTTATTTAATCAGGGTCTAGTCGGCCTTCCCTCACCACAGTTTTCTGCAGCCCTCTGCCCCCTTTCATTGTCAGGTCCTCCTCCTGGGACTTCTGGACTCCCACGCCTTTAGTCTGGATTTAGGGGCAGCAGGTGGCGCAATAGTTAGAGATGCCACCTTGCACTCAAAGTATCCAGGTTTGAGTCCCGCTCCTGCTGTAGTATCCTTAAGCAAGGTACTTACCCTGAATTGCTCCAATCCAAATTTAATGTATAATTAGGCCAGAGCCCTCAGTCGCGATCGTATCTGTTTACCACGAGTCAAGCTAAAGGAGGACTGAGCACCAGCTGGAGTCATGCGTTCTTATACATGTTAAAATCTCTAATATCCACTAAAAATTACCCAGCTGTACAAACAGGTAAATCAGTGAAGAAGCATCATCTAAATGAATCAATGTAAATGCATAACACCTCAGGAATATGCTTATCTGCGCACAGGCTAAACACACACTCCACTGCATTCCAGGTTCAAGTGTTTGTCTTTGCTGTTTGCAGATATTCAGGACACTGTAATATGTGTGTGTGAGAGTGTATAAATACTATATGGAGACACATTTTTGATGACACACATTTATTATTGAGATGGTAGAGGTTTAACCCAAGAGGGTGGAATGGACTGAGGTCTGCAGAGCAAACTTGAGCTCTCTGGCCTTCTCGTTACTGCCCCTCCAACGTGCCAGTGCACCACACCACCTCCTAGGGGGTCCTTCTCCCGCTGTCTCACACCTTCTTTAGGGATAACGCGCCAGTCTCTGAGTGCTCGGGGGAAACGGGCCAAGCCGCATTCTTTGGCCGGGGCGCACTAATCTCAGAGGCAGGGCTCCAGTCTGGGATCTGGTTAAGGGGGTGTGTGTAACTTGATGGCCGGGGTGGGGGTTACCATGGCAACAATCCGGCTCTGTGGCAGCGAGGCCTGAGGAGGCCCCCTTGAGGAGAAGCAGTCTGTTCGTGGGAGGAGCACTTTCCTGCGCCGGGCTCCGCGGATGGTGGGTGCCATGGAGACGGAACGCAAACAAACAGGTCCCGAGGTGAAACCGGAGAGGACCGGCCGCGGCGCACCAGATGTTTCCAGCCTTCCGCTGGCACGGGCAGTTCCAGGAGCCTAAGAAGGTCTGCAGGTCCCTGGCCCGATGGCTGCCCGCGCGGTCCGAGCTGACTCATCCGATTCACCACACGTCTGTGTTTGTTGGCGTTCTTGCCACGGAACGGTTTCTCACGTTACCAGAACACGCATCTTTCAAATCCCCTTCAATGTCCCTATCAGGTTCCCCCTGCGAGCGAAACCCCCTCACACGCCAGCAAGCCATTTTTTATTTTCTACTGGCATGACGTTACTCTTCGCTTTTAGATTTGGATGCATCATCAGAATTGGCCCCTGGGGCAGGAAATAAACACCGAAGAAGTAGCGGACGGTCATGAGATCTATTTGCGCGACTACCGTAGTTTTATGTTACGACCCCTTGACTGCAGAAGTGATTTTTGATTTTGTTTTGCATTTCCCATGTTCATTACGGGAAAGGGGGACACTTTTGAAGCAGAGCAGTTTATCGATGTGCGGAGGACAGCGGCGCAACCATCGTCGGTGCGAACAGGCGCTGTTTGTGCTCGCGGTTATGGTCTCGGTCATCGCCTTCTTGAGGCACTGTCAGTCAGACTCCCGTAATCGCAATGTTTTCGGAGCAAATCTGCTGCGGGAGGCTTTGGTACAATAAGCAAAGTGCTTAAAGAAGCTAATATGGTACAAATGAGGTATTTATGTAGAAGGCCAGCACTGCCAAGTGTGAGATTATTTGTATTATTTGTACGATCCAAAAGCCACTTTGTGCTTCGGACCCCGGAGCTTTCATACCGGGCCACGTTTAAATAAATACGGAGCGCTGGCTCAGATTTAAATCACAAACACATGAGGAGGTCCCATGGAACTGACACTCCACGTAAGGTCCGCGTGCTTCACGCGCAACGCAAACAGGAGATTTAATGAAGGGCGACTGCCACTCGCCGCCGCCTCCGCCACCGCCGCCGCCCGCCTCAGCTCGATTAGGGCCCTTCAGGAAACAGTGACAAATTATCCAAGGGAACGAGTTTGACTTTCTGCTCGGTACTGGATGCGGCGCTGGGGTTCGAGGAGTAAAAGGTACACCTCTATATCTGATTACGTTTCGCAGAGCCCAGCGACTGCGAGCAGTCTGTCTGGGGCCGGAAATGAGATCCAGAAGTCGGGAAAAGTTCAGAAACGGGCCCTGCGGAGCCCGGCGGAATCGGCCGGTTGCGGAAACAAATTCTTGCTTTTAAAAAACATTAGAGGGCAGAGAGGTTTTTCACGTAAGCCAAAGGAAAGGGGTGAAAACCGCTGGGCTTTTTTGGTTAAAAGGGAAAAACGGAACTCGGTCGGCCTGCCGGAATCCAGAGGTAGCCGCGAGGACATGTCGATGTCCTAAGAGCGGTAGCTACATCCTGTTAGCGTCCAGCTAAAGGAACGGAAGGACGTGCAGCTCCGGGTGGGGAGTGCACGTTCAACATCCTCGCTGACCACACGCTTCCCCTGGAGAGGAAACTCGAAGCGTCGCTCTTTACATCGGCGCTTTTGCCGTAAGGAGCGGCGCTTCGAGGAGCAGCCAAACGTGAAGCAAGACTGCGCGCAAGTTGAGCGTTTAAAGAAAGAAAAAAGCTGCTTCTCCAGCGATTCATTAATTCTCCTCGAGTTCATCTGTACCTCTGTGTGGCAGACTGTCAGATAAAAGGCAATTAGGAAAATAATATGTAAATAAGAGCGTCACACTAGAGCTCAGGCTGCTGAAAGTTAGCTAGCTGTTAGCGTTAGCGCCACTCGGGGTGAACGTGGCAGCTGTCGGTGGGATATTAATTAACCCGGTGCGGCGCCAGGGACACGCGTCGGCTCCACGCTTCCGACATCCTGCCGCGCTCCTCGAGAAACACAGCGAAGCCGTTGACTTTCGAATAAAAGATGCAAGACGCTAATTAAGCGTCGGGGCCCTGGCAAGTCGCTGCCGCTGCCGCGGTGGGGGGGCCGCGCTCTGTTTGCGGAGGGTGGGACATCCGTGCTGCTTCACCGCGGCCCCCCTGGAGACCGGGTCCCTACCTGACCTGCTCACTTTCCATGTACGGTGCGGCGCCACGCTCCGCCGAGGCCCGATAAGGAACACACATATTGCAGCGAGACGCACGACACACGCACACCCAGCACTGCTATATGCAAGTCCCCAGGTATGTGTGCGGGGACGTGTGTGTCTGCAAGGCTCGTGGGCAGCGTGGACTCGTGCTATACGGCGGTAATAAACCACCCCAGGTGCGCCGTGCCTTCACGCACACTCGGGCCCGAGCCGGCTTCACGCTGCCCCCGCAGCCACTTTTACTGCAACTACCGTATCCCGTCTGCAGGAGCCAGTTTACCGTGGTTCCGCTCCGCTAACACTCCCGACGCGTGTATTCATTGCAGCGCCCCAGACCCACCCCAGCTGGGTTTCCGACGGGCCACGTAAAGGACAAGCGAGGTACCTTAATACCTGGGTTAGATCACATCCTCCGCAGCCCTTTCCCAGCATCCTCCCCCGAAACGGCGCACACGGAGACGTCCAGATGCTTTGTGACTTTACAGCCACGTTGCGAGTCTCTTGCCAAAAGTGTGCTCTGCTGAGCCTGTACAAGTGGCTTTGGGGGTGGGGGGGTCACACCAGTCCTCAAGATGGTCTGCGATTTGTCGGTGAGCAGAAACCACGGGCCACCGGGTGCTACCGGTCAATACACGGCGATCGCAGACCGGTGAAGCCCAATACATTCAGCCGGGCTGGAAACGGATCGGTCCGTACAGCTGCGCTGTCCATTTACGACATGTACAGAAATCTGCGGGGGATTTCCCTTTTTGAACAAATATCAAAGAGAGAAAAGGCAAAGGGTCAAATGCGGCAGAGCTCAGTACTCAATCTGTATTCACTTCGGCGCCGATTCCTGCAGAAATGTCCATAAGTCCAGCTTGAACGCGCACATATTTATTCAGCTCCACAAAGAATGAAAATATTAAATTAGAGAAGAAAAAATTAAACTGGTAACATCAACAACAAAACAGCAGACCTCAAATTGCTTTTCAATTACCGCTAATGAGTAATGAATCATTATGTGGAAATAAACAGGCAGTCAATGCCAGCTGTTGTTAATTACAGATATTTTCGATAATTAATACTTCTGAAATAAAACAATCAGGCACAGAATAGCATTAATGTTCATCATTTTTATAAGATCATTCTCACCCCAGCCGTCCAGGACGCGATGGAAACGGAAGCGGAGGACGGCTGTGGTGTGACCTTGCGGCGCCGCTCTGTTGGCATGAGCCTCTCATGGAAGCGCGGAGGCAGTGATGAAGCTGCTCCATCTAAATGCAATTACCGCCTGCTCCGGGTCCACATGGTGGGCCTGATGGCCTCATTATTATCTCTCCTTTTAATGAGAAACAAAGGGGAGGGGCTTGGGCTTTTTCCAAACAAGTCGAGGTCTCTTTGCAAGGGAGGGGACAGGGTCCCGGAACACCTGAAGGCCTTGTCAAGCCTCTCCGTTTCCGCGGAGCGCTTGATCTCTCGCCATCCCCAGGGTGAAGCACGCAGAGGCTCGGCCGCGGGGTTAGGACCAGCAGGTGGCGCCGGCATAGAGGGGGTGGCCATCTACTCAAAGGACCCAGATTTGAATCCCACCTCCTGCGGCAGTGCCCTTGATCACGGTATTTACCCCGAACTAATACAGTAGAAAGTGCCCAGCAGAAACAATGGGTAAGTCGCCGTCATTTTGTTGCTTTGGAGGGAAAGTGGCCAATAAATGAATTATAAACATAAGGGGGGAGGTGGGGGTTGCCCCTCTGGGTGAGAGATGAGGAAAGTGGGTGTAGATGGTGTTCATTCTCTGCATTCTCCTGGTCCTCATGTCATCGGGGTCGCCCAGCCCAGGCTGTGAAGTCAGCGCCCCACACTTCTCTGACGCTGCGTGGATCCAGGGGAGTCTGGCTCTTTCGCATGGACAGCGCTGGCACCATGTTTTACCACATACGTTCACAGTCATGGTCCGGCGGTGAAACGCCAGCTGCTCCAGAGCGACTGCAGGAAGTGTGTTTGGGATCAGGAAACATCCCCACGTGAAGCGCCTTTACATGGCTTTGTGTTCATACACATCTGGTGCAATGAAGAAGAAAAACTTACAGCAACAAACAGATTCATAGCCGTCGGGAGAATACGCTGCTGGCGCATTAAGTGACGAGAGAGAGTCCAAGGGAATTCTAAACTCATTTTATCAGAAAACCATGTCATCTGAAACACAAACGAGTGCAGCTACAGTATCAGAGGGGATCCATCGCAATTGGGAACTGTCACAAGGCACTCGAAGAAGCCGGTGAGTGTGGGTATCTTCGTTTACTGAGGACCGGGTCTCGGCACCAAAGATGAGAACGCCACCCGTGGAACCGACGGCGCACCTGCCGCAGCTTCCGTGTCGAGAAGCGAATGAGCGCGTGACATTGTCGAGGCTATAGCTGGACAGCGGATTGCAGCGTGCCGCAGGGGGCCGTTGGACAGGTCAAGCTCTCTCCCTGGGAGTGTGGGACACCGTGCTGGTCTGTTTCGCATTAGGGTTCGCTCACGCTAGACAGACGGCTCCGCTTTACGATCGTATAAATTACCAGCATAATTACGGCCTGTGCGTCGGGGGGGATGAGCTGGGTCTCGGATGAATATTCAAATGGTGCCACAAGATCACGCGCACACAGCTACATATGTGTGTGTTATAAATGGTGTCTCATCCAGTGCCACGCGCTGAAAGCGGTGCCTCATAACTCACAACGTGGCACGAATCGTGAGCGCTCCACGGCAACCGCGCGCTCAAAGCTCTCGTGTCTCTCCCGGAATAAACCGACGACCCCGCGTGCAACCGACCGCGGCGCTCCGCATGACAGCACCCCCGTGGGGGGAGCACTATTGATCTATTGAAGGGAAACACCGAACCGAGGTCGCATTCCACCCCCCTCCCCATGGGTGTAAATAACTACACATTTAGGGGGTCTTCACAAGGCAGGCCTTCGCACTTCAACCGGCCAAAGTGACTTACACCGCTAGATACACTACTTACAATGGGTCACTCATTCATACATCAGTGGAACACACACACTCTCACTGTGACACTCACACACTATCAGGGAACCTGAACAGCATGTCTTTGGACTGTGGGAGGAAACCAGATCACCCACAGGAAAGCCACGCAGATACGGGGAGAACATGCAAACTCCACACAGACTGAGCGGGAATCGAACCCACGTTCTCTTGGACCACCCTGGCACTGTGACACAGCAACACAACTACCACGACAGGATCTCAGGGGCAGACTGGTGCCGAACCCTAAACCAAAGCCTAACCCTAGCTCTAACTCTAACCCAAAGTCAAACACTAACCCTAGCTCCAACCCTAACCGAACCCCCAACCCCAACCCTAGCTTCAACCCTAACCCTAGCCCCAACCCTAACCCTACCTCCAACCCTGACTGAATCCCCAATCCTTACCCTAGGTCCATCCCTAACAGTAGCCCCAACCCTAACCCTAGCTCCAACCCTAACCATAGCCCTAACCCTAACCATTGCTCCAACCCTAACCCTCACTCCAACCCTAAACCTAGCACCAACCCTAACCTAAGCTCCAACCCTACCCCTAGCTCCAATCCAAACCCTAGCCCGAACCCTAACCCTAGCCCCAAAACTAACCATTGCTCCAACCCTAACCCTAACTCCAACCCTAACCTAAGCTCCAACCCAAACCCTTGCTCCAACCCAAACCCTCGCTCCAACTCTAATACTTAACTCTCACAGCACAGTGGCACAGACCAGGGTGTTTTCTGCAGATCTCATTTTGAGCAGCAGGTTTGCTGTGCTCTCGAACCCAGGACTCTGCGGCAGAACAGGACAGCTGACCTGAAAACACAGCCCTCTGGTATCCTCATCTACATTCTTAATGAGACTGAGAACGAACACACAGTGTACTTACTACTTACAGTTACTGTGATTTACTTGTTTATTCCACAGGGTAATTTTTACTGTATCATTTCAAGGTAAGTACCTTGATCTAGGGGTGGGCTTTAAAGCAGTGACCTGTGAGTGCAGAGGTGGCACCTCTAACCACTACGACACCTGCTGCCTACCTGTTCCACTCAGTCTGACCCAAACTTCACCAGCATCACTTGAGCCATCCACCCCCCGCCCACTCCCTCCCTTCCTCTCCCTCCTCCTGTTAGTCTTTGACTGTCTTTGCAGGAACTCGCTGACATCTTTACCTGTGGGGCACGAGGACCTGGTGGGCAGTAATTCGAGGGCTCGTCCCCCGGCCTGCGGGGAGCCACGGACGAGGTGTTCCAACACATCCCGGTCAGTCAAATGGTGAGTGTTGCCCCGCCCCCCCATCAGTGGAAGAGCCACGGCTGAGCACCTTCATCTCTGGCCCTCTGTGTAATCGTGGCCTTTTGAGGTTATGATATCGCTGGTGGATGAAATTCAATAAGAGAAAAGTGCTTTGAAGTGAAGCCAATCGCCGCACAACACAAAGCAACACAATGATTGCACGATTGCAGGAAGCCCTGTCACACTGATCCTTACGCTTCGAACCTGCCAGCTGAACTGTGGAGAAACGCACCAGAGACACTGAGAGTAACAGTAATATTGCAGGGTTTGTACGGCAACAAGGTAAATCTCTTCCAGATAATGTGTGGCACATCGTTTCTGTGACTCTTTCTCTTCCTCTTCCTCTTCTTGTGTTTCCACTCTGAGCTCCTGGATAATGGAGGAAGAGGATCAGCACCTCCACACTTGAGTTCATTGTCGGTGATATGCCATACGCCCCCCCAAGACGCCCTTTTGGCCAAGCAGCAGAAACTCATCACTGTGTGAATGATGGGATTCTGTCCCCAATACATGGTGGCCAGGTGTGTGTGTGTGTGTGTGTGTGTGTGTGTGTGTGTGTGTGTGTGTGTGTGTGTGTGTGTGTGTGTGCGTGCCGTTGTGGGGGGAACTGCGGTGGGGTGTACTTTGCAGGCACAACTGTGATGTGTGAGGTGGGTGGTCCCTTCAGTACCTCACGCCCTATCAGATGCCTTTAGCGCACTGATGTCCACACTCAGGTGTAACGTTACTGTGAACTTGCTGACCCCCCCGCCACACACACCCCACCTGGGGCCATAACTTCAGTTAACTCGGTGTGTCTGAAGCACTCCTGGAAGAGCCCTCGTACCGTGGGATGTTTCCCACCCACACTCGGGACTCAAGGGCCAAATGGTGGCACTTGGAAGCAGAAGGTTCCCTGCTGTTGGACCCAACAAACCTCCGGGGGGCAAATCAGTGGCCGAGAGAGAAGAACGAAGATATGTGGACGTAATGAATGTGTCAAGTTGGTCGACAGCTGCTTCCCGTCCTTAGTGCCATCGCCATGGGAGGCCGGCATGGAAACCGGAGCTGCCGTCGGCCTGCTGAGCATGTCTGTCCTTGGATGTGTCACAGATGAAAAACATCCCGTCAGAAGCAGACAAACTGCTGCACTTTCAAGGTCCAAGTCCTTGATGTCCCCGAAATTCAAAGGGACCTGCTCTGAACTCCAAGAGTAACTAAAGCAAATGACAATTAAAGTGCTACAAGGTCTGTAGTTTCTTGGATTTGTCCCTGATGTGGTGGAATGAGCTCCCTGTGTCCCTCAGAGATGCTGAATCCCTCCCACATTGAAGAAGGGTCTCAAACCCATCTCTCTGAGAGCCACTTCTCTCCTGACCGCTCTGTGAATGAATCCAACACCACCTGCTTTGATTATCTATGTAATTGCTATTTATTTCCAAGCTCCATAGGTTGAGTTGAATAAACTCCCTCTGCACCTCAGAGCTGCTGCATCCCTCCCATCAACACCATCTGCTACGATTGTCCCATGTCTGTGTCTAAAGCTCTTTGTCTGTCGATGTACTTTGTTTACACCGAGGTGTACGCTGCTCTGGAGAAAAGCTCCCGCTAAACACGTCAATGTCAATACGAGAATAAGAGACTCAGAACCAATGTCTTACTGTGGCGTCTCAGTGCGGCGCAAATGGCGAAAACCACATTGTGTTCAACACCCATTTTAAATATTAAAGGTGAATAACAGATGGAGATGTCGGTACAAGATGCAGCTCATGTGAGGATGGAGCACTTTTCGGAACTGAGGACCGATCCTCATTGGGATGTAGTGGGACCTAATGAGCGAAACGTGTTTTCGCAGCAGGACTCTTGGGTCCTACAGCATCGGTCGGCGCCACCCAGAACGTCCACAAAGCGCCACACTATAAAAGGAGTTTGTAAAAACGCTGGCTGCATCTTACTCTGCGAAACACGTGTTTTTAATTATGCAACACGGCTTGAGGAGGAGCGCTAATTACCATGTTACCAAGTGAAAACGGCACGTTTGTTTACGACGCCAAGGCCTGCGTGCCCCGCAAATCGAATTCTTTACCCGCTGCTCTTTTAGCAAGCAGCAAGAGTGTGTGTCTGTGCCTACAGAAACCTCAACCTTTTCTCTGCACTGCAGTTCCATATATATATATATATATATATATATAATACTGTATATATATCTATGACACCTGGCTGTGAGAGGAATGAGGTGCTGCTGTAAATTGATTTAGGCGACAGATTATAGATATAAATTACTTTCGTGTTTGAAGCAAAGTAACTGTATACATTTGTCTTTATTCCAAAGACAAATATCCAAAGCATTCATCATACTCAGGCTGGCGGTGAAACCAGAGCGCAGGTTCAGTTCACGCTCTCAGTGGGCGCTGCTCCGGGGATTACGAGAGTAAGGCAAAAGTGCTTGAAAGGTAAAATACCAGGGTGAACAGGTCACTTGATTCAGCGCACCTTGTTCTTCAACGGCCGTTGTTACCGATCTTAAGCTCGGCAGCAGACTCAGGCCAGCAGGTGGCGTAGTGCTCAGAGCTGCCGCCTTCCACTCAAAGGACCCGGGTGCGAATCCCTCCCCAGCTGCAGCGCTCACCCTGAAGAAGCTGTATGAATGAGCAAATCACTGTTAGTAGATCAGTGTACAAACCTCACATTGAAAGAACCGCTCACTCGCTGTCCATAACTCCTTGTCCAAGTGAGGGTCGCGGTGATCAGGAGCCCATCCTGGAAGTACATTGTGGATTGGGGAGAACAGTAAATGGTGAAATATGAAAAATAATTTAAATGTGTTCATTTATAGGTCTCTTTCCTTCAAAAGAATAGGTTGTTTAAATAAAGCAGGTTTAGAGTGTGTGTGTAGGGGCTCATAGGGCCCCATATACAGGACGAGACCATGAAGCAGGTGCAAACCAGCAAGGCCACAGTGTTCCTAACCCACAGGAAATATCCTTCCCAGGGCAAAGTTCAGAGGTCAGCAGAGGCCGCTTTCATCTGCAGGGGCACAGTGTCAAAGAGGCGACGGCCAGTTCAGCCGACAGGTCCTGCTATCTAGGGGGTGGGGGGTCGGATCAGGGGTCGACCTCCCTCTTATCTATCAGCTATTTGTCAGCCTCATTTCCCACTATTTTTGTGCAAACACTGCGTTTGAATGGCGAAGCACTGCAACAGTGCTTTCACAAAGGTCCTCTTCACAAAGGGCACACGCACGTGCACGCACACACATTTTGAGTGAAACCGCTTGTCCCAAGCGGGGTCGCGGCAAACCGGAGCCTAACCTGGCAACACAGGGCGCAAGGTTGGAGGGGGGGAGAGGAAACACCCAGGACGGGACACCAGTCTGTCGCAAGGCGCCCCGAACGGGACTCAAACCCCAGGCCCACCAGAGAGCAGGACCCAGCATATCCGCTGCGCCACCACACCCCCCTCACAGGGGGTAGAGTAAACAAAATAGATCAGCAACAGACAGAGAGCTTCGGACACACACGGGACTATGGACACAACTTGTGTGTGTAACACCATGATGTTCTGGTTCACATCCCTCCAGTAGCTCTTCTAGAAGTGACATCCAAACAGCAATAGGCCTACACAGATAATCATTGCGGGTGGTGCTGATGGGCGGGATTCAGCAACTCTGAGGGGCAGAGGGAGCTCATCTTACTCACTGGGGACAAAACAGAGCACTGATGAACCTTCAGTTTTGGAACCCTGTGAGTGGGACCACCAAGCGGCCAGAGGTGGCGGAGCTCAGCGTTCTTCTTGGACCGTAGGGACTGATCAGGTCCTGTAAGTATCGACATTCAGATCCTTTGACCGTCTTTCTGAGTGTCGAGACTTAATGCTAACAAACTTAACGAAGCCCTGTGTTAATCCAGCAGGTGCTCAGCACCCCAGTGTCCCAGTCCCTCGGTGACCTGTCTCTGAGCTGCAAACGTCACGTACAAGGCCCTTTGCGGGGACAGGGTATAACGGTTCCCTGTTAGCGGCTGAGCTGTGTCTCTGCCCCCATCCTCGTCATCGTCCCCTTGGCCGTCCGCCCAAGGCAGCGGCAGGGCCACTGTTGAGGAATGTTTCCCTATCTGGGGTCCCGACCTTAACCAGCCCTTGAGAAAGCGTAACCAGCAGCTACACGGCACGGACACGTGAGGACATGGATAAAAGGGCTCCGAGGCCAGCGCTGCGTTCCGCAGCTCTGTGTTCTCCGGCGTCCCACGGCAAGGGCACAGGAAGTATGTGTGGCGGTGAGAGCAGCAGCTGACGACAGGCTCTGTGTTCGTGTGTGGCAGCCTGTTGTCATTTGACAGAAACAGCTTGGCCCTGACAGCGGTGCGCCACGCAGAGCTCAGTGTTGCTGACACGGCGGACGCCGGGGGGTGTGTGTGGGGGGGGTGTCAATTAGGCAGCGGGAACACGGGTCACACCTGCAGGTGTCTCCTGGGGTGATAAATGACGTTTCTCTAACCGTGTCTCCGGCGCTCTGCTCAAGCACAACTTTGGGACCCGCAGGGACACCGAAGACCCGACGCCTCGTCTCCATACGCTGCGCGTCACTCATGCGGGACGATAATTAGGGTCCATCGCCGGGGACCCGACAGGGGACATCACAGCAGCGGCCTCGACCCCGCAGCACGGAAACTCACCGCTCGACACCTGTCCCACATCACACGGGGTGTGAAGAGGCTGTCGGAGCCCACCTGCTGCACTGCTTCGTTCCCACCGCTCCCAGTCCCACAGCTGAGCTGCATCCAGAGGCGAGACGATGAACCTCAAAGCGGCGCTGCTCCCCTTTGTGTATTTGGTTCTGATACAAGACCTGCAATTATTCATTATTTTTAACATTATCTTAAATTTTTAAGAATTTTCTTTTTTTCCTGTTGAAACAGAGATGCTGCCTTTGTATCTGAAGGTTGCAGCTTCAAATCCCATCTCGGGCTGTCTCACCCTAAGTTGCACTGGTAAAAATACCCAGCTGTATAAATGGGTAAATCAGTGCCAGTGGGTCAGGTCAGCTAAATGAACAGATATTTTTCAAAATATCAAAATATTGTTTAACTGTTCAAAATCAAACAGCATCTGGAAAGGTTATGGGATCAGATTTACTTTTAACTGTCTTTTTTAACAATGTTCCCCACTCTGATTCCCCTCCCCTTTTACATATTAATACCATTATTATTATAATACTTCATATGACACTTTTCTCCAACATGACTTGCGGTGTTCTTCTACTTACACTGATTTACCCCCCTCAGACAGCAGGGTAATTTTTACTGCTTCAGGTCAGGGTAAGGACCTTGATCAAGGGTCCTACAGCAGGAGGTGGGATTTGAACCCTGGATCTCGTGGAGCTGTCAGGAGATCAAGAGAGAAGTGGGTCTGAAGGACATGGGTTCGAGAACCTTCTTCAGAATGGCAGGGATGCAGCAGCTCTGAGGGACACAGGGAACCTTAAGGTGGTGTAGTCGTTCACTGAGTAAAGCAGCTGTAATCCCTTCACTGGACAGGTCCACCTCCCTAAGGACTCCAATCCACCTGTCTCCCTGTCCAGGTGAAGATGATGTTCTTCCACACTACGAGCTGGTGATTTACCGCGGTGCAGCAGGTACAACCCAAGTGCATATTTTAAGAGCCAATCGCTGCGTTTCTGTTTTTTATGCTCATAAGGCTCACTGATGGATATCTCCACTTGTCCCCCCAGTAAACGCTGCCTTTGTCTGATAGGGGCCACAACTTGACGGTGCGCCGCCTGGGCCGAGCTGCACGCGGTTTCTACCCGCCGACGAGGGACACTGGCACCGATTACCACGCTCGTAAGCGTGGTAACCATGGGCGTCTCTGTGGTGCGATAACGGTGCTTATCAGCACGAGTGGGTCCTTATCTGCTTCTGTCTCTCAGAGGGAAATGGACGTTGGAGGAGCCACTGTCCAGAGCCACGTGCCAGCAGCGCTTAGCGACGCTGTTGTCTTCTGCTGCCATCTTCTGGAGCCTGTAAGGAACTGTCCATTTGTCTATGTGTCTGTCCATCAGTCCCTCTCTCCCTCCATCAGTCCGTCCTACTCTCCATCGGTCCATACAGCCATCATTCCATCCGTCAGTCAACCGTCCATCCAGCAGTCCATTCATCTGTCTCTGCGTCTATCCCTCTGTCTGTCCATGAGTCCATCTGTCAGTCCATCTCTCCATTCATCTGCCCACCGATCAGTCCATCTGTCTGTCTGTCCATCCATCATCAATAAGCCCCTGTCCAAAGCAGGGTCACGGTGGCTCAGAGCCTATCCCAGAAGCATAGGGTGTGAAGCAGGGTACACCCTGAATGAGACCGCAGATTATGCCACACACACACATCCAGCGCTACCCATTGCACAACCCCCATGTAAAACAAATGAACAGTCTTGAAACATCACATTGGACTTATACAGAAAAAAATTGGAACGATTTGCCATCCAGCTCCACAGCCACACACTGCAAGTGTGTAAACGGAAGAGCCGACAGAGATGATGTCATCGCAGCCCCAGGTTTTTCAGCGAGTGACGTTGGGCCCAGAAGGACGGCAGTCAGTAGGCTTGCTATGCAATGGGCCAGCAGGTACCGCAGTGGTTAGAGCCCCGAATGTGAAGGTCCTCGATTCAAGTCCCCCCTGGAGTACCTTGGACGGCACTCAGCCTGACACGGTAAAAATGACCAGGCTCTAGAAATGGGTAAATCAGGGTAAGCAACTGAACGCTATGAGTTGCTCTGGAGGAAAGAGTGTGAGAAGTGAAGAAATGAATATGCATCGTAAAACAATACATATAATAAAACCTGAGAGTCAGCAACTCCAGAGGGTCATGTGACTCTCAGCACATTCCTCTTCTTATTGGCAGGACAGGAGAAGCTCCCTTCCATGTGCTGGAAGAGCCGTGACTCAGACCTGTCAAAACAGGAGGTCCTCCTCACATTCATATCTTCCTGCCAGCTGTTGGCAGTCCCCCCTATCCCACCCCACCCCGCAGGCCTCAAACCAGCAGGAGCAATGATGACCCTATCAGGCCAGACGTCCCCCTCCTGCCCCTTTAAATGGGTTATCAAAACAGAGCGCCGGGGGGAAGGGGGTTCGGATAAAACCAGTGGGGTGGGGGATGGGGAGTCCTAGGGCCAAAACACATCAACATTTCTGGGAAAATATATGTGCAGACAGCTGTGCCGGGGGTCACGTCTCCCCTGAATACACCACTGTCTGAGAAGTTATGGGCAGCGTCCAATCCATTACACACCTCTCCGACGGCGCTCGCGGTGCTCCGGGACCCGCCCACTGCGACTCTGTGAAAAGGTCAGAGGTCACGGCGCACCCGACTGCTGCTTCCTGCTCCACTAACTAAAACCACTCGGTTTCCTCACCCCCCACAAAGTCAGCGGACCCCAGTGAACTGAGTCGCGCTGTGGTCGCAGCCCTCGAGCGCCACCCACCGCCAGCTCCTGGACACAGCTGCAGAAGGGCGCACGAGCACGAGCACACACACATACATACACACAAGACTGCACCGCACTGCTGGCCTGCAAATAACCGAGTGCACCAGAAGCATTGTCAACGACGACCGTTAATCTTCAGCAGCCTGGAACCGAAGGATGTGTCTGTGCTCCGACTGGGAAGAGACACGTTGATCCTCTGCCCCAGAACAAGGGGACACTCTAACAGGCCACACGCCACACAAAGTAACTCCTCCAGCTCCCTCAAAGTCCTGCTGCTTGGCTTGTGTTCTCACCTGTGAGAAGAACTGTCCTGTTCCACACTGTGTCCAAACATTGTCTCAAAAAGCAATTTGTGCAAAAGCAGCTTATTCAGACTCGGTTGTCTCCAACTACACACACACACACACACACAAAATCATCTGAAACCACTTGTCCCAATGGAGATTAATTTATTTCTCACAATAAAACCTTTCAAGCTTCGAAACAATGAGAACAAAGCAAGACAATACGAAATACTAACAAGAACAGAATTACAAAGGCAACACAGACAAGGTCAAGTGAAGAAAATCATTTTTAATCATTTGTTTCAAACAAACAATATTTTGTTCTTCCACAACGGAAAAGAGTCAACTATTGTACTTTAATAAAAAAATCCTAAAACTCAGTTAAAAAAAAATTCAGCATCACCCTCCGACAACACAGTTGGGCTGATCGTTCTGGTTAATTGTCCCAATGTGATCGGCCGGGAAGCTCTTCGCTCTGCTGAACAACCAGCTACCAGGTTCGTCACTCAGCTGCATTTCTTTCGCTTGCTTTCTGGCTGAACCTTCTCCTCGTCCGCTTCCCACAATGCACTGCGCAGGAACCGCGCCGCGGCCTCTTTGTCCAGCCGAGCCGCCTTTTTCCTGTCTGTGATCTCGCGCACTTTGTTCATGTATGTCCTGATTCTCTCCTGCCCAATGGAACAGTCAGCTGTGAGATCGCATTATTGCAGTGCGTTTACACCTCCCCCTCTACCGGGAGACCAGAACGGGTCAATGAAAGGCTCATCCCTACGCGGTGCTCACGACAACAGTACAAATGCTTAAAGTATCAACGCTGCTGAGAAACATAAAACTTTCATAAATTAACATCTTCCTGTGACATTTACGCAAGAACTTGGAATGAAAAAGGATTAGACTGGTGCGCTTTTGGACAAGAGTTTCCAGTGTACAGTCTACATGTGTAGGTGTGTATATTGTGGCGGAATGCTGAGGAGAGAGTTATTGGGGTGTAAATCAAAGAAAGGAACTGTGGAGGAGACGCAGTCCTCTCTCCGCAGCCAAAAAAGCTTTTATGCAGGAGAGTCTGAAAACCCAGACGAGGAAGAAGAAAAAAGGGACTCGTGGGTCGGCCCCTGCTGCTCCGTCTGTGGGCACAGCAGAAGCACGAAACCTCTAGTGTCACTCAGCGAATCACACGCATCCTCCAAGCACGACAATTGTGGGAGAGGCCTTCTAACATGGGCAACCCACAGGGGCTCTTAGGTCCTAATTATTAACATTACTTGTGAACGATTACAAAAAGCTGAGCACTTTAACGCCGGGAACGACAGGCTCGTGTTTAAAACAAAAGGGCCACTGAACGCTGAGCCCAAGACAAGGAGAAGATGTGATTATAAACCACGAGAGCAGTGGCTGCATGTGCAGGGAACAGAAGAGCAATGGAGACCATCTTGCCATCACCGTCCAAACCAACGGCAAAGACACGCGAGACGGGACCTCCACGGACGCCGACGCTATCCAGCGTCTCTTGCCACATTAGGAGCCAGAGGACTCACCAGCTCCTGCTTCACTCCGTGCTCCTTCGGGTTCACCCCCTGGGTCACCAGGTACGCTGCAAACAGAGAAGGGGCTCAACCTGCAGCAGCGTACCAGTTAAACGCCTCCAAGCATGAGTCAATAACATCACGTAACTCTAATACATCGGCACCTTTACCCTGGTACCATTGCCTGAAGGCGACGTGTCAAACCACGACGCCACCCGTTGCCCATCAGTCTGAGCACAATGCACCAGGTGTCACGCAGGGTTTTACCAGTGTCAACGGTGGGTACTCACTCCAGTAGAGCGAGTTCAGGGCATATGCAGACATAAGGTCCAGTTTGGCCTGTTCCAGGGGATCCAGCTGGCGTGAAAGGAGAGAAACAGACAGAGTTTAAAGACCAGTGTCCCTGCATGTGACATGTGTATGTTACATCATGCCATGTGACATGTCCCTGTAGCCTCATGCGTCTCTAAGCGCCGGTCCTACTTTGCCAAGGAGCTCGTTCCTGGACACAGACACCAGGGTCTTGACCATGGCGTTCACCGCGTCCACGGATGAGTCAAACTCGGTGAGGTACTCCTCAATCTCCGTGGGGACATCTTCACCGGGGCCTTCTTCGTGGGCCATCGTCTTGGCAGGAGCACAGGGCCAGGGCCTGAGGCAGGGAGCCAAGGACACACACAGAATGACAGATACAACAAGAAAAACAATAAACAACAAGAAGAAGAAGAAGAAGCTGAAAAAGCCTCCTCAGACTTGAAAAAGCACACACTGCCACTGAGTAACAGAATAAAAGTGTGACACAAACCATACGAGCAACCAGTTACAAAACATTTAAACACAAGAAGGTGTTCAATCAAGTTCAGAGAAGTGCTACCTACCTGCCTGTGTGCGACAGCAGGATAATTTCAGAAGACCACAGTAACACCTGAAGAACAAAACACACTTTTGTGGTGTAACGAGCGTAGCTTAAATCCTCGTGTTTCAATAAAAAATAAAAATAAAAATAAAAATAAAAAAAAGACAAGCTATCAAGCTTACTACTACAACACCAACTAAACTCCGTCCAGCACGTTTCGGGAGAAAATACTTCCAAGGTCGGCTACTGCGGCTTTAGCAACCGGAAGCAAAAAGGCATGATGGGTATTGTAGTTTATTTTAATCAATGCGGCGCCTCTTATTCCACACGATTTACGTAAGACGACGAATTCGTAGTATAATGCTGTAGTAAATTATAATTATTTCAACTTAGGCGCGTATCGCTTTACACATAACACGCGTGTAATACATGGCAGATAAAAGTTTTACTGATTCCAAAGGAAATTTCGCCCTTTCTACAGTACGGATACAGCATCTCTGAGGGATAAGGGAACAAAAATCAGAGTTGGTCACTGGGCAGGTGGCGCCAAATCGCACGTGAGAGAAATTAAAACGTGTTCAATGAAACCAGAAATTTAACAGCCGCAGGACTGCATTACATTGAATTGTTGAACACTGAAAATATCCCTTTGCATTTTATAGAACCAAATGGAGCACCAAGTTACACGACGGAAACTAGAAAACCAGTCAGATCTAGAACCTGAGCGAAACTGAACTGACATTAAGACAGGATCCTTGCAGCAGCCAAGTCCAGTGTCCTTTGCAAGTGGACACATGACTGGTCACTCTGGAGTACGTTCCTTTGGCCCTGTTTTCGAGGACGTGAGGGACCGAATACAGGATGAAGGTCCAGTTTCCCTGAAGGCTTTTCACAAGCCGATGTCGGTCAGGGAGGAAGACGTTCAAAGCGCGATACGTATTCCTATCCACCGTTTGCTGCTGAAAGGTCTAACTGGTTCTGTGGAGTCACCCCATGGGGGGTGTATCTGTAATAAGGAGGTCAAACTACCATTACTTCTTAAGGATTAAAAAATGCATTCCTAAACAAAGTTGTATGTAAACATCAGAAAAACCCCAAAATAAAGACACATATAGTGAAAGTCACACTTTACTACATTTATTACAGTAACATTTTACATTTATTTAGCAGATGCTTTTCTCCAAAGCAACTTCCAATGAACTCTATGTAGTGTTATCAGCCCACACCTTATTTACCATGGTAACTTACACTGCTAGATACACTACTTACATTGGGTCACTCACACACACACATACTCTGTCACTCACTGTCACTCTTTGGACTGGGGGAGGAAACCCACGCAGACACGAGGAGAACATGCAAACTCCACAAAGACTGAGCGGGGATCGAACCCACATCCTCTCGCACCACCCAGGTACCGTGAGACAACAGCACTACTTGCTGCACCACCGTGCTGCCATGCAATAATTATTGCACAGTTCCACTTCCATATTTAAACACTTGTTAGCATTTCATTAGCGCACTAAATTCATGATAAAATGTGTAATACTCATGCTGTCATTGTTTCCAAGCAGATTCGAAGGTTAAGTGAGAATAGTCAGATGGGCACCACTGGTTGTAGATGCCTTGTTGAAGCCACTGCGTTATACCCTGAGCACAAGGCCAAACGACGACCCCCCCCCCCACGCTTGAGTCAACTTTGGTATAGCAGTAAAACTGGCCCACAGAATTGGCAAACATCCTGCGATGTGGAGCCAAAGGCCAGTGAAATGAGCCAAAGGTCCCTGATTTTATAAAGGGATCCCCTGAGGAGACCAATTCATTTTCATAAGTTTTCATATCTTCTTAATGTCTTGTATCGACATGCTCAACAGGAAGACAAAGGTCAGCCTCATGAATGAGCAGTCCCTGGGGGGGGGAGCTGGATGGTTCCAGAACTGGATCTGGACAGCAGGATGTCTGCTGCTCCTGTCAAGTATCTCTCTGCTGACCGTGGAGCTGAACAGTCCCTGGAGACACTCTGACAAGGGCGGTTTGCTCATCACTTTCAATTGTCTCAGCGGAGACGGAAAGCTGCCACTGTGCTTCTCCGGCAACGCTAAAATAACTGCTCCTTACACTAGCAGAGTACTACATGCACACTCCTCTGTTCTTATATACTGGCGTCCCGTACAGTGAAACACCACCTCTATACATACCCTTCCCGCTACAGGCTTATTATTCAGTGCAACAGTACAAATATTGCCCATTACACAGTCGCTTTACTTCCACGGTGGGTATTTCATTCTGCCTTATACTAAATGCTTGTTTCAGACATTTTGGGACAGATACATACTTAGTGCCTCACATCCGAAAGGTTTTTGCCCCCCGTGCTGTCAGTTTGGCCATTTCCATTTTACATTAACTGTATTAACATCCGCATCACCCCGGAAACAAGGATCACGTGTGTAAATAAAGTCTTAATCCCAAAGTCACATGTAGACCACACACACACACACACACACACACACACACACACACACACAGACACACTAGTGTCAAACACAGTAATACCACACAGGGCCTCCAACAGCACAGTATCCCTCGTAAACATGCATGTGCCAAATTATAGAAAAGAAGAGCTGGAAAAGCTGGAAAGAAAGTGCAAAGGGGTACGAAAGATGCATTGATGATACAAATATAACAATAAAACAGATTAGTTTTTGCAACAAATAATGGAAATTCAACGCCTGGACTGTACCCAACAGGGCGATGTCACAGAACAAACAAACCCCGTTTTGTGAAGGACAGCTGTAGAGGACAACTCTCACCAAACTTTGCGTTTCTAGTTTAACGGGTTTATCCCTTGTGGAGTTTAAACTGGATCAGTTAAATACCCAGGAGTCCACGTTGCTGCCCCAGGCGTAGTGGACGTGTGCGTTCCAGATTGTCTGCCGTTCGGCTCAGACACGGAGTATCTCCAACGCACATACGGAGCCGTGGAGAACAGTTGTCCAATTCAAAAAGTGAGGCTGCGTGATGTGCATTTTGAGAAGTTAAAGTCTTTGGGACTCAGACTAAACACTATTAGTGCAATACTAGTGGCGATCACATCATTGAATGCGCGATTTTGTCGTAAAATTAGACATCAATTTTAAATGCTCGTCTCGCATGTTGCAGAAAGTCTTTCTCATGTGAAGGTCGGAAGGCCTGAAGACAAAGGCGTGGCTCCCTGCAGCCATCGCCAAGGACAGCAGCCGTGCTGAACATCATCGTCTCCAGAGACCGGCTTCAGAAACTGGGCCCGTAGGCCACGCCGCTAGGAGACCCCCAGCCTGGCACCCTGTCGTAGAAAGCAGCGAGAAACACACCAAAGACTAGGTAGTGAAGGACCTTCCTGTCGTCCATGTGTTCAAGCCATCAGGACTGTGCATCAACTCCAGCTCATGCTTTCGTGCTTATTATGCTTTTAAAAATGGCAACTGAAGAGATCGATAGCAAGATTCGAGTGGTTTGGGCTTTCGAAGGTGCCCTCCTGCCCCAAACCGCCTGTTCGTTCTGCTGTTTCTGTAGTAGCAAAGCACTCGCCCACACTCACAGTTCTCGCAGCAGGAATGGATTTACACTGAAACCTCTCATGGGCCTTGTTGCTGCATTCCAAACTCTTTTCCTTTCTCCAGGCACAAAACCTTTAAGCTGCTGAAGGCTTTGAAAAATAACAGTTTAAATACGTACATTGTCTTTATTTAGTCATAAACAGTACAGCTGACTTGTGGTAAATATAATACAGATATTAAGCTTTGAGAACAACATTCAAATGAAGACGTTACATCGTCGCCATGGCAGCATCCCAACAGCGTTGTCTGTGTGGGTGGACCCAGGTCATGTGATGCGGCACGTGGACAGCCAGTCCAGAACAGGCTGTGCTGTTGCTCACTACGCCTCGGCCTTCAGGCTGAAGTCCTGCAAGTCGAGCGGAACCGATCAGTTAAGTGTTTTACCCTTGGGGTTGCATGATGCTCCTGCTCCAGATATTCACTCATTGCCTTTCCAGGAAGCAGCTCTGGATGGCCAAAGATATCAGGCCCCGACCGCCCTGTTTTGACTCACCATCCCCCCATGTAGGGGGCTCTTTGTCCTGCAGAAGATGGTGACCTCACTGTTCCCTCCACCAGGTCACACACCATTAAATGCAAACTCGACAAGCTCAAACATGACAGTGTTTTCTGGGTGTGAAAGGAATTTTGACCCAGAAACAGCATTAGGATCACTCTGACTGAAAATAGTGGGGACATAATGCTTCTTTCTCCACCTCGTGGCAGACTGCAGTGCCAGTCTCTCTCTGCAGAAGCCAGGCTCTTTGCTTCCTCGACCAGGCTCAGTTGGCACACTGACTGGGACCTGCTCTCCAAAAAAAAAAAAAAGGGTGAGTGGCAGGCTGGAGGACACCCCCAAGCACGGACCAACCCAGTAAGCACAATGAAGCACCATGCTCATTATCGGCATGTCTCTGTCTCCAGGTCCCTCTTCCTTTCTGGAGAAAACACAGTCGATTTCTTCCGGCTGCGCATTCAGCTTTTTCCATTTCGCTCAAGTCAAGACTTGTACTGAGACATCTGCATCAGTATTTTGCATTTTTCTTGTTCATCATCCATCAGATGTGCAGTGGCAGCAGAAGTGGTTGGCCAGGCAGAGGTGTTTCTTAAAGGACCTGTTGGCAGTGGACTCTAGCTAGCCCTAATGTCCAGCTGAGCAGCAGGTGCGGTAAACTCTTACACTGCTTTCATTACATGCAGATTGTCCACCGCTGGAAAACCCAACAAAAGCTCAATTAACCAGGAAATCACAGGGCTGTCAAAGACTTCTTCTTTGACAGCTGTTTCCAGAAGGAAATGAAGCCTAGAGTTATGGCCATATATATTTCTCTTAACTCTGGAAATTTTAATTATTTATAACAAATTTTTCCATCTAATGGTGTAAAGATGAAGTTCACAGCCAGCAGAGGGTGAGCTGCAGTACCAAGCCAGGGACCATCAGTAGGGCTCTTCAGTCAAACTAGGGAACTGTTGTCCTCAAGTGCCTCCAAAGCACTCCTCCTCTAGATCATCGCAGGCCATGGTTGATCCTACAGAAGGCACAATCTGCCACCCTCTGTATATGCAGATACCTTCAGAACTTCCAGAATCTCTCTCATTCAAATGGTGGATACAATGACGCAATTTTTCATTTCAGTGCATTTCAGCAAAACAAGTAACTGAATGTTGCTGTGCAGGGTAGACTGTGTAGATGTATTTTATTCTTCAAGTCCATGTCATCTGTCATTTCCTTTGCAATGAAATTTAACACCATTTTATTTTTCACTTCCTTTTTTCCTGCCTCAAAGACAACAGAAATATGGCATCTACTGGCCTGTGAAATGACACCCAGTCCTCACATGAAGGTGTTAATTCTCTTCATTAAATCAACCCATTTGGTGAATGTCCTTTGTGAGGAGGCCAAATTAACATTATTTGTACAGGAAAATATTTTTGTTCCTGGATACAGAAAACAGCCAGACTGATGCTAATGGCATGAAACCCTTCTGACTTTAGACATCAAGCATCCTTCTCTGTCCCAAGGAGTCAGTCTCTTGTACAGAATGTAAAGTCAGTGTAACTGGCAAAAATACTGTTGTAGTGGATGAATAAGTCAGTTGTATGAACAAAGGGAATATACATTTTCAGTAGACATCGTTTTTGGGACCACGTTATATAAAGGATGAGTGGAGTTACTTTAATTAACGGGATCTTCATTCATACACAGCTCTTCTTGCAGGGTAGTAAAACACGTGTAAACAAAAGTAATATACATTACACAATATACATTAAGAAGTCAGCAAAATAGGGTGAGATGGAGGGTCCACCGTCTGTCCATCGGCGCAATATCACGTGATGCTCCAGTGCAAAGGTTACCTGATGCTCAGAGCCGGCCGAGCTTGGTGACGATGAGCACGCGCACACTCTGGTCGAAGGCAGAGCACAAACACAGTCCTTGCTTGTCGGGGCTCCAGTCCAGGCTGGCTATGGGCTGCGTGGACAGGGTGACGTTCTGCAGGAGGGTCACGGTGCCGGCGACGCCCATGTCCACGTCGTCGGCATCCTTCTTACAGCGCTGCGCTGGATATTCGCTGAGACAGAGCAAGGAAACACCGTCACTCGCTGGCAACATGGTAGACGCAGTGAAGGAGCGCCTCTTTCAGACACACAGCACTGCCATGCCGCGCCATCCTGGAGAAGGAGCTCGACACATTAGTCATAGAGAAAATAATGACAACAATTTACGATTCACACTCTCATTGTGGAAAAACAAGAGGACTAGAAGACAATGCAAATTACGTGGAGCTGGACTCCCCAGCTTTGATGGAAGATTTGCATTTAAGGAGTAAAATCTGAAGCATTAATGTATTTATTTAGTCCTAGTGACCGCAGTCATTTCCAGTGCCACGTCTCCACAGCGAGCTCTTACTATTTCCACAGGTGAAGGCTTCCGGCTCCTCCTGTGGTCATGAAGACGTCCCGGTTCTGAGGGAGGTGTCTGACCTGCCACACCGTCGACTTGTGTGCCTGTAAGGAGCAGTTTCATTTCGTTCTGTTGAACACACACCGAAGTGCAGCGCTGCCGCTTTCAGACAAACTTTGCCTATAAGCCAAAAGGGCCCGTTTTGAAAAATGAGGAGCAACGTATCGGTGTGACCCTGCTCGTCATTCCGGGAATTTCAGCAATATTTTAAGAGGCGTTGCTTCTGCTATTTTTGGAGCAGAAACACGGGTTCTGTGCAGAGAGGTGCCTTCGCTCCGCTCGCTGCACCGGCTCCGTGTCGTCTTTGGCCGACGGCCTCACCGTCATCAGCTGAAAATCACAGCAGTCTGGAAATAACTCCAGGTGTGAAAACCTCAAAAGGGAATTGTCAACACGCACTAAGACGGTGGAAATAACCCCAGACGCTTTCACCACATAGGAAAGGCACCCGAGGACATCTGAAAGTGGCCCGCTCCCCAAGGTCCTCCAGGCGTTCCCTGGACCTACACGTCTACAAACACACGGCTCAGGGCTACAGAGGAAAAGGCAGAAAATCCCCGTTACCGCTTCCTCACCTTTTCCGAAACGGACGCAAAGCCCTTCGTTGGATGCTGCGTCCGCATGTCGAAGACGTGAAACTTCCCTTCCAGCGACGTTGCCACCAGTTTGTTCATACTGATGTCCTTCCTGTCAAACTCAACACAGCACACCTGCCAATCACAAGAAGACACAACTTTCCGCGTCAGACAAAGGGAACCGAGGCTCCCGTTATCGTAACGCAGTAATAACACTCGCTGGAATGCCGCTGAGGTGTGGTGAACCGTACCCCATTTTTGATGTTCTTCTCCCATCGCAGAGACATGTTTCTGAGGTCAAAGAGCTTTATGTCCCCATTATCATAGCCGGCGCACACACACCGGTCCTGGTCATTGAACGCGTGGCCTAGATAGAGAGAGCACAGCATAGCGCATTGGGTTGGGGTCCATAAAAACGTAACTAACAACCGCCCCATAATCCTCGCCTCCCAAGAAAAGACAGCGCTGCCAGGCTGTCAGGGTTTTGGAAATAAACAAACACTAGTTCATATGTCTTCATAAATCCACACACACACCAAAAGCCACAGTCCAGCAATCCCGTTTGGCTTCCCCGTCAACCGGCTCCATGTTGGCCACCGGCGAGTCTTTTTGTCTGGGGTCCCACACCTTTACTGTCCCTGAGCAGTTTTTAAAATAAAAAGGGAAAAAAAAAAAAAAAAAAGCTGAATTCAGGCCCAAAATTAGTACACTTGAAAAGCACTTTTATCATTTAGACACACTGCCTACATGTTCAGTGCAAACTCAACTGCCAGTAGTGGCTGTTCGTACCACTTACCATCTCTGCTTCCAGTGACGATCTCAGGGGCTCCGTCCCCGATGCCCAGACCCCCAACCCCGTCGATGCTGTTCACAATTTCCTTGTGTGCCTTCACCGAATACACCGGAACTGCGGGAGCCTCCAGGTTCCTGAAAATATTTACATTACATGACATTAGTTTGTTGATCTGACTGCTTTTTCAGTGGCAAATAACAACGTGAGGTTTGTCCACTAAGGTAATTACACTGATTTACCTATTTATACAGCAGGGTAATTTTGACTGTATCACTTCAGGCTAAGTACCTTGATCAAGAGAACTACTGCAAGAATGAGGATTTGAACCCAGATCCTTCACTCGTAGGACAATGCTCTAACCATTGCGCCCCCTGCTGCCTCAAAGTTCCTTCACTAATCTGAGGCCATAAGAATAAGCAGTTAGACCCGGATCTCAACCACACCGCGGTGGATATGGAGAGGGATGTAAAAGCCGAAGGCTGCCGGTGGCTCCGGGTCCAGGAGGCAGATGTACCAGTAAGGAAGGTCTTTAACCCAAATCCGTCGTTTCTTCCCACCGTGCGACTTGTGCGGCACACAATGCCGTTCACTCAAATACAGTTCATTGCTCATCAGGTTCCTCCAGTGTGTACAGGTCTATGGGGGTATGGGGGGGGGGGGGGTCGTTACCAAACACTGAGGTTCCCGTCAAAGTCCCCGGTGGCTATATGTCTTTGCTGTAGAGAAGTGGCGCCGAAGGTCCCGCACTTGATCGGCTTCGCCTTTTCAATCTGCGCAGAGAAGTAGTCAAGTACAAGCCCGGGTCAAGGAGGTTCAGCAAAGAGACCACGTCGTAGCATCCAATACGCAGCATCACATTTCACATCGCGCAACATAATCGTTGCGTTGTGCACAAATACCGTCATCTAGGGCTAGGCTTCTGATTCTGATTCTGATCTAGGCTTCAGCGGTGTGGAGCTCGTTTCCATGGCGACGGGGCCCAAACAACAACAGCATTGCCGCCGGCCTTTCTGGAAACTGACAGCTGGGTAAAAGCCTAAAAGGGGGCAAAATGGCCCCAAGCAGCGTGGCCCTGGGACCCCACACGGCCTGCCTCACCTCCTTGAGCAGGTGAACCTCTCCGCGCTGGATCTCGTAGAGCTGCAGGACGCCGGCTCCCCTCGCCAGGCTCCCCATGCACACGAACTTGGCGCTGCACGGGATCCATTTACTGTCGAACACCGTGTAGTTCAAGCTTTTCTGTATGTGCGCTATGATCTGGGGCTTCTCGTACGGGTTCGACATCGTCTCCTAAATCATGTGCGTCACAACCGTGCGGAGAAAACACACACCAGACTGAGTGACGGCTCACACGCAATCGCCGGAGGAACCGAGTATGTCGAATACATGTTCCGGGGCCGCCGGCTAGGTCCCCCGCACGGTTAGGCTGGCCAAACGCACGCCTGAGTAAAATCGTTTGAAAGCGGAAAGTGGTACAGTACTCCGAGGCTGACCATTGATATGCCTGAGTAAAATCCTTTGAAAGGTATTTTCGACAGAGGAAGGCGGCCAAAAATATGCCTGAGTAAAATCCTTGAACAATATGTACTGGGACTGGCCTACAACACGCCTGAGTAAAATCCTTTTAAACTTGTGCTCTCACCAGTTTAAGGTGGTGTTTTGGGGGTGACTGTAGTTAAATAGACTACATAAAAATGTTCCCTGTGGATGCACTGAATCTTTGGTTTGGTAGAAGTTCTAAATCAGTACAAGTTTTCTCAGCTGTGCTTGAACCGCAGTGCCAAATGAACGCTTTCTTAAAATGGGTGCTTTAAGAGGTTTGCCTCTTGAACAATGTTTCTGTGAAAAGATTTAATGAAAAATATGTATTTAAATTATACTTTTTTTTGCAATTAATATGACAAGTTTCCACAATCAGTTAACTAACTGGCTCATTAAATGTATTTTTTGTGGATGTGCATAATCCATGCATATTTGTTTGTGTTTTTGCATAGCTTTTCCGCTTATGAGAAATGTGTCGAACAACGGCACTTACTCATAACTTCATATTTATGTAACAGACACTTTTGTCTAGAAGACCTCATTTCCCCGATGCTTTTCTCCAAAGCAACAATTTACAATTATTTGCTCATTTATACAGCTGGGTAATTTTAGGGTAAATACCTTCAAGGGTACTACAGCTGGAGATGGGATTGAACCTGCAACCTTTGCAGCCAAGGGCAGTGACTCCAACTGCTGAACAGTCCCTACACAGTCCCTTTATACAATACAGTATTTACAACAGAGTATATATTTGACTACATACTCAATACTGTATATACAAAAGAGTATTTTTACCGGCACCTCAGTGAAAATAACATCATTTTCCATACTTTACATTACAGGTTTATGGATGCCTCAGCTCATCTCTTAAAGTAATGCGAGTTTGGGCACTTATTTCCCTCTGCCCCCCAAAACCGGTCTATTTAAATATATGTCTGATGGCATGTAGCGTGTAGCATGATGGCATACAATTATCAGTACTCAGTGGTGTAGGCCTACATAGGATATGTTATTACTCCGCATTGTCATATAAGGAAGACATGCGAGCTGGCAGTGAAAAAGCTCTGCAACTTTGTCAAACACCGTAAGCGTTTGTGAAGCAATGAGCGCTGTATTACCGTGGTAAGTGCAGTTACAGGGTGCGAGGCAAGCTTTTCATACTTTTTTGTTTGTCAACACTGATACGTGATACACCCTTCCTCACACTGCGCATCGCTCCACTTGTAAATGCTTCCCTCCATTTGTTGAGCAGCAGAAAGGTAAAACAAGCATCGCTCACCACAACGTTTCCCTCGGAAAAAGAACAGGTATGCTTTGCATCTTTAGTCAATGACCCTCATTAAAAAGCTTCAAAGTGCTGTTTAAAAGTTTATTTTTTATTTCCGTACATTATGAAGTTTCCAATAGTTCCCACAGCACAGGATGCAGCATGCAGAAAAGGAAGAGAAAAGCAAAAGTTTGACCTCGAACGGTCATTTCCCCCCAGGTAAATAGCCATTCCCCTGAAGGGACAGGAACGGAGACGCTGAAGGGTTACAGCTTTAGCTACAGAGAAAAAAGTGTGCAAAATTGTGTTCATAATTCCCATACAAAAAATAAATAAGCAAATAAATAAATAAAAATTAAAAACCACAACTGATTTCCCCTTGAAGCAGTGCAGGCGGCAGCTGACGCTGGGCCGGACCCGAAGCCGAGCTGGAATTCAAGCAGCACATCAATCCAAAAAGATTCAAAAGTCAACATGTAGAAGAGCTTCTTCCGCTGTTACAGTTCATCTTAATATGCTAACATTTACCAAGTTTGGCAACATCCATATCATACTGTTACTCTGTATATTATATCAACATTACATTTCATATGTAAACAAGGAAGGCCTTGGAGTGGGTCTACATGCACAGAGGTTAAAGTCCCACGTCATGCAAGCACATGGGGACCAGGGAAGACAGGCAGCCCGTGGTGTGCAGATCTTGTCCGCAGACCTCCCGGGACAGGGTCAGGACCAGCCCAGGGAGACGCGCCTGGACAGGCCGGCGGTCCAGCCCAAGCCCAGCTACACAACACAGGGGCCGCTTTGGAAAGAAACGCTATACAGTAGGTAGGCTTTAAAAAATGTCATTCTTATAGACTGTAGTCTGAAATGTCCTCTCCCCAGTGCCCTTCCTTGCCGTCTGTCTTCTCTAAAGCAAAACTGTCCAGTGTCTATAAAGGGGCAATACTAACCATTTTCATGCCAGAATGACTCTGACACATTAACGGCGAGTTAAGATTTGCTGTGTCTGAAGGTAAAACGGAAGGAAAACGAACCACAAAAACGGGGCACTGTAACAAAGAACGTGGACGGTAAAAATGTCGCTAGAAGTAAAGCGTTTCTCCCGTTTAAAATGGCAAGAGGTTGAAAAGCTCTACCTAATATGAACCAATAACATTAACATGTACTAGCAAAGGAGAAAAAAGGACTGACTTCTGCAGAATCTGCGATGCACTATAAAGACACAGTTCCCGCCTTTATATACAAATTATAAACTATGCGTTATTAGCTTGGAGCATGTTGGACTGCATTTACCATCAACTGTAACTATTAAAAAGATAACAAAATACAAAATACATTAAAGTGTTGCGGCTATACTGTCGATAGAAATATTCCATTAGCAGTGACATAATTTAAGATTAAATTAAGGTGTTGGCCCGGTGCAGGCGAGTGGTTACCGTGGTAGAACAGAAGCAGGACATTGTAAATGTAAACTGCTATTCGATATGCAAACACTGGTCACCTTGGCATCTATTTCTACTCGGCTGCATTTCTCAATGCAAGACAAGGAAGAGATCGGCTCCCAACAATGTAAATACACGTGAATTAAACGACCCTCTTGGTACAAAGAAATTTGACAGCGTATTTGTACTTTTTGTGGCTTCAAGGTAAAATTTATGAAACAAGACCGTTTTACAAAATGTAAAGTACAAAAGAAAACTGGAAAAAAATGCACACGCGTGAGATACAAGTTACCTCGATCACACAGTACTTCATTTCACCAATTTCCTTGCAATTAAAGTGATGGGTGGTAATGATCATAAGTGAACTGGTTCGTTAAATGTATGTTCTGCTTGGCACTTCACACCCTACAAGTTTCACCTCACACACTTCCCTATTAAAAAAACGACCAAAATGAAAATGTAAAACAACCACATAACGACAAGCCAGGCCTCTTTTCCTCCAGCCGTCTAACTTTCGACAAGGATATCTGTTCCTCAGGACTTTAAAGTGCTACTCTGAGTCACTGAGAGAACCCAAGTTCGAAAACACTTAAAAAGTTGGCTCGACGAGGCTCGTGTTGGGATCAGGAGGTGGCTTCACAGATGAGATGCTTCCAAAGAAACACACAGAGAGAGCAGTGCTGGACGTCTGGAGCAGGTCTTCGGAGATGGAGAGGAGAGCAGGTGGAGCACAAAGCTCATGGACTCGTCACACGTCCACCACCATCTTTTTGTGAATGTCTAAACCTCCGACGACCTGCCAGGGAAACAGGAATACACACATGGAGACACACTGTAGCAGATGTTTGCAGCTCAACAGGCTATACTCTCAAACTGTGTCCAACAGCAGTAGCTCTGAAAGCCTTTGAGATGCAGTTCCAGTGCTCTCTAAGTTCTCTAGCAGGGCACCACTCGGGTTTTTGGCACCCTTAGGTAGGAATCAGTCCAGCACCCCATAGACTTCAAATCTCTAAACTAACACACATACATCTAGATGACAGTGATGTTTAAGATACTTCATTTATCAGACACTTTTCTCCAAAGCAACTTCCAGTGAACTCTATGTAGTGTTATCATCCCACACACCTTATTCACCACGGTGACTTACACTGCTAGATACACTGCTTACACTGGGTCGCTCATCCATACGTCGGTGGAACACACACACTCTCTCTGTCACTCACACACTATGGGGGAACCTGAACAGCATGTCTTTGGACTGTGGGAGGAAACCAGAGCACCCAGAGGAAACCCACACAGACATGGGGAAAACATGCAAACTCCACACGGACGGAGCAGGGATCAAACCGACGTCCTCTCACACCACCCAGACGCCGTGAGACAGCAGCACTACTCACTGTGCCACCCATGTGGGTTTATGTTGAGTCTACTGACTACACTTTAAGTTCCTACTGGCAAATTTTTATTTTCATTTTAGATATCGATCCATTCTGATCATAAAGAAGACACAATTTGTATTATAAATAAATCATTTTTATGTAGTTATTCGTGAAAGCACGCATGTGTATATATACACAGAGCACAAATTTATAATTTAACGACTGAAATCGAACCGAAAACTAAACAAAATTTCAACATCGAAGGTGGTTAAGGACACAACCAGATATAAACTATTTACAGTGTAGAGCGACACTTTGTTTCATGGAAAGTGTCACCAACATTTCAAACCTGGGGCCCTGATCATATGTGAGTCAATTTCTTCGTCTTCATCTGTGTTCTAAAACAACTCTTTATTAATAAGCAAGATTTTTTAGAATTTTCTTCCTAAATTAATTTAATATCATTTTTTATTTTAGTAGCAAAATTTGACAACCCCAGATTTCGACACCACAAGGCTATCGTCTACCCTCGCCTCATTGTAAAACCGCTCCTGATTTTGCCATTTATTTTAAGCGCTGCGGAAAATGCCTCAGAATGACCTTGGGACGTGTCAGTGCCACCAAACCCACTGTTCTTGGCAGGGGTACCATGGTTTTTTGGATGCCTCTGCCCATTGCTCATATTGCACACCCAGCAGCTGTGCGGCCAAGGTCTCGCCTCTGTGGAATCCACCGGAATTCGTCCCACCCACACAACCCAACTCTGAATTTATTCTGACGCAAGGATTCAAAATGCATTGGCTGTCTTATGGTAACATCACTGGTGGGAGACAACAGCCAAACCCAAAGACCCCATTTGACCCAAAAAGGTGTCAGAAATGTGTCCCGTGGGTGACCGAGTGTCCACCTTCACTGTCTTTCGTTGGACGCGCGAATCTTTTGCACGTACCGCGCAAAACTCCTCGAAGGATATTCTCCCATCTCCATCCTTGTCTGCGTTGATGATGGTCTTGTCCACAATCTGCTGCAGCTGCGTATCCTTCAGGTTGTTCCCCACCATCATCTTGAGCACCTGGAAGAGCTCCCCGTTGGAGATGTAGCCGTCCTTGTCCATGTCATAGATGCGGAAGGCAACTGTGGGAACGGTGATGCGTTTCGGGGGTTACTGGGGAAACGGGCACCTTGTACCTCGGCTGAAGGGAGCTACAATTGGCTGTTTTCAGTCCAGTGATTGTTCAAGTTATGTTCATAGAATAAGATGTATTACACAAACCGGCAAATTACATGGCTGCAATCTGAAGCGATTAAAGACAACAAAGCAGATGAGAATGCGGGGCTCTACTCACATCGCAGCTTCTGCTCCTTGTCTCCTTTGACGCTGAACTGTGAGACTCCCTCTATAAACTCTGCAGGATAGAGAAGGAGCTTCAGAGGGGACATTTGAACAGCAGTGCTGGGCAAGAGAGCAGGCTGGGAGAAGACCAGGTAGGTTAGATGGAAGCTTCTAGAACAAAATCAAACACAACAGATTTGTAGCTGAGGAATTCAGTCCTTGAGTGAAGCTGTGGCTTCAGGAGTAAAAGACACACAAGACTCATCGTTTGCATCCGAGGCCACGATGGTCCAAGGAGGACAGGCTGTCCGTGGACGTTTACGGAGCAAGCACTCGGAGCCAGAAGAACAACCAGCAGGAACAGCATCGTTCCTCACTCCTCATCCGTTTTCGGAAGTTGCCATGCAGCTGCAGTCAGGGTACGTAGGCAGAGATGCCCGATCACGGACAGACATGCTTTTTGTCCTCGTGGCGTACAGCGCGTCACACATGGCTTCCAGCACGGCGAGGCCAAAGTCTAACTCTGTGGCAGCGGTTGGGCTGTTTGTTAACCACCTAATGGGATTAATGTTCTGGAAAAGCTCATTAATATACAAACACATTTCAGGTTATAAGCGCACTGCTCGGTGATTTCCCACGAGTGATCGAGACAAGTTTTTACAATTTTTGGCTCAGCATATTTCAGATAGACGTCGCTTTGCTTCCAACAGGCATCTCCAAAACACACGTTCATTCACACGTGCTCAAGGTACAGGGCGGATTACTGTACTGATTCTGTACAAAAGTCTGACCTGCTCCTTCTTCTTCACTGGAACCTAGGCACATAAAGTGCAGCCAATACGCTCAAGGTGAACACACACATCCGACATGGATAGGGTTAGGGTTAGGGTTAGGGGTTAGGCTTAGGGTTGGGGTTAGGGGTTAAGGTTAGAGTTAAGGGTTGGGGTTGGGGTTAGGGTGTACAGTTGTGACTCATGCATTGGAACTTGAGGAATTAGGACAGCAAGCTCAGACTCACCTTTGAAATCAACTTCTCCGTTGCCATCGGTGTCAAATATGTCAATAACTCGCTGCACCAAGGGATTCTGCTGCAGCTCAGGCAGCGACATGAACTCTTCCACACTCAGCGAGCCGGAGTTATCCAGGTCGAGTTTCTTAAACCTCTTGCCGAGCCTCTTAATCTCATCGGCATCGACTGGAACAGAGGGGAGAAAGGAGAGAAGAGCTGTCTGAACAGGCACCTTCACTTTTGAAGGCACTGCGAGAAGAGCTCCTCCTGCCCAGCTCCCGTGACCCTTCGGATGGCAGCAGGAAAAGGGGGGAAGAAGATGAAGAAGAGGAGGAGGAGGAGGAGGAGGAGTAGGAGGAAAGTGACACATGAGACAGAATGAATGTTCGGTCCGCGTTCGGTCACACACTTACATCTGGTGTTGCGCTCTGCCGCTGCCGTTTGAAAACGGTTAATGGCCTCAGAGGGACGCTCACCCAGCGCAGCGTGCGTCTCCGCCATGGTGGCGACTGCCCTGAGCTCCCTACCGCAGCGACACCGGCACACCATGGAACGACTTGTCCAATCGCTAACCCTAAGCTCATTCAGAGTCACGTGGTGTGTCCACCCCCACTCCCTGCCCGCGCTAATCTGCGTACCTGTGTGGTGCGTCTACACCAGCCCAACACACACACACACAGGAAGGGGAACGACAGAAAAGAAGACCGAAGGAGAGAGACACAGAGCGAGCTGTGGACGGCGGTGGATGACGGGCTGCGAGTGAGGGACGTTGCTGGGGGGGAGCAGCAGGTTCTCCCCGCCCCCCCAACCTCCCGCAGTTTGAAGGTGCGCGGCAATGCTCTATCCTGATGACTAACCAGGGAAAA